>NC_134852.1:67283774-67915649 GCF_049852395.1 Peromyscus maniculatus bairdii | reverse complement strand
ATATGAATGTGAAGATATATGGACTATGGCACATGAAGCATTTTCTTATAAGCATTCATTGAAGTCTTAAGATTAGTAGATGTTCTGATAATATTTTGCTTTGTAAAAAATTTTTTTACCAACTGAACAGAACAATGAGGGATGGGGATGTGACTCAGTAGTCAGAGTATTTTCCCAGCATACACATAGCTCTGGGTTGGATGCTCAGCACTGTGTAACTACGGTTCACACCTATAATGCTAGCTCTTGAGAGGTAAAGGCAAGAGAATCAGAAATTGAAGGTCATCCTCAGCTACATAGTGAGTTTGAGGCCAGCTTAGGATACCTGAGCTCCTGTCTCAAAAAACAAACATCAAAAATTAACTCAAAGTCACTTTACAGAATTAAGTTTTGTCTTAGATGCCTCATAACTTGTGCTAAATTCTATTTTTTAATTAATTAATTACTATTGTACATATGCAGGCTTGTATGTATGTGTGTCCTTGATGAATATGCATGTGAGACTGTGAATCAGATGGCAATTTTCAGAAACTGGTTCTCTCCCTCCACTGTAAGAACCAGTATTGAACTCAGGGTCTTAGTTTTGCTTGGCAAATGATTTTACCCACTGGACAATCTTGTTGGCTCTGTACTAAAATCTTAGTCTTCCTTCTGTGATGTAGTAAGAACTGAACAAATATGAAAACTTTTATTTTTTTAAACCAGGGGATTTCACTTTCATCCTCGAGCTTATGATTTGTGTTACCATGAACACTCATATTTTGGGAGGCTTGTATTCCCTCTGTTGACAAGGGATGATACATTTCCCCAGTAGGACTATTAAAGCTCTAAATGGCTATAACTTTATAACATATATATATATATATATATATATATATATATATATATATATATATATATATATAAAACAGTATAACGTGTGTGTGTGTGTGTGTGTGTGTGTGTGTGTGTGTGTTCTGGCTATCAGCACACAATATTTTGTTTCTCTTTGGAAATTTGCTGGGTGTGAGAAAGAATGAATAATTTCTGAGAACCTGGTTTTTAAAAATTTAACCCATCCACAAATGTCTATGCTCATTAGAAAATTAACATTGGCAGTGTCTCCTTACAGTAAAGATGGTAGCTTCTTTATTTCCTTTCTGTGTATACATTTGTTTATTAATTTATTAATCCACTCAAGAAATTTCTCATTGGTAATTATTTGATAGTTATAGGACAGTTTTCTCCATAGTTTGGTTCAGTGTTCAGCTTTGAGAGCCAACCATTTTCTAATTTCCCTAGTACTTCTGATGACTGAGTTCATTATTTTGCTGATGGGACTTTCTAGCCTCACTTTGCAATGAGCTATTAAAATGACTGCACAGGAGAAAGTGTGGCTGTGTGAAAATCTCAGACAGAACCTCAGCAGTCTCAGGCTGCCTCGCAGGTTCGGATGCAGCGGTGGTCTTGAGTATGGTTCAAACGCTGAGAGTAAAATCATCTCCAGTATAATTCAGGTCTCACCAGTTGTATCTTATCATCTCAAATTAACATTCTTCACAGAGTTCCAGACAGATCTCTGCCTCCCGAGTTCTAGGATTAAAGGTGTGTGCTACCACTGCCTGGCCTCTATGTTTAATCTAGTGACTTGTTCGTCCTCTGATCTTCAGGCCAAGTTTATTAGGGTATACAATATATCACCATATTCAATCCATAAAAAGCCTTCTTTCTGAACACATAACATCTTGAAATAAAGTATAATTTGCATATCTGGATACATTTCCAGTCAAGGATCACAGAGCAGAAACTGATCTCAGACATTTGTTTTTCTTTTTAAACTTTTGTTTGTTTACTTTAGAAAGAGCTGATCACTTCCTGTCAGAACATGTCTATCCATGTCACCAATTGCCACTGGGCCAAGTCCCAGGTTGCCATCCCTCACAGTGCCATTCTGATCCTTGACTTGCAATAAATATGATGTTTGTCCTTACAGGCCAGCCTTCTCAACCAGGTAGCTTCCTCAAGGCCCTCACAACCCCCACCTCAAGAGGCACTATGTGGTCTGGCCCAGAATGCCAGGACTGTACTAAACAATAGTGTTAATTTGTGTTTTATTTGTTTGTATCCATGTCTCTTCCTGAGGTTATGATTTTATTTTGTATCATTTCATTTAATTATTAGTGAAAACCATTGGTTGCTTAAACTACAAATTAAATGAATGAACTGTGCAGTGAATAAATCTATTTATGAATTAGCCAATTAGTAACCAGACAACAAATAAATACACAGATATGCTTGGTTGAGTGATTTGTGCTTGTAACGCAGAGCTTGGGGTGCCCTCCAGCTCTCAATTCTCATCCTTCCTGCTGACTGGAAATGGGTAAGTTATAACTCCTCTTGCCACCGCAGTGGTGGGGGAAGTTGACAACTGCAGACATGATGGATATTTTCCTGAAAATGCACATCAGTCAGCTCCACTTCGCTCTAAAGGCATGCCAGCGTAGGCTCTTTATGAAGGATAGTTTCACTGAGCTCAGTTTTGGAAGCTAAAGGAATGAAAGGCTTAACTCAGGTTCATGCAAGGGAAGCATAATGGCTGTATCAGTCATGTTCTTTGTGGGGAACAATGGTGACAACAGGTTCAGGAGCAAATGACTGCTACACCTCACTCCAGAACAGCAAAGATGGGGGGAATAGAATACTCTTCTTATAATATCCCTCTCCCAAGAAGGAGTTACACATGGACCACCTGCAATGATGTTTCCTACACTTTAGAGCATTCTCTGCTATGCCCTTATGGTCTCCAACATCTCTTAATAGTGTTACCCCAGCAAATGCTGTAAGAGGCTTAGGTGGGAGAACTGGCCAGCCTGGAACAATTAGTCAAACCTTATCTAAAGTAAAAGTAAAGATGGAGATGGATGCAGCTCAGAAGCATAGCACTTGCCATGCTGGTGTGAAGCTATAGGGCCAGTCCTCAGTGCCACAAACAAGTAAATAATGAGAATCAGGTATCCTTTGTTTCTAGAATGGATATGAGTCCATGCGCTCAAAGACATATCACTTACATCTCTGGAGAACACATCCTTCCTATCTATTACTCACTGGCAACTTCTCTTCTCCTGTGTTTGCCTGTTATAAGGGAGAGTTCAGGGTCCTCTTGCAAGGCAAATGATTTAAAAGGTCCTAATCTATGGCCTGGTAGGCTTATACTATATGCAGATACTGTGACTGAGAATAAAAAGCAGGAGGAGGGTGACACAAAGAGAAACTAATGCTTTTCCAGCAACAACCCAACTTCCTCCTTGCACTGCATTTTATGAAAAGGTGGGAAGTCTATTTGGAAATCAAGTTTGGAACTTAAAAGTTCAATGGACCTTATTGGTGCTGGAGCTTCCTAGAGGGGATCTGTTGGCTCATGTACAGTGTTACAAAACTGAATATCACTGGAACACACGTGAACATGCATACCTCTCTCTCTCTCTCCGTGTGTGTGTGTGTGTGTGTGTGTGTGTGTGTGTGTGTGTGTGTGTGTGTGTGTACACCTTCTGGGACTTGGGGATTGACAGGTTTGTTTGGCCACAAGCACCCTTACCCAGTGAACCCTCTCTCCATCCCTAAGGGTATCACTTTTATTAGTCTTTTCATTATATGTGTTAGTCATTGAACATACTGTTGCATTTATCCAAATTTTTAACATTTTCTGCATGCTTTGTCTAGCTCCTATGTTCCTACAACAGTTAGTCCTGTGAGATAAGTACTAACCAGGGCCCAGAAAAACCCTGGGATCTGCCAATGGAGACTGACATGTTTAAGTCACAAGGATGCTTTATTCTTCTGGTGAACCCTTTGAAATTCATATTTTTCATATGAATATGCCTTCACTAGTGTTTTTATTATTAAATATTCACTGTAAAGCATCAATGTTTATTCTTGCTAGAGGTATGTGGTAGAGTGCTCTAATTGGTTAATTACACATGAATATCATAGGATATTGCTCTTTAAACACTCCTCCTGATTGTATTTCTCTTAACTTACTTAGCCCGAATGTTGCCCACAGAAGTAATGACCTAAAAGTTATCTCCTCTGGGCATATTTGCAGTAGCATGTGTTTTTACTTATTCACTAAGGTTACATTTGGATTTTAACACTCAAGCTTAATTATTTGTTCACATTATTAAGACAAATAGAAATAATAGTTAACATTATATTTAAAGTTATTTGCAGTAAAATTGTACTATTTATATGGAGCCTTATGTTAGGAGCATTTTACAAACAATCTCTTCGTTTCCCCAGTTCTATAACATTTGTTGGCTTTTGCGTGTCAACCCACTGAGAATAAGGGAAAACATACTGGATACTTTCAGTTGGCTCCCTAAGCGCATGTCTGAAGGTGCTGAATTTGGATTCTCTGTGTATGATTAACCTTACCTATGTGCTATCTTCAGTTCCATTAGGTTTTTTAGTTTTAATATCTTTCCTTTTCCCTTTCAGATAAATATTCTAATTAAGAAACAAAGGAGGAATATTATCCATCATGCACCCCAAATCCCACTTACCTCCCAACCCCTCCATATCTGCCCCTCACCTCTGTAGCATCCCCCCAAAAGAAAACCCCCAAAATAATTAAAAGAAATGAAAACAAGCAGAAAAACCACCTCACTCCTCTATCTTTCCAGCCTCTCCAACACTTCTTCATCCATCCTAATGGGTTTGGGAACTGCAGTATGTCACACAGTGTACCTTTTGTCCAATCAGCCCCACCTACAAAATGTTCATTGCAATGAGTCATTGGTCTGGTTCAAGGTCTCTGGCTTCTGGTACACCATCATCACTGAATCCTCCCCAAACCTCCTCTCAGACATCCTGCTGTTGTTCTGAGTCATGGAGATCCTGCTGCTATCATTCTACAGATCGGTTCCTTCATGTGATCCAGCAGGTCATAGATGGAGTAGATGTTAAGGTGGGCTAACTCAAGGTCCATGATGTGGGCCTGGGTGGTAACTGAGCTGGTTGGTCTGGGCTGCTGGGACATCCTCCTCAAGCTAGGAGCAGAGCCAGCTCTCATGCACCCATGCTGAGGGGTGGGGTCATCTCTCCCGAGTGCAGGGGCCAGCTCACCCATGAAAGGCAGAGCCAGCTATTCAAGGGCCAGTGAAGGGATAGGCAACTCAGCACAGCCCTCAAATTTCAACAGACTTGGTTTCTTTGGTCCCTTGTGGTAACACAGACCATGGACATCAACACAGACCACAGCTGCAACAGGACCACAGACTCAGACATGGCACTTAGTGGCAGCTTGGGCTCAGATGTCACCATGACCATGGTGGCAGTGCAGGACATCCAGATCAGTATGGTCCCAGAAGCAGCATGACCCTTGGATACTAACATGGTCTCAGGTGGCTGACCAGACCAGGCATCCTCATGGCCCTGGGTGGTAACAGAAGCTGTGGACATGTCATGGCCTTAAGCAGCAACTTGGGTCCAGATCTCATCACAGCCGCGGGTGGCAGCACAGCCCACCCAGATCAGCCTATTTCTCACCACCTTCATTTCTTCAGCTCTGCCTCTTTCCACAGCACATGAACCATTCCGCTTCTCTTTCTCTCCCATTTCATAAGCTGCTTTAGTCATGATGTCTCTTCATAGCAATAGAAAACTAACTAAGACAATAGATAATGACTATGTGGTACATATATACTATGGAATACCATTCAGCTATAAGGAAAATTGAAATCATGAACTTTGCAGATAACAGATGGGACCAGAGAAAATTATATTGTGTGTGGTAACCCAGAGCCTGAAGGACAAATGTAGTATGTTTTCTCCTATTCGAAGCTCTTGGCTCCAAATCTTCAAATGTGAATACATAATCTGTAGTAACTACAGAAACCAGGAAAGTAAAATGGGACTGTTGCCAGGACAGAGGGTTGGAGATCAATTGAGAGGGGAATCACAAGGTACAAGGTATCTGATAGGAAAATGAGAAAATGCCCTTAGGAGGGAGAAGAAGGTAATTCAGAAGAAGGTATAGCGAAGGTAAAGGGGAACAGAAAGATATAAGTGATCTGACAGGGGAAATGAGAAAAGGGGGTCTCTTCAGAGAAGGAAACAATTATAGGAGAAGGGGGGAGGTGGGTAAAATAACAATAAGGATTCTCTAAAAAGCCATGAGGAATCATACTATTAACTATTTATGTAAAAATATGATAAAACACGTAATTCTCTGTATAAATATGTATATATTGTTTTAATGATATTCTTCCCTCCACGAGCCAAAGACCACCTAACAAAAGCCTCATTACCAAACATAAGAAGCCCTCTTTTGAGTTCTTGGACAGGGCTATTCAAGAGACCCCCCCCCAAAAAAAAAAACATAGGACCTATTACTACTGCTTTTGGTTGCCCCTGAGAGCTGGAGGGTAAATCCTCATTGTTAAAGACACCATGTACTTCAGAAATAGGACCCAGAGACACCTGAACCAGACTTTCCCTGATAATTAGCTATCATGACACCAGAAGAGTGCACCAACTGGTTATCCAATACCAAATGATGAGCCATGAAAACACACACACAAGTAACACTACACAGATTGATCAGGTTATATTTATAAATATATGTGTATATACATACATGCATACATACATATATGCATGCAATAACAATGAGAAAAGAGGCCATGATTTGAAAGAAAGGAAGGAGGAGTGTATGATTGGCTTTAGAATGGGGAAAGGGAAGAGGAAATGTAATTATATTATAATCTCAAAATTCTTTTCAAGGATAAAAAAGAAGAAAGAGAGGAACATAAGAATTAAAAGATGCAATACTAGCACCCAAGTCAGATGCTTTGTGGTTTGTATGCATGCATTTCAGTACTGTAACTGTCATTTAAAGTGTCCCTACCTGTGCAGTTAGTATGCATTACTGACTCAAGTACAGCTCACACTTAATATTTAAAAGAACAAATAATTATCTGACTGTTGGGAAAATTGAACTCACCAAATCCATGGAGCTGTCAACACTAACTTTAGACAGTGGCTCCTAGTAAATCGTTGGCAAGCATGCTTTTCTGAACACATACCACATGCTGTCACTTTGCACAGGTGAGGTTGTTTTAGTAATGAGCTGCCACAGCAATTCTCCACCAATTAATCTCTACTGAAAAGATAGAGCAAGGATCTGGAATTGAGGGAGTTTGGGGGTTTGTCTGTCTCACCTGGAGAGAAGGTAGATGTGAGAGTCTCACTTTGTAAAAATGATTTTGGTTGCGTGGTCAGCTTTCCCTATGCTTGCAAACAGATTGTTTTCAAATCCATAATTACTCTAAGATTCAGAGTATTTGATTATATCAACTCTGTAATATCAGAATTGAAATTGAAGTCAGGGTGGTGATGCCTCCAGAAGTTTTCTGTCACTCAGAAGTGTTGTCAGCCTCTTTTCTTTGTATTTATGTATGAAATTTAAGATAGCTTTTTTGTTTGTTTGTTTTTAATTCTGGGAAGAATTATATTGGCATTTTGGTGGGGATTGCATTAAATCTATAAATTGATTTTGGTTGAATGTTAAATTTCATAGTGTTTATAATACCAATCCAGGGGCATGAGAGAGATTTTAATTTTCTGGCATCGTCTTCAAGTTTTCATTGTACAAGTATTTTATTTTTTTAGTTATGTTTATTCAAAAATATTTTATTTTCTGAAACTATTGTGAACAGTATTGTTTCCTTGATATTACTCTATACATTTTTTTTACCTCATAATCGGGCTCTACCATTCTTAGGCATTGTCTCAGTTACTTTTTTAATGCCATGAAGATACCGTGACCAGCACAACTTATAGAAGGTAGAGTTTATAGGGACCTACAATTCAGAGGGTTAGCATGACCATCATGGTGGGGAATATGGCAGCAGGCAGGCAGACAAGTATAGTACTAGAGCAGTATCTGAGAGCTCACATCTCATCAACAAATACAAGAAAGGAAGAAATGTAACTGGGAATGTTATGGACTTTTGAAATCGCAAAGCCCATTCCCAGTGACACACCTCCTCCATTCAAACCTATGTACCTATGGGGGACATTCTCATTCAAACCACCACAGGAACATACCCAAAGGACTCCACAAACCAACTAATGAATGGATAATGAAAATGTGGTACATTTTCACAATAGAAAATTATCTAGCTGTTAAGAAAAACAAAATTATAAAATTCGCATGGAAATAGATGGAAACAATCATTCTGAGAGAGGTAACCCAGATGCAGAAAGACAAACATCACATGTTTTGCCACATTTGTAGATGTTAGCTTTGAATTTTCAGGCACGTGTGTTTAATTGGATTACCCAGAGACATCAGGAAATTAGTAAGGGCCATGGTGGGGTGGGGGGCAAAGGCTTTCTCAGGATAGAATATAGAAGGCAATGGTGTAAAGTGAGAATACTAGAACAGAAAAAGTTAAAATGAGATGGAAGATGGGAGGGCAGAGTAGAGGGGGGAGATACAGAAGAAAAGACTAATACTAAAGACCTTTCAAAATATTTATATGGAAATTTATAGTGTAGAAGCTCCATAAAATATATACACGCATTAATATAAAAAGAATTTAATTGTAATAACCTTATAACAAGGTGATAATATCCCACTACACACCACTGGCGAACAACAACAAAAGCCAGTGGTAGGAATGGGATAACTTTTGGGGGGTTATTGTCAGTGCCATCTCATAGAGCACTAAACATTACAGCCAGTGCTCTTGGAAGTGCTACAGAACTTGATGGTAAGACCCTATTACTGAAGACACCGTATACTTGCATCATAACACATGAAGAAATCAAGCTGGTATTTACCTGGAAGCTTCATCTCCACTGGATAGCTTTCATTGTGCCGGAAGGTGCTATGCATGCTACCAGAGGAGAAAAGTAGTCATCAGTCTTACCCAGATATGACTCTGGAGAGCTATAGTAATGACCACCCTTGCAAGACATGCCCATTGGGGCAAACATGGAACAAATGTCATGTGAGTAATAATAACTTTCTTATTGAATTTAAGGCCATCTCCGTAAGACAAAAACTGCACATGGTACTGTTATTAGAGTCCAGAACCTGTGACTAGGTTCTAGAAGAGAAACTGCTACAATCATTCTACTGAGAGGAAATAGTTTTATCATTACATTTACAGATTAGTGGATAGCTCAATCCTTATCACAGAAGCTTCTTTTTGATGTATTTGACAGTTAACACGAAGACCCAGAACTGGTGAACATGACGAGAACAAGAGACAACTGGAGATGTAACCAACCATCTTATTAAATAAGAAACACAGAACCAATGCAAAGAAGAAAGCCAAGAGGTCAGAGCTAAGAGCTAAAACCTTACCCTTCCTCCTGCAGTGGTCCTACCTCTATGAACCAGAGCTTCTTCATGTGTATGTGTCTTTTTATAGTGTTTCTGTTCTGCCTTCTCATTGGTTGTAAACCCAACCACATGACCGCCTCGTCACGGCCTGTCTGTATAGACCTCCAGGTTTTCTGTGGTTGGTATTGAGATTAAAGGCATGTGTATCTATTACTGGCTATATCCCTGAACACATAGAGACTTACCTAGCTCTGCCTACCAAGTGCTGGGATTACAAGCTTACGCCATCACTGCCCTGCTTTCCTATGGCTTGCTAATAGCTCTGACCCCCGGGGCAACTTTATTTATTAACATGCAAATAACATTTGAATACAAATAAAATATCACCATAGACAACAAAATGCTCAGCCCTAAATGGGACGTCTATAGCATACCCACTTTAAGAGCCACAGGTTGTAGGTGACTACAGACCATTTTCTGGACACAGTGGGGCAGTTGCATATATCACCTCATAGCAAGCACAACAGCATGCGTAAGATGTGCAAAAGCTCAAGCCAGACAAATTGCAGCATGGAGAGGGGAGATGATTATGAAGTCCCTCCCCTAGCTGAGGAGCAATTGGGAATTGATAGCTGTTGTGAAAGGAAGAATCAGTTTTCTTTAAGAGAAAGTGGAAGACCACACATCCAAGAGTATATGGGTAGCACAAACTGGGCTTGATGAGTTAAAGGAAAAAGGGGGGATACAACACTGGAAGGGTATGGAAAGGGGCTAGATATTGAAGTAGCTTGGAGGGAAGTGAATATGATCAAAATACATTATATAAGGATTATAGTAGCCGAAGTGAATTCCCTCCTATTGGGAAGGTCTCAAGCCCAATTGTTGATTACTCCCAGAATATGTGCCACTATTGCCTCCTTGGGGATGTCTTGCTGGGCTGGACATTTCTGTGGTTCAGAGCTTTACAGCTGGGAAGGATTACTGATGGCTCATCTCTTGTGGCAACTTGAATAGCTCCTTTGGATACTGGGAGCTGGTACTCACAGAGCAGGCCTCCATGTTAGTTAGTTCCAGCTTAATTTCCCAAGTCCTATCACTGAAGTGGGGTGTTTTCAGCAATTTTACCCTCTTGCTCTGGAAGAAAATCAAAAGCAACAGCAATAGGCTTTATTGTTTCGGGAGTCTCTTGGACTTTCCTAATCAAGAACTGAAAAAGAAGTTTCCCAGATTTGGCAGTGGGATATTTGTTAGACGTTCTATGCCTGTACCTATTAGTATGCAAATCAAAGCTTTCAGCTGAGCTGAAGCTCTGGTTATTCCTAGCCATGTTTTCCTGTCTCATAGATTATCTCTTTGGATTGTCTTCAGTGAAGAAACTTTTTAAGTTTCAGTAAACCAATTACCCTATTTTTTTTACTTTGTTGTCTGTGCTTTTGGATTCATATCCAAGTTATCACTGTCTAAATCAATATGATGAAGATTTTTTTGTATTGTTCTTTCAAATAGTTTTTATAATTTCAGTTCTTATATTTTAGTCTTCAGTCCATTTTTAAATTTATATTAATATCTGGAGTGAGATAAGTGTCTAATTTCATTCTTCTGTATTGAAAATCCAATTTTATTAATCCATTTATTGAAGAAACTGTTCTTTTCCCCTTATGCCTTCGTAAGTATCTTTGTTGAAAATCAATTCAAAATAAAAGCATGTTTTTTCCCTCATACTTTCTATTCTTTTGCATGCATGTTTTTATTTTTACAATATTTTTAATTTCTTCTTTGACCATTGCATGAATGTATACAATATAACTTGATCACATTTAGCTAAGTTCCCCTCTCCATAGACATTGACCAGTATGTTCCACTGAGTCCAGTTATGCTATCTGTTGGGATGTTGATTGACCTTGTTAGCTTATTGACCTTATACAGAGAACCTGGGAATTCTCAAGCAACGTGGAGGGAGACTGATGGAAAATCTTACAGATTAACAATGGACTCAGGTGTACACTTCATAACCTGCATGTCCTAACCTCACAGGTCACTGAGTACCACTATTTTCACATTCCACAAGTTGAAGTAGTCACACTATCCAAGCTCCAGCTGATGGAAGTTATATTAAGGAGTTGGAAGTCATTTTAAAAAACATTCCTAAAGCAATCTTGGACAAGAGAAAATGAAGAATTCATGCCAGGCAGTGGTGGCACATTTCTTTAATCCCAGCATTCAGGAGGCAGAGCCAGGCAGATCTCTGTGAGTTCAAGGCCAGCCTGGTGTACAAAGCAAGATCCAAAGCAGGCACCAAAACTACAGAGAAACCCTGTCTCAAAAAAAAAAAAAAATGAAGAATTCTGGTAAGTAAGCTAAGAGCTGAATAAAATAAAATGAATTATATCAGATAATAACTGAAAATGACTACTAGGTTCATCGGTTCATGATAAAGGTTATATGACATAGTCATCTAACCCATTTTACCACCACTCAGGGTGGCAACATCTGACAGATATTTCTGCTTACACAGCTGACTAGGCCTCGAGGAGCTCTCTTCCTTCCTAAAGTAACCATTTAAAGGAAAGAAAGATCTGATATGATTTTCTAATGTGATTACCAAATTTTTTAAAAAAAGGTATCATTGCCACCACACAACCATCAGGCTAGCTAAGGACATAGCAAAATGGTCAAGATGAAGTTTTTAAAGCTCTAACTCCCTATTTCCTCATTTGTTTGTTTTGCAGGTACCCCTCAACTTCACAGAGACCACAGTAAATTGAAAATACTATAAGCCTGAAATGTCCCTGGGACATAGCACAAAGTAGAATGCTGGCAGTTCCAAAACAGGTCCTGTGGTTGACTGGTGGCTGTGGTGTATTGTCACTACCCAGCATCCCAGGACATGACCACAGTCAGCATCAGCATCAGAAAATGATTGAAATTCAAAGTATGATTTCCTGAGTTCATATGCCTTTTATGCCACTATAAAGTAGAAAATTCATGACTTCATTATTATTTATTTTAGATAGGTTCTTGCTATATAGTCCAACAGAGTTGTTGTTTTCAATGCATTTTAAATTCTTTTTTTCCATTTAATTTATCATTTGTATTCCAGTTGTATCATGGGGCTTAATGTTGACTATTTAACTTTTCTTCCCCTGAATGGGAGTGACTTTATGGTGAGCTTTTGTGTTTGCCACAGCTCTGAGCCTCCTCTAATCTAGCATAGCAATACAGATTTTCCTTATCATTTGTGACATTGACAGAAGGATGCAATTCTTGCTCATTTCCACGGTCTCCAGTTGTCTTGAGTTTTCTCATGACCATACTGGGTTATTTATTCTTGGTTAGGTCATCACTTTCATGTCATCCTGAATTATAGTCTCATATTCACAGACACACAATGTTCCTTTGTCCCTTATGGATGAATTTTTGTTTGGTTAGCTTGGTTGATTTTATTATTATTATTATTATTACTTTTTGAGAATTTAATCCATGAGTATTGACCTTACATCTTTTCCACCATACTTTCTCCTTCTCCAACATCTCCCATGTCCCCTCACTTCTTTCAAATGTTGACTTCTTCTTTAAATAATTCTATATATTTTGTTGAGTCAACTTAGTGTTGCTTGTATGTATAGGTATTTAGTGTTGACTGCTTGGGATTGGGCAACTTGTCAGGGACTTACTCCTGCAGAAGACTTATTCTTCCTCTCTTGACAGCCATTGATTGCCTATAACTCTAGGCATGGGGCTTTGTGAGCTCCTCCCTCTTGCATATCAACTGGTGGTGTTATTCTGCAAGTTTTGACTACGTGACCATATTGTTGAGATTTCACAGGAGCAGCTTCCCTGTCTTATAGAAAACACATCTCAGCAGATGTCTTGGTCTTCTGGCTCTTACAGTCTTTCCATGATGTTCCCTGTGTAGGAGCTGCATAGTAGATATATCAGTTGGGGCTAGACACCCAGTAGTTTGTTGTTCTCTGCATTTTGAACAGTTGTGTATTTATGTAATTATCTCTGTTCTCTGAAAGAAAGTGCTTCTTTGATGTGAGGTGAGAGCTATACTTATCTGTAGATATAATGGTAGATATTTAGAATGAAGTTACAAATTATACTAGTTCTGGAAAGTGGCAATCGTAAGGTCTGTGACCTCATCAGCCACAGGTAGTTGGTTAGGTTTATTGTATTGTGCATAAATTCCCTCCTACTAAGTTGGACTTTAAGTCTAATTAGTTGGCTTTTGGTTACCACCAAGATAAAAGTACTACTATTGCAGCACTGGGGATCTCTGTTGTCCATCTTGACATTGTTGCCATTGGTAGGCATGACAGTTGGATAGAACTATTAAGTGTTTTTCTTCCTTGGTAGCTGGCATGGCACCTTGTGATGCTAGGATAGCTAGTTCTCAGGGAGAAACATACATGTCAGTTCTAGTTTGATTCCTCCAAGTCCTTTGTCCCACGTGTGTGGTGCCTTCAGTAGTAGGGTCTCACCATCATGTTCTGTAAGGCGACCAAGAGCAATGCCAATGGCCTACATTGGTTTGGGAGACTTCCAGACTTGTCTGACCAACAACTAAGAAGGAGGCTTTCTATGCTTGGCACTGGGATTTTCCTTAGATATTCTATGGCTCTTTGATCCATTTTAAATTGGTTTTTGTACAGGGTAAGAGATATAGGTCTAGTTCATTTATCTACATATAAATACCTAGTTTTCCTAACACCATATTTTATAGAGGCTGATTTTTTTTGTCAGTTGGATTTTTTTTTTTTTGCCATTTTTTGATGATCAGGTGATGGTAGCTGTCTGTGCTTAAATCTGTGTCCTTTATTCTGTGCCATTGATTTATTTGTCTATGCTTGTACATTTCAGTGATGGTTCTGTTACTCTGAATTTTCTATATAACTTGAAATCTAGTATTGCAATACCTAGAATTGTTTGTTTTCCTCGAAGTATTTATAGTATTTGGGTCTTTTTATACATTCCATGGAATTTTAGGATTGTTCTTCTATTTCTGTGGAGAAGATCAGGGGAAGTTTGTTGGGAATTGAACTGAATTTATAAATTGCTTTTGTTAATGTACCATTTTTCACAGTATTAATTCTACCACTCCATTAGTATGTGGAGTCTTTTGAGAGCAAGTGACTTTTCTTTGGTTTCTTTCTTCTGTGTTCTAAACTTCTCATTACAGAGCATTTTTAACTCCTTGTTGAAGTTTATTCTAAGGTATTGTCAAAATTTCCTGTCAACAATAGTTTTCCTGGTCTCTTCCTCGGTGTGTTTCTTTGATTCTGAAGCATTATTTCTTTTTTTCCATTTCATAACTTCCACCCTTACCTTTGCTACTTTTTCAATCTACTAATTCCGAAATTGGCATTTTCTTGCTTTTCTAAGACCTTGACATAAAGTGACCATTATATTATTTGTTTATTTCTCTGATTTTTTCAATGTAGATATTTATGGATATCCACCTCACTTACGACCACTTTCCTTGTATCCCATAAGTGCTAGTGTATTGTAGTTTTCATTTTCATTCAATTCTAGGAACTCTTCCCCTCTTTAATTTTTTTCAATGACCCACTGATCATTCAGTAGTGTGGTGTTTCATCTTTATCAGTTTGTATATTTTCTGTAGATTCCTTTGCTGTTGGTCTCCCGTTTTTTTCCATAATCATAAATAAGACAGAATAAAAGGATTTGTTGCAATTGCCTGGTGTTTAGTAATATTTGTCTTATCTCTTAAAACATGTTCTCTTTTAGAAAATGTTTCATGGGTTGCTGAGAAGAATCTGTTTTGTATGGTGTCTGGTGGCATGCTCTGTAGTCTATGAGCTCTCTTATGTGATTTAACTGTGGTATTTGCTCATTGTTTGTTTGTTTAGTCTGCATGACATGTATGCTTTTGCTCTCACCACTATAATTATGTTGAGGTCAGGCTGGGCCTTTGTGTCTGGTAGTGCTTGTGTTATGAAATTGGATGGTCTGAAATTAAGTGTATGCACATTGGAATTATAGATCATCCTGCTGGATTACTCCCTTAGCCAATATGAAATGAGGTTTTTGTTTCTTTGGCCTGATTTTGGTTAGAACTTCTTTTTGTTAGAGTGTCACATTACTGCATCTGCTTTCTTTCTAGATCTACTCACTAAGAAGGCTTTTTGTTTCAGCTTTTGACCCACAAATTGTGTTTCTCTTTGCCAGATTAATATTTTTGTTTCCCTAAGTCAACGAGTCTTATTGCCTCCTGATCTGCTGGTGTTTGTCTTTTTATTAAAGAGCTGAAGTCATGAATGTTGAGAGTTATTAGTGGAACTCATGTATTAATTCTTATCACTTCATTGTTTCTATACTCTTTGGTACTTTCCTAATCCTTATTTGCTTATTCAGTTTTCTAGTATGATTTATTCTTTCTTATGACCTCATGAATAAACATTTCTCATCAGTATATGGGGTTCCTGTCACTGGAGAGTTCCTCTCCAGGTCCTGCCAAGCCCACAGTCCCATAGCCCACTTATAAAATAATCACTCAAAAGCTTATATTACTTATAAACTGTGTGGCCGTGACAGGCTTTTTGCTATCTAGTTCTTATATCTTAAATTAACCCATTTATATTAATCTTTATGTTGCCACGTGGCTTGTGGCTCACTGGTATCCTAACATCCTCTCATAGTGGCGACTGGCAGCATCTCCTGACTCAGCTTTCCTATTCCCAGAATTCTCCTCTCTCTTTGTTCCGCCTATACTTCCTGCCTGGCTACTGGCTAATCAGCACTTTATTAACCAATCAGAGAAACACATTCACAGCATAGAGAACATCCCACAGCAGGTTCCTTGAAACCAGGTTCTAGAACTCTGGCTTAGCACAAATTCCTTTAGTTTGTGTTTATTATAGAAAGTTTTTCTTTCTTCTTCAGTTATGAAAATATGCTGACATAGTTTGGTAATTTTTTTCTTTTAGAGCTTGGAATCAATGATACTTTGGCTTTTATAGTTTCTGTTCAGAAATCTTTTCTTCTGAAGTATTTTCCTTTATGTGTTATTCAGTACCTTTCTCTTACAACTGTTGATGTACCTTGCTTTGTCTTGTATACTTAAATGTTTTACCTATGAAAGGACATGGAGAGCTTGCTTTCTGGCTTTGTCTGATTGGCCTTTTAAATACCTCCTGTATCTTAATGGCCATCATTCTTTTCCATAGGTTGGGGGAATGTTCTCTGATCATTTTGTTGAATATATTTTGTTTTGTTTTGTTTTTAACTTGAACTCCTTTTCTATGTTTGTGATTTGTATATTTGGTCTTTAATGATGTTGCACAGATATCCTCTATTTGGTTCATACTTTCTTACTAGTTCTTCTTTGTCATGGCCTAGATGTTCAAACTCCTCTTCCTTGTTTACAAAACTGATACTCTAACTTCCATTTGATCCATTTTATTGGTAAAAACTTTCCACTAAATCTGTGCCTTATTTTGGTTTTCATTTCCAAAACTGTAATTTGACTTTTTTCAGAACATCTCCCACTCTATTGAATTCCTCTTCCACAGTCTATATGGCATTCATCTGTTTGTATTCTCTCTCTCTCTCTCTCTCTCTCTCTCTCTGTCTCTGTCTCTCTCTGGTTTTTCAAGACAGGGTTTCTCTGTGTAGTTTTGGTGCTTGTCCTGGATCTCGCTCTGTAGACCAGGCTGGCCTTGAACTCACAGAGATCTGTCTGACTCTGCCTCCAGAGTGCTGGGATTAAAGGCATGAGCCACCACCACCGCCTGGCTTGTTTGTATTCTCTTTAAATTCCTCCTAAAGTTTATGTCACTTTTTATTTCTTTGAACATTCCTATCATTCTTTTGAATGTTCGTAATTCCATGTAATTTGCTCTCATTGGCATCCGTTATTGAGAAACTAGAAATTTTTTGGAGATGCCATGTTGTCTTGGATTTTCATGTTTCTTATGTTTCTGCATCGGGGCTTGTACAACTAAAATTAAAAAGTTGCTTGGATTTTTATTATCTTTTAACATTTACTCTGTGTGTGGGGGGGTGTTTTGTTTGTATGGGTGTCTGTGCCCCATGTGTGTTCATGATGCCTGTGGAATGCAGAAGAGCACATCAGATTTCCAGGGACTAGAATTATAGATGGTTGAGAGTCCCCACATGTGTTCAGGGAATCAAACCCTTGTCTTTTTAGAAAGCAGCCAAATCTTTTAAGCACTCAGCAATCTCTCTATCTCCTTGTACTTTTTAAAGATCACCAACATTCATGCAAAGAGAGTATTTTCAATGTTCCAGTGGAACTGGGTTTTCATCTCTTCTGTAGTTAAACTGTCAGCCCACCTGATCATGCAACAGGCTTAATATCCAACTTTGCAGTGAAAATAGAGTACTAGCTAGAGAAATGACTACAACAGATGGATAGGCCTGCTACAAAATTATAGTACCAGTCAATTAAAACACAAGTCAAATAACTTGGGTTAGGGGGTAAAGTAGTGAGTATCATATCACACTTAGCTACTTGTTACCAAGGCTAGAAGTTGGAAGGAAACACACAGTGTTGAACTAACAATTAACACTAGAGCAACACAGAAACACAAGAGAAAGGAAAATAAAAAGTGGGGTCAAGAAACATGAAGGGAGTACATAAGACAGTTCTAATCCCAGGCAAAAAGGAGGAAGATAACTCCAGTGCTCATGGGACTGAAGCAGAGAAACTCCAACACCATGCCAACCTATGTTCTCTGGGAAAGCCAGCAAAAGGTATTGGAGAGAGGAGGGGAAAGCAAGCCTGTTCCACTAAATTAAAATTAGAAATTCAATAAAGGAAGTATAAAAGCAAAGGAGCAGATGCTAGATGCTGATCCGCAGACTGTCTATGGTATTCTGCCTGGGCATAGGTGCTGAACATGTCAGTGCAGTCCCACATGTACTTATATGTGCCTTTGCTGAGCCTCGTTGTTCATGTGACTGTGTGCTGTGGGATGTTCTGTATGTCCTGTGGGAGCCCATTCTCAGGTTCTTTGTGGCGTTACCCAGCAGGTCCGTATAGAGGATGATTAGGACCATGGGCCTGAGTGCAGGTGTTTGAGATGGTCTGCACTTGGCTGTGCTGGGGGATGGTCTGTATGTCAAGTTGCTCTGATTGGTTAATAAATAAAACCTGATCGGCCGTGGCTAGGCAGGATAAAAGGACAGAAAGGCAGAAGGAGACGCTGCAGCCGCCGCCATGACCAGAGAGGCTGCAGCCGCCGCCATGACCAGCAGCATGTGAAGACACCAGTAAGCCACCAGCCACATGGCAAGGTACAGATGTATGGAAATGGATCAATTTAAGATAAAAGCACAGTTAGCAAGATAAGGACAGTTAGCAGGAAGCCTGCCACGGCCATGCGGTTTGAAAGCAATATAAGTGTCTGTGTTTACTTGGTTGGGTCTGAGCGGCTGTGGGACTGGCGGGTGACAGAGGTTTGTCCTGACTGTGGGCGAGGCGGAAAAATCAAGCTACAACTGTGTGTGCCACTTTTGCCCCTTTGTAGTCCAGTCCAGTCTCAGCTCAGAGAAAATTTCCATGTTTTGGAAAACTGCAGTTTTAACTCAAATCTTTCTCCGCTAATTTTTGGGAGATTCTGCAAGTTCTCTCCAGTATAGTCCTGTGCAACTTTGTCTCTTTCCCAGAGTAACACTCCAGAGGATGGCCCTTGCCTCCAGCGCTGCTTAGCTGACTTAGCTCAAATCTTGTTTTTAAGTTGTGGAAAACTCTGCCACTTGTTTTGTTCTGTCATGTCTTTGAATACTTTCTTCTGATCAATCATGACATGTGAAATCTAGTAGCAATATTAGGTAAAACTGTGGCTATTAAAATGTGACTCAAGGGTCATGTTAAAATGCATATTAGCTTTGTTGCCAAATGTGGTGAGGTCACACGGTGGTGATCAAAAGCTGAAACAAGCATTGCAAAGGTATAAAATAGTAGAATACTTATTGCCAGTGATAGGCAAAGACAACATAGTAGTTAATTCCCAAGCCCCTCTCTAACAAAAGAAATATGAAGATTTTCTTTAGATACCCTATAGAGAGGCAACCATACTCTACAGTATGTGCAGATATACAGCACATTTCTTTCATTTAAATACAATTTCCTTATTGATTCTTTGGAAATTTTACATCATGTACCCTAATTCCCCTCACCTCTCAGTCCCCTATATCCTCCTCCATATCACCCCTACAGTGCCCCCAAAAGAAAATTAAAAAGAAAAATCAAACCAAACCACCAAACCAAATCAAAACAAGCAAGCAAACAAGCAAGAAACAAAACTAAACCAAAACAACAGCATCAACAAAACCTCTTCACCTCCATATTTCCCACCTCTCCAACACTCTTCATTCATCCTGGTGGCACTGGGAGCCGTGGTGTGTCGCACAGTATACCCTTTTGTTCAATTAGCTTTAGAAGCAAATGTTCGTTGCAATAAGTCACTGGTCTAGTTCAAAGCTTCTGATTTCTGGTGCACCATTATCACTGGATCCTCACTGAAACTCCTCTTGGATATCCTGTGGCTACCCCAAGTCATGAAGATCCTGCAGCATTTCACAGGACCATCCCTTCATGAACTCCAGCAGGTCCTAGATGGGGTAGATGTTAGAATGAACCAACCCAAGGCCTGGCTGTGAACCTGGGTTGTAGCTGAGCTGGTCAGTCTGGGTCACTGGGGCCGACAGCCTCAGTAGAGGGGACAGAGGGCTCCCCTAAGCTCAGACCATCAGGGCCAGTTCTCACTTGCCTGTGGTGAGGAGTGGGGCCATCTCTCCCAAGTACAGGGATGGGGCAGCTCTCCCATAAGGGTTGAGGCCAGCTCTCTTGCTGTGGTGTCCAGTGAAAGGCCTGGCCTGCTTTCCCAGGGCCAGCAAAGGGCAGGGCCAGCTCAGCATGGCCCTCTGACTTCATCACATATGGTTCCTATGGCCCTCTGAGGTGACACAGGCCATAGACATCAACATAGACCCAAATGCATCAGGACCACAGACCCACACATGGCCCTCAGCAGCAGCTGGGGCCCAGATGGCATCCTGGCTAGAGCGGAGGCACTGGCCACTCAGATCAGGATGGCTCTGGCGACTGCATGGCCTCAGAACCAACAAGGCCACAGGTTGAGGTCCCGACCCCAGCCTTCCATGTGACCATTGGTAGCAACATGGGCCTCAGACTTGCATACAGACTCTAGCTGTGGTAGGACCATGGACCCAGACATGGTCCTTGATAGCAGCCTAGGATCGGAGGACACCATGACTCCAGTGGCACAGGCCACTCAGATCGGTATGGCCCCAACTGCTGTATGGCCCCCACACCCCAACAAAGCCACAGATTGTGGCCCAGACCTTGGGTTTCTATGTGGCCTTTGTGGCAACATGGATGGACATTAGTTAACACAGACCCAGGCTGCAAACAAAGACATGGATCTTGGCAGTATCTGTGCTTGGATGACTCCATGGTGCCAGGTGGAAGCAGGCCTCCCACATCAGCATCCTCCTCCGTGCCTTCAATTCTTCCATTCTGCCTCTTTCCACAGCACATGAACCATTCTGCTTCTTTTTCTCTCCATTTCTGCATCACATATTTGCTAATCATAATGAAACCCACCCACCTGGCACCACAAAGTGCCATGTGGACCCGTGGATGTCTTCCCCGCTTAAGGCCACAGGCTAGCCTGTGGGTGGCTAGCAGCCACATAAGTGGAATTGCATCAGGTGGGCCGTAGAAGTCTTCCATATTTCTTAGCATGCTCAGTTTAAGACCATAATTTAATAAAGACTATAGACACATTTGGAGGGCATGCTTAACTCAAAGTCCTAAGACTTACGTTTTAAAGGTTAAAATAATAGATATGGATTGAAAGGACCAAGCAGACTCCATAACAGACTGCTCAGTCTTCTCTCGGAGATCAGGCCTCAATTTCAGTTTCCTGAGACTTAAGCAAGCAGTTTCTGGGAGGGCTGTGAACAAAAGACATAGTCCTTGCTGTAGCTCCCTTTCTGCACGTACTCTGACTGCTAAAGGTTCAGCCAGTTGTTTACTGTCTGTGACCCCTCACCAACTTAGAGCTATGTGCATGGATCAATGTGAACGTTAGAGGCTAGCCAGCCCCCATGGTAGCTCAAGGACAGAGCCTGGGACTTGTCCAGGCCTTCCCCAAATGATAGCTTTAACCCTCAACCAGTAAAATCAAAGGTTACATACCCTCACCCAATTATATGATGTCAAGGCTTGTACCACCCTACTTGCAGTTTTTCCCTTTAAAAATCCCTCACCCTGAGAGCTCAGGGCCATCCTCCTCCACCCACTGTGTCGGATGTTGGACATGGACCAAGCCCGGGCTTGCTTGTTATCAATAAACCCCTTTGTGTTTTGCATTGGATATCGGCTCTGTGGTGGTCTTGCTTGGGGGTCTCGCAATGTGGCCACAGCAGGATGTCTCTGATTATGTTATTTGCATCTTATGATTTTAGTTACAAACAAAGAAAAGGAGAATCTTAAGATGCATAGGTAAAAGTAGTTTGCTACTTAAGGTGACTGCCTCCCTTAGAAAGCAACAGATATTACTATGCAGCAATTAACCTTTTTGTAAATAATTTAATAGTTTAATTTGAGAATCCTTAAGCCCCATCTCTAGAGGGCATATACTTATGGGATGATGCTTCTTCACAGTGTTTTCAACAATGTTGATGTAATGACTTTCTGACCAGGTGTCTAAGCAGCAAGTGTTTGATTTTCAGGTCTTGTGACTAGGAAAATAAATGTGCCGTGCACCATCAAACAACATGATTTTACTCATTTTCTTTGCCTCTAAAATCATAACATTTTTAGAAGATCAGATATTGCCACCATTCTTTATGGAGGGTATCTGGATGGAACACCTACATCAACACCCTATCAGAGTTACAAGAAATGACAGAATGTATCTTCATGAGCATGTGTATTAACGTGCCTATTAAACCTCTCTTGGAAGTGTTTGCTTTTTCATCCAATGTATAGGAGGTATTACAGAGAGACAAGTCAAAGACCCTCGACTGTTGGCTGTATCCATGCTCCTCAGTATAACCTGTTGATTCTATCAGTCACTACATATACTTAGCCTATGCTAAGAGTCAGGCCCCATTTTGAGTTCAGTGTATAACAGTGAGGAAGGTAGGGGAATTCCCCTTCTCTGGAGAAGAGAAGTGCAATGTGTTCCATCACAACATCGGGGAAGGCAGCTAAGCAATATGCTCTAGAGAGGATACACAGTAGTACTCAGGCCAAGGGCATTTTCTCACAGACATGAAGACAGCCAGCCTGTGGGGCTGAGAAACAATGCCCTAAATTGAAAGCCTTAGAGGAACCTGGAGTAGCACAGCTTCTCTTTGCCCTCTTACTTCCTGTTTCTCTCCTCTCATTCTTCCCCAAGGCAAACCACATAAACTGGAACTCTGTTCCTCAAGGTGAGTCACAGAAACCAAAACTTCTTATTCCAAATCCAGACACAAAATTTGAAAATACTAGTCTAGCTTGCTATGCCTTTCTGTGTAAGAGTTGTCAGTAAAGTATTCTGTAGCATACCTTGGTAAGTTCTTCACAAGACTCTTATCCCAGAAAGACCCTCCCTCATATCTTGGGCAAGGGGGGGGGGCAGAAGGATCTAAACACACAGACCTTACTTATTTCTGTTTTCTCCATTTGTGTTAGCTCATACCTGTTTGTTCCCAGTCATGTGTTTATAGACTTGCCCCTGCTTCATTTGTCCTAGACAAAAAAAGAGATAATTCACCCTGGGTCATTCACTGATTCTTCTTTAGGAGGCTTATGTGTCATATCAAACTATGAGAGCTAGAGGGATGACTCGTACATCAAGAGCACTAGATCCTCTTCCAGAGGACCTGGTTTCAATTTCCAGGACACAAATGGCAGCTGCTCATAACCATCCATAACTCCAACTCAAAGGGGTCCAATTTTTTCCTGGCCTCCACAGGCGCCAGGCACACATGACACACAGACATACATGAAGGCAAAACACCCATACATAAAAGAAAATAATAAAAAATAGTATCATTATTTTTCTCCTGATTAGATTCAAACTAAATGTTTAGGGGAAAAAAAACCCTCATGATTGACTAAATTTGTTGTGACTTTTCTCCTATTAATCTATCTGTAGCCAGTTTACTTCACCAAACTTAGAGACTACAATCAGAAAGAAAGTCTAGATTCTCCACAAGAGAAAGATGTATGCACTTGGAGACAGCCTATGGTGGCAGAAGAGGACGGTGTGTATCAGTTGGCTGGGTTGAGTGCTTTCAAAAGAAGAAGTAGGGCTGAGACTCTTAGATGCTAGTGAGCTGTGTCTTCATTCAGGGGCTCCAGAGGGAGCTAGGGGAAAGAGGGGAAGGTAGGAGTACAGACTTGGGAAGGGTCTGCCTCTGAGTAGGCATGCCATATCACATTCCTCCAGCCTGGCCAGGGTGGGTCAGAGCTGCAGCTTAACCAAAGGGACCAAGGATCAGCCTGAGGATGCAGTGTGGCCTGTGTACAGTGAAAGCTAAGATTCCGTAAGGCTTCATAAGCCAAAGACCTAGGAGATGTCAGGCTGTGGTCTTTCTAAATATGGTATAGTTTGCATCTCCTGGTATACTGCTTCTCCATTCACTGAAACACAGTTGTAGCTTCTCTGAGACACTGAACCAGTGATCCCCAGAGTTCCCTGAAGATTTCCCCTGCACTAACTTACATGGCAATGTTCTGTGTTTGCAGTGTGCCTATGATAGACCCCTTAATTCTACACAGACTATACCTAACTATGCAGTTTCTGGCACAATGCAGACCTCCAATATCAGTTACTTAGTAGAGGTGTATGATACAAGACATGGCTATGCCCCTTACAAAACAAAGTGTTTACAAGAGAACAGATTAAAACAACTCTGTGGCAACCTGCATGTACCTAACACTAAGACTAAACTTCGAGTCTTCAGTGGGGCTAAATGTTCCTTTTTCCTATCATACCTCCAGATGTATTAGCTAGCTAATGGTGTGCAGTTAAATAAAACTCATTATCCACTATACTATTTTAAATCAGGAATGAACAGGGATGTGCCTGTTGGTTCTTCTACTTAAGAGCCTTAATTTTACAGATGATTTGATAAAACCTGTGACCAGGTTTATTATCCTACGATATAATGGGAAGTGTTATCAAGTCCTCCGGGTATTTGGGCAATGCTCTGGGTTGTATGTCAGCTCCGAGAAAAGGTTTACCAGAGTTTTAAGCAAGCACTTCAGCTCCAGGAGGCACAACAGACTTGTGTTGGCTGTTGGTGACAGGATGCTAGAAAATGAGATAAAGAGATCCTAACAGGCAAAGGAAGGCCACCTTAGGAAGAAGAATCAATAAAGGGGTTCATAGACTCTAAGTCCACCATTGGGGTACTGACATGAGCTTTAAACACGAAAATAGAGTTAGGGAAGAGGGCAAGAGGCCTGTGTTACCCATCAGTCCTGGTAGAGTTAAATAACAGGTTCATCACTATCATTTTATTATGGCTCTAGGGGATGGTTTACAGAAGTCCTTGTTGCCCAGGAGACAAGAGAGTTCCCATGGGATGATTGCTTCTGAAACTCAGTTATTCCTTAGAGTCCAAGGTGTATGTGGCTTTCCTCCTTGCTATAACTGAAGCCCAGACAAAAAGTTATTTAAAGATAAAGACAGTTGGATGGAGATACAGCCAGTCATGGAGGGGAAGGCATGGTGACTGGTGTCAGTGAGGATGTAAAATGGGACTGTTCAGCAGGCTCACATCTTGATAGAGCAGAAGCAGAGAGTGGACACAAAGTGAGGCTGGACATAAAACCTTAAGGCCCGTTCCTGGTGACCTACTTCCTTTTGTGATGCTCCAGCTCTTAAAGTTCCCACAGCCTTCCCAAAACAGTTCTACCAGTTTGGGACCAAGTGTTCAAACAAGTGAACCTATGGGGCACAATTTACAGTCAAAGCATAGCACAAGTTAGAACAACACCAAGACTTTTGTCCTCCTTTGGGGAGTGTCTGAATATTTTTGAAAGCTAATGATAAGATGCCCAGGTTATTCTGTTATTGATGTAACCAACCGTCTTATTAAATAAGAAACACAGAAACAATGCAAAAGAGAAAGCCGAGAGGTCAGAGCTCAGAGCTAAAATCTCACCCTTCCGCCTGCGGTGTCCCAGCTTCCCGAATGAGGGTTCTATTTCCTGTCTGTTCGTCTATTTAAAGTATTTTGTTCTGCCTTCTCATTGGTTGTAAACACAAACACGTGACTGCCTCATCACTGTCTGAATGTACAGCCCCCTAGGTCTTAAAGGCATATGTCTCCAATGCTGGCTATATCCCTGAACACACAGAGATCTATGGGATTAAAGGCGTGTGCCACCACCGCCACACTCTTGCTATGGCTCTAATAGCTCTGACCCCCGGGCAACTTTATTTATTAACATACAATCAAAATCACATTTCAGTACAATTAGATTACCACCACATTCTGTGCCTTCAGCCTTGAAGGAGGATCAAACAGGTCAGGCATCCCTGCTTTTTTAGATATTCCATGCATGACTGAGTGGAGGTAAGAAGTCTGACCCAATAAAAAGAGATATGTAAAAAACGAAAACATCGATACCACAGTGTGTGTTCCCCCTGCTTTTAGTTTTATCAGTGGCTTCCATGAACAGAAGAGTCAGAGCTTTCTAAAAGAAACAGGTGCCTGTTTGAGGTGCACTTCCATCTTCCTTCCTCCACCGTTGTTGGAAAGAGGACTGTGGCATTTGCAGCCATAGCAGCCACCTTAAAAGATGAAACTGAGAACCACAGCTGGGACAAAGAAGTGAGTTGCTACAAGTGAGGGTGACCTATGCCCCTTTGTGCTTCTTTAAAGAAAAAAAATTCAATGAAATAGTCTATTACCCATTATCTGATGCTCTGTTCTCTACAGTTTGGGTTATTGGCAACCAGCTGAGGTTGGAAAATAGTAAGGAAAATGTTTTCAAAACAAGCAGTTCTTAAGTTTTAAGTCAGATGCTTTTCTGAGTACCTTGAAGCACAATGTCCTGGAGGGAGGGAGGGAAGGAGAGAAGGAGGGAGGGATGGAGGGGGAAGGGAGGGAGGGAGGGAGGGAGCACTCAATGACTTTTATCATAGTCCACTGTTATAATCAATTATTATAATTAATAATACTGCCATTAATTATTTTTGTCAATTTCTCACCATGTGAAATTTATAAATCTAATTCAATTATATATTTATATATTTAAGAAAGAAAGTCCTAGTGTAGCCAAGATTCAACAATGGGAACCAGCCAATATCTTGGAATTGTTCTCTTGCAAACAACACAGAGCTATGGTAAAATTTCACATCTTATCAACCAGCTATTCTGGTCTTCTCCTCCATCCACTCTTACATGTAATACTGAAAAAAGAATGTTATAAAAGCTATTCCCTCTTTTGAGGTTATATGCAATCATAGTGTGATATAAGGCATAATTCAAAGCTTTGTCCCTGCAGGCTTTGGATCATGGAATTATACAGGCATGAAAGCATTTGTGGGAAGTGAAATGGGGCCTGGCACAGAGGTATATACTCACGCAGCCACAGCAGGTGCAAATGGAAGTCGTTTTGAAAAAAAAAATATGCATCTTTTTCTCATGGTGGACATTACCACTGTAGCTCAGTTTAAAGATGTAAAACTAATTTTTCAAATTATTGTGGAGTGAAAGATCTGGATCCTGAGGGGCAGAAAAGGTGAAAAGTAATCTGTTTTCTTGTGGAAAATCTGAATACACTCAGGGCTAGAGCATTTGCTGGCTATTTTTTTTTTAATTTTCATGTGACATATTTAGACCCATACTTTCTCCCTCCCTACCATAACTCCATGTTATTTCTCTTTCTTAAAACAGAACAAAACAAAACAAAAACAAACAAACAAAACTAAAAACCCTGGTCTACAGAGCAAGTTCCATGACAGGCTCCAAAGCTTCATAGAGACACCCTATCTGGGGGGGCAGAGAGAGAAAAGAAAACAGGGGAGAAGAGAGAGAAGAAGAGGAAGGAAGAGGTGGAAGAAAGTAGGAGGTAGATAGAGGGGGTAAGAGAAGGGGAGAAGAGAGAGGAGGCAGGCTTTGCTGTTCCATCGTTTGTCTTATCCACCACTCCCTAGAAAGATAGCCTCTAGGAAAGAAAGCACAAGCTTTAGCTAGGAAGAGGATTTGCATCCCCACCATGCAGTGGATGCCTAGCCTGAACTGGCCATCTCCTGTGATCAGATTGGTGCCTAGCCCAATTGTCATGAGAGAGGCTTCATCCACCAACTGATGGAAACAGATGCAGATTCCCAACCAAACATTAGGCAAATAACGGGAATCCTGTAGAAGAGAAAGGATTGTAGGAGCCAGAGGTGTCAAAGACATCACAAGAAAACTCACAGAATCAACTAACCTGGGCTCATAGGGGCTCACAGAGATGAACTGATAACCAGGGAGCCTTCATGGGACTGACCTAGGCACTCTGCATACATGTGGCAGTAATGTAGCTTGGTCCTCTTGTAGGACTCCAAACAGTGAGAAGAGAGGTTGTCTCTGACTCTTACTGGCTTTTGGGACCTTACTTCTCATACTGGATCACCTTACCCAACCTTAACACATGGGAAGTTGCTTAGTCTTACCACAACTGTATGTGACATGTTTTGTAGATATCCATGGGAGGCCTATCTATTTCTGAATAACAATGGAGGGGGAGCAGTAGTGATGAAATGGGGGGGGGGTACTGGATGGAAAGGAGGGAGGGAAAAATCTGTACTCAGCTCCCAAATAGCATGGGCATGTGGGGAAATTTAATTGAGTAGGAAGGGGTCAGGTCAGTCAATGGTAAATTGCTACAAGAGACAAGGGGTAGCATGATTAGACTGACCTAAATTTAAGGTCAGGGTGATCACTTACTACCTGGAGTATGAGAAGATGAGGACTCTGAACTGATAAGTGGTAGGTACTAACTAATATGGAAGAACTTTTACTCAAACTATGTAAAGGGTCAGCATGAAATTTATCATTAGGTAAAGGTATACACTCAGGGGAGCATAGGGGTTTTCCAGGAACACTCCCTAGACCTTCATTAGGGGCTTATACTAATTCTGAAAGATATGGTAAACATGATGTGGGTTGCTTTTGCTTAGGGTAATTTGAGAGCGAATACTTCATTTCTTTGTGATGATAAATGAAAACCCTAAACAAGCATGCTTGTCTTAATGTTGTGGTAAAGAGCCCCTATAGAAACAATGTAGAGGAGGAAGCATTTGTTTTGGTTTGCAGCTTTAGCATATGGTCCATCATGACAGAGAAGTGGTTGAGTCAGTTGGCTATCTTGTGTTCACGATCAGGGAGGAGAAAATGACAGAAATTTAGAATCAGCTAGCTTTCTCCTTATTTTGTAGTTGAGGATAAAATCCTGGGGCCATGTTTTTTAAGTTGAACTTTAACCTCAATTATCTTTTTTAACAAATTGTTTATTTATTTTACATCCCAACCAAATTTTCCATTCACTCCTCTTTTCCCATTTCTTCCCTCATGTCCCCTCCACTGCCCCCCTCAATCCACTCCTCTGTTTCTGTTCAGAAAGGGACAGGCTTCCCATGGGTATCAACAAAACATGGCATATCAAGTTGTGCTAACACTAAGCACCTCCCCTTGTATTAAGGCTGGGGGAGGCAACCCAGTATGAGGAATAGGTTCCCAAGAACCAACCAAAGCATTAAGGACAGCCTCTGCTGCCATTGTTAGAAGTCCCACAAGAAGACCAAGCTACACAACTGTCACACTTATGAAGAGGGCCTAGGATGGTCCTATACAGGATTCCTGGTTGTTGGTTCAGACTCTGAGTTCCTATGAGCCAGATAAGTTGTTTCTGTGGGTTTTCTTGTGATGTCCTTGACCTAGATGTAGTCTGGCTCCTACATTCCTTCTTCCCTGTTTTCAGCAGGATTCCCCAAGTTCAGGTTAATGTTTGGCTGTGGGTCTGCATCTGTTTTTATCAACTGAATATCAACTGAATGCAGGCTTTCTGAGGACAATTGGGCTAGGCACCAATCTGATTACAGGGGAGGGCCAGTTCAGGCTACAAATCCACTCTTGCTAGGAGTCTTAGCTGGGGTCATCCTTGTAGATTTGTGGGAGTTTCCCTTGCATCAGGTGTCTACCTGATCCCTAAATGCCTCTCCCACTTTCCAGGCACCTCTTTCAGCACTCTCCCCCTCCATCCACCCCCAACCCTGATCCCTCAAGTCCCCATCCACACCTAACCCGCGTCGACCCAGGAAGTCTCTTCTATTTTCCCTTCCCAGGGATATCTGAGTGTCCCCCTTGGGCCCTTCTTTTTACCTATCCTCTCTGGGGAATGTGAACTGTAGCATGGGCTATCCTCTAATTTACAGCTAATGTCCACTTATAAGTGATTACACATCATGTTTATATTTCTAGGTCTGTGTTATCTCACTCAGGGCAATTTTTTTTGGCTCTATCCATTTGCCTTCAAAATTCCTGATGTTATTATTTTTAACAGCTGAGTAATACTCCATTGTGTAAATATACCACATTTTATTTATGTACTCTTCAATTGAGAGATATCTAGGTTGCCTCCATATTCTTGCTATTAGTAAAGCTGCTATGAACACAACTGAGCAAGTGCCCTTGTGGTATGATTGAGCATCCTCTGGGTAAAGGACCAAGAGTAGAATAGCTGGGTCCAGGGGTAGATTGATTCCCAGTTTTCTGAGAAATAGCCATATTGGTTTCCAAAGTGGCTATACAAGTTTGCACTCCCACCAGCAGTAGAGGAATATTTCCCTTACTCCACTTCTCTCCAATATAAGCCGTCATTGTGATTTTGACTTTAGCCATTCTGACAGGTGTAAGATGGTGTCTCAGTCTTTTGATTTGCATTTCCTTGATTACTAAGGATGTTGAACATTTCTTTAAGTATTTCTCTGATCTTGACTTAATTTTAATATGTGGTGTCTCTCAAGAAATGTGTCCATTTCTTTGAGATTTTTCCCGTTTAGTGGAGTACAGTTTTTGTACTAGTGATTATCTAGATTTCCTCAGTGTCTATTGTTATGTCCCCCTTTTGTTTCTGATTTTGTTAATTTGGATATTCTCTCTCCGCCTTTTAGTTAGGCTAGGTAAGGGTTTGTCTATATTATTGATTTTCTCAAAGAACCAGCTCTTTGTTTAATTGATTTTTTTTGTATTGTTCTCTTGGTTTCTCTTTTATTGATTTCAGTCTTCAGTTTCATTATTTCCTGCCATGTTGGGTGTATCCGCTTCTTTTTGTACTCGAGCTTTCGGGTGTGCTGTTAAGCCACTAGTACGAGATTTCTCCAAATTCTTTATACAGGCACTTAGTGTGATGAACTTTCCTCTTAGCATTGCTTTCATAGTGTCCCATCAATTTGGGTATGCTGTGCATTCATTTTCATTGAAATCTAGGAAGTCTGTAATTTCTTTGTTTGTTTCTTCTTTGACCCAGTGGTAATTCAACTGAGCATTGTTCAGTTTCCATGAGTTTGTAGACTTTCTGTCATTTGTGTTGTTGTTGAATTCCAACTATAATCCATGGTGATCTGATAAAATCCATGGGCTTATTCCATTTTTTTAATCTGTTAAAACTTGTATTGTGACCAAGTATGTAGTCTGTTTTGGAGAAGGTTCCACGAGATGCTTAGAAGAAGGTTTATTTCTTTAATATTTGGGTGAAGCATTCTGTAGATATCTGTTAGGTTCATTAGAGTCATAACATCTGTTAGTTCTGCTATTTCTCTATTCAGTTTCTGTCTGGATGACCTATCCATTTGTGAGAGTGGGGTGTTGAAGTCCCCCACCATTAATGTGTGGAATTTGATATGTGATTTAAGCTTTAGTAATGTTTCTTTTACAAATGTGGGTGCCCTTGTATTTGGGGCCTAGATGTTCAAAATTGAGATATTATCTTGGTGGATTTGTCCTTTGATGAACATGAAGTGTTCTTTTCTATCTCTTTTGATTAATTTTGGTTTGAAGTCTATTTTTATATATATTAGGATAGCTATACTAGCTTACTTATTAGGTCCATTTGATTGGAATTTTTTTTTCCAACCCTTTACTCTGAGGTAATGTCTACCTTTGATGTTGAGGTGTATTTCTTGTTTGCAACAGAAGGATGGATCCTGATTTTATATTCATTATGTTAGCTTGTATCTTTTACTGGTAAATGAAGTCCATTGATATTGAGATATATTAATGACCAATGACTGTTAATTAATGTTATTTTGTTGTTGTTGTTGTTATGTGAGTATGTTTCTCTCTCTCTCTCTCTCTCTCTCTCTCTCTCTCTCTCTCTCTCTCTCTGTGTGTTTCCAATCTTTGCATTTTTGGGTGTGGGATTATCTATTGCCAATATTTTCATGGATGTAGCTAACTTCCTTAGGTGGTAGTTTTCCTTCTAGTACCTTCTGTAGGGCTGGATTTGTTTTTAGGTATTGATTAAATTTGACTTTGTCATGAAATATCTAATTTTCCTTTATCTATGGTGAATGAAAGTTTTGCTGGATATAGTAATCTGGGCTAGTATCCATATCCATGGTCTTTAAGAGTCTGCAAGACATCTGTCCAGGCTCTTCTAGCTTTTAGAGTCTCTATTGAGGAGTCAGGTGTGATTCTGATGTCTCTGCCTTTATGTGTTACTTGGCTTTTTCCTTTGCAGCTTTTAATATTCTTCCTTTATTCTATATGTTTATTATTTTGATTATTATGTGGCAAGGGGATTTTTTTTTCTGGTCCCATCTATTTGGTGTTCTGTCAACTTCTTTTACCTTTATAGGTATGTCCTGCTTTAGATTGGGAATTTTTTCTTCTATGATTTTGTGGAACATATTTTCTGTTCCTTTGAGCAGGGATTCTTCTTCTTCTGTAGTTAGTCTTTCTTGTTGGACTTTCTTTTGTGATCATTAGCCCACAAATAATGACATGGAGACTTAATATTAATTATGAAAGTTTGGCCTTTAGCTTAGGCTTGTTCCCAACTAGCTCTTATAAGTTAATTAAACTGTTTCTATTAATCTACATTCTGCCACATGGCTTTTTTATCTCTCCTTTCTGTACATCTGGCTTTCTCTCTGTGTCTCTTGTGTCTCTCTGTCTCTCTACTTCCCAGAATTCCTCTCTTTCCCCAGAAGTCTTACTTATTCTATCTTGCCTAGCTATTGACCATTTAGCTCTTTATTAAGCCAACCAGAATGACACATCTTTGCTCAGTGTAAATAAATATCCCTCAACATTTTTCTATTCCTATTATTCTTAGGTTTGGTCTATTCATAGAGTCCTAGATTTCTTGGATGTTTTGTGTTAGAAATCTTTTTAGATGTAACATTTTCTTTGACAATGAATCTATTTCCTCTATCATATCTTCAATGCCTGGATTCTCTCTTCCATCTCTTGCATTCTGTTGGTGATGCTTGCATCTGTAGTTCCTGTTTGCTTGTCCAGATTTTTCATTTCTAGAATTCACTCAGTGTTTTCTTTTCCATTTTCAGGTCTTGAATAGTTTTATGTGTTTCCCTTGACTCTTTGTTTTTTTTTTTTCTTTGTTGTATTGACATTCAGGAAGAGATTTATTGATGTCCTCTGATTTTTCGTTTGTCTTTTCCTCAATTTCTTTAAGGATGTTTTTATTTCCTCTTTAAGGACCTCTATCATCTTCACAAAGGTTGTTTTCTTGTGCTTCAGCTGGGTTAGAATGTTGAAGTCATGTATCATAGGATAGCTGGGTTCTGTTGGTGACGTATTGCCCTTTCTGTTCTTAGTTGTGTTCTTAGGCTGGCATTTATGCATCTGGATTTGGGATGACTATAGGTCTAGGTATTGATTCATATGTTTGTCTTTGCTGGATGGGTGTTTTGTTCCTTGGCTTCCGTTTCCTCTCTGGTCTTCTAGCCTAAGTGGCCAAAGGTTCTGGTGACTGGTAAGTCTTCAGGTCCAGTAGGGTGTCTCCAGTGGGGTTTTGGTGGCCTTGGGTCCCTTGATTGGATCTGGCCTCTGGTAAAGTGAAAGACTGCTTGAGTCTTTAGATCCAGCCTGGCCTCCGGTATAGCCTGAGTCTTCTTTTAGGACACCCAGGGCCAGTCTGGCCTCTGGCAGAGTGCTAGGGATATTTTTCTGACTAGTGTGGATTGTACCTGGGCCTAAGACATCTGCTCTTCCAACTGGTATGGTCTGTGTCTGGGCTTATTGAGTCTTCCAGAGTTCTGGGGAAGGGCTGGGCATGGGGAGAATGATGAACTAGGAGGAGCTGAGTAGCTGTGTGAGTCTTGGGGGAGCAGAACCCAGGAAGTGGCAGCAGTCTAGCTGGCAGGAGGGTCACTCACTCACTTGTCCACTGGTGTGGGCTGCATCAGAATAGCGGGATTCCTCAAGAGTTGGTGGTGCTGGTGCTGAGATGGGAGAGAGTGGACCACAGGACAAAGAGGTCATTTACCTGTTCTGGCTGTTGTGGTCTGCACCTCAGTGGCAGAACTTCTTTTCAGTTGGGGAAAGAGCCCAATAGCAATGAGGCTAGGGACAAGCTGGGATGGCATGGCCCTGGGGAAGTATCACAAAGGACAGAATTCAGGGAGGGATACAGTTTCACTGGCAGCAAGGTCACTCACTCTTTCTGGCTTGTGTGGCCTGGGCCTACTTGGCAGAAGTCTTCTGAGGTTTGTCAGAGGGCCCAGCAGAGGGACAGGGATGGGTAAATTAAATGGTCTTAATTTTTTAAAAAAAAGCCTGGAGTTAGATATTGGGGTAAATTCTGAAAGCTCAGAGAGATAGAACAAACCACAGCCAACCTCAGCTCGCCAACTCCTCCGTTGATCTTCTTTCCTCAGACTGAATGCTTCTGAGTCCTCACTGGAATGAATGTCAGCTGAACTGTTGCTAAAAAAGCCTCTAGGTCCTGGTCCTCAAGCTTTATACCTTTCTGCTTCTTGCTATCACTTCTTGGGATTAAAGGCGTGTGTCTTTTCCAGGCAAAGACATGAGATCTCAAGTGCTAAGATTAAAGGTGTGTGCCACCATGCCTGGCTCTGTTTCCAGTGTGCCCTTGAACTCACAGAGATCTAGATGGATATCTGCCTCCAGAACGCTAGGATTAAGGGTGTGTGCCACCACTGTCTGGCCTCTATATCTAATCTAGTGGCTGTTCTGTTCTCTGATGCCAGATAAGTTTTATTAGGGTACACGATATATTGGGGGACACAATATATCACCACAGCATGGATCTGGGGGAGGGTCCCAAGGGACAGACTTCCAGGGAGGAGTGCAGTTCTGCTGGCAGGCAAGTTAATCATCAGTTCTGGCTGGTGTGGTCTGGGACTCAGTGTCAGTAGTCCAGTGGGGTTGGGGTCAGAGGCCAGCAGGGCTGGGGACTAGTTGGGGTGGTGGTGGCAACCTCAATTATCTTAATTGAGATAAAAATCTCACAGACATGCCCAGAGCTAACATAATCTAAATAACCCCTCACAGGCATGCCTGGAGGCTTGTCTCATAAGTGATTCCAGATCCTGTCAAGTTGACAATCAATACTTACCATCAAAAGTCTATCATTTGTCAACTTGATAGTGAAACACGTCACTTTTAATCTACAGCTTTTCATCATTTGCCTCTATAATATTGTGGCCATATTATAATAGAAAAATATATCCTCTCAAATTTCAAAAGTCCCCACAGTCTTTAACAACTCAAATGTTGTCTAAAACGTCTAAGTCTAAATCTCACCTGAGACTCAATGCAAACTGTGAACTCCTAGAACATAAAATCCAGTTCCACACTTCCAACATGAAATGGCACAGAAGAAACATTTCTATTCCAAAAGGAAGGGGGTGGGTAGGAGTACAGGAGAGAGTTATAGACCAAACAAAGACCAAACCCAACAGAGAAACCACCAAATCCTGAATCTTAATCTGGCATCTGGACTGTGATGGAATATTTTGAGCTCCATGTAGCTTGGGTAACCCCACTCCTCCAGCACAACTACCTGTGGCATACAAAACCTTTCACTTAGTCCAGGCCCATTCCATTCCTGAAGTTTTTCTTGACAGATGTCACATGGTCCTTATAATTTCAATATCTTAGGGTCTCCATTGCAACTTGGATTTTACCATACAACTTCGTATGTTTTTTTCTTGGGGTCTCCTTTTGGTGACTCTAACTCTGCTACACTGCATGGCCTTTGCAGCTCTCTGGAACAATGGTGCAAGAATTCCTGACCCCTCAATCTTGTCTGTTTTATGCCCACAAAACCAGCACCACTTGGACAATGTTGCCAAATTCTGATGCCAGTTCAGGGTGGTGTTTGGCCACCATCTTGGATGACAGCTGCATCAGCATCTGTGTTCCCTAGGCAGCTGCTGTTGAGGAGCAGGGACCCCTTATGTGGCAGTCTCTCTGTCTCAGTGAAGGCTCGTTCCTTTCCAATGAGTTTGTATTTTCACAAAAATGCATTCTCACTAGCCTTTGCTACTTGGAGTGTTGCCTTCAGAGCATCTTTTTATTATCTTACTAAAGATAATAAGGTTTCTCTTCATAATTATAGATACTCTGTCATCTGCACGATCATCACATAAACTTTTTAGCCTTGGTTGTACATTCTTTTTGGCAAAACTTTACATTTTAAAAATCTTTTCCTTCTACATCATGCTAGATCTAAAAGTGAGCATGATGCAGTAACCATGTCACATCCTGGATGTTCTATCTTGTGTCACATCCTGGATGTTCTATCTTGAAATTTCCTCTGTGAAACAAATTAGTTTACTACTCCTGCATTCACCTTCACTCAAGTTCTGAGGACAAGGGCGGAATGCAGCCAAATTCCTTTCCAGAATATAAAGTGAATGGTCTCTAGCCTGGCTCTGAAAAGTCTTCCTTACCCTTGGAAACCTCACAAGCTAGGTGCCCACTGTCTAAGTTTGTCTCAGCATTCTTGTCTTTCAAGTTTCCACAAGAATGACCAATTAATCTCTTCTTGTAGTATTCAAGAGCTTTTCACATGAGAAGTTACAAATTCTTCCATACTCCTCTCACAAGCTAACTGTCTAAAAGCCACATGGCCAAATTTATCATGGCAACAAACTGACTCTTGGTGCCAATTTTATGTATCAAGTATTTGTTTTTACTATGATAGAATATCCTGACAAAATATTTAAGTGAGAAAGGATCAGGATTCACTTTGACTCATAGATGCAGAGCACTGTTCATCATAGTAGGGAAATCATTGAGGTGGCTGGTCTCACTGTGTCTGGGATCTGCAAGGAAAGTTCAGTGATTGTCTGTACTCAGCTAGGTTGCTGCTTTCTTGTGCAGCTCTAGACCCAGATCCAGTCAATGATGCCACTGTCCATTACGGTAGTTAGTTATACCTCAACAGGCTGAAGGTAATTCCTCACGTGTATGTCCAGAGGCTAACTTAGTCTGAAGAAGCATGCATTTACCTGTTTTTTTCTGACTCATTACATTTCCTATAAAGTTAACAATAAGTATTAATCATCACAAACATGATATTTGTAGATGAAGGAATTTTTCTTGCAACAGAAAGCCTAGTTCAGTGGCAGCTAGTCCTGTCTCAACACTAATGGGACTTATTATTTATTATTTCCTGGGTTTATATTCCTCTTATTTGTCTTTAACTTCCTCCTTTTTTTTTGAGACAGGGTTTCTCTGTGTAGCTTTGCTCCTTTCCTGGAACTCACTTGGTAGCCCAGGCTGGCCTCGAACTCACAGAGATCCACCTGCCTCTGCCTCCCGAGTGCTGGGATTAAAGGTGTGCGCCACCAACGCCTGGCTTTAACTTCCTCTTTTTAACCTATTCTTACTCCCTGGAGAGTCTCTATATTTCTTGAGTATTTTAAAAATATTGTATTTTTTAAATTAGTATCTAAAAATATTAGGTTTCATTATGGAATGTTCAAACACATTTTTGTTGACTTTCTCCTACTTCTCTTACCCTTCCTTCTACCTTGTACCCATCTCCCTGTAAGTTTCTTTCCATTCATGTCTCATGTGTTCTATTGTCCTTCCCCTCTTTCAACACCTCTCTCCTCCTCTCACGATCCCTGTTATAGTTTCATGAACCACACACATATGGGTGTAGATCTACACCTGAGAGAGAACATAGGATATTTGTCTTTCTGAATCTGGGTTACATCATTGAATAGACTAGCTCACAAATCTATTTCTCTTTAAAATTCTTGGTGCTGCACTCTTGTGTAGCCCACTGGCAGGTAACAATGCTGATCTGCAGGATGGCTGCTGATGTGGCTACAGGCCTGTGGCTGTAGGCAGCTAGAGTGGCTTACAGTAGTGGCAGATCATAGGGTCCATCATTTGTGGTTGTCACTGGCTGTGCTACTTTAGTAGGCAGTTCACCCACAGATATTTAAGGAAATCTGCAGGATAGCTATGGCAGCTACGGTCACTGCAACTGCAACAAGAATTGCAACAGTGGCATGTGCTGAATCCATTCATGGAAAGAGCCTGCTGATGAATGAAGTAAATGCTGATCAATGGGTCATTGAGTCAGAGGGAAGATCAGCCCAGTGATACAGCAGCTCCTATCCTAATTCACCTAGCTGTCACTATTCATCAGTTGTTCAGATGTAGCTTCCAATCTGTCATCTTATCTGGAACTCTCTCTTTAGTATTTGGGTTACCATTTTGCTATGATACAAGTTGAAATAACATTCAGCTGGTTACTGAGATAATATACTTAAAAAATGATGTAGGCTTTGAGTCCATAGTTCTGAATTCTAACTCAGCTGCAGCCTAGATGAACTTGACAAGTTAATTGATCTTTCTGAACTTTGGTGTCCTTCCTTGGGTACTAACATGAATATTTGTAAAGTGAAAACTGCAGAAGCCATTTGTGAATTCCAGAGCTTCTACAGGTTATCATGTCTCTCCAAGGGGAGACACAAAGAAATTTCTTCAGTTTCCACTTGGGACTTGAAGGGTCAGCTTAGACAGAATCAAAGGCCAAAATTACACCAACTTTAAAGGCCTAGTTCATTTTCTTTGAAGTCCTGGAATTGTTCTGATGAGCTGAACACTGGAGACTGACTTTGTGTCTAAAGAAAGCAGAAATTAGGGGAGAAAGATTGGTTGCTTCAAAAGCATTTTCTTTATAAAGTTAATAGCCAGGTAAACTAGGCTTTCATTAATTGATGGTTGTGAACATTCTATTTTTAGGGAAAATTTTAATCAATGGCACTTTGCACATGTGTTCTGTTCTGGTCTAATTTGGTTTACTGGGTTCAGTACAAGAGCTCAGTTCAAAATAAAGGCCTCTTAAAATCTTTGTTTAGTGAAATACAAAAGCAATATGGAATCAATTAATAGCCCATCAAAGAATATAGAATCCTATCCTCTTGATAGCATAATGACTGAATGAAGTCTTTCAGACAGTGCCTGTCCATGCCATGCCTCTCATCTACATAGTAAAGGTTGTGGAATAGGGTACATGAAGCTGTATAACACAGACATTTGATATTAAAACTGTATAATCCATTCCTACTACATTGATTCCTTGCTATACAGTCATTGATGATGCTGATTCCTATGAGGCTCACCCACAGGGCAGGCAGGACTGACCCAGAAAGCAAAACTCTCAACTTCCCTTGTGCAGTTCTTACTGTGAGTGATGTTTCCATTCTGAACCCCACCACATAACTGCCACTAAACTTGCTGCTTAAGTCAGTTGATCTAAATGCTTGTAATCAGTTGTGCACCTTTCCAGATTATACCTTCAGATGCCCACAATAGCCAGGCAGAAAAGATGTGAGTCCATGGGAATCCTAGGAGCAAGGGATACTAGAACAGGACTCACTGACAGTTTCCCAGTGCTGATTATTACAAGTAGAGTAGGAGTCTGAGTTCTCCTGGCTCCATGGAGACCATTACTGGGCTGTGCTTTAATATCCTTGGATTTTTGTCTGTTGTGATTTGACAAAGTCTGTATCTCATATTAGTCCATTATGACTTGACAATTGGTCTTTAGGATGACAGGGGGCATTTAGAACCTTTAACCTGAACTTTGTGAAGTTCTTAAGACAGTAAGGATATTACATGAATGAGAGAAGGGAGTTTTCACAGAACCTAATCTTTGTTTTTGCAAAAAGGTTGTAAAGAAAAAGCAAGATTGGTCCATCCGTCTTCTCTACTTTTGACTTGAGATAGAATCACTCCCTTACTCCAGCCCATTCTCCAGCTAAGGCTATAAGCATCCAAGAAAAATGCCAACTCTTGATACAGAGCCTGTACTATGCCATTTGGACTTTGAAACTCCAAACTATGAGCTAAATGGATCTCATTGTCTTCAAAAGTAACCTGTCTCTAGTATTTCACTATAGTGATGTGAAGCCAACCACTGTACTGTCCTACATGGTTGTTATATTGTTTTAATCTCAGTGGATGGGAGACAATGTAACCATCCTCTTCATGGCTTATATCAGCTACATGACTTTCAGGGTTTTCAAGCTTCAGTTCACATAAAAATCACCTGTGTTCTTGAAATGTTTTTATTTATTTATTTATTTATTTATTTATTTATTTATTTATTTATTTATTTATTTATTTATTATGTATACAGCATGTATGACTACAGGCCAGAAGAGGGCACCAGATCTCATTACATGCGGTTGTGAGCCACCATTTGGTTGCTGGGAATTGAACTCAGGACCGCTGGAAGAGCAGTCAATGCTCTTAACCTCTGAGACATTTCTCCAGCCTCAAAGAAAGCAATTTTGTTGCATAAATGCCTCTGAATGTAATTGGCTCACATAATCTCATGGGGAGTGGCAATGTTAGGAGATGTGACTTTGTTGGAGTGGGTGTAGCCGTGTTGGAGGAAGTGTGTCACTATTGGGGTAGTCTCTAAGGTTTCCTGAGCTCAGCATACCACCCAGTGTCTCAATAACCTTCCTGTTGCCTGCAAGATGTTGGACTCTCAGCTGTTTACCCAGCACCACATCTGTCTGCATGCTGCCATAGTCTGGGTCATGATGAACCTCTGAAACTCTAAGGGAGCCATTCCAATTAAATGCTTCCTTATAAGAGTTGCTGTGGTTATGGGGTCTTTTCACAGTTAAGTTTATATTGCTGTCATAGACCACCATGACCACAAGCAACTTGGGAAGGAAATTATTTATTTCATCTTACAACTCTCGAGTCACACTCTTACTGAGGGAATTAGGAGCAGAAATTCAGGGCAGAATCTGGAGGAACTGAAGCAGAGGCCATTGAAGAACATTGCTTACTGACTTTTTGCCCCAACTTACTCATTTTTATTTATACGTTCCAGGGGTGGTACTTCTCACAGTGGGCTGGTTATTCCCACATCAATCTTTAATCTAGACAATACTTCACAGAATTGTCTACAGGCCAATTTTATGGAGGTATTCTCTCAATTAAAGCATCTATTCTTAGATGACTATAGCTTGTGTCAAGCTGACAAAGTAAACCAATCAGGACAGATTTCTGTATGTCACTCCATCCCCCTCTTTCGGGTGTTGGTGCACTGATCCCAACTCCCCTGAGGTTGGCTCCTATATGGTGAATTTATAATCTAGCAGTGACTCTAAATGATGGAATGCCAAACACTATTGTTATCTCATTTTTAGGCAGTTACATGGGGATTTGAAGTCTGCACTTCAGAAGTATGCATCATGCATCGATGAGGTTCCATTGTCTTGTAAAATTTTAATAAATATGGCATCTCCTCATGAACTCAGTCTAAGATCCAAAAAATTCCTGCAGAGTCCCAGGGTTGTATAGTTCATGTCTGGTGCTGTCAGAAACCAGAAGAGGGAATTAGGTCCCCTAGAACTGGGGTTACAGATAGTTATGAGCAAGGAAGTACGGCCAGTGCTCTGAACTGTTGAGCCGTATCTCCAGCCCTTTAATATTATGATCCCCCTCCTTTACAGGTAATGCCCTTGGGTGGTTGATGCTCTAGTCTCTTAACAGTTCTAGAACTCAGTTCTATCACGTTCCTGACAACTAGAACAGTACAAATCCCTTAGACTACAATGCAGCTGTGTCCCAATGAGCTCAATCTAACTGGAAAATATCATAAGCTGAGTATGCATTTCAGTCACCTAAACCACAGAACACCATGGTTCAGTAACAGTTCACTGTGATACTCACTGTCTCTTCTCAGTGTTACAGAGGCCGTTCACTGCTGCCCAGCATCTCAAGAGACATGATTCTACATACTACATATAGCTAGTCTGGTCAAAGGTCAAAATCAAGATCCAAATCTGTAGTAGGGCCTCCACTTAATATGTGTCTCTTGTAGTGTGGGAAAGTGGGAAGTTTTGTAAGTGTAATCACCCTAAGCCGGGTATTCTGTAATTGAAGTGCTGAAAAACACCTACAGAAAAGTGTTCATCTTTCTCGGGATTAGCAATGGCACAGGGAAACCACAGAACTGGACTACTTCATGGACAAAAAGAAAGGGTTATTTGTGGAAATTCAAAACTGTCATGGCTATCTCTTCAGGGGGCAGAGAGAATAGAAATCTATCAGCTTTAAAAAGACAGATTGCAGAGGAAGGGAATCTATAAACTGGAATAGGCTGGGAGCTAGCATGGGGGCTTTGATATGTGTTGTAGGTATATATTAATAGGGAGTTAGATACTTCACTGCCAGACGTAGTCAGCTGTAGGGGCAAATAAGGGAGGTAGTGGCTCTTCCTGACAAACAGAAACCTACTTCAATAAGTTTCTAAGGAATGTCGATTTTAGACATTTGTCTGCCCACCAGCAAATCTTCTGTTTATGCTATCAGAGTTCGGCTAGCACTGAGCCTAGACTGTCATTTTCAATATTGTCAGTGGCACTGCCATTCTTGGGGCCAACTCCCAGCACATGCAAAGTTTGCAATAACATTGTTATTCGACACAGGGGTAATAACCTGCCAAGTCCTCAATAAGCCAATTAGAAAGACAAATTAAAAGCATAAAAGAGATAAGGGAATTTATTCAATGTGGCCACACTGGGAAGAGGGACAAAGAGACCCAGTGAACCCTGCAAGTCCATCCTCCTCTCCTCAAGTGGGATGAAGGAGCAAATGAAGGGCCAAGGATATCCACATCTCAGCAGTTCAGTCAAGGTGTGGTCCTACCCACCACTGATCTGTCATTAACTGGGCTTCAGTCTCTCTTCTAAAGTGGCCTGATGAGTTGTTTGAAGTGTGTGAAATCTTTCCAGGAGATAAGTTCCCCTTCTGACTAGCATCTTTTCCTTCTCTCAATATAAGATCCCTGAGGAAATTTACATTTCTTTGGAGACCACTGTTTCAGTGATCTGATAGGCAGATTGAGAGACATAAGTGCCTCTTTAGAATATCTTTGTTTCTGCCAGGCTGGTTATAACACCACTGACATGTTAAGCTCCTCATAGCCTTTCTCTGGAATTAGTAAATTAGTGGATGGTTAAGAAACTGCTATCACTAATGTCCTAGGTAGAAGCTCTTTATTTTAAGCATGTGGACTTTTGTACTACCATCGTTTTTATGGTAATAGCATTATATCTGTTGATTTCCATTTTATGTTGACCAGCTACTCCTGGGCATGGGGCCTTCCCTGGAGTATGGCTGATATACCTAGTGGCACTCTATTGAAGAAAATTAAATTTTCCTTTCCCAGCAGGTATCAAATGCATCTCACTTCTGGGTGAGGGGCAGGGCTTTGTGTCCACTTGTCCTTCTCTGTGTTAGGATTTTGTCTGTCTTGAACCTGTGTTGGTCTTACGTGTGCTGTTACAGTTTCTGTGAATTCATATGTGCATCTATGTGTTTGTGTCTAGAAGATGCTGTTTCACTGGAGTCATCCATCACCCCTCGCTCTTACCATCTTTCCATCTTCTCTTCTGCATAGATCCCTGAGCCTTGACAGGAGCGGTTTGATAAAAACATCCTATTAAGAATTGAGTGCTGCAAGGTTTCTCACTCTCCACACACTTTGCAGTTGTGTGTCTCTGTGTTAATTACCACCCAGTGATACAAGAAACTTCTCTGATGAAGGCTAAGAAAAGCTTTGATCTATGGGTAAAGCAATATATCCTTAGGAGTCATTTTCTTCAGGAAAACATAGTATTTGATTATCCCTTAGACCCATGAACTATCCAGCCTCAAATTTTTGGCCACCCAAGTGAGGCATGGGTTCCATCTCATGGAGTGGTCCTTAAATCCCATCTTTAAAATGTCTGGTTACTCCCATGACATTTGTGCCACTTATTGCTCTAACTCAGATCTTGAGACACCTCACTCCACAGCATCTCATCTACAGAAAGAGTCGTGCTTATTTAAAATATGTTTCTATGCTTTATCTCACATGGTGGATTATTTTGTCAAGATCCTTGAAATGAGTACTTTTCTTAACAACACACAAGAGGATTTAAGTTCCCATTATTTTCTTTTAATAATTACCGCTTTCATTTAAACCACTGGGAAAGAACTAGTAACTGAGTTAGTACATCATTAATTCACTTAATACAGTGAAATGTTTGAAACTTTTGAAATACCACATCAGGTAAGATTAGAAGTAAGGAGAAAAAAAAAATCTGACTCAACCTGTTATTTAAAACTTTATTCTTGTGCTCACTTCGGCAGCACATATACTAAAATTGGAACGATACAGAGATTAGCATGGCCCCTGCGCAAGGATGACACATAAATTCATGAAGCGTTCCATATTTTTAAGTGTGGTTCAGGGCCTTTGCACATCAGTGGACAGCACCTAGTAGCTGTAGAGGAAGATGCAGAGTCAGAAGATGAAGATGAGGAGGATGTAAAACTTTTAAGTATGTCTGGAAAACGATCTGCTCCTGGAGGTGGTAACAAGGTTCCGCAGAAAAAAGTAAAACTTGACAAGGATGATGAGGATGACGACGAAGATGATGAGGATGATGAAGATGATGATGATTTTGATGATGAAGAAGCTGAAGAAAAAGTTCCAGTGAAGAAATCTGTACGAGATACCCCAGCCAAAAATGCACAAAAATCAAACCAAAATGGAAAAGACTTAAAACCTTCAACACCAAGATCAAAGGGTCAAGAGTCTTTCAAAAAACAGGAAAAGACTCCTAAAACACCAAAAGGACCTAGTTCTGTAGAAGACATTAAGGCAAAAATGCAAGCAAGTATAGAAAAAGGTGGTTCTCTTCCCAAAGTGGAAGCCAAGTTCATTAATTATGTGAAGAATTGCTTCCGGATGACTGACCAGGAGGCTATTCAAGATCTCTGGCAGTGGAGGAAGTCTCTTTAAGAAAATGGTTTAAACAGTTTGAAATAATTCCGTCTTACTTAATTTCTGTAACAGTTGATATATCTGGCTGTCCTTTTTATAATGCAAAGTGAGAACTTTCTCTACTGTGTTTGATAAATGTTGTCCAGGTTCCATTGCCAAGAATGTGTTGTCTAAAATGCCTGTTTAGTTTTCAAGGATGGAACTCCACCCTTTACTTTTTTTTAAGTATGTATGGAATGTTATGATAGGACATAGTAATAGTGGTGGTCAGATGTGGAAATGGTAGGGAGACAAATATACATCTGAAATAAACTCAGTATTTTAATAAAGTTAAAAAAAAACTTTATTCTTTTCTTTCCAGTGAATCCATCAGGAGATGTTAGGTGAGAATTTCCCAATAGAAACATCTTCTAAATAGAAAGACAAACATATTTTAAAGATTTATTAAGATGTATTTGATATAAAAACTGCATGTAGTCAATGCATGTGATTTTATGAGTTTGGGCATATACATATACTCAAGATACCATCAACATAATCATAGAAATAAATACACTTATACTTCCTAATGTTTCCTTGTCCTATATGTATTTTTTGAAAGCATAAATATTTTTAACTAAAAGATATATTTCCAATACAAAGAGGAAGAGATTTCCCGTGTTAATGAAGAATAAAGGTTTCTTCTGTACAACACTACTGATGAGTCATCAGACAAAGGATTTTCAGATTCACGAAGACATGGAGAACACTGGAATAAATAAGAAGGGGCAGGATTGCTCAAAAGCATGGAGAAATTGAAAAAGACTGTGGAGAAAAGTGAGAAACAGCCCATGACTTCAACCTGACTTCTTAAGAAGGGAAAAACTGTAGCAACAGCCACAGATAGCCTAGAAGAGAGATTCATGGTCCAAATTGGACTTCTTCAAAGTGGGTATCTGACTAGGTGCAAAATTCAAGCTAACAACTACTTAGCATCACAGTTGACTTTGTGGCACCACACAAAGTTTGAATTAAAAGTATTCTTTAAGTTTCACAATCATTAATTCTTTCAGGGCCCAGAGATAACACCCATAAGTAATCATGAATGGGTGTTAAATGTTTGCTTTTCTTGTTTTCAAACTAAGCACACAGAGCAACACATTTTCAAACCATAAAAATATTTCTGAAGAAATCATTATTTGTGAATTATTTGTATTGAACACATTTCCTGCTAACCCAAGGCATCTGTAGTGAAGAGAAGAGCATCAGAGATACAGATTCTATGTCTCTGTAAGGTCGAGGCAAGCTACCAAAACCAGGAAGTACTGGTCTGTCATCAACACTGAAAGCCTTCCTCCCTGTGTGTGGGACAGGCTTGCTTGTTGAAGAGCCTTATCCAGAGAGGAGGTCCCAGGGTGGCACACAGGAGCCTGAATTCATTATTGGCCCCATAATGATTGAGCGGTAGGTATCCCTTTGACAATCATTTCATGCTACATATGAACATAAGAAATTTCCAATTCCATAAATGAATAATCATCTTGACTTCTAGGTAGATACACAGCATTGGTGGGCCCTGCTTTTGTGTTACCAGAGTTAATAGGATCAGAGTCAGCCTTGACAACTCCAGGTCCATCTTCAGGACCCTGACAGGCTAGGCCTAGCCACTCCGTGCTAATAGTCCTGATAAACAGTAAAAGGCAGAAGGACACTCATTCAATGTGGCCACATTGGAAGAGTTTTATATTAAATAAATCTTAATAAATCTTTAAAATAGCTTTGTCTTTCTATTTAGATGACCCTGATATGAGCTTTAGTATTCAATAGAGGGCCAGAGGTGGTCATTGTCTCAGTTATAGTTTCTTTTGCAAGGTGGTCTGACAAAACTGTAATTTTTTTTCTCCTTGGGGACAAGTTCCCCTCTGGCTGGCATAAGGTTTCCAGACTTTCTATTTTGTTCAGAATGATATTCTTGGGGAAATTCACATTTCTTGGGGTGCTTTGTCTCAGTACTCTGACAGCCAGGGGAAGCACACAATCTAGCTAGTCCTGCCAGGACTCACCCTCTGGTTGAGAGGGTGACACCGTGCTCAGGGTCACAATTAGGACTGCAGTACTGCTGTTCCACGTGAAGCTTTCTACATGCTCTTCCTTATACTTGCTTCAAGGTTCCTCTTTTCCCCTGTGTCACAGCCAAAAGAAATGGGACAGATGGCTACCTGTGGTGACTATAAGCATACCAAAGTGCATACTGTCCTCAAGGCTCACTCGGTACCTGTGACTCTTCTCATCTGGTCCTCTGCACTAAACTTCTCCAGCTCATGGGCTTACCTTCCCCCAGCTTCTCCTTCCTATATGACCTTGGCATTTTGACCATGTACTCTCTTGTTCTTCTTTTGTGGGCCAAGCATTCTCTTGGTCTTCTTTTGTCTTCCTTTCTTGGTTCTCCTCTCTCGATCTCCCCGAATCTCTCTCCTTTCATGGCCCAGTCTATTTGCAGACCAGAAGTTTAGAAAGTTTTCATGATTTCAATGAACACTGCTTGTACACTGACTGGTTATTCAAGTAGTAAGTCCTGAAATCATGATCATGTTATCATGTACAAGTAATATTGAATGGGCTCAGCAGGAGATATATATATATCCAGAAGTTTGGGATGGCCTGAGGTGGAGCATGGGGGGAATTGGAGGAAAATATAAATATATTTTAATTAAAATATTTAATTTTTAAAAACATTGTACCCCATGGTGATGTGAATGTCTCCTCTAAATGACATGCTGAAGTATAACTCCCAAATTCATATGTCAACAGTATTTGGAGGGGGAACCACTGAGAAGTTATTATGGTCAGATGGAGTCATGAGGGTGAAGCTTCTGTGACAAAAGAGGAAGAGACCCCTGAGCTGGCCATCACTGCAACCCACTAAAGAGACACTTTCCCTCAGCACACTGCTGTCTGTATGGAGTAATGCTGCTTCACATCTACTCCCTCAACTCTGTTCTTTCCTGCCTCTAAAACTGTGAGGAATAGCTTTCTCTTTATAAATTACACGCTGTGTTGTTATGTGAAAGAAAAACAAAGCAGACTGTGGCATCCCCTCATTCAACATCACTGCAACCCACTAAAGAGACCTTTCTTTATCAGGATCCTAGGGCCCCACATTTGGAGTTATTTGGCCAGAATCCTTGTCAGAGCAGGCATGGTGGGGACAACACCCACCTGCCTCTTGAGGTACACCGAACTGGTCTGAGGCTGGCTAGCCTCGGTAGCTGGTTTCGGCAACAATATTATTGACAGTGTGATAGACTGAATTGTTTTCCTCCTTGTCACATCATGGATCCCAAGCCCCAGTATGACTATATTCAGAGATAACCTCTTTAAAAGGATAATAAAGTTTAAGTGGGATCATATGGTGAGCTCTAATCCGATGGGACTGGTGTCCTATTAGAAATGGAAACTAGGGCCAGACACACACATGAAGTCACTGTGATGATATAGGAGGTTGGGGCCTTCTTAAAGTGGAAGACAGAATCCCCAGAAGACATTGCCCATATAAGCACTAGATCCTGAGTGTCTAGCCTGCAGAACTAGGAAAATGCATATCTGCCGAAGCTCCCAGTTTACAGCATTTGTTTGTAGTTGATGAAGCAAACACTAGATCCCAAAGCTGGATTTCTCCATCCATAGTTGTATCTGGATTCTGAGACACATAGTCCATGTCTATCTAAAAAGGGGGGAGGGGGGGCAGAAACAGATCTGTGGTGTACCCATCCTCTGTAAAATGCATGTGTAGGTAGGTTTGGCTCTTTCAAATGCGCAAGAGGCAAGCAAGGTTCCAGTGCAGATGGCAGAGCTGGAGAGGTACAGCCAGGACAAACTGATCAGTATCTAGGGTGTTGGGTAAGGGGAAAATAAATCAACAGCAATCAGAGGCCTAGAGTGTGTATAAAGGACAGATTCGGAAGGTTTCTTGTGCTAGGAGAAGGAGCCACAGTCTTACACAAGTGTTGAGTATCTCCTGTCATCTTCAGGCTGATTGAACATCTTCAACTGTTGAAACAAAAGTTGTTTTGGAACAAGGAGAACATACCCATGGCTGCAATCTGAGTGCCACTCAAGCCTTCATGTACTTGCATTTAACCCCCAGTGTGAGGCACTACAAGGGAAACTTGACCTGACGTGGCATTTGAAGGTGGAACCATTGGCAGGTACCTAGGATTACAGAAACTCATTGGGACAGAGTGACCATGCTTGAATCCAGGTGGCTCAGTAGGAAGAGGGGGAGCACTCTGAAGAGAATAGTCACCCTCATAAAGATGCTCCTCACCTTATGCCTTATGATTCCTTGCCCTCCACCTCAGGACCTGCCAGAAGGGAGGCTGTTGTCATCACATGCAACCCCTCAGCATTATTTCTCTATAACCATGATCCTAAATATACCTCCTTTTAAAATAATAACTCTCTGAGTCCGTGCTAGTATGCTATTGGCAACAGGAAGGAAATACTACACCTACCTAAGAAATAGGTCCAGATAAAGTGTATGCACAGGTAAATGGGCATGATTCAGCACTCATGGTGCTTTTCACAAAATTAGTGTCAAAGAACTTCTCCCAGTCTAAATGAATTCCAATCTCTGAGACAAACTTTTCAGAAAGACTTTGCCACTGGAGTGGAGGTAAGTTGCTGATGAGCTGAGACACCTAGCCTGTGTGTTCATAATTGTTCATGTGAAGTTATTGCTAGTCATGGGCACATTCTGGGTTCTTTGGAGGAACAGAAGCCAAATCATTTTCTGGTTATCACTCAAATGACCAGAACTTTGAAGGCCCCTGTGCCATTATGCCATGTGGAAAAACATTTCTTATGAACTTCTTTCTCTTCTGAAAATGGTGCCATTCTGCCACAGAAGAGATGAAAAGCAGATTATTAATCCAAAAGGTCACAACTCTCTTTTTCCCTACTTATTTTTATTTAAAAGTATCTAAGTGGAGCCTAAGAAATGGCTCAGTGCTCAAGAGTACTAGCTGCACTTCCAGAGGTCCCAGGTTTAATTCTTAGAATCCACATGGTCACTCACAACCATATATAACTCTGGGGGGCACCACCCATGGTCTCCAGGCAAACAGAGTGCAGAGACATATATTCTCTTATTTATAAAAGGCAAAGTACCTTTCCTTATTTATAAAAAAATGTTAAAAAATAAATAAAAATATCTAAATGACATCTATAATCAGATGTAGAGTGATGATCTGATACGTGTATGACCATCATCACACTCAAATCAGCAAGTACATAGGTGGTCATCTATGTGGCACACTGAAGCCTCAGAAGCTTGTGGCTTTCAGACAGCATATCCCTACATGGTCCTTAGAATCTATGTGCTGGCTAGTTTTATACCAACTTGACATAGGCTAGTGTCATTTTGGAAGAGAGAACCTCAGTGGAGAAAATGGTCCCACTAGATTGTCCTTGTGGGCAAGACTGTGGTTCGTTTTCCTGATTGATGTTTGGTATGGGAGGGCACAGTTCACAGAAGGCAATGTCACTCCCAGGCTAGTGGTCCTGGGTACTCTAAAAAAGCAGACTGAGCAAGCCAGGAGGAATAAGTCAGTCAGCAGCCAGCCCTGCTCCATGGACTCTACATCAGCTACCTCACTCCAGGTTCCTGCCTTGTGTTCCTGCCATGGCTTCTCTGGATGATGGACAACAAGCTGTAACATGAAATAAACCTTTTCCTCCCTAAGTAGCTTTTTGTCAGTATTTTATTGCAACAACAGAAACCTGATTGAGACACTCTGTATTTCTGACTTTAAAAAAAAAAACTCTCTAAATATTTAGTTTTCAATACTCAGACACTGCCTCTGTTTTGAAGTAAGCTACGTGGGGTTTTTTGTTTGTTTGTTTGTTTGTTTGTGTGTGTCCAGCTCCTATAGGTGTCTGTCCAGTTTGTCTCAAAGATGCCTTCAGGTAAGCCAGAAGGATGTCTTGTGAGGTACAGAAATCTGTCACTTACTAGAGGTCAGACTCTGCCCTTATGATGCAAAACTTGAACGGTGGTCTTTCTTTCCCAGGATTGGTATAAGATGTGCCCGAATGCCAGTCTATAGTGAGTTGTGTTGTGTGGAGATTCTCTGCTTCTGGGCACTGAAAACATACTTGGTATCTAAGGAGAGTTGTAGTGAGTATCTGGGTAAATCCATTCCATAGAAGCTTTCCATACACATGATTCTTGCTGCCTCTAACAGTATCAAATTTCTTCCTTGTTAGCCCCCCCCCCTTTTTTTTAGGAAATAAGTGTAAGATGTGAGTGTTTGGTAATATGCATTATTTTGTGAATGTGTTACTTTACTTTAGGATATCTTTTTCACATGAAAAGAACGCAAAGGCCAAAGCCAAAGTGAAAGCCTTCCTACCATGGAGGCGGAAGCAGTCTACCAGCTGCCGTTTTACCATGTAAAGTAGAGAAACTACATTTGAGGTCAAGTATAAACATATTCACTGTTTGGTGTTTTTCATCTGATTTTCTCTCTCTCTCCAATTAGTCCTGTGTTGCCTAGCTTCTTGTTTTTATGTGAAAGTATAAAGTGAATTAGAGATGCCTCTTGGAATTAGTATGGACTTGACAGATGCTGAACAAGAACCATCTGCTAAGCTGAGGTAAGATACAGAATTCGCTCGAGGTCCTGTTTGTTCTAATTAATACATCTGACTTTACTCATGATCTAATGGGGAAAGGTAGGCTGTAGCATTTCAGTGCTAGGATTGAATCCAGGGCTTCACATATGGTAGGAAAATGACCTACCTCATAAGTCAAGGAGTATCTGCACTTCTCATGTCAGTGTGGGTTTATCTTTCATGAGGAGGTGGTGAGGAATGAGTCCATAAAGACAAATGAATAAAAATGTGGAAGGTATTGATAACAGGTAGACTCAGAAGAGTAAATGCAGGAAGGAAAACAAGATGTGTACTTTCATCCTGCTCCATCTGCAAACACATCCTTCTTCTCTGCAGTGGTTTCTGTGAGAATGCCCCCCTTTCCAACATCTCAGACATTTGAAATCTTGGTCCCCAGTTGGTGGGGCTGTTTGCAGAGGTTTCGGTGGTGGAGCTTTGCTGACGGAAACACAACACTGGGGTGGGGTTTGAGATTGGAAACCCCTTGCCACTTCTCTCTCTGCGTTGTGCTCAGGGTTGAAAATGTCAACTTCGCTGGGCAGTGATGGTGCACGCCTTTAATCCCAGCTCTCGAGAGGCAGAGCCAGGCAGATCTCTCTGAGTTCAAGGCCAGCCTGGTCTACAGAGTGAGTTCCAGAAAGAGCACAAAGCTACACAGAGAAACCCTGTCGTGAAAAACTAAAAAAGAAAAGAAAAGAAGAGAAAGAAAATGTGAACTTCTAGCTTTCTGCTCCTGCCACTTGGGACTGTGCTTTCTCATCAAAATGGACTCTTATCCCTCTGAGACCATAAGCCAAAATAAACTTTTTTCTTTGGTTTATCACAGCAGTAGTGAAGTAACTAGCACATATCCAAATAGCATGTGAAGTGAATTGTAACATATTGAGAAAAATTAGTGAGGTATGATGGCATGTAACTGTAATGTCTGCCTGAGTAGAAAAAGGAAGATTGAGAATGGGAGGCATCAAGTATTGCTTGATCTGTGTCAATGAAGCAAAGAAAGGAAGAAGGAAAGGAGCGAGAAGAGGAGGGAGGGAAGGAGAGAGGAAAGGAAGAAGGGAGAGAGGGAGGAAAGGAAAGGCCCAGAAGATTAAAGAAAAGGTAGAAAATAAAAGTTACATTTTCAGTGTTTTCTCCAACAATGTACACATGCTCTGCCAGGCAGGCAAGACTGTTAAGCCCATTGACATAGGCAGAATGACTCCACAATTTCCTCAGCCATATCAGCTCTCCCACACTCTACACATCATCAGTACCAAGAGCACTGGATGACAGCCACAGAGCTGCAAGGTACAGACTCTTCAAAGGACAGGATAGGGAATCCAAAACCAAAAGAGGAGACAAAGAAGTCAAACCTCAGCTCAGCAGCTCAGCATATATTATTCAAAACGACATGTAAGCCTTCCAACAATAAATATCAGCTCATGAAAAATAACAGGAAAACATTCTCAGGAGACATAAGTAGAAGCAATCATTTTGAACAAAAATGTTGAAATTCAATGCAACCAAGGAAAGTATTCATTTGTAGTGTTTCCTCAGGCCCCTCAGATTATCTGTCTTTGCATTGTTTATCTCCTATGACATCTTGCATGTGTTTATCCTTCTCTTCAGATTGAAGAATTTCTTTTTTTTTTTTTGGTTTTTCGAGACAGGGTTTCTCTGTGTAGCTTTGCGCCTTTCCTGGAACTCACTTGGTAGCCCAGGCTGGCCTCGAACTCACAGAGATCCGCCTGGCTCTGCCTCCCGAGTGCTGGGATTAAAGGCGTGCGCCACCACCGCCCCGGCTTGAAGAATTTCTTTTAATATCCTCTATAAAGCTGGCTTAGTTGTCACATAAGGAAAAGATTTTATTTCTCCCACAACTTTAATGTATAATAGTCTGGGTTAACCACTGTAATGTTTGAGAACTTGGAATATGCCTTTCTAGGGTTTTATGGCTTTCAAGTTTTCTGTCAAATAATCAGGTGCTGTTCTGATGGGCCTGCCTTTATAAATGACTTGAGCTTCCTCTCTTGCAGCTTTTCTTTATTTGGTGTTTTAAAATTTTAATTAGAATATGTCATTTCCAGTATTATTCCTGTTTGAGTTTTCTTTGGCATTCTAACTATATGTTAGTTTGACTTATGGCATTGATATCTTTATCTTTGAATTACTTAAAACAACATTATACTTGATCTTTTGAACTCTGTGTCTGAAATTTTTTCCATGTCATTTTCATTGGGGACCTTTCCAATGGTGTTCGTATTTTGGGGAGGTGATATATTGTCTTGGTTTTTCATGTTTTAATTTCTGTGTTGGGATTTGCACATATGGAGTTAGTTTATTGGTCCAGATTTTTTTTTATTGAAAATAGACCCTTCTCTGATATAAACCATTCTGATCACAGTTTCTCCTCCCTCAGCTCCTGTCAGCTCCCTCCACATCTTCTCTCCCGCAGATCACTCCCTCTCTGTTTCCTCTTCAGAAAACAGGAGTCCTCCAAGAGACACCAAACAGGGCAAAATAGGATACAGTAAGAAAAGGCAAGGGCCCTCTCATATTGAGACTGTGCAAGGCAACCCAATAGCAGGAAAAGATTTTCAAGAGAAGGCCAAGAGTCTGAGAAAGACCTGCTCCTACTGTTAAGAGTCCCAGAAAAACACCAAGCTAACAGCCACAGCATATATGCAGAAGACCTGGCATAGACCCACACAGGCCCTGTGCTTGCTCCTACAGTCTCTGTGAACCCATGTGAGCCCTGCTTAGTTGATTTGGTAGGCCATGTTCTCCTGGAATCTTCCATCCCCTCTGACTCCTACAATCTTTTCTCTCCCTCTTCCTGGGGTTCCTTGATCTCTGAGAGGAAGAACTTGATGGAGACCCCCAACTTAAACTCCCTGTCTGCATAATGTCTGACTGAGGGTCTCTGCATTTGCTCCCATCTGATGCTAGAGTAACCTCTCTAATTACTACTAGACAAGGCACAGACCTATGAGTAAAGCAGAATATCTTTAGGAATCATTCCATTGTTTGTTTGTTGCCAGTCATGTTTGTTTCTACCCTAGGTCTCTGGGCTATCCAACTGCTGGTTCCCAGCCAACTAGGCGGTGTAGGACATGGGATCCTTTTCGTGATGTGGGCCTCATGTTAAATCAAACATAGGTTTGCCAGGCCCACATGTTCTGTTCCACAGCTGCTCCAGCACATCTTGAAGGCAGGACAGATTGTAGGTGGAGGTTTTTGTGGAGGGGTTGGTGTCCACGTTTTGCTTTCCATAGCTTACAGAGTACCTTGTCACACCAAAGAGACTGTAACATAGGGGTGAAGGATCCATGTCTTCACTGTGGACCTCTCTGTGTTCAGTGAGCTGTGTGAAAATTGTCCTTGGCAATGGGGTCCCACTGTCAGTTTTCAGAGAGTAACCTTCTGTCGTAGCATTGGCCTGGGTCTCTGAGGGAACCCCTCACCCACCAACTCAAAGGAATGTAACCCATTTCCACCACCGGGTGCCTTGCCTGGTTGCAAAAGATGGCTGGTTCTCATGAGGGTCACCTTCATAGATTCCATGAAGGTTCCACTGCACTAGGATTTCATACATTCCCAGTGTTCCTCAGTTTCAGCTGTGTTTCCCTGCATTTTCTTCTCCCCCATTCTTCTCACACCCTTCCCCAACCCCCACCCCAGTGCATGCACAAAATTTATTCTATTTCCCCATCCCAGAGAGGTCCAGGCTTCTCTTAGAGCCCCCTCTTTACTTATCCTCTCTGGGTCTGTGGATTGTAGTTTGATTGTCAAATTGAATACATACAGTGTTTGTCTTTCTTGGTCTGGGTTACCTCACTCAGGATGATTTTTCTTTCCTAGATCCATCCATTTTTTTCTGCAAATTTCATTATGTCATTTTTTTTAAACAGCTGAGTAATACTCCATTATGTAGCACATTTTCTTTATCCACTCTTCAGCTGGGAGACATCTAGATTGTTTCCAGTTTCTAGCTGTTATGGAAAAGCTTTAGCAAAGAGTTGAGTAAATGTGATTGTGGTAAGATGGGATGTCCTTTGAGTACAAGCTCAAGAGTGGTATAGCTGGGTTTTGAGGTAGTTGATTCCCAGTTTTCTGGGGAACCACCATATTGATTTCCATAGTGGCTGTACAAGTTTGTACTCCCACCAGCAATGGAGCAGTGTTCCCCTTACTCCACATTCTTGCCACCATGAGCTATTACTTGTGTTGTTGATCTTAGCTACTCTGACAGGTGTAAAATGGAATTTCAAAGTAGTTTTGATTTGTATTTCACTGACAGATAATGATGCAGAACATTTCTTTAAGTGTTTATCAGCCATTTATGATTTCTCTGTTGAGAATTCTCTGTTGGTCTGTACCTCGTTTTTTTTTTTTTTTTTTTTTTTTTGGTTTTTCAAGACAGGGTTTCTCTGTGTAGCTTTGTGCCTTTCCTGGAACTCACTTGGTAGCCCAGGCTGGCCTCGAACTCATAGAAATTCACCTGGCTCTGCCTCCTGAGTGCTGGGATTAAAGGCGTGCGCCACCACCGCCCAGCTGTACCTCGTTTTTAAATTGGATTATTTGTTTTATTGATGCCTAGTTTCTTGAATTTTTATAAATTTTGGATATTAGACCTCTGTTGGATGTGGAGTTGGTAAAAATCCATTTTATATATGGTCTCTTTGTGCAATTGATAGTATCCTTTGTCTAAAGAAGTTTTCAATTTTCATGAGGTCCTGTTTATTTATCATTGATCATAGTGCCTGTGCTATTGGTGTTCTGTTCAGAATGTTGTCTCCTGTGCCAATGCTTGCTAGGCTATTCCACACTTTCTCTTCTATCAGATTTAGTGTATCCGGTTTTATGTTGTGGTCTTTAATTCATTTGAAATCGAGTTTTGCATAGGATGGTAAGTATCAATTTATTTGCATTTTCTATATGCAGACATCCAGTTTGACAATCACTATTTGTTGAAGATGCATTCTTTTTTCCAGTTTATATTTCTAGCTTCTTTATCAAAAATCAAGTTTCTGTGGGTTTGTGGATTTATGTCTGGGTCTTTGATTTTGTTGATCATCGTGTCTGTTTTTATGCCATTATCATGTGCTTTTTATTATCATAGCTCTGTAGTACGACTTGAAATCAGGAATTATGGTACCTACAGCAGTTCTTTGTTTTAGCTATCCTGGGAATTTTGTTTTTTCCACATGAAATTGAGAACTGTGCTTTCAATATCTGTGAGGAATTGTGTTGGAACTTAATGAGGTTTGTGTTAACTCTTAATTACTTTTTGCTGATTACTGATTGCTTTTGGTAGGATGGCCATTTTTACTCTGGTAATCATACCAATCCATAAGCATGAGAGATCTTTCCATCTTCTGATATCTTATTCAATTTCTTTCTTCAAAGACTTGATGTTTTTAATCATAGAAGTCTTTCATTTGCTTGGTTAGAGTTACCCTAATATATTTTATACTGTTTGTGACTATTGTGAAGGATGTTGTTTCCCTGACTTCCTTGTCAGTCCGTTTGTCTTTGTTTATGGGAGGACTACTGATTTTTCTTTAGTTAATCTTATCCAGCTATTTTGCTGTAGGATTTGGCTAATGTTATTGTAAGAGTAGCTTATGTATACTAGTATATCATCTACAAATAGTGATACTTTGACTTCTTCCTTTCCAATTTGTATCCCCTCAATATCCTTCAGTTGTCTCATTGCTCTAGCTAAAACTTCAAGTACTATATTGAATAGATATGGAGAGAGTAGACAGTCTTGTCTTTTTCCTGATTTTGGTGGAATTTCTTTGAATTTCTCTCTATGTAATTTGCTGTTGGTTATAGGCTTGTTATAAATTACCTATATTATGTTGAGGTATATTCTTTGTTTCCTTTATTTCTCCAGTACCTTCATCATGAATAGGTGTTAGATTGTATCAAAGTTGTATCAAAGGTTTTTTTTTTTAATCTAATGAGATGATCATGTGGGTTTTTTTCTGTCAGTTTATTTATATGGAGGATCAAATTTAATGATTTTTTATGTTGAACCACCCCTGCATCTCTAGTATGCAGGGTACTTGATCTTCAGTATCCCATTCTTACCAACGGACAGGCCATCTAGACTAAAATTAACCAGAGAAATATTGGAGCTGTCATTATAAATCAAATAAACCTAACAGATATTTACAGAACATTGTATCTAAACACAAAGGAATATACCTTCTTCTCATACCTCATTGAACTTTCTCTAAAATTGAACACATATTCAGACACAAAGCAAGTTTAATAGTTACAAGAAATTTGAAATAAATCCCTGCATCCTATCAGACTACCATGATTGAAGCTGAATAACAGTAACAACGGAAACAAACAAACAAAAAACACTTACAAACATGAAAGCTGAACTACTTTCTATTAATTGAAAAAAATAAGTAAAAAAATAAATTAAAGACCTTTTAGAATTGAATGAAAATTAATACACAACATACCCGAATTTATAGGGCACAATGAAAGTGGTGCTAAGAGGAAAGTTCATAGCACTAAGTGCCTACATAAAGAAATTGGAAAGAACTCATACTAGCAATTCAACAGCACACCTGAAAGTACTAGAACAAAAAGAAGTAAGTACACCTAAGAGGGTGAGAGTGTAAGAAATAATCAAACTCAGGGCTGAAATCAATAGGAAGGAAGAGAACAATACAAAGAATCAACCAAAGTTTGTTCTGTAAGAAAATCAGCAAAATAGACAAACTCTTTTCCAAACTAACTAAAAGAGAGAGAATATCCAAATTGATAAGATGAGAAATGAAAAGGGGACATGATAAGAGACACTGAGGAAATGCAGAGAATCATAAGGATATATTTTAAAAACATGTACTTCAGCTGAGGCAGGTTCAGTCTCCTCCTCCCTACACCAGGGCTGAGCAAAGTGTCCCAGCATAGGCCCCGGGCTCCAAAAAGTCAGCCCATGCACCAAGGACAGGTCCTGGCTCTACTGCCTGGGGGCCTCCAAAACAGTTCAAGCCAATCAACTGTCCCACTTATCCAGAGGGCCTGGTCCAGTTCCATGGGGACTCCTCAACCTCTGGTTCACAGTTCATGCGTTTCCACTAGTTTGGCTATTTCTCCCTGTGCTTTTTCCAAACATGGTCTCAATATCTCTCACTCATACAATCCCTCCTCTCTCTCTTGCCGATTAGGCTCCCAGAGGACGTGCCTCAACTGAGTCTACCAGACTGGGCTGACTCCCCAGGGGAATCCTTGCCTTGGAGGAGGCGGGAATGGGGGGGTAGATTGGGGGGAGGGCTGGGGGTGGGAGGAGGGAGGACAGGGGAATCTGTGGCTGATATATGAAATTAAGCTAATTATAAAATAATATATATAAAACATGTACTTCAGCAATTGAAAAATCTAAAAGAACTGGATAATTTTATTAATGGGTACCACTTAACTTAGTTAAATAAAGATCAGATAAACAACTTAAATTAGACCTATATCCCCTAGTCAAGTAGAAGTAGTCATTAAAAGTCTGCCAAACAAAACAAACAAACAAACAAAAAAAGACCAGGGTCAGATGGTTTTAGTACAGAATTATACCTGATTTTCAAAGAAGAGTTAACACCAATACTCCTCGAATTACTCCACAAAATAAAAGCAGAAGGAATGTTGCCCAGTTCATTTTATGAGGCCACAGGTGCCCTGATATACAAACCACATAAAGACTGAACAAAGAAAGACAACTTCAGACTAATTTCCCTTATGAACACAGATGCAAAAATACTCAATAAAATACTTGCAAACTGAATCCAAGCACATATTAAAAAGATCATCCACAATGAAGTGTATGAGGGTCAATATGTGATTTAAGCTGTAGTAGTATTTCTTTTATGAAAGTGGGTGACCTTTTGTTTTGGGTATAGATGTTAAGAATTAAAATGTCATGTTATTAGATTTTTCTAATCATTCCACATGAACACACCAGCCAAGCAGGAAAGTAAAATAGGCAACCTTTAGCCAACACATTAAACAGTAAACAGAAACCAATGAACAAAATACCCACCCACCAAATACAGACTCAGAAATCATCACCTAGTACTATAATCTTCCCAAACTCTGGTGCCTAAATGCCAGTGTAAAAACACCATCAATAACAGCCAGGGCAATATTCCTCCACCAGAGTCTAGTTATGCTACTAAATAGCAGGCCCTGAATATTCCAACATAGCTGAAGCACAAGAAAAACCTTAAAATCAACTATCTGAAGATGATAGGTGTCTTTAGAGGAAATAAATAAATCCTTTAAAGAAATCCAGAAGAAAACAAACAATTGGAGGACATGAATAAATTCTCTCAAAAAGAGCCAAGAAATATCAAACCATTGATGGAAACAAACAAAACTGTTCAAGATCTGAAAATGAAATAGAAGCAATAAAGAAAATACAAACAGAGAGAATCCTGGAAATGAAAAATTTAGGAATGCTAACAGGAACTACAAAGACAAGTTTCTCCAACAGAATACAAGAGATAGTTGAGAGATTTTCAAGCATTGATGATAAGATAGAAGAAATGGATACATCAGTCAAAGAAAATTTTCATCTAAAAAATTCCTGGTCTCAAAAAACCAAAAAAAAAAAAAAATTCCTGAAACAAAACATCCATGAAATCTGGGCACTATGAAAAGACCAAACCTATCAGTAATAGGAGTAGAGGAAGGAGAACAATGTCAGCTCAAAGACCCAGAAAATATTTTTAAGAAAAATTTTCTAACCTAAAGAAGGAGATGCCTATAAAGGTACAAGAAGCTCACAGAAAACCAAATAGATTGGACCAGAAAAGAAAGTTCTCTTACCACATAATAATCAAAACAATAAACATACGGAAAAAAGAAAGGATATTAATAGTTACAAATGAAAAAGACCAAGTAACATATAAAGGCAAACCTATTAGAATTAATTAAAGACCAACAGTCCAATTAAGAAATGGGCTATAGAACTAAACAGAGAATTCTCAACAGAGGAAACTCAAATGGTCTTACCTAGGGAACAGCTAAAGTGTAGTTCACACTCTGCTGCTGTCAAACCATGATAGTTTATCCCTCCAGTCAGCTTCCCCTCAGACCATCAATCCAAGCAAAGACTACTCACCAAGAAGATTCAATTAAAATCAACCATCCAAACATGAACAATGGGAAAAACTACAAGCCGGAGCACGCATCCATCCTAACAGATGCACAAAATACAAAACATAAAAGCAATAGCCACGAGACAGCATTCTACAATGACACCTTCATAAAACCCAACTTCTCAATATTAAAAGGGCAGGGCATGGAAAGGTGGCTCGGCAGTTAAGAGCATGTACTAGTTTTGCAAAGGATCTAGATTTGGTTCTGCGCACCCAAGTTGGGCAGCTCATGGCTACTTATAATGACAGCTCCATGGAATCTAACGCCCACTTCTACTTCAGATCTTTACAGGCACCGTGTCCTAGTTAGGATTACTCTTGCTGTAATGAAACACCATGACCAAAAGCAACATAGGGAGGAGAGAGTCTATTTCACTCACACTTCCAGGTAGTCCATCACTGAGGGAAGTCAGGGCAGAAACCTAGGGGCAGGAGCTGATGCAGAGGCCATACAAGGATCCTGCTTACTGGCTTGCTATTCATGGCTTGCTCAGCCTGATTTCTTATATAACCCAGGACCACCAGCCCAGGGAGAGGACCACCTGTAATGGGCTGAGCCCTCCCTCATCAAACTCTGAAAAAGAAAATGCCCTTGTATTTTCTTGCCTACAACCTGATTGTATGGAGGCATTTTCTCAATTGAGGTTCCCTCTTCTGATGACTCTAGCTTAGGTCAAGTTGATATAAAACTAGCCAGAACACACTTCCACTCATGTTCACATACCCACACATAGGGACACATAATTTAAAATAATGAGATTGTTTGACAATCTCTAGAATGACTTCAGGTGTGACACTTACCCCCAATTTGTTGAGTAAGTTAGAGGATAGAACAGAATCTTCTGTTGTGTAGCATATTCTGAGGAGGCTGTACAGTATTTTTTAAATATGAATCATGTGCTTACATCACATTAATGTAAGCAAAAAAATACAAGTAAAGAGTTCTAATGCCTTGAAGCAATTGCTAGATAATGCTTGGCCAAAGCCATAGGAATGCCAGAAGAGACAGTGAGACAACTTTTCCCAGCAGTGGTCCAGCTGGAGCCCACATAAGGGTGCTTCTGCATCTTCACACCACATCAGTCCCCAAATGCAGAACACAATTAATTAATTGCCACTTGCAAGAGATACCTTTATAATCCCATGATGGTCATCACTAATCTACCAAGCTTTCGTCTTTCCTGTTGGTACGTTAATTTTCACCAAGCCTCATAATTACAAATCACATGGAATCATTGCAGGCATTGTGAACAAGAGATCAGGGGAGTGCTGTCTTCAATAATGACTTGTGTTTGTCAGTCAAAATGAGTTCAGCCTACATTGTTGTAACAAACCACCAGACAATCTCAATGTCTTTAACATACAAATATAAAATATCTATTTTTATCCCAAGTGCTATACCAAGGAAGAAATAAAATTAGGTGTACCAACAGAGGTTTTACTACTTTAATACAAAATTTTCTCTTTTGCAATATTAGAGAATTAATCTAACCACTGTTTCATAAAAACAAACAAACAAACAAACAAACAAACCATTACCCTCTTCTCTTGCCATATACTTAGGAACATTTCACAGGGGATGATAATGGTGATGATGAACCTGCCACCAATGAACCTAACCATAACTACAATAATCTATTAGCTCTCACTGTATCCCAGATTTGGGGATATACACATTAGATTTATTTAATCAAGACAGTATGAGCTGAAGGCCAGGAAGTCAATTTCAATGAAAAAGCAAAGAAAGAAGTCTCTCAAGTCCCTTACCCCTCCATCTCTGGAGTGAAAAATGAAATCCCTTCTAAAGTTTGTGGTGTAGCATGCCCTTGGGGTTTGAGGTGTGTCCACTGTCATCCTCCACCTCCTTATTATTCTCTAACTTTTATTTTACTACTGTGACTAGCCAGAGAACAGTGATGAAATAATCCACAGACTCAGAATGATTGAATATAAAATGGACATCAAGTTGATCTTAAAATAAAATCATCACCATTTCAGCCTGTATCATATTTATTGAAGGGCCTGATGAACTTACATAGTGATTATACAATACAGCATGTTTTCTTTTATTAAAAATAAGAAACACCAGTCAGATATCATAACACATACCTGTGATTTCAGTAGTAGAGAAGCTGAGGCAGGAAAATTGCTATGAGTTCAAAGCCAGCCTGCTCTGCACAATAAATTATTAAGCTAACCAACGCTAAATAGCAGGACTATCCTTCAAAAAACCAAAAAACAAGATACTCTTTTGGGGAAACATTTAAAGAAGAAAAGTCATTTTATAAAAAAATAAAATAATAAAAAATATATGTATGAATGAAAAAGAAAGCTAAAACACAACCTAAAATATGATCCATTTAAACTCTTGACAGGTGGAGTTTGTCCTTTTCCCTGCCCTCTGTTTTGGCATACCAACAGAAGTGGGCTCTTGGGGAACAGGCCTACTGTTTCTCTTAGAAAGTGGAGCTAGGAACAGGCTTGGACTATTGCCAAGGCTGGTGCCAAGCACCAGAAGCTCTTTGTCTTCTGTTGTCTCACCAGCTACTGCATTTCTGATACTTACAGGTGTATGTCAGATTAGTGGTTCCTCAAATTGCTATGGTGAAGCTTTTAAATGATGAGTGCCTGATGAGGCAGGCACGTAACTGTTAGCGAAGAAAACAACAGATGTGAGGGCTCACCAGTACCTAAGGCTATAGACACATTTAGCTTTCACCAGAGAATTTCAACACTAGAAAGTCATGCATTTGATGCCCAGTAAAAAGAGTCCCTGGTTGCTATTCAAGTTTTTCATTTTCTTTAATTCACTTTTCCCCAGCAAAGAAGCCAGTGGAATCAGGGGTATGATGTCTCCATTGTTACCTACTAAGCTGTACTGTTTTTCCACCACACATATTTTTCACTATACATACAACATCCTCTGCTATAAAGAAGCATTTCTCAGTTTTCTTGAATGATATTAGAGGCAAATACAAAGGCCATATTAACCCAATGCATAAGAACTTGGGAAACAATGTAATATGAAATAGATGAGCATCCTCTTGCCCATACTCAAATCCCAGTCTTTGAAGCAGATCCTGTCCACAGCTGCTAAGAGCTCATGTTTCCCCTGACAGTATCATTAGACCTTTGATTCATACTGGCTCTGTCTTTTCTCTGCAATATTCAGGACTAAGACAGCAAGAGGCTGAGACAATTACTCTATGAAGAGAATTAGCTAAAGGATATCACAATTTCTGAGACACTGTTGACCTTTTTCCACAAAAATAACTCACATGAATAGTAGGGATAAACAGTGTTTAAGGATAAAGCTACTTGCCAGGAGATTCAAGACACTGGATTTATGATGAGGAAGACATCTCATGGGAAATGAGAAAACAGCCTTAGCTTTTACTCTTCAGTTATGATCTTATGTGTCAAATTGGGACTGAGTATACTATTCTTGGTCTTTTGTGATATTGCCTTTTAAATCTTCTCAACCACCACCACCCTTTTAAACAACTTAAGTGACAGGCAAAGTCCTATGACAAAGGCAGGAAACTCAGAAAGTCAGTTTTCAATGATTATGAGTCCTAGTTATTCCCAGGGGTCAGAGTATAGCATAAGCTTGGCTCACCTTTTTACTCTAGCCAGATGTGGCACTCACTGAGAAACACTGACCTCTCTTGTTAATCCATCCTCTGTGGATGTGTAATACAGCACAAACATGGGACTGAGACCCCACAGTGTGCCATAAACTACAAATCTCTGGGGACATCTCCTGACTTATTAATAGCATGCCTGTCAGTATCTAGAAACCTTCAAGCTCACTAACATGCTGAAAGAAAAGACAGCCAACATGTCTCCATAATCTCCACGAATTTATTCAAGCTACCTTGAAGAGGTCACTGAAGATATACACACTAGGTCATTTGGGATAAGTTTCTGTCTTAAAACTCAGCTGAAAGTATGTAGAAAATGTTCATTGAGGGTGTGTATTAAAACTCCAGCTAATTCCACATGGGTAAAAAGAAAAAGTAAATGGCTGTCAGTTGATCATAAAATTCTTTTGCTCTCAGACAAGTATTCCCATCCTTTTTTCATTATTCATAGGATGGAGACACATACTTATCATAAATATGACTGCTGGGGTGGAGCTGAGAGGTTGGTAGGAGCAAAGCATTGTGTATCCTTCTACCTCTGGGAACAATATAATACTATCATAGAAAGCTAGAGAAGAAGAAAGTGAGCTAAATACTGAACACCATTCCAGATGTTACTACATCTACCTTATACCAGGTTTGAATGCTACTGAGAAGTATAGATGTAGACAAAATACAAAGAACCCAAGCTGGGCAGTGGTGACGCACGCCTTTATTCCCATCCCCATCTAGAGGCAGAGGCAGGTGGATCTCTGTGAGTTTGAGGCTAGCCCGGTCTACAAATTGAGTTCCAGGATACCCTGTTACACCGAGAAACCCAGTCTCAAAAAAGCTATCAAAACAAACAAACAAACAAAAACCCCAAATCTTCTGCTGATGAGCATGACGTTTGAAGAGAACCTGTCCAATAGCCCAAGAAGAGCCCTGAGGCCAACCTCCTGGTGAGAGGCCTTACCTGTGTACACTCACTTGCACCTATCCAGGGATATCAAAGCATAATATGGTGAACTCATGGGAGAAACAGAGAACCAAACAAAACAAGATCCTGACAACCCACAGACCCATCACCAATACCTGGAGCTGTAAAGTCTCTTAGGAGTTTAAAAGTAACCAAGCCCTAAAAACCTGCCCAAAGAAATGTTATTGGGTCCAAGAAATTCCACAGGAGAGCAGTCTTAAATCTGAATTGTAGTCACCTGATCTTTGGGAAGACTGTGCAGACGGCCAAGGCCTCCCTTGCTCAAGAAAACCTGGAATGGGACCTTAGAGTTCCTAGTCCTCTGGTAGAGGTTGGGGTGGGAAGGGAGCACAGGGGATTCTGATCTCCCAAACCAAGATGGCTGACTCCAAGCCAAAGTAGAGGGTGGGGAACAATGGGTTAAATGATGGGATCTCAAGCGCAAACTTGGATGCCAAAGCAGTCAATGCAAAGCAGGGTGTGCTTCCTAGGAAGTCATTAAAATAGAAATAGAGGGAAATTCTGAGCAAGATTACAGACTGTTTATGGTGGGAGAGATAGCATTGACTATCTCTCAGAGGAGGGAATGGCGGTTACACAGGATCCTGCAGGAAGAAGGACTGCATCTACAATTCCTGATTTTCAGCCAAAGGTAATAAGATATCTAGATCAGAAAGTATGAGCATAGACAGGAAATAAGGAGGGCTGTAACAAACAGGACAAGGAGCTAAAGAAAACTGTTTATGGAATTGGAAAAAGAGAGGAAGATAAAACCCAACAAAGAGTGTCACAAAAGAAGTGGGGGCTGGAGAAATGGCTCAGCCATTAAGAGCACTTACTGCTCTTCCAAAGAAGCAGGGTTCAGTTCCTAGCTGCTGTGGGATGGTCTGTATGTCAAATTGCTCTGATTGGTCAATAAATAAAATACTGATTGGCCAGTGGCCAGGCAGGAAGTAGGTGGGAGAAGGAGAGAGGAGAATGGTGGGAAGCAGAAAGCTGAGGCAGAGAGACACTGCAGCCGCCGCCATGACCAGCAGCATGTGAAGACGCCAGTAAGCCACCAGCCACGTGGCAAGGTATAGACTTATGGAAATGTATTAATTTAAGCCATAAGAACAGTTAGCAAGAAGCCTGCCACAGCCATACAGTTTGTAAGCAATGTAAGTCTCTGTGTTTACTTGGTTGGGTCTGAGCGGCTGTGGGACTGGCGGGTGACAAAGATTTGTCCTGACTGTGGGCAAGGCAGGAAAACTCTAGCTACACCTAGCACCCACATGGCAGCTAACAACAGAGTGTAACTCCAGCTTCGGGACATCCAATGCCCTCTTTTGTCACCTATGAGCACTGCATGCATATGGTACACAGACATACATGCAGATAAATCACCCATGTGCAATATATATATATATATATATATATATATATATATATATATATATATATATATATATATGGCAGTTATGAAAACTCTTCAATAATCTGGGGTTGCAACATTTAATGATTATGATGAAAAACTTAATGGGAACCTGCACAGTAGGTTGCAGTTGACAGAACCCATCACAAGTGTCTTTATAGAAACAGAGGAACACAGGGAAGAATATGAAAAATATGAAGGATTATAAGAGGACTACTCTCTTAGTTAGCTTTCTGTTGCTGTGATAAACATCAGGACCAAAAGCAACTTGGGATGAAAGTGTTCATTTCACCTTCATGGATGCCCATGCATAAACTCAAGGAAAAAAAAAAGAAAAAAGCAAAGACCTAGAGACAAGAACTGAAGCAGAGATCACACACGAGTGCTGCTTACAGGCTCACTCTGTTCCATTGCCTGCCCAGGCTGTCTTATACAAACCAAAAGCACCTGCCCCACAGTGGCATCGCTCACAGGAGCTGGGCCCTCTCCTATTAAGCATTAACCAAGAAAATGCCCACAGACATATCCATAGACCAATCTGATGAGGGGCACTTCCTCACCTGAAGTGCCCTTTTCCTAGGTGACTTCAGTTTGTGTCAAATTGACAAAACTCTGTTCTTCTTGCCAGCTCTGTCTGTTGGGCTGTTCCAGGTCTCTGGTTCTAAAGACAGCCGTTGGAACCTCGGTGGGAACTTTAAATTATTACTTACATAGATAAAATCTTCACACTTTCTAACTCTTCTGTACTGAATTTTTTTGTTTGCTTCTTTTGTAGTCTTCTCTGGGCTTACCTGAGTTCTTTATATAGTTGTATTTTATCATACTAGCTGTGCTGATTTTAAAAAAAATCATTGTTGCTTAGAAGTTGGTGACATGTACCATCAGTCCAGCTTTAAGCTGCACCATAGGACTTTACATGTATCATTAAACCTTAGAGAAGTGCTCCATTACTCCTCCCCTGAACCCTCCCCTCCACAGTGCATTCTTAACACATCTATTTAAACAGCTCTCTGTTCCAGAGACAAGAAAATGAAAGGCATCAACTCACCACCACTTATTTCATCTATGATGTGCTTTCTTTGTTTAGACAGATCTAAATTTCTACTCACATTATTTTCTTATCCATTTGGAGGAATTTTAACACTTATCTCAGGGGAAATCTGACAGTGGAAGATTCATTTTTGTATTTGATTTTTTTAAAAAAAGGGTTGAGATTTTGCCTTCTCTATTGAAGACTTGTCTTTTTCATTCCCTTATTATCAACTATTTCTCTCTGCTTCCCTTTTTGTTGCTTGGCTTCTGACAAAGTATCCATCATAATTGTCATCCTTGTTCTTCAGCAAAGTAGCCCCACTGACCCAGTCATACCCCACCCCCACCCACTCCTCTTTCCTACCCCAACTCAACTTCTCCATACCACCTGGGCCCGTCCTCCCACTCCCATCCCACTCTGCCATCCTACCCCCTCTTCATCCAGGACTTTCCACATGGTTTATTTTCTGCACATTTAATAGAGTGATATTCTATTTTTTCCTCTTTGTTTTTTAAAGGAACATTTTTATTCATTTTACATACCAATTACAGATCCCCCTCTCCTTCCTCCTCCAGGCCCTCCTTCCTTTCCCCCTCAACCCACTCCCCATTCCCTCCTCCAGCAAGGCAAAGTCTCCCATGGGGAGTCTGCAGACCCTAGTACATTCAGTAGGGGCAGGTCCAAGCCCCTCCCCTGGCATCAAGGTTATGCAAGGTGTCCCATCCTAGGTAGTGGGTTCTAAAAAGCCAGCTCATGCACCAGGGATGAATCCTGATCCCACTGCCAGAAGGCCCCTTAAGCAGATCAAGCTACACAGTGGTCTCACTTATGCAGAGGGCCTAGTCCAGTCCCATAGAGACTCCACAGCTGTTGTTCTAAAGTTCATGAATTCCTACTAGTTTGGTTTGGTTGTCTCTGTAGGTTTCCCCATTATGATCTTGATGCCCCTTGCTCACAGAATCCTTCTTTTTCTTTGACTGAACTCCTGGAGCTCAGCCTGGTGCTTGGCTATGGATCTCTTCATCTGCTTCCATCAGTTACTGGATGAAGGCTCTATGATGACAATTAGGGTACTCACTGATCTGATTACTGAGGTAAGCCAATTCAGGCACCTTCTTCACTATTGCTAGTGGTCTAAGCTAGGATCATCCTTGTGTAATCCTGGGAACTTCCCCAGCACCCAGCCTCTCCTATCCCCATGATGTCTCCTTCCATCATGGTATCTCCCTCACTGCTCCCCTATTCTGTCCCTGCTCCAGCTTGACCATCCTGTTCCCTCATGTTCTCATCTCCTATCCCCCACCCTCCATTACCCACCCCCTCATCCTCAATTTACTCATGAAGATCTCCTCTATTTCCTCTTCTCAGGGTGATCTGTGTGTCCCTCTTAAGGTCCTTCCTGTTAGCTAGTTCCTCTAGAGCTGTGGGTTGTAGTCTGGTTATCCTTTGCTATATATTTAGTATCTACTTATGGGTGATTACATGCTATGTTTGTCCTTCTGAGTCTGGGTTACCTCGCTTAGGATGACATTTTCTAGTTCCATCCATTTGCCTGCAAATTTCATAGTGCTATTGTTTTTTACTGTTGAGTAGTACTCCATTGTGTATATGTATCACATTTTCTTTATACATCTTTGGTTGAGGGGCATTTAGGTTGTTACCAGGTTCTGGCTATTATGAATAATACTGCTATGAACATAGCTGAGCATGTGTCCTTGTGGTATGATTGAGCATTCCTTGGGTATATACCCAAGAAAGGTACAGCTGGGTCTTGAGGAAGATTGATCCCCAATTTTCTGAGAAAGCACCATACTGATTTCCAAATTGGCTATACAAGTTTGCACTCCCACCAGCAGTGGAGGAGTGTTCTAATAGGGTGATATTCTTGGTGTTGGCTCCATAAATCATAGTTCTACTTGTCCTCTGGACTTCCTGATCTAGCCTCTACCATCATATTGGGAAGGTTCTCGGTGACTATTGCATGCATTCACTTCCTTTTCTTCCTCCACTCTGAATTTCAAATTGGATGGTGTCTTAGTTAGGGTTTCTATTGCTGTGAAAAGACACCATGACCATAGCAATTCTTACAAAATAAAATATTTAATTGGTGTAGCATGAATCTTAAAAGTTCTTATAAAATCAAACCTGAGCCAGGTATTGGGGTGAACGCTGAAAGATCAGAGAGACAGAACACGCCACAGCCACCTCACCTCGAAAGTTCCTCAGCTGATCCTGTTTCCTCAGACTGGAAGCCTCTGAGTCATCCAGAATGAATCTCAGCTGAACTGCTGCTCGAAAGCCTGAAACCTTAACCAGCTAAAAGCTTCTAGTTTCTGGTCTTCACGCCTTATATATCTTTCTGCTTTCTGCCATCACTCCCCGGGATTAAAGGCTCACTTCTTGGGATTAAAGGCATGAGTCACCATGCCTGACCATTTCCAATGTGGCCTTGAACTTACAGAGATCCAGAGGGATTTCTACCTCTGGAATGCTAGGATTGAAGGCATGTGCTACCACTGCCTATCCTCTATGTTTAATATTGTGGTTGTTCTGCCTCTGACTCCAGATAAGTTTATTAGGGTGCACAATATTTTGGGGAACATAATACCACCACATTTCCCCTTATTTTGTCTACAATTAAAAAAGTTTATAACTAATACAAGAAAAACTATCCAATAAGTATATACAATATATACAGCCAAAAACTACATTAACAATGTCTAGTCCACTAACATTTGACAGATTCAGATAAAAAATCCCATTATATATATATATATATATATATATATATATATATATATATATATATATATATATATATATATATATATATTAATAATGTCCAGTCCAGTAACATTTGATAAACTCAGACAAAAAAATTTCATTACTTATCTTATTTAAAACAAGTAGTTCCTTTTTAAAAGTAGATTTAATAATTGACCTTTTTTATCTTATCATATTCATATTCTCTCTTTTTTTCATAATAGATTCAGTAATCTTTTTTGTCATTTTTATATCTTCCCCTTTTCTATTTAGAGTAGATTCAGTGATCTACCCATTTATCCTATTATTTCTTCATCTTTTTTCTCAGCGTAGAGTCAATGTTCTACCTCATATCTATACTCTCTTCTTTCTTTTTCCTTTTTTTTTTTAAAACAAAAGCTCTTAATCTAATCTTCTTGTTCAGCTTTTTTCCTGACCTTTAACAATTACCAACTTGTAAACAACCATCATAAACAATGACAATATCCAAAACTCATTAAACGGACCAAAAACCTCCCATCCCACCTCTTGGGAATGTGGCTGTCATTTTTCTTAAAATTACTTCCTGCTTTCTAGGGGTGAAGACATCTTTAAGGAATCTCGAAAAGAAAATTTTGGGTTAAATGTCAAGTCCTGTATCATTTGTCCAGTCGCTTCATAATGAGAAAGTGCAGGGCTTGTCTCAAGTCCTTGTTCAAGTAGTATGTCAAGCTGGATCATCTCAGCTAGTCATCTTGAAATTGTCCTGACCAGTTTGTGGTCCAATGTCCATCTCTCCGTGGCTGTTAATCAGCTTAATGGCTTTATCATAGCCCATGTGGAATCATCGTTGTGGGATCTTGTCACCTTTTTGAAGATTTCAATGTTGCTGTTAGGTGTGGTCTTGGTTCCCCGAAGACTTTTTTTTTTTTTTTTTTTTTTTTTTTTTTTTTTTTGTGCCTCCTTTGTAGTTTGCAGCAATCACAGTCTTATAAATGTCTGTCTCTCGAAACCATGAATGTTTTTCCCTGGAAGAGAATATCTTCACAGCAATTTCTCCCCACCATTTGTCTTGCCAAACTTTTCCAAACTGACATTTGCCAATGCTTTCTTGTAACATGATGGTCCTGGCAATTCTTCTCTGAACAAGCAGGTAGCAGCATCACCAACATGATGAGAAGCAGCCAGCAACTTGAAGCAGCAGCTGCTGCCCCCATGGTCCCACTGCCACCCATTTTGGCTGGGCTCTGGCCAAAGCTTCTCCTTAGCAAGCCTCCTAGGCCAGCCTCAAACTCGGGATCCTCATTCCTCTGCCTTCTTTAGTAAATCCAACCAGTGTGTGCCACCACAACCAGCCGGGTGTAGCTCAGGCCTGAGCTGGGGCCCACAAGGCCACAGGCAAGCAGCTTTTTTATGAATCCGTACCACAAATGTTGGGCGCCAGATATAGCAGGAATCTTAGAGTCTTATTAATAAAATCAAACCTGAGGCCAGTTATTGGGGTGAATGCTAAAAGGTCAGAGAATCAGAATAAGCCACAGCTAACCTCACCTGGCCAACTTCTCAGCTGATCTTGTTTCCTCAGACTGGAAGCCTCTGTGTCCTCATATCCGAAAGGCTCTCAGCTGAACTGTGCTGCTCAAAACCTAAAAGCTTAACCACCCATTTGCTTCTAGTTTCTGGTCTTCAAGCCTTATATATCTTTCTGTTTTCTGCCATCACTCCCTGGGATTAAAGGCTCACTTCTTGGGATTAAAGGCTTGTGCCAACATGCCTGGCAGTTTCCAATGTAGCCCTGAACTTACAGAGATCCAGAAGGATTTCTGCCTCTGGAATGCTAGGATTAAAGGTGTGAGGGCCACCATTTTCTAGCCTTTGTATCTAGTGGCTGTTCTGTCTCTGACCCCAGATAAGCTTATTAGCATGCACAATATTTTGGGGAACACAATACCACCACAAATTGGGGTTATCTTACAGTTTCAGAAGTTTAATCCATTGTCACCACGGTGGATGGCATGCAGGCAGACATGGTGCTGGAGAGGGAACTAAGAGTTCTATATCTTGATCCACAGGCAGCAGAAGCAGCTGTGTGTCACACTGAGCATAATTTGAGTAAAGGAGACATCAAAGTCCATCCCCACAATGACACACTTTCTCCAATAGGGCCACACATAGTCCAACAAAGCCACACCTCCTAATCGTACTATGCTCTATGGGGGCCATTTTCTGTCAAACCGCTACAGATGGTTCTTGTGACTTATTGTCAAGTTCTGTAATCCATCCTTTGGCTGAATACTCTGCTGATGAGACAATCAAAGGCAACTTCTTTCTGCTACTGTTTCCTTCTGTACTTTTACTGTATATTTGCTGCACAGAGTAATGGGATTCAAAAAGATACTTTCCTGCCAGTGCATAGTGTCCTTTGACCCTACTCATTCCAGGCACCCTCCCCTGACTCTGCCCCATCCCCACTGCTAGTCATCTAATTCTCCCAGTTTTATTTCTACATTGATGCCATATACAAACAAATGATCTCATGTATCTATATGAAATTCGGGATCGACAAATGAAAGAAAGCATGTCATATTTGTCCTTTTGAGATTTTTATCTATTTCCAGCAAATAACATACCTTTAGTCTTATTTGTAGCTGTGTAAAACTTTGTGCAAGTATACCACTTGTTCTTTATCCAGTCATCTGTAAATGAGTACTTGGACTGATTGCTTACTATAGGCATTATGAAGAGTGCTGTAGTAAATGCAGATGTGCAAGGACCTCTGCTTTGTGTTGACCTGCAGTCTTCCTAGCCCTTTCCCAGAAGCGTTATTGTTGGCTCATATGGTAGTTCTGTTAGCTTTGGGGTGTCCTGAAATGAGTTCAAACCGCTACAGATGGTTCTTGTGACCATCTGTAGCGGTTTGAACTGGCCCATGTACATCCCAGCAAGCAGTATATATGGCTTGCTTTTATACACATCCTCAACAACATTTTTTTGGCATTGTTTTTTAATAACAGCCACTTTAGTGAGATAAGATGAACCGAAACATTGCTGCCATATAGATATCCTTAATGGCTAAGAATGTTGATGATAATTCCATATGTTCACTGACTATATGTATTTCATTTTTATATAACTCTCTGATCATTAAATCATTTATTGAGTTTATAAATTTCTAGTTTTTCTGGTTCTTTCTATATTCTATATTCTAATACACTGTAAGATGTGTTGTTAGCACAGATTTTCTCTGCCACTCTATGATTCCTTTGCTAGGGGGAAGCTTTGGAATTTTATGAAGTACCTTTGGACAAGCCTTAGCTTTACTTCCTAACCAACTGCATTCTTTTTTAGAAAGCCCTCTTCTACACACAGACTTCCATCTTGCTCAGCACCAAATTTGTTTCAGTCTCATCTTTTCCCCAATGTATGGTTTTCGTAACTTTGTCAAAAAATATCCTGATTTAGCTGTGTGGGTTTATGCTTTAGTCCTTCATTCTGTTTCACCGATCTATCTGTTTTGGTGCTAGTAATGCCATTTTTTTGTTACTATGGCTCTCTAGTATAAATGGAAATGAGCTAATCCTAACATTTTTCTTTCTGCTCATATTGATTTGGTGACTCTATCTGGGGCCCTGGGATGTTTTCAGTTATTGCACTTTTTATTATTCTTTTAATCTTACTACCTATTACAGACCTATGTAAGTTCTTTATATCCTTTTGGTTTAAATTTGATAGCGGATAAGCTTCTATAAATTCACTCATTTCTTTTAGAATTATAATTTAATAAATATATGTTTAAAAATATTTTCTAAGAACTGTCTGAATTCATGTGGTATCTATTATATCTTTTCATTGTCCACCTCTAATTGTATTAATTGGGATCTTCTTTTTCATTCTTTTGGCTAGTTTAGCTAAGGGTCAATCTTGTTTATGTTTTCAGATAAACGTGTTTTTTTCATTTTTGTGGGTTTTTTATTTCCATTTTATTAATTTCTGTACTAAAATTTATGACTTCCTTCTATCTACTGGTTTTTCATGTGTACTTTCATTGTTTTTCTAGAACACTGATGTTTACCATTAAGCCATCTGAGATTTCTCTGACGTTTTAGTGTAAGTACATGTGACTATAAGCTTCCCACTCAAAATTGCTTCCAGTTTGTCCTATAGGTTCTGATATGTGGTATTCTTATTTCTGTTCATTCTTAGGAATTTTTTTAATGTCCCTCCCAATTTCTTAGGTTTCAATGAGTTCATTTTCCCTGAGTTTGTATATTTTCTGTGGTCTCTTTTACTATTGACTTTGTTTTTAAGCCACAATACAAAAAAAATTGCTTCACTTTTGAATATTTGTTAAGACTTGCTTTGTGTCTTAAAATGTGTTCTATTTTAGGGAAAATATGTATTCTTCAGAATTTGGGTAGACTATTATATAGGTGCCTATTGAGTCCAATTGTTCTATAAAGCATTATTATTGCTTTTTTTAAAAAATCTGGATATCTTGTCTATTGGTGAGACTGAGCTATTGAAGTAGCCTGCCATTATCATATTGAGCTTGGCCTGTATTTTTACATCTGAGAGTATTTCTGTTATGAAACTGGGTACACTAGTGTTTAGTGCATTTATGCTCAGAGCTGTTTTATTGTCTTGGGTTTTCCTTTAATCATTATGTGTTGATGTCCTTTATCTCTTCTCATTTTGGTTTGAAGTTTGCTTCATCATATTTAAGAATAAAACACCTTTGTCTTCAGGGTTCCACCTATTTGGAGTACACCTATGCATCATTTCACCCAGGGCTGTGATGGCAAACTACATTTTTCACAGACAACAAGTGGATGGGTAATGGTTTTCTAATTTTTTATTTGTATTTGTATTTTGATTGAAGAATGGAAGCTTTTTTCTGTATACTTAATATTTTAAGTATAATATAGCTTGGGGAGTCTATATTGATCTTATCTTCTTGACATTCAAATTGTTTTCTGTATGTAATTTCAAATTATTTTCCCCTTTTTATTGAATATGTCTTCCATGCCTTTAATTTTAACTTTTCCCTTTCCTCTGCTCATAATTTATAAATTTGGTCATTTGCTGTGTCTCATGGATTTCTTATGCTCTGTTCATATACCAGTCAGTGCCTAAACATTGTAGTTTACCAACTTTGTTTTCAAGACTTGATATTCTGTGTTCCATTGGATCCCTTCTATTGGTGAGGATTTATAGGGGTAATATTTTTATTTGAGTTGCTGGGATTTTCATTTCTAAAGTTTCCGTTTGACTTTTCCAGCATTTGCTGTCTACTGAATTCTTTGTTCATATCCTATATTGACTTCTTTATTTCATTCATCTGCTACTTATTTGTATTATCTTCAATTTCATTCAGGTTACTTGTGTTTGCTTTGACTTTTCAAGCATTCTTATTGTTATTCCTTCAAATCTTTAGTTTTGCATCTCATTCATGCTCTCCATTTCTGTGGAGTTGATAATTTTCACTCCATTATGGAAACTGCATCAGTTGATGTATTTGCAAAGTTGAAGTTGCTCTAGGTTGTAGTAAAGGTGTTACTCTCTCCATTAGACTGTGTATGTGGCTAAATACTCCAACCTCATTCCATGTGCTTTGGAGACTAAGCACAATCTCTATTACCATTATGATAGAATGACAACCGCAGAAACAATTGCTATTGATAGAAACCTTGCTATGCAAAGAGGCAAAAGATTTTTGTTTGCTTGATTATAATAATCTCTTTAAATTCAATAATTTCTTTTTTAGAATAAAGGAACAAAGATAGCATGCTATGACCTAAGATATTAGTTACTAAGTGAACAAATTGAAAGAAAATAATCTTAGCAATACTGGGAATATGTATTAGAACAACAGAGAGAAAATAAAGAGGAGAGAATTGTAAATAGAACTGGTTATTAGGCTAAATGGAAGTTAAAGATGATTGGTTAACAAATAGAAAGTAAAGGAAATGGGGACAAAGAGAAAATGAGGTGGAAGTGAGAGGGGAAATTTATTATTTGTATGTAGAGAAAACATGTTAGAATAAGTATAGGAACTGAATAATCATAAAACATAAGCGACTGATATTAAAAAATAAGAAAAGCAATTGAGAGATGCTTATATACTAGTAGAGGCAATGAATGAGTTCCCCCTGTAGACCAGAATAGGAAAAATAGCTCATTAATACATTGTGGAGGACAGCAAGGTGGGAAGTTTAGAGGACCACCTTGATGGATTGAGGAAAGGGGTTCTCCATTTAAGAGGGGTTCTCTTATAGTTAGAGTGAGTTGTGTGCAGTTTCCTATGATGTCAATGATATCATGAAAAGAAGTTCAGTACAGATTGTCTGATGCACAGTTCTGGGAGATTAACATGAGCCATCATGAATGTAATTTCTAGTGTGCAATCTGACTTTCAAATGAGGCCATGTAAATCAGTTTTGTGTTATGCAAATACAAAAGCACCTATTCATTAAAATGTTGTCCTGATCAAAGTCTTGGTTCACTAGTGATTTGATTTTTTTTTTATTGATATGATGAAATGCCATAACTGAGATCACCTTAGAGAAGGACAATTTTATTTCAGCTTGCAGTTCCAAAGGGATATGATATGACCATGGCAGGACAGAGACATGGCAGCAAGTAGCAAGCATGATGGCTGACACAGGAAACTTAGAGCTCACATCTCAACTACAAGCACAAAACAAGGAGAACATGCTGGAAATGGCATGAGGCCTTAAACACACAAAGCCCACCCCAATGACATATTTCTCAAGCAAGGCCATACCTTCTAGACCTTTCCATATAGTGCCATCAGCTGGGAACCAAGCATTCAAATGCATGAGTCTGTGGGAGAAGTTTATAATTTGAACCACCACACAGAGCATTATAGCTCATGGTTATGTGTGAGGTCCAACACTGTATAATTTCCCTGCCTCTGAATTACACACCTCACAAATCTTCGATAATTTGTTTTCACTTATGTTGCTTCTGGAGACTTTCATTTTCTGTTTTGTTCACAGACCCTGATTAGGGATGGGGGTATTCTCTTGCTCTTCTAGTCTTTTGTCTGATGTTCTGGACAAACCCATTGTTTCCCTAATAAATTCACACTAAACTGTTGTCTGGATTTTATCTAGTCTCTCACAGCTGGCTGATTCCTACAAACCGTTCCACTCTTCTCACATCTTTTTAAAGACATGGATCAAATTTGTTGTTGTTGTTGTTGTTTTCAGCATCATGGGGGCATAGGAGAGTGCAACTTGTTCCTACTCCTCTATCTTCTATTTCTTGCATTTCTTTTGCATTGTTAGTTCTCATCTCTGTTTAAATTATTTACCTATTCTTTCATAGTGTCTACTTTTATCATTATAATTTTTATTATATTAATTGTGATTACTTAGTCTTCATTTGGTAACTCAAATTTCTAGTTCTGCCTATGATTTTTTCTTTTATGACTATAGTTTTGAATACTCCTTTCTGTACATTGTGGCTTTTTTTTAACATTGTGGTTTTTTTTTAAGCTTACCACACATTCAGTAACTTGGTTTTATGGTTTTTAAGCACACAATTTTGTGAAGCTGGCCAGGAGTTGTTCTGTGCTTAATGGCTAGTGGCTATTTTTTCTCAAGAGTCTTTCCATTTTTGCTCTTGAGTTTGAACTTAGAACTACTTCTTAGGAAGAGTCTATGTCTGCAGATCTCAGCTGTAATTCATTGTTACCACACAGAATAACTTGACTTGGTAATAGACTGTGAATTAGGAAGGGAATTCTATAAAATGTGGTCAAATTACAGTCCTCAGAGGCAAAATAGGAAAACTGAATGGAGTTAGAGCAAGGAGATTATTTTTTCCCTCCTAAGATAAGTCCTACAACATCATTTGCTGTGGGATGTCTTTCTGTATGCTGTGAATATGTGTGACTCCCACTGGATAATAAATAAAGCTGTTTTGGCACATGGCAAGAAAGCTTACAGCCAGGCAGGAAATCCAAGCAGAGGCACAAAGAGAAGAAGGGCAGAGCCAAGAGAGACATGAGCTCACTGTCCAAGGAAAAACATGTAATGGCACACAGGTAAAGCCACGGAACACATAGTGACACATAGATTAATAGAAGTGGGTTGAGTTAAGTTATAAGAGGTAGCTAGCAAGAAGCTTGAGCCATAATCCATGTAGTTTGTAGTTATTATTAAGCCTCTGAGTGATTATTTTATAAGTGGCTGTGGGACCAAGGGCCTGGGTGTAACTAGATAAACTTCCCTCTACAATCATTTCCCACAAAGAACAGATGCCAGTTATGAGGAAGGGCATTGGCACACATTCCAACCATTTCTTAAACTCTGCCAGAGTTATGAAAGGATTCCTCAAATTTTCACTAAAAATAAGAAAAACAAATTTGGTAGCTTTTCTATGATTAACCCTCTAAATATGGAACTTCGAAGCACTTATCACTGGCATGTTCTTCCACATTCAACTGTGTTACTTAACAAAGCTGCCATGTAAGCATCCACACTAGGTTTTGGCTGAAGCGGCCCCTACTTCACGTGAGCACATTGTGCCCATGACTCCCTAGTCTCAGATTTTATAGCTTTTCTTTGATCTGTTACCCCAGCACTCTGATGTATTGAAGAAAGTTTTCAATTTTGTCAGCATTTGTTCTTTCTTGTTCAAAGGAAATGAAAGATAACTTCCAAGCTGCTTCCATGAAACTGAAAATCTCAGCATGTGCCTGTGCTTCATAATATGCTGGCTGGGAATGAGTCATGAGAGACTATTCCCTGCCCATGATGGATAAATACTATTGAGCCAACATTTGGCAGGGCTCACCCCAGGAGGCAGAAACACTAGGACAAGTTATAACAGAGCCCCAGGACTTAGCAGTCCCCCAGACCTTAGCACAACTGACTCCATGATAGAAGTGCCATTCAGGCTGTAAAACTCAGCACATAGACAGCACCACCAGCCTAAATAAAAACAAAGACCTAATCCATCAAACTCCATAATTCTTTGAAAGTCTCTAAATGTACTAACCTGCTTTATAGCTTCTGTAGTCCTGCTTCTGACTAACTGTTCTTGTTAACTGAAATATGTCAACTCAGGACATGATTTTTGTGCTTAAAAGCTCACCCTGAAAAAGGCTCAGGGCTACAGTGGGGCCCAGAACACCCAGTTTAGTCACTGGCTGGCTAATAAAGATTTTCTATTGGCTTAAACCCATGTCCAAACAGTCTTTTCTGGTGGATACTCCACAGCAAAGTCAGTCTCCAAGTGTTAATTAATCAACACACATAAAGTCCCACTTGAAAATATAGGTGGTTATTTGCATTAGAGAAGATTAAAATTTGTATATGATTAAAGTCTGTATTTCTTTTTGATTAGTTATTCTTAGGTTGATATTGTGCTACAGAGATAATATTCAACCATAGAAACTTGAGTTTTCACTTGTTAATCAGATAGGACACTGGAGACAAATCACTACATGAAACACTTTAGAGAAGGTCACAAGCTGACCACACCCATAGGATCGGAAGAGATAATAAGCTCCATAATGAATAATACAACTAGGCTTGCTTTCCACAAGGAGATTGGAAACTCTGCTATGAAGTTCAGTTGAATCTCAAGGACACACTGATGGTCTCATTGGTAATTATTTTATTTTCTGATACTGAGGAGATGAGAAGAATAAGGAGGTGTTAGTGAACTAGTACAGATGGAGCCCAGGTTGGATGACCGTAAGAACAAGACCTCTTTATTAGCTGTTAAGTTCTTCTGGCAAACTGCTTGCATTGATGTCCAGGGAGTACTGAAGTATTTGAGCTTTAACTTAGAATGTGGAAAGCTCATTTGTTCCAGCAGGACATGAAACGTTTACTTAGTTGTAAACATAATTTACAAAATATGAAATGCTGAGGACAAAGTAGCATCCATTTTTTGATTGAAGCTTCGTTCTGATCTCTGTCCTTCAACAATATGTATTGATCTATTGATCATTGGCTTTTGTTTTTGCTCTTGTGCTGGGGCCACTAGACTGCATGACCAGCCCCTATATTGTGATATTCTCACAACCTTTTTGTTCACAGAGGGAAGTCACTGAGCTTTTATTATAAATATTAGATACTAGAAAAGAACACTGATGAGGATAGAATTTGGATAATCTCATTCCCATCCTTTTATGAACTTTAAATTCCTCATTAGCCTAGAGAATTTTTAAATGGGTGGGGAACTAAATGAATCATCTTCTAATGTTACTCAATTAAGTCACTTCTAATTCAAAAAATTAGAATATTTAATGAAGAAAACTGAAGATTTGTTCTTATGACCTTTCAGGATATTTGGACAGTCAGCATTTTAGATCAAGCAATCACCATGCTAATTAAAACCACATAATATTTTCAAATGTCAAAACTATTGTCTACATCATCAATGTTATAGTCATATAAGATTAAAGAAAGACTGTACATCAGCAAGATCTCTGGCATGAAGATATCTGGACAATGTTGAAGAGCAAAGGCCTTGCCCTCCCAGGAATGCTATAAGCTCAAGGTGACTGACTCAACATGCATATGCAGAATATTGGCTGACCTACACAGCTGCTGCAAATTCACCCACACAGACATGAAGAGTGCTAAGGTACAGCCAGAATTCCTTGAGGGATTATCAAAAGTCTTGTTAAACCTTTCCCTAAGATACCATGTTTAGTAGGTCTAGTTGAAGCCTTGCATTAGCAGGCTCCTGTTACATAGATTGGATGCATCACATTACAGTGCTTTCAAGTGTCCTTGGCAGGCAGTCTTTATCCTGAATGATTTTTTTTTTCTTAATTTTTATGTGGGTTCCAGGGATCAGACTTTGGTTTCCAGGCTTGCTCAGTGAGTGCATTTACTTATTGAGCCATCTTGGTGGCCTGTGAATAGTCTTTTCAAGGATTTTTGGTGATTTGTTTTGTTGTTTTTATAGAAAATAGGCTTGCAAGATGGATATAAATTCTGCTTTCTGGGACAGATGGCATATTTGTTTCCTGGGAAGGATGATAAGGCAAGGGAAACACGAAGAGTTCTTATCTACCATGCATGAGGGCCTGAGTTTGATGAGGTCCTGTTCTTGGATGGGCTTTATAACACTAAGATCTCTCCATGTAGCAGACTGGAGGGAATGATGGTCCTCTAAGCCAAGCAAACACCTTCTTGGGAGTTAAGTTGCAACTTAACTCACCTCCTTACAATAGGATTATCCCATCGTGGTTTATTCACTGTTTACCTCTTTCTGATTTCCCATGGAAGAAAGGTCACAAAACTCTTCCTATTGTGGGATAATCTTTTTGTACACTGTGAAGATGTCTTTGCCAAAGTGCCTTCTGCTTGGTTTAATAAAGAGCTGAATGGCCAATAGCTAGGCAGAAGATAGGCAGGACTTCCAGTGAGAGAGAGGAAGAACAGAAGGAATTTAGGCAGGTTGAATTCACCAGCAGACTTGGATCAAGTTGGTGGTACTGTACTGAGGAAAGGTAAAAGCCATGTGACAGAATGTAAATTAATAAAGCAGGTTAATTTGAGGTATAAGAGCTAGTTGGAGCCAAGCCTAAGCAAAAGGCTAAGCTTTCATAATTGAGAATAAGTCTCTGTGTCATTATTTGTGGGCTGGTAGTCCCAATGAGAAAGTACTACTTCACTCACTTAAGTATCCAGCCATTCTTTATCACCTGTTTTGTATGACTCTGCCTTAATTGCACATGACCTTAGAGAGAGTGTATAGTATATAGTATATAGTATATAGTATATAGTATATAGTATATAGGCAAGGAAGACTAGTGGCTGTGTAAATTGACAACCTGAACACTCTATGCTGTGGTTAATGGAAAAGATTTTATTATAGATATAAAAGAGAAAATAACCAGAGGCATCTGGAAGAATCCAGAACACAAAGAGAAAGAAGTAGACTGAACATGGCCAGCAGACTGGACATGGCCTGGGCTATCTGTGAGAGAGGGGAGAATATCAGGGATTAGAGAAAACAGTGAGAGAAGCAGAAGTAGAGTATGGTGTGTGTGTGTGTGTGTGTGTGTGTGTGTGTGTGTGTGTGTGTGTGTACATAGTAAGAATAGCAGGGTTATACGGAGAATGAGCAGCTGTGGAGAGGGGAGCCTGTGAGCTGGAGGGAATTTAGGATAGGAGAGGAGGACTAGGATTCTAGCATGAATTTTGAAATGTGTAGTAGGTACTTGTGATACTGAGGGGGGCTGGAAGCCACCATGAACTTTGATATATTATTAGGTGATATAGAGATGATGGGGAAAAGGGTAGATTATTATGATGAAAAAAGGGATAGATTATGTAAACAGAGGTGGAGCTTTCTATCCAGTTCACCTGATTATACCTAGCAGTCACTTCCTTAATTACTACTCAGAGACTTATATTAATTATAAATGTTGTCGTATTGTGTTCCCCAAAATATTGTGCATGCTAATAAACTTATCTGGGGTCAGAAAAGAGAACAGCCACAATATTAAACATAGAGGATGGGCAGTGGTAGCACGCGCCTTTAATCCTAGCATTCCAGAGGCAAAAATCCCTCTGGATATCTATGAGTTCAAGGCCACACTGGAAACAGCCAGTCATGGTGACTCACATCTTTAATCCCAGAAAGTGAGCCTTTAATCCCAGGGAGTGAGGCTGAAAGCAGAAAGATATATAAGGTGTGAGGGCCAGAAACTAGAAGCTTTTAGCTGGTTAAGCTTCAGGCTTTCGAGCAGCAGTTCAGCTGAGAGCCATTGGGATGAGGACACAGAAGTTTCCAGTCTGAGGAAACAGGATCAGCTGAGGAACTGTCGAGGTGAGGAAGCTGTGGCTTGTTCTGCTTCTCTGATCTTCCAGCATTCACCCCAATACCTGGCTCCAGGTTTGTTTTTATTAATAAGACCTTTTAAGGTTCCTGCTACATATAAATGCTTGGCCAATGGCTCAGGCTTATTACTAGCTAGATCTTACATTTAAAATAACCCATATTTCTTATCTATGCTCTGTCACATACTTCATGGCTTGTTACCTCATTTTCTACATGTCTTGCTTCCTGGGCGGCTGTCTGCCCTGACTCCACCCTTCTTCATCTCCATCTTCAGTTTGATTGTACCACCTAAACTTATCCTGTCTTACCATTGGCCAAACATCTTTACTATCAACCAGTGAGAGCAACACATATTCACAGTGTACAGAAGGATCATCCCACTGCAATTAGGTACCAAATGTCCCTTCTGCCAGAGAAAAAGGAAATGACTCCTTTTGGTATAGAAGGGAACTGGTTTCACAAGTTCCTGAGAAATGCTGGCTTTTCTCTAACCACCAGAAATCCTCCTATAGTCCAGGTTGAGCTCATTTCTGGATATTTAGACTGCCTTTTGGAATTGGAGTTTCCTTTGGATCTGATAGTGGAGAGGGTGGCTCCATCTATAGGACTAAAGAAAATCCTTATCACTCTTGTGTAAGGTTTCCAGGTTCAGTGGGTTGGAGGAGGAGCAACCACATCCCTATAGATAATATCTCACCTGCCTTCTGTAAGGAAGCCCAGTAAACTCATTGGTTCCCCAGAATGAACTTTGGTGCAATTGTGCCTTGGATTTTGTCTTGGGACCTTAGGAAGAGGGGTATATCTTGTTTACATTTTTCCCTGGGAAGGAATTTAGCAACACAGGCCCATATATGCAGCAGTACTGTACATGGCCCTGGATCAACACAGACCTAGAGGGCAATGGGAAGTACACACATGTACCTTAACTCTGGATTGCTTTTCAAATCAGTGGTTGCTGCATAATGTGATGGAGAAGGGGCTGTCACTGCAAACTGAGTTATATCCTAAGCATTCAGATAATGTGCACTACTTTTACTCTCAAGACATGAATTTTCAGCAGCTTCCATTTAGATACTGAATATGAGGCAATAGACTCTCTTCTATATCACACACACACAAGGAAATACACTGCAGGAAGTCCTTGTATATGCACAGTGCCTTAGGATACTGCCATCTGTGCACCCATAATCTCCAGCCTTCTAATTACATAGGAGCAAATAAATAATTAGGACATCAATCACCTTTTACTCATGAGTAGCATCTAATTCATTCCAGGTTTGTATTTTCCCAAGGTCTGCAACTCCTCTACGCATTTGGCAAAGCGGCTACAGGTTTATTTGACAAGTGAAGCTAATAACGCCTCACTTGTAATTGCTCTAAGGATTTCAGAAAACAAATAAAAATGCATATGAAGGCCCCAGCACAGTGGCTGGTTTGCAGAAGAATATCAGATGATTATTTTCAAAATTGCTATTTGACCTTTTTTGCAACTGATTCAAGAACTACATCTGAGCCTAAGAGGTGCTTCTTTGCTACATTGGAGGCAATCACATTGGAAGGAGTTACTTAAACCCAGATCTGGGGTTGTATTTGGCCTATAATATAATAAAGACACAGAAGGCAACCCAAAACCTTCTGGAAGGCAGTCTCCATTAGCACTCTTCTTACAGCTAGTGGGAATCACCAGCAAAAATGAGTATCCCCAGCAACACACATGAAGTCTTTTTCTACACACTTGCTTCTTGCCTCCTGAAGCTGGGGCACAGAGGGATGCTCTTTCTCTTTCTTGGAGCTAATATCCTCTGGGGAGGAAAAGACTGCTACATAATCTAGGACATCAATTTTTATTTAGTGTGGTGGGAATTCTGCAAATGGACATTTGCTCCAGCTCTCCCCCAGAACACCAGTGATCAAAGCTCTGTGAAGGCGACATCCTGTCCCCTCTTTTCACGTTATGGAACAGGAGCAGACTCAAACACCCATGGGAAAGTGGTTGCTGACTGTAACAGGGGATTACCACCTGCAACAAGCCACTCTCCAGCTGTTCACACCCTGTTCTTCATCTGGGCTTCAGGCAGGAAGTTTCCAGAACATGTCCTCACTGTTCCAGTCATCTCTGGACACAGAAGGGCTTTCCAAAGAGACCTCCCTTTAAACAACTCTCCACCACCTCAGAAATTTACTGCCTTCACAAAAGAGGCTCTCACAAGCCAAATCCTCATCATCTGCTTGGGCTTCAGGACCATCAGAGAGCTGGGTAGAGAAGGCAGCTGGTAAACGGCGAGTAGAAACCACAGCACAAGGTCATGGACCTTTCCCAGATATTTTCTTGAAGTTCTTGGAGTGTGCTTCTAGGAAAAGTCCATGCAAGAGAGACAGTGAAGCATGAGGGTCTGGTGCAACTCTTTGTCTGCAACACTGACTTAGTGAGACATCCATGGAGCAGATCCTCGGATCCAGTAAACAAGGCAAAGAAACCCCTCTGGGCCATCCATGCCAAGGTCAGAGGGCTTTTTTCCATCCTAGACAGTGAGGCATTAAGTGTGTCACAAGTCTGGCTGAGGGAGCTTAATTCCAGCTGTAAGTCAAGGTTTCTGCAGCAGGAGGTGCTCTTCTTTTGTTGTTAAACAGTTTCCAGTCTCCAGCGCTCCCTTCTTCCACATTCCTCATTATTCTCATGGGTAGCCAGGAAGTTCCCATATGTACCTTAGTTTGAGGGACCTTGGACATTGCCAGTAGTTTCCATGACAATTGCAGTCTTGTAGGCAGAGCTGCAACGAGAATCCTGCTTTGCTCTAATAGTCATGTTTACCTAAGATTCATGCCAAAATCTTGACAACGATGAAGGTGGGATTGGAAGGTCTCTAGGCAACAAGAGACCTGCCTCATCTCTTTACCAAGTGAAAATATCACTGTGCTAAGTGAACTGTGACTCTTGTCACACCCTGAATGTTGAACTGGAGGTGCAGGTCTGTGGTAATGCACTTCCAGACACATGCAGAGCCCTAGGTTCAACCTCCTTCCAACACCACCGCAACGAACAGGTCCCGAATATGCCAGACACTTGTTCTTAGATTTCCCAGTGTTCTGTGCTGTAAGGAATACATTTCTGTATTTTATCAGTTACCTTATTTACGGTCTTCTGTTGTAGCAACCCAAACTATCTATAGTAAAAATCAAGATGACAGGGTTACCACTTCCCAAGTACCAATAGTGCAAGGTCACCTTTCCATGCCATCTTTGAGGAAGAAAGCCAGCTAATGCTACATGCTGACATCATTACTTGGCTTCTGCTTACTTCCTTCTCTGATGTAGCTACTTGAGTGACTGATAAAAGGGCTGGTTCTGGTGGGCACATAGTGACCAGACTCTGACCTTAAAGTCTATCATTTCTCCACACACTAGTCAGGCAGGACCCAAGCAGGACACTGATATGGTGCAGGAGCCATCTCCTTCCTCACAGGTTCCAGCATGCAGCAGTCAATGAGGCAGAAGCCAGCTTGAGCTAAAACCACCTTGTCTATCTCATATGAGAATCTCTGTAGTTGACAGGCTCGGCTTCCATGGCCTAAGACAAAGCAACTCATCTTTAACAAACCTGAATCTCCACTGTTGCAGGATTTTGTTTCCTTCCATTGATGGTTCTTCTATTTTTAAATATTTTTTATTTTTCTAATATTTTTCAGATTATAATATAATTATATCATTTCTCTCTTCTGTTTACTCACACCAAGTAATTCATAAACTTGGGTAGCTGGAAAACAAGGCTGCAATTTTGCAGCAAAATTGTGTCATTGGAAAATTATGCTTCCAATTCTTCGTTGTCAGTGGGACCCTAAGCTTCATGTGTCATTGTCAGCACAGAGCTGAGTTCATGACTTCATGCTTAAAGAAAATCATCTCTGTGGGCTATCATATATAATACCATGTGGAGTTTACATTTCCCTCTGTAATCACATTTTACATGTTTGAATTCTAAATGTTGCAAAGGCCATTTCTCATTTGTGCCCATCCAGCCTACATGGGGACTTGCTTTCTATGACCTACCACGGAGCAGACTGCTTTGCTGATGTCTCTCCCTGATGTCTTCTGATCCGGAATGCTCTTCTTTGGACTCTTCACTCTTCTCCTGGACTGGAGTAAACAAAGCTCTTGTTCATCCCAATAAGCTACTTAATTAAGAAGAGTTGTTGAAATGTCGAAAAATATTCAAAGAGAAGCTTTCTGGAGAGCATTTGAAATTCAAATGATCCAGCTATGATAAATGAGAGCTGAGGCAGACGATTGTTAGTCAACTACTTGAATTCACTTAGGAGTACCACTGCACCATAGAGAGCGAGAGAGCAGAGGGACACATAAGGCCCTTGGGAGGCTCGCCTGGACAAGTGGGAAGAAAGGGAAGGAATCTGGCTGCTGTACTTCTAGCCTGCTCAGATGCAAGTTTTCTGGAAGCCAATTGGAGAAGTGCTCTGAGGATTAGGAGAAAAAATGGTGAGGACAAAGTCCCCTGTACTGAGCGGTGCCAGTGCCACCCATCTGTGGTTATGTCAATTGCCATAGTCTCCTCCCACCTGTGTTCATGTCAATTGCCACAGTCTCCTCCCATCTGTGATTATGTCAATTGCCACAGTCTCCTCCCACCTGTGTTCATGTCAATTGCCATGGTCTCCTATGCCATAGTCTCCTATGCCATAGTCTCCTATGCCATAGTCTCCTATGCCATGGTCTCCTATGCCATGGTTTCCTATGCCATGGTCTCCTATGCCATGGTCTCCTATGCCATGGTCTCCTATGCCATAGTCTCCTATGCCATGGTCTCCTATGCCATAGTCTCCTCCCATCTGCGCTTATGTCAATTGCCATAGTCTCTTCCCATCTGTGTTGTTTACGATGTCAATTGCCATGGTCTACTCCCATCTGTGTTCATGTCAATTGCCATCCTCAAACACACTGTAAACTAAACAACCAAGTATGGAAACAGTAGCGATTACATTCCAATTTTCCAATTGTCTCATTTTATTCTTCACTAGTAGCATTCTGGTTACACCTTTTTACCTTGTAGTGTTGGGGATTGAACCCGGACCAGGAGCATGCTAAACTTACTCTCTACAATGAATAATAATGATGGCACCACCACCTTCTGTTCTATGTAATACGGCCCTGTGACTGACAGCCAATGGTGCCCACAGTTCTGGGTTCATCATCAGAAGAGGGGAACTTTCTCTGTCCTCTTCCTGATGCTGCTTAAAAGGCAGATGTATGGCTGACACCACGTAGTCCTTTGGGATCTGAGATAACCTTGGAATTATAAAGCAAAAGAAGATTGTATCCTTCAAACTGTAGACTATCACATTTGTGGTAGGCTGGGTATTTCTCAATTGTTTGTGGAAAAATTAGACATTATGTTATGCAAATCACTGTAATTTCCTTTTAATTTTTAGCAACAAAACTTCATTTTTAACAGCTTCATTGATATATAAGATAAAAATCCATTCATTTAAAATATACAATTTCACATTTAAAAATTGTATCCATAGTCATGGGCAACTACAATGACAGTGAAACCTGGGGAGCTTTTAGCAGATGGTTTCCTCTTCAGATCCCCTTATTCTAGGTAAGAAAAAAACTGGACTTATTTTTCTTACCATAATGTTCTCAAGGTTCATTTATGTTAAAACACATGCCAATACTTCATTCTGTTTCAGAGCCAAATACAATTCCATTATGACAACGATGGTCTTTTGGGAAGTATTTACATCTTTGGACTGTATAAGCAATGCTGCTGTAAACACCTACGAATAATTTTTGAGTGGACATGTGTTTTCATTTCTTTTGGGCATACCCATGAGTAGAGATGCAGTACCAACTTTTAATTCCTTCTTTTCTCACTTGAAAAATTTCCTGTTTGTTTGTGAATGAATAATTATATACTGACTTTTTTTTAGTTTTAATGGTTATTTGTATTTCTTCCTTGGGAAGGTGTTTTTTTGCAAATCCTTTGCCTATTTTAAAATCAAGTCTCATATTCTTTTTTCCTAATATTGAGTTGTAAGAGTTCCCTACACACTTTAGACCAGTAGTTCTTAACCTGTGAGTTGCAACCCCTTTGGGGGTTGAACAGCTTTTCAGAGGGGTCACCTAAGATCATCAGAAAACATAGATACATGGCTGCTGTACTTCTACCCTGCTCAGATGCAAGTTTTCTGGAAGCCAATTGTAGCAAAATTAGAGTTACAAAGTAGCGATTAATTTTATGGTTGAGGGTCACCACAATGTGGTGTACTGAAGAGTTGCAGCATTGGGAAGGTTGAGAACCACTGCTCTAGACAGGGACCCTTTACTCATGGTTCACACGAGTTGGGGTTACGAGACAGGGGAGCTGTTTGTGGAGCACTGCAGCTTTAGGATGCAATGTCAAGTTTCCCAAGCTGATGCATAGATTTCTTCCTGTTAATTCAATATGGCATCAGTTTTTTAGCTTTTGGAGTGTAGCTTCTTAACTTCTTTGTTAAACTCATTCCTCAGTATTTTTTTCCTTTGATGCTTTAGTGAATTGAACCAATTCCTTAATTTCCTTTTTGAGTTATTCATTATATATGTAGAAAGGCAGTTTTCCTGCATTCTTTATTAGTTCCATATCTCTGTAGTGAATTCCTTACATTTGGCACATACACTCAAGTCGTTAACAAATAAGAATAATTTAAATTATTTTCTACTGTGGGTATTTTTTTCATTTCTTTTTCTTGTCTTACTACTTCAGCTAAAACCTTCATTACAGTGTTGAGCAGAAGTGAGAAGAAAGCGTACAGGGCTGATTGTGCAGGGGAAGTTACTCTTCTTTCACTATTGAATGCAGTGTTCTCTGTGAGTGTTTGAAGATTCTTCTCACCATCCTCCTATTTCCATTGTGCTGACTTGGGGTATTTCCTTCTTTTATTATGTATTTGTATTTTGTATAATGTATTTTGTTAAATGCCTTTCTTAATTTATTAAAATGAACATGTTACTTTTGTTTCTCATTTTATTGATGTTTGTATTTATTTACATGCATATCACTTCTTTTCACTTGCCAATACCTTGATCATTAAAAAAAACTATATACAATATATTTTGATCATATTCTTTCCCCTCTTCCAACTCCTTCCAGATCCTCCCCACCTCCTTATGTGCCCAACTTCACAATATCTCTTTGTTTTTCTCTCTCAACAAAATGTATAACACAGAAGTCAAAACAAATAAATAAACAACAACAACAACCATAAGACAAAATGTACCAAAAAAAGAAGCAAGCTAGTCACCTCCTCTTGAGCATTGGACCTTCCCTGAAGTATGGCTGAGAAACTTAGACATATTCTATTAGAGAACACTGATTTCCTATTTCCCAGTAGACATCAACTGCAATTAGCTTCTCAGTTAGGGGTGGGACTTTGTGTCTACTTTGCCATGCTGGGATTTTGTCTGGCTTGTGTGGTTCCAGTGCCTACCATCACAGTCTCTGTGAGTTCCTATGTGAATCAGCCCCTTTGTGTCTAGATCAGTGCATTACTCAATCCTCATCAGAAAAGCTTCTTAGTACAGAGACCCACAACCAGACAATGTTCAGAGAGTGAGAAACTTCAGAGCACTCAGTTCTAAAGGGACATTTTAACCAACCCCCTCACATTAAGACTCAGTGATCTATGCAGAAGAGGGGGCTAAAAGATTGTAAAAGCCAGGGATGGTGGATGACTCCAAGAAAACAGTGTCTTGCAAACATAGCAGGGCTCATAACACATATTTTTTATTCTTCAATGTCAAGTCAGCCTTGGACTTCTGAGATAAATCCATTGTGGTCATTCTACATAATTATTTTGATATGTTATTAGTTTAGACAGCTACATTTTTTTAGAGGATTTTGTTTAAATAAGGGGCTGGAGGTGGATCTCTCTAAGAAGAGGAAATAAAATTGATAGTCATGGATGGACAAGGGGGGAGAGTAAAACTGGTGGATAAAACAGGGATTAGGAGAGAAAGGGGAGGAAAGGAAGGAAATACAGAGAGGGAGAGCTAAAACTAAGGGCCATTTGAGGGATCATCTGGAATCCTAAAATAACTGCATATATGAAGTTGAATGGACTTCCTGGAATCCCTAAATAAACGCATATATGAAGGCAGTCTAGGTAAAATCACAAAATAATGTGGAAGACAGAGCCCCAACTAGACATTTCTTGTCACTCAATGAAGCTTCCAGTCATGGGAATCAGTTACTATTAATTGAGTTGTTGGCCAAAATGTTCCCATAGGAGGCCCCAAAGAACCCAGGCTATTGCCAAGGTTATTGGTTGCTCTCCACAAACTGATAGTAGGGCCTTATTTCTGAGGATAATATATGCACAACTCATTGAACATGGAGAGGTAGAGCTGGTACCTACCTAGACCTCTTACCCCTGCAGACTAGTGCTCATGGTACAGGATAGTACTCTGCCTTCTACCAAAGAAGAAAGGAGAACACCAACCCAGCTACAAACCTTTTGATCTACAATGGTGATTTGCCTGCAAGATCTGCTGATGCAATAGTGGCGAAATGCTTATGTGTGTAAAAAGCCAATATCTGATTTGATTTACAGTCTACTCCATGAGATGAAACCCATACCCAACACTGCTTTGGTGGTGGTGAACTTGGGATTAGATATGCCAGGGACCTAGGGGAAAACCAAATAAAGTACTGCTGTTTTTCTATAGGAAGATAACAATAAATTGACTCCTAATGACATTCTACTATAATTATAAATCAGTGCCTTGCTCAGCCATCATCAGAGAAGCTTCCTTCTGTACAATATGGGAACAAATACAGAGATTCACAGCCAGAAAACATGCAAAGAGTGAGAGACCTTGGAACACTCAGTCCTAAATAGGATGTCTTCATCAAATCCTTCCACCCAGTGCTGAGAAAACTCTGCAGAAGAGGAAGGGGAAAGGTTGTAAGATCCAGAAGGGATGGAGGGAGATCAAGAAAACAAGGCCTTTTAGACACAACAGTGTTGGCAAACATATGAAGTCACAGAGACAGTATTAGCACAAGCAGAGCCTTGATGGGTCTGCATCAGATGGAGACCTAGAGCAGAAAGAAGTGGACACACAGCTCCATCCTTAAACCAGAGACTATTTATGTTATCCAGTTGATAACAACTTGTAAATGAAAACTTAGTGTTCTCCAAAGGAGTCTCACTAGAGAAACAACCAGTCTTTAAAGGTAGGCCATATGCCCAGTAGTAAATGGCCAACTCAAATTGAACTCAATGGTGGTTTTGGAAGTTCTTTGTATCATAATGTTGAGTCAGTGTAGTGGTATTTGCTCTGCCCATGACCTTGGGCTATATGGCCCAAAGGAGACAATGCTTCCTGTGTTGTATGTGACCTCTTGTAAGGAAAGGGAGAGGCGTCACAAAAAAAAAAAAAAAAAAAAAAAAAAAAAAAAAGGAGAGAAATGGCTCAGTGATTAAGAGTACCAACTGATGTTCCAGAGGAACTGGGTTCAATTCCCAAGCTGTATGGTGTCTGGTCACACCAGGATTAAAAAAAAAAAAAAAAAAAAAAAAAAAAGGACTCTTGTGATCTTGTGATCCCTCTCCCTTTTCTTATAAGAGGTCACTTACAACAGCAGGAAGCACCACCTCCTTTGGGCCTTAGAGCCCAAGATCATGGGCAGAGCAAATACCACTACAATCAAGGCTTTTTTTTAACCTTGCAGTTTCTTTGTATAAATATTATGGCTTCTGATTTTTGTTTTTATGGGATTACCATATGGGCAAACATATGTGTCTCCGTATTTATATGTGATTCTTGTGGTTTTTTTCTTTGACTCTTTTTCTTCTGTTTATTTGTTTTAGCCTATTCTGATTTGTTTGTTTTTGTTTAATCCTATTTTATTTTACTATTACTCCTTAGATATCTGTTGGTTTTCGACAGAAAGGGTGTGGCTCTGGATGGAAGGGGAGGTGGGGAGGAATGGGAAGGAGCAGAAAGAGGGGCAACAGTAATCAGGATATGGTTATAAAAACATGTTTTCAATAAAAGGAAAATGAAAGTGTTGTTTGTTTTGTTTGCTTGTTTTTCTGTAATGTATTTGGTTTTGTATTAGGATTATTTTAGAATCATAAAAATTATTTGGAAAACACTGTTTTCTCCTCTGGACACTTCTATGAAGCTGATGCATTTCTCTTAAGTGTCAATAAATGGCTGTGTATGTGTGTGTTTATTTTTCTTATTACTGATTTATTACTAATTTAGTCTCTTCATTTGTTAAAAAAAATGCAACTAGTTGTTTTTTTAAAAATCAACAAAATTTACACAAATTTGTTAAGATAAAAGAGACTAACCTACTGGATTCAGAGATGAACTAGGAGACTATAAATATTAATATTCTATAAATATTAAGCAAGGATTGTTGGGGACAGCACAGTGGTACCCCCCCTTTTTTTTTTAAAGATTTATTTATTTATTATGTATACAGTGTTCTGTCTGCACGTATCCCTGCAGGCCAGAAGAGGGCACCAGATCTCATTACAGATGGTTGTGAGCCACCATGTGGTTGCTTGGAATTGAACTCAGGACCTTTGGAAGAGCAACCAGTGCTCTTAACCTCTGAGCCACCTCTCCAGCCCATCTCAGCACTCAGGAAGTAGAGGCAGGTCGAGCTCTGCGAGTTCTAGGCCAGTCTGGTCTACATATTGAATTCTAGGTCAGCCAGCTCTACATAGTGAGAGCTTGCCTCAAAAACAACAAGAGATTAATGACTAATGACATTTTGTGTGTGTGTGTGTGTGGTGTGTGTGGTGTGTGTGTGTGTGTGTGTGTGAGAGAGAGAGAGAGAGAGAGAGAGAGAGAGAGAGAGAGAGAGAGAGAGAGAGAGAAAGAAACAGGGATTCTTTGTGCAGTCCTGGATGTCCTGGAACTCACTCTGTAGACCAGGCCGACCTCCACTCAGAGATTTGCCTGTCTCTGACTCCTGAGTGCTGGGATTAAAGGTATGTACTACCTGCAATCCTAATGAGAAAATTTAATGGATGGGACTTAGAAGCAGAATAGAGGCCATCAATGGCCAAGGTTTATAAGTTTCCCTTTTAGTTAATGTTCAAATATTATTTGGAAAAATGGTATTATTTTTATTCTGATGGCAATCTATATGTGAAGCTTCTAAATGACCCAAGATAATAAATCCCACAAAATACATTCTTCTCCTTCACCTAGGTTCAATTTTTCATGAGAGAGGAATCACCAAATCAGGAAGTTCAACAGTGATTTCCAGTCATTTAGATAAATTAACTTTGATTTGAAGCTATATTACTAGATAATTGCCCATGGCTTATTTAAATTATAAGATCAGGTTTTTATTTTTAAGTCTCATTACACAGTTTCATTCTAAAAGAAAGTTTGGTTTCTTCAGAGATGACTTATGTATCTCTATGTAATTGGCAGACCAGATATACCGGTTGTGTAGAAATAGATCACAGCTAACTCAGAGTAGTATAGCCAACAATTTTATCGTGTTCAGGTTATAATAGTAAAGATAAGAATATTTCAAGAGAAAATCTTTGGGGGCCCAGGACTAAAGTGTCATCTTACATATGAAGCCAATTGTTTCTGGCTGTAGGTCCACCTAAGAAGTTACCTGTAAAAGCCAGGAAATAATGTTGGCTTCTATCAGCCATGCCATCTCTCACATTGTCAACTTCGCCAAGAGACAATGAAAACAGCTGTAGAAATTATGTAGCTGGGTACGGCTCCGTTCTAATCAAACTTGAATGTCAAAGGCTGGCACTGGTAATTTGTAGTTTGGCAAAACCCAAACTTGAGGAACATGTAACCAAGACTGTCTTAGTTACATTCTCTATTGCTGTGAAAACCATGGTCAAAAACAACACATGAAGGAAGGAAGAGGTTTATTTGAGATTACAGTTGTAGTCCAGCATGAAAGGAAGTCAGGGAAAAAACTCAAGCAGAGCAGAAACCCGGAGGCAGGAGCTGGTGCAGAGGCCATGGAGGAGTGCTGCTTACTGATTTGCTCAGTATGGCTTGCTCAGCCTGCTTTCTTATAGACCCAGAACCACCAGCCCAGGAGTGAAATGCCCTAAAGGGAGCTTGCTTTCCAACATTAATTATCAATCATCGGTGGAGAACTTCACCCATAGGCCAATTTGATGGGGGCATTTTCTCAGTGAGGTTCTCTTTCCCAAAATGACTAGCTTCTGTGAATCTGACATAAACCAATCAGCATAAAGACTAGTTCAGAATAAGCACTGTGCCTCAAAGGATGGTTTTCTAGTTTGCCTGAAGGCATATCCATAATGCTCCTAAATACACATAAGCATTTTAGTATTTGACTCTCCCCAAATAAGTAAGAATATTAGAAAGACTATAAACATTGACGTGAAGTTAATTCCTGACTTCAACCAGACTGTTAAAGAAGAAAAGTAGATGGCACTCCATTGACAAATAATGTGAATCAAAGAAAACTTACTCATAACATGCAAATACCAGAGATTATAGTCAGGGAGAGAACTGTTTCATTCAAGCATGTGCAGAAAGGACATTAGCAGATAAGGAAGACACATGCCACAAGCTGAGAAGGTACTGGAAATCTGTATTAAAAGCTATTATTCCTATTGAATTGGCAAATTACCAACATTCTACCATCCTCTTTTCACCCTATAAACTGTGCATTTTATCAATCAACAGGAGAAAACCAAGTAACAGATGAATGAGTATTAACAGCAAAATTACATACTGGCTTATTCAATAGAGAAAGAGCCTTCTCAAGAGGGCTCAAGTAGCCACCAATGGAAGTTTTATCCTGACATTGTGGTCCCCACATCTAAGTTAGCATTCTCCTTACTTACCATAAAATAACACATTTCTACTAAAATCCCAGAAACATAACCATACACAAACCAAACAATAGTGATAGTTTAAGTGTGATTGTAGCTGGAGAGATAGCTCAACCATTAATAGCACTTGCTCTTCTTCCAGAAGATCCAAAGTCAGTTCTCCATGCCCCAAATGGGTGACTCTTAACTACTTGTAACCCCAGCTCCAAGGGACCTAATGCCATTTTCTGTGTTCTGTGGACACCTGCATACATGTGACATATTCTCTCTCTCTCTCTCTCTCTCTCTCTCTCTCTCTCTCTCTCTCTCTCTCTCTCTCTCATACACACACACATACATACAAACACAAACACACAAGCACACACACAGAGACAGAGACAAGAGAGACAGAATCATAAAGAGAGAGAGACACTCACATAGTCAGAGACAGAAGCTTCATCACAATAGAGCACATATTGGGATACAAAGCATCTCTCTTTTTAAATTAATTAACTTATTTACATTACATCCTGGTTATGGATTCTCCTCCATCTTCTCCTCCCAGTGCCTCCTCTGTTCCTGTTTCTACCCCCCAATCCACTCATCCATTTCTGTTTAGGAAGGGTCAAGTCTCCCTTGAGTATCAACAAAACATGGCATATTAAGCTGGAGTAATACTAAGGATCTCCCCATGTATTAAGGCTGGGCAAGGTGACCCAGCATTAGGAGTAGGGTTTCAAAAGCCAGTAAAAAAGTTAGAGACAGCCCCTGTTCCCACTGTTAGGAATCCCATAAGAGGACCAATGTACATAACTGTTAATATATGCAATATGCCTAGGTCAGACCTGCGCAGGTTCCCTGGTTGTCAGTTCAGTTTCCGTGAGCCCCTATGAGGCCAGGTTAGTTGATTCTGTGAGTTTTCTTATGTTGTCCTTGACACACATGTGGTTCCTCCTATCCTCTCTATCCCTATTCTGCAGGATTCCCCAAATTCTGCCTAATGTTTGGCTGTGGGTCTGCACCTGTTTCCATCAGTGGCTGGATGAAGCCTCTCTAACGACAATTGGGTTAGGCACCAATCACCAATCTGGTCACAGGAGATATGTAAGCAAAACCATGAGAGTCTGTTAAAAGGGCATCAAGGATTTATTAAGATATAAAATGGGAAAAATACATTCACAGGTACAGAACAAGTAAACAGCAGTCATTGACCTCTATTCTACCTGAAAGTGCATGGTTCTGGCCCTCAGGTCTCTGATCACCACAAGAGAGAGTGTACAACTTGACTCCCTCTGCTCTTAAGGGGTCACATATGCAGACAGAAGGCCATGCCCTAGGGTTTGTTCCCTCAAAGCCATTGATGGAATGAGTTTCCACAACAGAGATGGCCATTTCAAGCTACATATCTAAGATTCCTAGCAATAGCAGATATGTTGTGGATTCCTGGGAGAGTCCCTTGCACCAGATTTTTACCTGGTTCCCAAAAGCCCCCTCCCTTCCAGTGGTCTCTTTAATACTCTGCCCCTTTGTCCCCTCAACCTGATCATTCATGGTCCTATGCCCATCCTCCCTCAGTTCACTCATGAACTCTTTTCTATTTCCCCTTCCCAGGGAGATCTGGGTGTCCCCCCATGTACCACCTTTGTTACCTATTCTCTCTGGGTCTGTGGATTGTAGCATAGTTACCCATTATCTTACAGCTAATATCCACTTATGAGTGAGTACATACCATGCTTGTCTTTCCCAGTCTGGATTATCTAATTCTCAATAATTTTTCTAGTTCCATCCATTTGCCTTCAAAACTCTTGGTGTCCTTGTTTTTTTTTTTAACAGCTGAGTAATACTCCACTGTATAAATGTAACACATTTTCTTTAACTATTCCTTGGTTGAGGGACATCTAGGTTGTTTCCAGTTTTTGGCTAGATCCTACCTAGCTAAGTGTCCAACTTGTGTAAAGGAACTAAAGAAAAGCTTAGAGCCAGGTGTGGTGGGGCACACTTCAAATCCCAGCACTGTCACATCTCTGAGTTTGAGACCAGCCTGGTCTACAGAGCAATTCCAGAATAACCAAGCTTGGGCAATGAAGAAAACCATGCAAAACAGAAAGATGGTGAACTGAGTGAGTGGGCCATGTTTTAGCTCCAACAAGATGCAGAACTTGGCAGCTTTGGCCATGTGGTTCTAGCTTTAGAGTCAAGATAAGTAAAAGAGGTTATGCAATTTGCTTTAGCACCTAAGGAAAGCAACTGAGGTCAGGCATGTGTCAGGGTTATCCCTGAATGGAGGCCTAGAGAGTCCAATGCATGAAGCTGTGAATTGAAGCCTAAATTTCCTTGGAAAACTCAAGATGTTAGAGATGCCAAAGTCACTGGATACCTGCTGAGGAGAGCTGCAAACAGAGAGTGGAACCAGCCCAAGGGAAAGAAGTGTGTTGTAGTCAACAAAGCTGAAAGGAATTGGAGAACTGAAAAGTGCTTTGTTCTCAGACATGGAGATGCCTAGTTTGGAGTTTGCTCAGCTGGCTTTGGTCTTGCTTTGGTCCATTATTTCCTCACGCTGCTTCCTTATCTACATTTTGGAGTGGTAATGCATACCCTGTTCCATTACATGCTGGAAGTATGTGATCTGTTTTCTTTTACTTTGATTTATAGGGGATTATATGAATCTCAGAAAAAAATTGGAACTTTCAATTTTTAAATAAGTTTGAGACTGTTATAGATATGGGGACTTCTGGAGTTGAGCTGAATGCATTTTTGCATTATGATATGACTATAAGTCTTCGGGGGCCAGGGAGTGAAATGTGGTAATTTGAAAGAAAATGGCCCCTAAAGGAAGTGGCATTATTAGGAGGTGTGGCCTTGTTGGAGGAAGTGTGTCACTGTGCGGGTGGGCATTGAATTCTCCTATGTTCAAGCTACTCCCATTTCCCATTGTCTGCAAGATGTAGGGCTCTCAATTACTTCTCCAGCATCATGTCTGCCTGCATGCCACCATGCCCCACCATAATAATAATGTACTGAACTTCTGAACTTTAAGAGAGCCACCACAATTAAATGTTTTTTCTTTATAAGAGTTGCTGTGGTCATGGTGTTGCTTCACAACAATAGAAATTCTAACTAATGTACTATTCAAAACCTCCCAAGTGTAAGAAGCCCAGGCATAGATAGATTCAGCACAGACAGTCAAAGAACTGATAAAATTATTCCATAAAACAGAAAAGTGAGGACAGAATGTAGGTGTTAACAAAGAAGAAAGGGGAATAATGGAATAAGAAGGATTAAATAGGGGAAATAAGAGGGCTGGGTAGAGAAGAGGGTGTGGAGAGGGCCAACTAACACTAAATACCTTTGGAAACGACAGAGGGAAACATACTAACCTACTAGTTTTGAAGTGTCTCATATATATATGAGAGAGAGACAGAGAGAGACAGAGAGATATCAAAGGAAATTACCCTGTAACAGGAGGACAATGCCCTTCCCAGTGAGTATATATGCAAAGACTTGCATAAGATCAAGTCAAAAGTATAAGCATGGATCAGGGAAGTTCATTGTTCCTACCCCTAGCTGAGGATCTATTGACAATTGATGGCTGCTGAAGGAGGAACAGCCTGTTTTTCTTGAGGATATGGCACCCAAGAGGCTACCCAAGCTCTAAGAGGTTCATATGCTCCATGGTTCCATACATGCACTTAGCATTAAGATAAGAATTCAGAAGGTGCTTATTTTAACAAAATTAACACATGAAGTTGGGAAGGAATAGCAATGGGGGTATGAGGGACTAAAGGAGAGTGAGTGGGAGATGAGTGTGAATTTGATAAATTACATTAAAAATAAAATTTAAATTTGAGAAGTTGAAAATAAAATGAAAATTAAAACAAAGGGAAGCACAAGCATACATCATAGAGAGTGACTAAAATTTTTCAAAATTGACCGTAGAGCATTTGGAGAACATGTGGAAGAACTGGAAGTGTAACTGCACAGTGGCAGAAGCACTTTGCGGTCATTGGATAGTTTCACAAAGTTGACTACACACGACTGTAATATCTGCTTTCAGGTATTTACTTAAGAAAAGTGAAAGCAGAATTTTAGGCAAAGGCTGGTATGTGTAAGTGCATGGTTGCTTCATAGGTAAAATTCAGAAATGGAAAAATGTAAACTATCAAGAGATGAATGATTACACACACACACACACACACACACACACACACACACACAAACACTATGTGGAATACACATGGAATGGAATACTCTCCAACAATAGAATGTAGGGACTACTGATAGATACATCAGAATGAATTTCATTTGTATTAAGAAAATTCATATTTTTTATTCCATTTTATGCAACCATTTAGAGAAGTCAAATATTTTGTCTATCAGTAATTGAAAGTGCATTAGCTATTGCTTGGATAATTGGATTGGGAATGAATATGTCCACAATTTAGATGCTGGTGATGTTTCACATTCCAAATTTTATTCAAGCCCATACTTTAAGTATTTGCAATTTTTCATTATTTATAATTCTAAAATGATACTTGGGAGATAAAATAGAAATATTAAAAGGTAAAGTAAACCTCTCAGCACACATTGCTGGTAGACAACCTCTCCTCCATATAAAATAATAACAAAAACCTAGAACAATCTGTGAGTTCTAGGCCAGCCTGGTCTACAGAGCAAGATCCAGGACAGGCACCAAAACAACACAGAGTAACCCTATCTTAAAAAACAAAAGACAAAAACAACAAGAACCCCCCCCAAAAAAAAAACACAAATCAAAAACAAGCAACAAAACCCTAGAACAAATCAGAAACCTTATACATCTGTAGGTGCTATCCTCTTACCGGGGTTTGCTGCTGCCCACGCCCCTGTTGAGTTAGTTCTGCAGTGAGGAGGTGTTGGAGCTGTTGGGAGTGGTTTTCACTGTGCAGGGGTGGGAGCTGTTGGGACTAATTTTCATTGTGGGGGTGGAGATGGATTATCCTTTGTCCCAGGAGTGGACTAAAGCACTTTGGAGTCAGTCCTTTGTCTATCTTTCTCCAGTGCCCTCTCTCTCTCTCTCTCTCACTCTCTCTCTCTCTCTCTCTCTCTCTCTCTCTCTCTCTCTCTCACTCTCTTCATAAATTGAAAAATCATGCACCTCTCTCTAGGTGCCACCACTGGCTTCTGCCAGCCTCCACAGCCTTGAGACAAAATAAATCCTTAGATATTCAATTACATCAAAAATCAAAATCAGTTACAAAAAAATCAAGGAAAACAAGAATCAAACTGGTTATAATAAAAATCTGACTAGCGGTATTACAAAAGGGAAGATGAAAATTTCTTCAAAATAATAGAAGAAAAATGTTTAAAGCAAGAGACACAGTCCTTTAGATTGAAGGTTGCCTAAGATCCAACATGACAATTAAAAATTTACACTAAATATCTACCCTGTGAAACAGTGAAAAGATGGACCAGAAGCAGTTGTGGGGATGGAGTCAGGAATAAAAAGATCACCTGGCTCGACACAGGAAAGACTCGGGGGAGGAATAAGTAGCATTAAGAATGTTTGAAAAAGCCATATGGATACCTATTTTATAAGCTGCTTGAATATATATTCATATATACTAATTCAGTGGGAAGTAACTCTACACAAAGGAGAACCTTAAAGAAGCCATAGACTGCCAATAAAAAGCTCAGTGCCAGATTTGGGACACCTCCTCTCTATTTCTTGGTCACGGGTGTCTTTTTATCAATGTTCTTACTTGCCCACCAGAACTTAATGGTAAGATCCTATTGCTGGAGACCCCACACACTTTGGTCACAGGACATGGAGAAATGTACTTGGTAATCACCAGGAAGTTTCCTCTGTGCTGGCCAGCTTTCATTAGTAGGTAACTGGAGGAGAAACTGAACCCTATAAACATCAATAATGACTGGAGTGCATGGAGAGATATGCCCATGGCAGCAACAATGACATGAAAGTTATGGGAGTAAACACATCTTTTATTAACTATTTTATTCAATATTCAAACATACAACCACTTTCAGATTAGATTTACAGCTGTGGTTCCTCCTACAAGACCTGTCTAAGATAAAACTGGTTATCATTCTAGCATAGATGAGGAGATGCTCCTGGCTGGGGAACTATAAACAGTTGATGGCTTCTTGGAGAAGGAGATGGAGTTTTCTCTGATGATGAGCACCTGGTAAGCAAATAACTCTGCAGTGGATGATCACATACCCAAAAGTACCTGGGCAGTATGAATTGGGCTGTTTGTGTCCTTTTATAAAAAGAGGACACAAAGTTGCAAGCTTTTTGTGGAGATGGAGGTAGATCTGAGAAGAATTAGGGGACATGTGAGGGTGAATATGATCAAGATATGTTATGATGTTATCAATGAACTAATAAAACATTGTATTTTAAAGAAACCAACCAGCATCACACTTGTTACCAGCCTCCCCACATGACAAACACAGCAGAAGAGAAGCTTCAACAAGTGAGGGACATTATCGCCCCGAGTTACTTCTAATCTCTAGTGAACATAAAGGATTCCAGAAGAATTCAGATATAAGAAAAACCTTTGGTCACATAACACCTTTCTGGGACGTTAGCTGGGTATGAACTGAGGTGTGATGATGGATAGAGCCTGGAAAGAGGAAGACAGGAGCCAAAACATCATTGAAGTAATCTAGTTTCAATGGAATGAAATAATTGAATCCAAGTTTTATATCAGGCCTCCAAACAAGCAATTTTAACTAGTATAGGAAGTCAGCAAGAAGATGGCTTCATGAAGAAAATTGGAGAATATTGCAATAGTAAGTAAGGTTAATGTCTGAAGTGGTAGATAAGAGTAGCTTCTTGCTGGATATGCTGGTGTGTGTCTTTAATCCCAGCACTCAAGAGGCAGAGATAGATGGATGTCTGTGAGTTCCAGGCCAGCCTGGTCTACAAAGCAAATTCCAGGACAGCCATAACTGTAACACAGAGAAACCCTGACTTGAAAAGCCAAAAATAAATAGAGTAGGTTCTTACTCAAGAAGGTTAGGTCTTTGTGTCTTTCTTCATGGAGAAAAAAATATGATCATCATATTTTTGTTAGCATCATGCTTCACATCAGTAAAGATGAGACCAGTCTCAGCTTTGTAGTGAATTCCATGCCAGCCTGAGGTGAATAAGGATGCTCTCAAATTAATAAGGGGAAAGGGAAAAACAGAGGGAATGAAGGAAAGGAAAGGAGAAAGGGAGAAGAATAACTAGAAACCAGAGACACCAGGACCAATATTGATGTATGATGGGAAGCAATTCAACCTACAGAATTGATAGTCTGTGTAGCTTGAATCAAGTGGAAGAGTGTTAAAAAAAAAAAAAAAGTAACCCATTTGGCCTGGACCTTAGCTCTGTTCTCCTTTCATTTGAGGTTAAGACACAAAACCAAAAAAGTTTTAAAGAAACCCAACTAATTGCCTAGCTCTGCACTGCATTATATTTGTATGATTTTGAAATGTCTACGTTGGTAGTTTGTTTTCAACTTTTAGAATTAATTTCCCAGGGAGGTTCTCTAGGAAGGAGTCCAGTGAAGTGCAGTTCCTGGATGTTCTCAGCTTGGCCTGTGCCGTTGCCTGTTCCAAGGCGGAAGCCTGCAGTGGGGAAAGCAATTCTCTTTTCTCTTCTTGCAGTAATGACTTTTTACACACTTAACAGGATTAGTAAGCCTTTAACTGCACTCACAGAGCACAGTTCAAAAGTGTGAGTGTTCATTGGTTCTCAACTTTCAGCAGAAGTCTGTAAACATAGTGTTAAACATTGACATTTCGTGACTGCAACTGGAGCATAAACATTTCCAAATGAAAACATAAAATTAAAGATACAGCTAAAGTTAGATTGGGTCAGAAAAGGAGAAAGAGAAACCCATTTAAGGATCGTAGTTTTAGTGTTTTTATGTTAAAAAAAAAAAAAAGGCCTTTATTCTACACCATCCTTACAAGCCAAGACAATGAACCACCCTAGGATCAACAGATGGATGGCTAAAGTGTGGCCTATACACACAGTATCATTACTTAGCCAGAAAGAGAGTGATGTCCTATCTTTTGCAGCAAAATGGATTTAGAACTGGAATGTGTTAAATAACATCAGCCAGACATAGACGAACAAATATCATGTGTTCTCTCTCATATGTGGAAGCTGCAAACATTGATCTCAGAGCAGAAAGGAAGAATAGTGATTACTAGAGAGTAGGAGGAGTGGAAGGAAGGTGGATGGGAAAAGGCGAGCCAACCAGCATAAGGTTGAGCATCCAGCAACACAGTAGGCAGCTATACACCACACTAGCCTGTCTTGTACTGTAGGAAATATTGCCAAAGAGGAGCAGGGAAGCACTAAATATAGAGGAAGAAATGAGGATAACGCACTTTGTATACAAGGTAACACTGTACTCTATAAATCATTACATTTTAAATTTGAAAACAAAATGACAGCAAATTAATTAAACATAGGAGGCAAGAGGTCAATACCTAAAGCCAGTGTAACAAGACGAAGAGATTAAACTTCTTAGAGATATTTTCTAGTCACCTGGTGGTCAGGACCCTTAATCTGTTTCCAGAAGCACAGGGCCACTAGGCCCACTCTTCTCTCTTATGTCAATATGTAGTTATTTAGTTCTTTTGTTTCTTAGGAACCTGCCTCAACTGAATGCACCAGGCTCTGCTGACTCCCTATGGGAGAACTTGCCTTGGAGGAGATGGGAATGAGAGGGAGGTTGGGGGGGGGAGGCTGGGGGATGGGAGAAGGGAGGATGGGGGAATCTGAGGTTGATATGCAAAATGAATAGAAAATATCTAAATAAATAAATAAATAAATAAATGAAAAAAAGAACACTGGAAACTAAAGTCGAGGTCTAGTGCATGCATGTACCCTACTTCTGCCCAGCCACAGAAACATCATGTTTCAGTATTTGTCTTCTCTATGTGCCACCTGCTGAATCTGAGTTGAATCTGCTTATCTAAAACCAAGAAGCATGGAGTGAGTCTCTCTAACACTAGAAATGTCTTAATCAATAACGGCTGCTATTTTAGTCCACCCGGTACAAGTCCCTACTCTAGAACTGTGGAAGCTTTCAAAGAGCCAGTCTCCTCCAAAGTGTATCCCCTTTACCAGGAGCAGTGATAAGCTCCATGCTTTACCAAGTAAGACATTCTAAGCAAGAACTGTGAAGCAGCCACACGTGAATGCAGGCTCTGTCAGCAGTGGGTGGAGGAGTGAATAGTCTGGGTGGAGGCTCCCTGGGGGCCACTGGGCCCTTTAGAAAGCAAAACAGATACTTCTAAGAAGCAGTTATTGGTCTTTTAAGTTTGTCACCAGGACTGGCCCAGGACCTAGGTGAGAAATGTTCCCACAGAGGTGTTCTCACCACAGATAACGACTTAGTTTAAGGCATGACGAAGTCATGACTCCAGAGAAGATTTGAAATACAAGACTAGTTAACGTATTGGAGCAAGGGCTGAGAATGGTCCTTGTATCTTTCCTGACTATGTTACAAGTTGCTGTGCATGGATGTAGAACAGCTGCTCAGCAGCATCTGGCTAAGAGCATCATGAGACCCTCAGGATTCCCAGGAGGGAGACAGGACTCTCAGCAACCTCTGTCTGCATGAAGTGCCCCTAATCTGAATTCATTCATTCATTCACTCACTCGTTTGTTCATTCCATGATACTATCTCACTTTCATGCTAGAAAAGAAATGGAAATGGTCTTACGGTACTGAAAAACTCAAAGGTGGGGAGATTGTTCCCTGGCTTCTGACGTGAAAATGTGTGTTGCTTCAAATACTAATCTGAAGACTAGAGTAGGTTACTCTTTGTGTGGCTATTTGTTCTTTGAAGTTCAAATTTTAAACTAAATTGTGATTTTTTTTTTCAGTACTAGTGACTGAACTTAGGTCCTCACATAAAAATCACACAAATTATGTTTTTTTTCCTTCAAGAAACAGTTCAACTGTTCTCTTGGGTAGTCAGTTTGGGGCTTTAAATTATTTTTATTTTCATATAACCCAAGTGGACATGTGCAATTAAACAAGGTTGGATTAAAAATAACCACATTATTCAACAAGAGAGTGTTAAGGAAGAGAAAAAAAAATCAGTCTTCACATTTGTCAGTTAGTCCTTTTTTAATAAATTTGAATTCATTCAACAAGTTTCATATTGTATCTGTCACTCAATTTTGCTGTTTTTTTTTTTTTTCACGTCAAATAATACCAAAAAATTACACCAATGTGCTTAAGCAAAACCGGGTTTAAGTTTATCTTTACAATGAAATGAAATCGACGTGGCTCTCAATCAGGACAGCAACCGCCTATTCCTACTAGAACAATCCTGTACTTACCTTGAACACATCTACTGACTTGGGAAGTAGAAAAATGAGTCATGAATGACATGTTTGTGGGCCATCCCTAGGAGAGGTATGGTGCGTGAGCCACTCTGGGAGGTCACTGTTACAAGGTGAGGGGGATTTAGTCATTCAGGAAAACATGGCACCTTTCAATGCAGTAGAAGAGGTAATCAGTCCAAGGCACACTCGCCAGTGTCCTGGGAAATTTTCTCCACCAGGGCGGGTCTTTGCCCCAAGAGTCAACGTTACACGGAAGGAAAGTTCACACTGACATGAAAGCCAGCATTCGTTCCAAGAGTAACAAAATAGTTTACCAGTGGTTCAGTTGGCTTATAGAAAATGGCCAGAAATATGAACTCATTTTCAGGTGGAGGGCTAAAATATGAATTTTAGTAGGTTTATGCTTTTAAGTAAGGAGGTTCAAAATTGGACATATCTTTTCAGAATGTGTTCACACGGGGCACACACCTACAACTGCAAGGTGCCCTTCTCCTCTGAGATCATCTCATTGGCAAAATTGTCAACTCCACGTTTCAAAAGAAGAGAAGTGATTTTGGTGGGAACAACTGAAGATGTCCCCATGTTGGCATCAAAACACACAATTCTGCAGATGGACATGTCACTTAAAGCCTAATGGGAATATTATTATGATCTACTTTCTAGTTCATCTGAGATTCAGGGGCACTGAGTGGGCCATGACATTGACATCATAACCACTCAACAGTCCTGGGGTTGGTGAGCAGGAGTGACTTTTGTTTTAAAGATGGTTCCACTCTGGTCAGCCTTGCTCTGCTGGGATTGATGGAGGAGGGCTCTTGAGTTGTCAGAGACATATCTGACAACGACTAATAGAGGGCTGTCATCAAGGCGTCAACACCATGAGCCCACTGCGAAGCATTTCATTTTGGAAAGACAGTACTACTGAGAAAATTAGTGGTTTATTGAGTTGATGAGAAATTAAGTTTTCTGTTCTTAAGAGCTCTAGGCCTGGGTAACAGCCGCCTCCCATCAGAGGTCCTGGTGGAATCCCTTCGTGCACTCACTCACTGGCTCAAACAGCTACTGTAAAGTGACGAGAGATTACTTTCCTAGAACAGGGATCAGATCCCACTCTTCTGCTAGGATAGCCAGAGTTCTCGTCTCAACACTTCTCACAGCTTTAAAAAATAGAGAAGCCATAAAATAATTTATTAGGAGAAAAGTATTTTTCTTCTGAAATGGAGTAAAGCAAACACATACCCAAGGATCTTAAAAAGGATTTTTTTTTTACAGAATACATGTATTTGTATGTGTGTGTATGTGTGTGTGTGTGTGTGTGTGTGTGTGTGTGTGTGTGTGTGTGCAATTACAAATGCTACTTAGAGTCTAGCTACTATGGTAACTTCATTGCAGTGTCTATAAAGTTGTGGATCCCAGTCTTGGTGCCAAATGCATATAAAAAGCTCAAAAGCTATTATGACTACACCATGCAAATTTATATCCAGAGATTCCCAGGGAGTGCACTGCTGCTCTTTTGAGCCCTGTGGAGTCTCTGCCTCTGATATGTGGGTATCTCAACTATGCATCAAAAAAGTTTTGAGTCACTTTTCTCCCAGAAAAAAAGTCACAGTTCTTAGTATGGTAAATTATCAGTTGCTGACTCCTGCCACACTGTTTGCATTTTGGGCTCCCTCTTCTACATGTGGCACTCACATCTTGAGTTACAGGATACACAGAGAGATGCCTGAAGTATTGAAAGGGATAAGGTCTTTGCAAACATTTGTTTTTCTTTAACATGTTACAATGATAAGGCCACTTACAGGAATTTTTTTTTTCCAAATCTGTTTAACTTGTTGCCTCCTCCCACTGTTACCCATGAAAAAGAAAATTTCCAGAGAAAAGCCAAAGGCCAAAATTCACAGGCTCATCTCCAGACAGAAAATAAAGCCAAAGAGCAGTAATTGGAAGGAAACTTCGTAGACAAGTAGGGAGGAGGCAAAGGGCATAAAATTCAGTAACTGACCCTAACGTGAGATCTTGTGGTTGAAGCTTTTATCTAGTGTTGGGTTTTCAACAGTCAGACTCCCACATATTAAAGATTGCTATAGCCACCAAGGAATCAAGTAGCGTCAGTCCGTGGTGGCAGTCCACACCACACACATCCTGGGGAGGGAGGTGGTGCTGCCTGCGTGGTAAACAACGGTGCCAGATTTGAGGGTGACGCATGTGTGGGGCTTAGGGTTATTAATTTAGCAGTTCTTTACTGCACGTTTTGCTTTTTATCCTGTCTTCCAAATGCTTCGCTGTGACACCTGTTTACACAACTGCAGTCTGTTTATGGATGCCTGTGATAGAAATAGTTTACAAAAAATATATCATCTTTGTTTTTCTTTAGAAAGAGCTCATCTAAATAGTAAGTTAAGGTTGCGTCTATGAAACCGGTGCACCTTGTCTTATTTCTACGAGCTTTAAAAAGTCCAAATACTGATGAGGCTGTGGATCAGAAGGAACCAAAAGAGACTGTGTTTGTGTCAGGTTGTCCTCCTTGCCTCAGGAACGGTCATGGGGTGTTGCGTGATCGTGGGTGTGTACTGGTCGTGTTCCTGCAGAGTCCTAGTCAGTCTAGGAGGAGTTGGGTGTGCTTATGAGACATGTCAGTATGGAAATAAAGGCTGTGAGGATGTTTCTTAAGTTTCCAAAAGTGAACAGTAGAAACATTTTAGATTCCATCTTAATTTCTAGATAACAGAAAGTAGTTACATCACAGAATGAAAAATATGATGTTGCATGCTGCCATGATAGCAAGCAGAAGAAACAAAATCTTGGTAATATACATATGTATGCATATTATGCAAATATATTTATATTAACATACAATGTTATAAGAATGATAACATAACTGCAAGGGGGAATCACTCTAGATGGTTTTACCTTAGAGTAACAAAGAACCTGAGACGTCTATGCTTCCAGTTAAATAGCGGACCTAGAAATCTGGACAAGATGTAGAGCACATTTTTAGTGATTGAATTTCATTATCAAAATGTGCCATTGTGTTCCCACAAGACAGTTAAGCTGGACCCACTTAATGTTAACAGAAATCCCCCACATGTATGGGGCCGTGGAGTACTTACAATGGGACACCGTTTACTCCCAGTGAGTTTTCAAGAGATGGACATTCAGACATGAGCACGGGAGCTACCTGCTGGTAAGAACCAGGTAAGAGCGCTGCCAGACTCACCTCATGTGCTCACCCACTACAGAGAAGCATACCTAATGAAACAAGCCCATCACATAGAAGCCAACAAGCCTTGGCTGCAAACTGAAAGAGAGGATATGAGGTGTACAACTACCACTGTGGGAGTTCCCCAAGATTAACTAAGAATTCCTTTCTGGCTTTTAAGAGAAAAATATCTAACTTATGATAATAAAAGACACACTTTGGGATGACTGTGTTTCACGCCCTCATTCTTGAGGCATAATATTTAGATACTTGTCCCTTTCAATTAAAAAAGAAAAAAAAAAGCTATGACTTTCTTTAATATGCATCCTGTGTTAAATTGTCCATAGTTGCAAAATGTATGGTATGTATGCGTATTTGTTTTACATACACAGATACTCACACCTGCGTATATAAACACATACACATACATCCTCATATACACGTGTATTTTATATATATGCTGAGAAAGTTCACATATATATACAATTGTGTGTGTGTATGTGTGTATGTGTGTGTGTGTGTACTGGTATAAAAACTTGACAGGCAGGGTAATATTTCACTCAGTGTTAAATGAAGTCTTTGAAAAATCAAGTACAGTCACTCAGTTAACATAGTACAGCCAGTAAACTAAGTTGAAAAGAGAAAAGGTGAATGGAAACACGATCCGGGACCATCTGTCTATGGCATTCACATCGGTTAGATCAGGGATTTTGATTTTGAGCTGCGAAGACCTCCTCCGTAGGTGGGTCTTCTTGTGCGGGATGCTTCTGTCTCCCATGTACCGCCCATGCCCTTCCCTGGGCATGCTCTGTTTCCTATACTGGATTCCTGAGTTGTCAAAGGATATTGCTGAATTCCTGGTGTCACCAACGCTTCCTGCAACCTCATTCATTTCATTGTGAACCTCCAGCGATGTTAATAGGATATTCCCATGAGCATCCACCTAATTGGGAAAAAAGGTACACTCTTAGGAGCTGGCATGCCATTAATCTACTTTTTATATGCAATCCCAGGACAGAGTGGTGTTACAGAATCATGCAACATAGTTTATGAGAATGTGTACATCTGTCAACCCTTTGCATCATTTTATAGGAAAAAGACCATTTTGGAAATTTAACTGCAGCTTAGAGACCATATTTCCTTTATTTGAAAGTTCTCACAGAGGACATTAGAGAAGAGAAAGGGAGCCTTACCAAATTGATATTTCGGGTTATAGATCAGAGTCCCTACTGAAGAGAAAACTGAAGTGCAAACCCATTCCAGGATTTTACCTCTGTGCAAGTAACTGTTCATAATTGTGCAGTGAGTGGAAATGGTGCACTTCCTTGGCTGCACTTCAGCAGGTACCATCTAGTCTAGATGTGACAATGCCATAATACTTGTGTCACTCAGCCTCTCTTCCCGGCCATGGAAGCATCAGATAGCACAGTCACGGATCATGCACATAGCTTTCCTAGGAGTGCATTGTTAGGATTACTCCATTTTCTTATCATGCTCTGTTGTTAACCTCTCACTGTACCACTAATAACTTAAACTTTGTCTTAGACATGAACCTCTCATTGTACTACTAATAACTTAAACTTTGTCTTAGGCATGGACCTCTTACTGTACCACTGATACCTTAAGCATGTCTTAGGAATGGCAGAGTACATGTAACATTTGGTAACAGCTGTGGTTTCAAGTAGATACAGGGGTATTCTTATGAAGTTAGCTTGCTCTCTTTTGAATGCTGGCATTGAACTCAGGTCCAACATCTGCTAAGTATGCTCTCTTTCCCTCAGCTCATGCCAGCCTGATAGCCTGTTTCTGATTACTTAAACTGCCAGATCACAGGGAGAAGCACAGGGACAGTCCTGATGCTCCTGGTGATTGCTGTGGTAGACACAGATGTGGGGTTCTGCCTAATTGTGGCCCTGGTAGAAATCTTCTTTTGCAAGCACCACATTTATTTATTTATTTATTTATTTAAATTTTAATTTTATAATTTAATTTAATTTTACATATCAGCCACGGATTCCCCTGTCCTCCCTCCTCCCACCACTCCCCCCCTCCTCCCAACCCACCTCCCATTCCCATCTCCTCCAGGGCAAAGACTCCCCTGGGGATTCAGCTCAGCCTGGTAGATTCAGTCAAAGCCTGTCCAGTCCCCTCCTCCCTTCACCCAGGCTGAGCAAAGTGTCCCTGCATAGGCCCCAGGTTCCAAACAGCCAGCTCATGCACTAAGGACAGGTCCCGGCCCCTCTGCCTGGGGGCCTCCCAAACAGTTCAAGTTAATCAACTGTCTCACTTATCCAGAGAGCCTGATCCAGTTGGGGGGGGCTCCTCAGCTATTGGCTCATAGTTCATGTGTTTCCACTCGTTTGGCTATTTGTCCCTGTGCTTTTTTCAATCATGGTCTCAACAATTCTCACTCCTACTCTGGTGATCGGATAGCCAAACACCCTAACTGTCATGCTAGAACTCTCATCCAAAGACTGATGGAAGTGGATGCAGAGATCCATGGCCAGGCCCCAGGTGGAGCTCCGGGAGTCCAATTGGTGAGCAAGCACCACATTTAAAGCAGCAAATCTCTTTCCACAGTGAAGTCTAACTTTAAAATAATAAATTTTAATTCGTTGCTAAATACAGCTTTAGACCTTCTGTGACAAGGCCAGGGATTTGTGTGTGTTTTAGGTTGCCACTGAATTTACAGCAGCCTCTCTGTGGATGAGGGACTATGCACCTTGGGGAACCTGTGGCTTGGGGTCCCTGGTGGAGTTCATTCTGGGATCAGACTATAGCTGCTATGGCCTCCTTCCCTGAGCACTCATTCCTGCAATGCTCTACATCCTCTCATCTCTGTCCCTCCTTTTCCCTGGAGCACTGTATCCCTTTTCCTTTCTTTGTCCCTGGCTAGCCTACCCTTTCTTTTAGTACTAGATTCATAGTGGGTGGATTTTTCCACGAACCGCTAGTGGTTCTGTAGAATAACTTATTAATATGTTCATTTCGGTCTTCCCAGCTTATAGAAGGCATCCCTTACTCTCATTAAACATACTAAGCTAAATGAGAGGGTGGTAAGGAGGGTAGAAAGTACTCCTGACTCTTCCCCAAGAAGAGATAGGGAGCCATGTGAAGCACTGGGAAGGTTAAAGCCTACAGAGTCACAGCTACCAACTGCAAAGCGGCCAAGGCTCATTAAGGCTGCAATACTAGAGGCCACTTGGGCTCTTGCCACTGAGCTGATCACACTCCTGTTTGAGAATACCTCTCAAGGTAACTTAACTGTGCCCTAGCTAGATCAATTCTCATTTACCAGAGCTTGCAAGCAGGTTACAAGGGGATTTTGTAGATGCAATTAAGGATAGAGCCCTCAAGACAGTTTATCTTAAATTGCTGGATGGATGCAATATCATCACATATTCTTTCCTAAGCACAGCAGAGAACTTTTCTAGCTAGAAGCAGAAGGACAAGTCAGCAGACGAATACCCAACCTAAGGAGGACTCAAGTTGCCTTTGGTGGGAGGTCCTGCAGCAACAGGTTCATTATGAGGGAATAGGACAGCCCTTAGGAGCAAAGATTGACCCCCGATGATGACCGCTGGGCAGTCCAGACCCCTGCTGATTGTGCACTCTTAGCTCAGCCACTTTGGTTTTAGCCTGTGAGATAGGGGCTACACCACCTGAGCTCTACTCTCCTAGCACTTTTGACCTAAGAGATGTGTGATAAACATGAGTGCTGCTTTACCCTGTTAAGTTTATGGTAATCTGCCATAGCAACCCTCAATAATGCTAATAGGATGAGGAGAAATATGAAATGTGCATTTGCCTACCATGAGAAGTAACACAGAAAAGAGAGAGAGAGAGAGATAGAGAGAGAGAGATAGATAGATAGATAGAGAGAGAGAGAGAGAGAGAGAGAGAGAGAGAGAGAGAGAGAAAGAGAGAGAGAGAGAAGGAGAATTTTTAGGTCAAAGTATGCAACACATCACAAGCAAAGACCCAAAGTAAAGCTTCTGTGTAAGGTCAACTAGATGAATAAACTCAAGTTCTTAAGATAATGGATCCACCCATGCTATGCCTCTTGGTGGGTGGAGTTCTTGATGCTTTTTCTCTGCCATTATCATCTTCCCACCATCTAATTAATCATAATAATAGAGGACACTTAGTGATGAATGGGAAGGTAAATAAGCCTGGGCCAGTAAGGTTTTCTGTAATATTATGCTTAGGAACTCCAACCCTATGCTTTTAGAATAGAGTACAAAAAGCAGTTTCTAGAAAGACAAAAGAAATGATGTTTCTGAAGTCGAGTGCATGCTTGCAGGGTCAAGAAAAAGAGCTGAATCTGAGAGGTGACAAGGGAGTCTAATACACAGGTTTCCATGACCAATAGCAGTCTGAAAAGAAATGCTAACAGAGCAGACAGATGTCCTCTTCCTGCTCCTGGACAGATTCCAGAGTCACTCTTTGGTCTCTAGGTGGCTAGTGTGCCTGCAGCAGCAGACACTTGGTTCTGGATCTGGGTAGTTCTGGTTTGTGGTGGGTTTGTTGTCTGTTTTTCAAAGCAGGGTCTCAGTGTAGCCTAGGCTAACCAAGAATTCGCTCTGGAGCACAAGATGGCCTCAAACTCATGGCAATTGTCTTATCTCAGTCTCCTATGTGCTTGAATTACAGGTGTGGGCCACTAAGCTTGCCTTTTTTCTTGGAAGTTTTAATGGAGCAGGAGGGGAGAGACAGTTCTTCTCTCTTACCCCATCCAGACTTGATGAACCTGGCATGTACTAAGAGTTAATGGTGCTTATATCTTAATCTTACAGGACTGAGAAAGTTGGGGTTGGGTAGGACTTTGTATTACCTCTCAGTTTTTGTTTTTCCCCAATCTTCCCTTAAAAATGATTGATAATAAAATCCTTTCAATGACAAAGGCCGTTTGCTGTCTACAGAACCAGGCAGACTGTTGCAGTGATTTTTCAGACTGAGTTGTTTGTGGTTCCAGCAGGCTGAGACAGCTGAAGCCACAAATGAATTATAGAATGGCTAAGACAGAAGGGGACAATGAAGGGCTGTGCCCCTCACTTCCACTGGCATCAGGGCAGTAGCGAGGTTCAGCTGTAGGAAAACCTTGGCCACACCCACTCACTCTACCTAAGGGGTGGGGGCAATTTGAACTACCTCTGATGAGGTAGAAGGAGCCCACGAAAAGATGGCTGAGCTGGTCTTTGCATACAGCATAGTTAAAAGCAAGTGTGCAGGTCAGAGTCTGTCTCAGTAGTGTTCGCTTCTCTCTGGCATAGCCCAGAGTGTTTTATGGCATAAAGGATTTGAGCAGGTCCATGAAGGAAGGATGCTCACAAGGCATCTTGATTTAGAGAGGGGCTGGGAAAGGACTCAGCCAGGTAGATCCTGCCATTTAGTTTATTTCATTACTCCATTTGACTGTGGTGAAGATGGCCATTGTTCTACCCAGTATCTGACTTTAAATCCATGAAGACTGTACATTCACTCACCATGTACTTAAATTAAGTGGGGTCTACACTGAATTAGTTTAATTTAATTCTTTTTCTATGTTCAACATTTTAAAATGTTACATGGTAAGCTGAAATCTTTAAAAACAACTTTGTCCCTGAAGTTTAGTCAGAGAACATCCCAAAGAGAGAGACACTGGCTTTTTAAAGTACTAATGTAAAACTTAGTCTTTTCCATTGTAACAAATCATTTGTTACATTATTTAGCATTTCAGAAAGCTTAACAATTTCCCTCCAAGGTAGAAAAGAACACAGAAAACATTAGTAGCTATAGAAAAATATTCCCCATTCCCACCCTGTTTTTAAGGAGGAAAATAGAGATAAATGGCTTGCGAGCCACCCAGTGACTCACTGGAGATATACACGAGGAGTTTGCATTATTTGGGAGTTATTCAGGATAAAAGGAAGTGCACACCTGCTTCCCACCAGGGTCATGCATGGGCCAGGCTATGCACCATGAAGATGAAAGCAGGGATTCCTCCTCTCAAGCAGGTGAGAACTTCTACCAATCAACAAATACATTTTACGAAAGAATTTAAGCATGGGGGCTGGAGAGATGGCTCAGCAGTTAAGAGCACTGGCTGCTCCTCCAGAGGACCTGGGTTCAATTCCTAGCATCGGGATGGAAGCTCACAATTGTCTGTACCTTCAGTTCCAAGGGATCTGAAACCCTGACACCAATGTAAATTAAATAAAATTTAAGAAAAAAAAGAATTTAAACACATTTCCAGTTATCAAACATATGGAAAAGTTCCTTTTCTATCAGAGTCTAAGGAAAACCATTGAACAATACTGTGGTGGGGTGGCTCCTACCAGTCCAGTAGGAGCAGAACCACAGTGATAAATGCACCTGACATGAGCGTCGGCCACAATGGAGTCAGGCTGTGTGTGTTTTAGAAGAAGCAAGAAGCTAGGTGCAGCCTGGTAGGGGAAATAATTTAAGTGATCTGCCATTTCACATGGAAGTTGAGAGAACAGCAGCAAAAACAGTGGTTTGGGGCCTGGAGTGACTGAAGCGAGACGCAAACACCGCTAGGGAAGAAATAAGGAAGATTCTGTGGAGAGGAACATCTGACTTGAGTGCTGAAGGAAGAGAAGATGTCAGAAGAGGTGGATGAACAGAATAAAGGAAAAGCAGAGGTGGTTTATGTGGCAATTAAGAAACCATACAGGGAGACTAAACATGGAAGAGACAAGGTTGGTGTTTTGACATACAGTGACAGATCTGTGAGTCAGTGTCCTGTTTTCCCTAGATTCACGTGGCCACCATCGTGCATTTCGGAAATGATCTAATGAAGGTGGGAATCTGTTTCTTTGAACTTCAGTGAAGGAAGCCTACTCTTCCTTAGAAACTTGTTAGCAGTTTGCAAATTAAAGAATAAAACTTGATGGATTGGTGAAGTTCTCTTGGCTCCTCTGAATGTTGAGGACAAGCTTGTAGCTATTTTAGGATTCTCCTGAGACAGGTCTCAAGAATCAATATAATTTTACACAACTCTATTTCAGAGAGGTTGAAGCCCTGCAATGGAAACACTATCACAAGTAATTCTTATTCTGGTGTGTAAAAGAATGCAAAACTATATTGAATTTTATTTCAGTTTAATATAGTTTGGCTGCTTTACTTATGAAGTTATTGCATAGGTTCCATTTAAACATGAACCTGTGTGCAGAAAATTGCTGGATTTTTTTGTCTGAAACGTTTAAAGGGTATGAAAATTTATTAACTTTTAGAAATCTTATTTTTTAAATCAGTGTCCCTAAAAGAGAGGATGACCTCTTCCTGTTGTCCTTACCTCTAGAATTTAGGTCTCAAAATAGAAATAAGTGACTGTGGGAGATCTAAGTCTGAAGTGCTTTTTTCAGAATGACAGGTGGCTTGTAATTTTTAAGTTGTTTCATGAATTCTTGTTATTTTGAAGGGTCCAGCTCACACTGACTATAATTAGAGCCAATGATTTCAATGTGGGTTTTTCTTCTGCTCTGAACCTGGACAGGTGCAGCTCTCCAAAATTAAAACCATCTCATCCGGAAAATATCACAGAAGAGTCTTTCCTTTCTAGACTATATCACTAGATTGACACCCAGTCAATTCTTTACTTACCTTCCAGATTCCAGTTCAGTAAAAGTTTCTAGTTTTAGAAGAACAAGACAAGATTTGCCATTTGTGGGTGGCACAAGATCTTCCTCCTTAGTAAGGATAATATTGAGTCTGTGAATCTGATTTCTTGACAAGAATTAGAGCTCTGCTTAGCACACACAGGGCATAGGTTCAATTGCCGGCAACCCTCCTCCCCAAACACACACACACACACACACACACACACACACACACACACACACGGGTGTATTGTGTCATGACATTAAAATACCATGCCAACTGGTTAACACCCCAGATATCACAAGATTTGCAGATGTCATGTGTGCATTATGGCTAAAGGCTTGCTCTCGGGTCTAGAGGCAAGTCTGGAACAAACACGATGTATACATAGATGAATTAAAGTTAAGAGGCTTACACTGTACCAAAGGGAGAAGCTAAAAGAACACAGAAATATTTGGAACATTTATGTGTAGCCAGTAAGTACCTGAAAAACCTACTTATAGTTTTACAGCAGGGTCAATAGAGGGCCTCCAGCAGTTGCTGGCAGCTGATGGTCTGCAAAGCCTCCAGGGCACTCTGCCCATGACATAGCCATGCAGAACGGAAGGCTGTTTGCTCAGAAAAGACAGTTAGAAGCAGGTTCCTGTAGTAAATTGACAGTTGCCCTGTCAGGGAAAACTGCAGGCTGTGTGGCTCATCACACTGATAACCAGGGCCAAGTGCAACCACTGAACATGAAAAGGGGACTGTTTGGGTGGACTGCGGCACTGCTACCTCTTATTCTGTGTCTTTTCTGTCTGGTATGAAGTCTGTGGCTCTTACATTTCTCATACTCACCCTACATCCCTTTATACAAACTTTTGGGGAAGTCTTTTTCTACTTAAAAAATTATCACTAAACTATTAAGTGAGGGAGGAATAATTTTTAATGCTGAACTGTAAAAGCATAAAATAGATGTCGAAAATGAGAACACCTGATGTTTATATGCTGGCTTCAAAATTAAGAATGGAATGAGAATCATGTATTTTGAAAAAATATGAATATATAAGGGCTTCACTGCAACTGCTCAGAAAAGAGAATCAAGATTTATGGGAAAAAAACTGAAAATGGCCTCATGAGTCAACTTAGAATTTCCTCTGCCTCTAATTTATATTCTTTCTAATCCCGATAATTTTAACTGTGACTGTAGTTTCTTTTTCTTTAAATTTTGTACTTCATATTCAAAAAGATGTTTCTGAACGATCATGGCTTGACGGCGTTAAACAGTCTCGGTTAGAGAAAAGGAACGGAAACTGCAATTGTTAAATACAGAAGGAAATGGGAAAGAACACTGCTCATGGATGAATTTGTACATGTGCTTGGCCACAGAGACAACACGGTGTGATTAATTCTGGTTTCCTTGGAAACACTAAGGCTAAGACATATTGTGTATTCCTAGTACAGTCTGATCTCCATAGAAACGTAACAGTCTGGAACAGAGGAGATTTTTAAGTAAGATAGTGAAGATTAGTTTGTGTGGGGAAAACCTAGTTCTATTTAGGGAGCAACTTCATTTATGTTTTACCGATGGGAAGGGGCCATTTCCATTCACTGACAGGAATCCATCCATTCATACACATTTGCCACCCTGTGTCAGGCAGCATTAGGGATCCATGCTGGCACAGGGACACAGGAGAAAAGGAAACCTCCAAGGGCTTGAAAAAGAAGTAGATTTAAAAAGATGAACGAACTAAACAGCACAACAAAAAGAAAGGAAAGAAGGAGTACATCCAGTATTTAACCTGGTAGAAATACATTTTTGAGGATTTGAGGAGATGAAAGACTTAAAAGGATACATTTAAAAAACTGAAATTATAATATTTCATTAAAATCTCATTATAATAATATAATGCTTTTATGAGTGAATATATCCAATGCCTAGTCCCTTTGTGACGGGCAGGTGAGCACTCCCGAGCTGGCCTCAGGTTCTCTGATGGAGTTGGAAGCTGTGCTATGCAGAGACCAGAGCCAGCAGCTCTGCAGACCTCCTGAGCCTGGGGCCTTCATGCTTAATGCTCTCCTCATGTGACTGCCACCAGCAAAAAGGATGGACCAGTGAGGTGACTGCCTATCCCACTGCCCACCATCGGGGCAAGCTGGATGAGTGAACTGGTAATCTTACAACTAAGGGAATAGTGAGCTCTTTTGGAAAATGACTTTTTTCCATGTCGGGCAAGAGCTATACACTCCAGAGTATTGGTTATTCCTGATTCTGTTCTTTTTAAAGGAAGGTGGGAAGAGAAGTGGGGCCTTTCCAGCACCTGCCCCAATGTTGGTTTGTTGGAGAGGAGCCCTGGGGGCTTGCCCTAAGAACGTTTCACAGCATGGTGGGCAAGGCCACCTGCCCAGCTCCCCAGAGATGACCTGGGAGTTTAGGTTCTGCAGGGGTAGAGTGCCCAGGCCATGGAGAGCCTACCCGGTTGCTTTCGCTCTTGGAGCGGTCATTCTTGGCTTTGGCTGTCTTCTCTGCAAGCTTCTTCTGCCTTTGGGGACCTCTTCCAAAGAAAATGTAGTTGACAAAGGCATACTCCAGAAGGGCCAGGAATACAAAGACGAAGCAGCCCATCAGGTACATGTCGATGGCTTTGACGTAGGGGATTTTGGGCAGAGTCTCCCGAAGGTGAGTGTTGATGGTTGTCATGGTGAGCACGGTGGTGATCCCTAAGAAACAAACACAGTATGAATACTTTATCCCAGATTCTAGTCTCCATCCCACTGCAATGCATTCTAAGTCACTGGACTTAATGTCACTGGAACAAGCTATGCGTCTTGTGGCAACACACCACACTTGGGAGCAGTAAGCCTGCACAGGCCTCACCCAGCACTCCTCAAACACAGTGAAGGGCATCTGGAGAGAGTGGAAGGCAAGATGTCTAGGCCATCTGGAAGAATGTTCTCCCTTGAGTTTTAGAACAAATGCAGGTAGTCCCAGAAAGTAACATAAGAACCAAGTGCCTGGCTACAGTACACCAGGAAGCTGACAGTGGCTGGTGGCTGCAGGGACCTGGCTACCAGGGAAGCTGATCCTGGCTGCCTCTCCTATTCCACTGCTTTCTGGAAGCAGAAGCCGAGGAATTATTATTGATTGGGGGAAACCCAATTCTAAGCTCAAAGAGGGAGGACCGACAGAGCGAAACCCAGAGGGCAGATACACTCTGGAACCATTTTCCTCAAGTAGGAAAGAGTGCCCACAAGCTGGGTGGGAAGGTTAGCTTGGAGGGAAGTGTGAGAATTCTAGTCCTATCTGGAGTCTCATTTTCTGACACCAAGAAGTTCCTCTGTAAGCATTCTGCTGAGTTCTTTCCGAAGTTCTGCATAGAGGATTCGTGTCTGCATATGGCAGTTGGTTGTAGTCCCTAAGACCAAAGAAGCAGCGGACTTTGTAACCTTCCCTCCCATAGCAGGAGACATAGATCCTCCTATACAGAGGTTACAAATTAAGTGAGCCAAGGCCAGAGTGATCAGAGGACATGCTGAGTAGAGACATGACTAGGTCTTGTTGAGCACAGGGAAGCTGTGCTTGGGTGAGTAACTAACCTCCAAGTGCTATAGCAAGAATAAGCTTGGAACCTGTTATATAGCAAAAGGAAGATGCCTGAAGGCCCAGCTCTAAAGGCCATCCTTTTCCATTAATGCAACCAACATCCCTGAGTATGGGCTAAACACTTCCCCTCCATTCTCATGTAAGGATCTACTCCCCTAAGAAGGCCTCAAAGGGAAGAGACTGGCAGTGACTTTTTTCATTCTCACTAGCACACACACACACACACACACACACACACACACACACACGCACACGCACACGCACACGCACATGTGCACGCACGCACGCATGCACGCACGCACACACGCACTCACTCACATATGCACATCAATGGTAAAGTTTCTGGGGCACAGCCAGAACTGTAGGGGAGGGTTTATGTTTATTGTCTTGGTTTGAAGCCCTCTGGATGCCCATCTGCTCACAGAAGCATGTTTGTTCACCCTGCATTTCCCAGAGCTGGTCTGGGGCTGTAGATCTCAGCCTTCCATAAGGGAAAAGCAATAGAGAAGCAAGGTAAGGCTTCTTCAGCACCCTCCCCTGACCCTGACCCTAGGAGACTGCTAACAGCACAGAACAACAAGGAGCCAAGAAACTATTTTTATGCATAATTGCAAACCACAGTTGCTTGTGAAATGTTTGGAAATCTCAGATGTCAGAATATTCTAAGACTCCCTTTAACATTACATTCATGTGTACCTGGGGACTTTTAAAAATTTGAATGTGGCAATGGGATAATTACAGTTTACAAATAAATGTGGAAACACTATGCAAAAGCTACAAGATTAGACATCCTCACCATTCTTCAAAAAATTTGCCATGTTCACCGCTACTGCTTTTCCCACTTCCAAGAGGCAATCACCAGCATCTATTTGCTTAGCAATGATGAAAGCATGTTCCCCTTGGTGGCCTACCACAGGGTGAATGGCATCATAGGGCTGTGCATATGAATGGAAAAGATGACATAACCATTCAAGAAGTCAAATGGTAGGGCAAGGTATTATAACTGTCTTTTGAAAACTAACAGGATTCCCCAAAAACTACATAATCCCCTCTGAGGATGGTGCTGCCAATGCTAGGTTCTTACCTGGACATCTCCCATTGGCTCTAGGATCATAGCTTTCTGTAGCCCTCTGGGAGTCAGGTTCACTAGACTTCTGTAAATACCCATTCTGTTACACACCTGGTACCTGCACTGGTCCAATGCATCCAGTGACATTAAAAACCTGCAGACAACCTCTGCCGGTTGCACAGAAAACTAAGATTTTAAAAAACCTTACCCTTTAGGAATACATAACCATTTGAATCTAGAATTCTTAGCCCTTGGATATTGGATTCTTTCCAGAGTGCTATTTTATAAACGGGACGACTTCGAGAACTCTGGTATGGAAAAAGTCTACCCCAGAAGACACTTGTGCAAGTTACATAGCTGTAGATCCAGCACAAGCCTCCACAGATGCACATTGTCACGGAAAATAAAGTGGCAGAAGCTAGCGAACAGCAGAAGAAGGTGAGAGGGAGAACTGGAGCCCTGGGATACGCCTTTGTGTTAGGCACATTACCAGCACATGTGTTGCGAGTTTTTTCCCTGCAGTTTTTGAAAGCTCCTTTGTTCCATCTTCAGAAACTATATTGAACCCAGAGAAAGACTGGTCTAGGCATGGCTCATCACCTCTTCCACTGATATATTTATGGGGTGACTTTGTCCATAAAGTTTCATAATAATTAGCTGAGCAGAGACTAGTGCTCCTGAAAATATAAGCTTTCCTTTAATAAGCGAATCCTAAAAATAGTGGCAGAACCTAGAAGATATATTGCATATCAATTAATAATCCCATTATTAAATAACCAATGGGCAGCAAACTTCACTGAGATTCTTGGGAATTACTCATAATTAGTTGCTTATTTCAATGCTCATTACATTGTGTAATTTCAATTATGTGCTATAATATTTGATCATTTTTTTCCTATGACTTGAAAGAGAAGAAAGCTCAAATTAATCAAATCTTTCTGTCTGTGGAATCATTTTGACCAGGAAATATTAATCTTTACTTTAACATCAAGTGTCAAAAATAGTTTTATGATGCAGATAGTCTGAAAACATATTTTCCCTTTCATGGGCATGCAAATTCACATTTGAGTCTTATAATTAAATTAACACACCAAGGGACTCATGCATGAAATTACTGTTTCAAGATAAAATGTGTCTATGTGGGTAAAGCTGGTGTCACGATGTGCAGAAATTGTAGTTGCACTCTGGCCTTTAAATTCCCTTAATACTGTAATGATGTGGTCACTTTACATTTTAGATAGGACTTCACATTAGCACATACCAAGGGCAACTCGAGCAGCAGATGCATCATAATTGATCCAGAAGGACACCCAGGAGAGGATTGTGATCAGTATTGAGGGCATATATGTCTGAAGAATGAAGTAACCAATGTTTCTCTTCAACCGAAAACTCAAGGAGAGTCGAGGATAGGCACCTACAGTAAACACACAAGGGCACAGTGAAGAGCCATGGCAGTCTGCTCCCTTTTCCAAAGTTCACCAGCATGCACCTGCAAACCCCAGGAACTGGAATACCACCCACTACCATGCAATTTGGAATGGTGTCTATAGAGGACTGGAGCAAGGAGTGTATATCAGGTGGCAAGATAATGAGCAATGAGGGCATTGTTCGCAGGCCAAATGCTCAGCTGAGAGCTGTTTCTGGGGAGGTTTTAGGAGTGGAGTACATGGAATAACAACACATGTGCTGTTTCACTTTTTTATCCTTTGAAGAGAAAGTAACTTTGGTACAAGACTTCACTAGGCAAAATGACTGTTTATAAGTCATGCTGTCTGCCCATCCAGAGGATTGGAGCTACAGGAGAAAGGGTAGTTTAGTAACACATAGAGCTGGAAGGGTGGGAAGCAAATGCAGTCCCAGAGAGAGCTGTGGTGCACACTAGGGTGCCCTGCTGGCCACAGCAATAGCAGGAAGAGAACCTTAGAGAAGCACTTTTTACATGCAAATTCCAGTGATCATCCCAGGATTTATATCCTGGGCTCTAATCACTACTGCGACCAGGGATGCAAAAGCAGAGCCTTATGATGTCACATTCATATGGCATTTGTTCACCCTGTTTTGTAGTTTTTCTCAGAATAAGGCAAGTGTAACCAGTGCTTTCTCCTTCATTTCAATACCACATCACCAACTGCAACTGTTACAATTGTCTCAGCTCCCAATCCTTGGGATAGGAATGAGGCTGGCAAAAGCAAAAGCCCAAAGGGACTTTCTAACCACTTTCTACTTCTTGATTCCTCCCCCAATCTGTTGAGGGACAGGGGTCTCTCTTCTCAAGGTAGTCTAACAAGAGCTTCTTAGACTTTCCCACATTACCTTTTTCTTATCTGAGAAATGTTTGCATACTCTCAAGTATACAGGTGTATAACCAATGTTGTCTTATCATAAATCACTAAGAAGTTCAGTTTAAAAAGAAAACTCTGATGTGTATAATTTTACTATTTATTGAAGGAAAAGGCATGTTTGCATGCCAGTGAGATGAACACACTTGCTTTTGTTACATAAGGGACTGAATTATGGCTGAATATCGATGCTGCAAGGTGAAGAGGATCTTGGATGGTTTCAGAGTTAAGCAATGTCTTATCCTCAGTGCTCCAAATGGCACTTCACATAAATAGGTACAAATCAGAAGCGTGTTTAAGGCCATCTCAGAAAGTTAGGAATTCCATTCTAAACTCAAATCCAAACTCAATGATTTTTTTTTTATGAAACTCAAACAGCCATTTTAAAACCCAAACATTCAAACACAATATAATCCAAAGATATATTAGCTTGACATGTACATCTGAGGAATAATGCTATGACAATATGAAAATCTTTTGTTTTGCATAATTAAATCATTATGTTTCTAAACACTAGAAAACTTAGTATGTGCAATCAAAACACTGACGTTCCTAGCATGCACAGTCCTGAATCTGAGCCCAAGTGTTCTAGGCAACATTAGGTTGGTATTGTGTGCTATGACAGCATACACAGTGCAAAGTCATGTGTGTGTGCAGAACCAAGGCCACAATGAAGCTGTGGAATGCAACACATCTGAACACTGCAAAAAACAAACAAACAACAACAACACAGATTCATCACACCTTCTTTGACCTTGAGTTAATCTTGGTCATTGAATATTTAAGAATCTTTTACTGTTGAAAACCTAATTTTCAAAGGCTATGGCTTACTTCAGGTTACCTTGACTTTCCTATACTCTTGCTTCAAGACTGATATGTTTCCCCTTTCCGCATCCTGTACATGCGTTTTACACACTTTGGTCCACGTTTGTCCCTGTATGTATGTGTTCTGCAGCAGGATCACTCACTCCTATGTCTATTATTTTATGTGAGGACATCTTGTTTTAGTCCCTGACTATCTACTTCACTGTTACCCACACTTCCAGCCTGAATTATATAAAAAGAAAATAGACCATTTACTAAGCTCAGCGTTTAAAGATTCGCTGCATGGAGCTTCCTCCGTTGTTTCTAATGTGTCTGTGTAGTTTGCTTTGAAAGGCCTGATCAAATGCACATATCACATTGTCAACATAACATCAACACTGTCACAAATGACACAAAATATGTATAAACACAATTCAAATGCTTCCCAATTTCTCACCAAATACATATACATGAAAACTGGTTTATAAATAGAAGTTCCCGAATGTTGCGGAGTTAGGTGATTTCCACTTCTGAAGAAGCTATAAACAGTGTTCTTAAGGACGACTTCATGCAGAGCTCTTGTGTTAGACTGATTCTTTAGCGCTAACTGGCTAGCCGGTAGGGCACTTTTTGACAGTTACTAGCTGACTTTGTAGAAGGGGCCCAGAGTGCTAGTTCCTTTTCCCAGTTCCTACCTCCCCCTGCAAACATGACCCTGCTGGGTGCTTCTTAACGTTTGACAACTCCTGTAAGATAAAACATGCAATTTCAACCACTTTCTAGGTAAGAGATCTGCCACTGAGCTACATTCTCAACCTTCATTTCTTTGGTTGAATATTTCTCATATCTTTATTTGTTCTCTGTATTTAATCTTAGTGTCTCATAATTATCTTCTCATTTCAGTTTTTCTTGTTTCATCTTTTTTTATTTTAGACCTGACCATATAAATCCTCACTTGGATTGAAGGTAAGCTATTTCCCAGTTACATGCTTTGAAACTTCTAATGGGTCTGAATGGGGACTTAAGAGACATTTACCTTTTTGTGTATAATGATACCTATACATTAATTTTTCTCTTGTGACTGCTGTGGGTTGGATGCAGGGGCTCAGGTCTTCTGGTAAGCACCCCATGCCGAGTTCTAGCTCCAGTCATGTCTCTAAAAATGTTTTTCTACATGGAGTCAGTGTCTCTGTAGGTTACTAAGGCTGGCTTTGAACTTGTGATCCTCCTTCTTCAGCCTCCCTGGAAGCTAAGATTACAAGAATGTGCCACCACACTAGATTCTTTATGATTGCTAAGCCTTGTTTTAGCCTCAGTTCCTAACATATTCACCTACTAACCTATTCTGAGGGTTGGCAATTATTTCAGAGTTTGACATGAGGTGGCCCCACTTTTCAAATACTATCAGTGGATTGAAACATCTACAAAACAGAGTCAGCACAGATGCACAGTCCACTCCATGTAATGGGGAAGTATTTCCATGCTGTGCCACTGAAGATTCCCATGAAGGCCTGTAATCTGCAGGCCCAGACTCTCCATTGCAGTGACATCAGTACAATAGGACGTCAGCACTATTTTATACTCAAAACTCTCCTGTGTGGCCAAATGGATTAAAAGTGCTTGGGAATGAAGGTTTCTTCATGTTCTAACAACTAACTTGCTTTAATTTTTACCATGCCTCTGCATAAGCATGCTAGTGTTCAGTCAAGAGTATTTTCAGTGCCTCAGTATTTGCCTGTTACTTTCTGACTGACAGTGGATTCAAATCCACTGTCTTTAGAAAATGCCTTCCCTTAGCCATAGTGGAAGGTCTTGACACAATTCCATTTGCATGAATCCTTACTGTGTGTTCTCTCCAAATGGCAGTGGTCACCTTCTTGAATTGTTGTCCTCCTTGTTAAAATCAAATTACTGATATTCAAAGAAATTAGATCATTGTCTGCAGCTGTACATTCTCCAAGATGATTGTGAAGAATGCAATGGCAATGCTGAATGAAAGCCTGTCTCACAAACCACACACCCAGTGCATCCACACACCAATGTGTGAGAATAGCAGCATTTAGCTCATTCTCCAGACTCTGAAATTGAGTTTATCATACAAAGCATTCAATATCTTCACTGCATCTTAGTTTGAAATCATATGGCAGCATTAAGATCTTAGTGAAGTAATTTCAGCACTGAGTCTTGGTTTGTGATTTGATGTAAGTATTAGACCATGAAAGTTATAATCTGTTTTTCTTGTTTCTCTACTGTAGATGAAACAATCTTTGTTTCAATCACTATAGGTTATGTTACACCACAAGAACCAGTGCTCCCAAATCCCAGTGGTTTGCACGAAGAACTTTTTCCCGAGCTACATAGTCACTCAGTTCTTTCTATCCCCAAACTGTGGGATGTTGTAATTGAGGTGCCACATATACTTACCACTTGTTTCACTGGCCATGCCTCATTGCCAACCTTTATGTCATCAGAATAAGAATGTTTAATCCCCTTCCAGGAAAGAGCAACAAATATTTTTAAAATGCAAATAAATTTACCAGATTTCTCAAGTTTCCATTTCCCCAGTCAAATTTTTTAATATTTTCTAGAGTATAACTTGAGAAAAACTATTCCAATATAAACTGAAACCAATACAAGGGAAGTGAAGAACCACTGAAATTGGTGGGAAATTGGCTCTTGGACAGGACTGGAGACATAGACAGAAAGACAGAACCAAATTCTACAAGATCATCAGAAACATCTATGAAGACAACATTAATCCAGTTTCAAAATACATGAATTTCTAGAAATTTGCCATGAGGAAGAGTTTAGAATTAAGAAAATGTGTTGTTTTTTTTCTAATATATCTGTCTAGCAAAAGCACTGTTTTGAAAAAGTGAAACATGATTTTAGCATTTAGCCCATGCCCTACACCCTACTCTGAGATATAAGAAGTAAGCAGAGAGAAGTCGAAGCATGAAGAAAGAGCAGTCTCCAAAAACACCTGATACACAGCAGAAAACCCCCACAGAGGCAGCCTGGGCAAGTCCAAGCTACCCAGAGCAACACTGAGGAACATGTTACATTAGGCAGGTACCTACATAGGATTTAGTGATTTGGGTTTCCCATATAATGATATCAAATACCCATAGATGAAAAAATTCATTTGGATTAGGGAAAGAAATTATTATAAGGTAAAGAGTCCCCATGAAGAAAGAGAGGCCAGGAATAAGATTCCTGAATGTCAGTAAACTTAAGAAACATCAGAGATGAGAGCTATTCTTTCAAGAAAGGCCTTCTGCCAATTTGTACGCATCTTACAGAGTATGCAAGTCTTCATGTAGCTCTGACAGACCATGTGCTGCTATTGGCAAGGTTAAATGTCACAACACATGCTATGGGAAGTGTGTGTGTGTGTGTGTGTGTGTGTGTGTGTGTGTGTGTGAAATTTCCCATAGAATCATAGCCAGTGACTAATACAATAGAAAAGCAGTGAGTACCCTTCAAGAGAGCAATAAAAGATCCAAAATGACAACAGAAATACAGGGCCCTGGTCTGGTGCCTGTGTGCCAATGCAGATACAGGCAGGTCCCCAATAGATGCTGAGTCAACAGGCAGAAGTACAGTCCCTGAGCAGCATACTGTTCCAAGTCAGGGCTTGCTTGGCAAAAGTATCCAGCAAAGATGCTGATCTCAACCCTTTCTCCCTAGATGCATTGAGAGCTATGCCAAAACCAGGCTCTGGACCTCCAATCCTCCTAAATTTACATCACTCTCTAGGCATCAATATTTTTGAAGCTCTCATTAAAAATGTGCACATAGACTGTCAAGCTAGCTCTGTAGACTGAAAACAGCCATACCAATGTATTTATAAGGTAACACCATGATATTTCTGGAGCTGAGGCAGAGTGGATCTATATACATGTGCCTTTTCCTTTTCCAGGCAGCTTCTGAAGGACTCTCATCACTGTCTTCTTGATGAAGCACCAATGCTATTCTTGGGCCCTTTGTCATGTTATCTTATTCACTTATAATTTACCTTTTACTTGGCAGGGTGGACCCAAATTAAAAATAGTGCACTTTGGGTACACAGTACATGCCTGCAATTCCAGCACTCAGCAGAAAGTTCAAGGCCAACCTAAGCTACACAGCGATGACTTATATAAAAAGGGGTCATGTGATTAATTTTCTTCTATTATTACTAGTTACTTTAATATGTGCTGAAAAAAATCTAGGAAAGGAATCATGGGAAACGGAAGAGAAGGAAAAGGAAAACAGAATTCAAGTTGAAAATACACCTCACGCAGACTGAGTGCCCTTTTAGCCTTCCACAGTAAAAGTGTGCTTTTGACTCATGTAATGCTGCCACAGAGATCAAATATGCATTTTCATGGTCAATCTGGATTACTCCTGTTTGTGAGGCTGTCCAACCTCTCAGCTCCTCGATTTTCTTGTGTATAAAATCAGGGCAATAATACAACTAGCAATAGAAGAAAAATGGGATAAATTACAACTCATTAAAATAAAAAAAAACTGTTATGTTGAAAATGATTATAACCAAGAAAGTTAAAAAATAAGCCAAAGGATAGAAATAAATATTTGCAAGGTCTATATCTGATAAAAAATCTTTTATTTAGAGCATATAAAGAATGCTTATTCCTCCTCAAAAATATGTCAGATAAATAACCAAATTAAGAGATTGGGAAAGGCTTAAGATAGGTATTTTTCGAAGAAAATAGACTCAGGGACACTTGTCAGGTGCAGAGATTCTCAGCTGGATTTCTCATTAGAAAAATGCAAGTCAAACGTACAATAAGACACCAATTCATCTTAGTCAACAGTCTGAAAGTTTCTCAAGAGGTTAGAACACCACATGAGCTAGTAATTTCACTTCTAAATACACAGATTCACTCCCGTGGAGAATGAAAAACATGTCTATGCATTATCAAATTAAAATTACAGTGCAGGGTATGGGATACCTTCTTACAACTTATTGGTCAGGGAGGCCCCAGAGGTCTTCAACACAACATGTTGCCTTTGTTACCCATCATAACTACATGGTAAACCTTATAGCTGAGGACAGTGAAATCTTTGGTTACAGGACACAGAGAAATCAATTTCAAGCCCATTTCAAAACGTCTTCCCTGATGGCTAGTGTTCATAGTGTCAGAAGGAATTGGGCTGGTTGAAAAATGATACTCATGATCTCACCTGCACAGGACCCTGCTTGTTATAATACCAGCCTGCCAGGAAAGGACCACCCACTGGTGTAACAGCAGCATAACCATTGTTGGGTAAATAACTGCCTTCTGATTTCATTACGTTTCTACCCATAGACTTGGTCTATTCTCAGCCTTGTTCAGAGAAACTTCTAACAATGGGCACTAATCAATACAGAGATGCATTACTGGTCTAAGTGTTGAAATAAGAGACTGAGGGTTCAGCCCTAAATGGGACACCTGTACTAATCCCACCAACAACAAAGCTCAGGGATCATCAAAGAAGAGGAGGGAGGAAGAAATGTAAGAGCTGGATGGCAGGAGGAGTGCTGGGAAGTGATGTGTTTTGGACCTGTCATGCATGGCTATCATATTAATAAACTCACAGATGCTGTGGTCCTACAAAAGACCTCCACAAGATCATGGCAGCTGGAATCCCAGAATAGATGGTATGGGTCATCTCTGAGTTACAACGCTTACTAAGGAACTATTAATAGGTTATAGCAGCTGAATAGTCATTCTTTTTGAGGATGTGGCCACGGGTAAGTTTCCCATGCTCCAGTGGGTGACTTTGTGCCTGTATATATACTGGCAGCACAAATTGGACTGAGTGGGGAATGAAAAATAAAAAAGACATTCAGTTGGGAGAGGGACATGTTGGAGGAAGTATGGGGGGTCCTAAAGGGGGAAAAGAGGCCAATGTCAACATATTTCATTTTATATATGTAAGAAATATTAAAAAAGGAAAATTATTTAAAAGTAAATAAAATTCTCAGATTACAGAAAACAAATACAAATGAATAAGGAGAAAAATGTCCACAGCAAAAGATGTACACAAATATTCACAGCAAACTCATTTCAAATAGCCACCAAATGGAAACAAGCCAAATGTTCGTTAATTGCTGAAAGGGTAAAAAGGGTCAAGTCCACTCATACAATAGAAGATCATTCAGCAATAAAAAGTAATCAAGAAATGACACATAGCACACCATGAGTGAACCCCAAAAAACTTTAAAATGACACATGTAAAAGCAGCCATTTACAAGGGACTTGATGGTGAGACTCTTTACCAGTAGTGCATGGAATAGGCACATGCAGAGAAATGGGAAGTGGGCTAGTGATGGGGCTTACAGAAGGAAAGTGGGAAAAATGACTGCTAAAAGCTACATGGCTCCCTTCAGGGGCAGTAAAAAAAAAGTTGGTTGTGTTTAAAGTTGCAGAGACCCACAAATACATCAAACATCACTGAATTGTAGACTTTAAACTGGTGAATTATATAGTACATGAATATCTCAATAAATCAATCAGAAGAAGAAAATCTACTATGTGTTTACTACTAGGAATTACATGGCCTAATATCAAGTAACAGGTGTATTATATTAACAATAAATATATATTTTTCTCTCTTTCCTTTTCCTTATTTTTTTTTAAATCAAAACATTCTCACCATTGAGAATATTTAAATATGTTTGCTAGCGTCTCAAAGGTAACTTCAAAAGATGCAGGAAGATAAATAATTTTATGAGGATGTAGGTTACAGAATTTTTGAAACCCCCTGGCTTCTGTGGTGGGACAGAGGTCCGAAGTTCTAAAAGCAAGTGATTTCATGGCAGCACACTCAAACTCAAGCTGTTCTTTGGCACAGACTGGATGCTTGTTCTGAGCCTGCTGTTTAGAACTTGGGAACTGGGTGTAGGGTCCTGCCTAGAAATGCAGGTGAAGGGTTTGCAAGGATTCCCAAAATAAAGAAAATGGGGAAGGGAGGAAGGAAGGGCGATTTCTCACTGAGTTCAAGGTGAGATTAAACAAAAAAGGAGACACAGACGGTAACCCCATCATTATCGCTTTGATTCTCTATACCTACAGCGTCTTTACAAATAAAGGACTAATGGCAACAACTTGTCAATAAGAACTAAGTAAAAGCTAAAGTTATGGGGTCCCTAAACAGACTCTTAGAAGAAGCTTAAGTGCATGTATTAACAGCGGGGCACACAATCTCCAAGGGGGAAGCTCAGTTTAACATAATCTCTAGTAAAGAAACAAAAGCTATTTTTGAAACTGACTTTTAAGGAATTCCTCTCTGAACAGTTTCATATTGGCTGTTGCAGCCTTTGTCCATCAGTTTCACCATTGGCTATCCCAGCCTTTGCCCATATTTCAAAATCCTTTGAAATAATGTCAGAATACACTTATCCAATTGTTCTCCAGAAAAATAAGGAAGAGAAAACAAATAGAATCATTAAATAATCTATTCTCCATGAATCTTGTAAAAATTTTAACCTTTCAATGCAAAGAACACACACATACACACAAAGCCAAAAACTCGGAGTAAATTCAGATTTAGCAAAAACTGGACATTACACATTTTGGTAGTCTGCAGGACAGACATTCAGAACCAGTATGAAAGACAAAGTCCTGATTTGGTGATCCATAAGCCTAGAGTTCTGAGTAGCTGCTTCTCTACTGTGAGCTAAGTACATGTGTTAACATCTCCATAATTCAGTATTTCCTTAATCCCTGCTCTGTAACTTGTCTATGATTCTCATGCTCTGCGCACATTTTCATTAGTGTTACACACAATGACTCCAACCTCCTGACTTTAAATTTCAAAATCTTTTCTTAAAAAGGCACACTCTGCTGGATGAAGCTTCCTCTAACTGTTACCAGAAAAAACCAGATGCATCTGATCCATATTTTCTATAATGTGATAATAAATGCCCCTTCAATTTTTTTACTCTCAGATTAATAGCCCAAACAAAAGTATCAGCAGACACTGAAATTATTCTAAAAACTGAAGGAGATGAGTATTAAAAGCACTGTTTTGTTACTGTAAACAGATAACTTACAATACAGTTTGGCATATGTCTGTAAAGAACAGGTTTCTGGGTGTTAACAAACACCAAAATCCATAGATTCATAGGTTTCATCTGTAAAGTAGAGCCATATTTTCATAGAACCTACCAACATACTTCTATATTCTTTAACATTGGTTCGAATAGCTAATACTATGTAAATTGTTTGTCTAATTTTATGAGACAAGATCTTGATTCATAGTCTAGACTGGCTTTAAACTTGTGATCCTCTTGCCTCTGTTCTCCCAAATGTGGGCATTGTAGCATCTACTGCCATATCAACCAATTTTAAGTATAAAATTAATCATCTGATAGTGAGATTATAAATAAATGAAAAGCAAGAATGAGCAAACAATAAATAAGCACCAAGAGTGAGAAGGATGTTGCCAACTTAAATAATGCAATGAGTACTGTTACTTTCAAAGATGAATAAATAAACTAATACACAGACCAGAAATTAGAGCAGACACACATGCATACACAATTTCTAAGCAGGGTGTTGCAATACATACATCCCATAAGACATTATGTCTGCTATTTATTTTAAAAAGACAGACAATTCACAGGAAAAGATCTTCACCAACCCCACATCTGACAAAGGGCTTATCTCTAAAATATATAAAGAATTCAAGAATCTAGACATCAAAAAACCCAAATAATCCAATTTTAAAAATGGGGTACAGACATAAACTGAAAATTCTCAACAGAAGAATCTCAAATGACCAAGAATTCTCAACAGAAGAATCTCAAATGACCAAAAAACTTAAAAAAATGTTCATCATCCTTAGTGAAATGCAAATGCAAACAATTCTGAGATACCATCTTATACCTGTCAGAATCGCTAAGATCAGAAACACTGGTAACAGCTTATGTTGGAGAACATGTGGAACAAGGGGGACATTCCTTCACTATTGGAGGGAGTGCAAACTTATATAGCCACTTTGGAAATCAGTATGGTGGTTTCTCAGAAAATTGGGAATCTATCTACCTCAGGACACAACTATATCACTCTTGGGCATATAACATGGGATGTTCAATCATACCATGAGGACAGTTTCTCAACTATGTTCATAGCAGCATTATTCGTTATAGCCAGAACCTGGAAACAACCTAGATATCCCTCAACCAAAGAATGCATGAAGAAAATGTGGCATATATACACAATGGAGTTATTACTCAGCATTAAAAACAGTGATGTTAGGAAACTGAAGACAAATTTACAGAACTAGAAAAAAAATAACTGAGTGAGGTAAGCCTGACCCAGAAAGAAATACATTGTATGTACTCACTCATAAGTAGATATTAACTGTAACGGATAACCCTGCTACAATCCACAGACCCAGAGAAGCTAGGTAACAAGAAGGGCCCAAGGCAGGGACACATGATCTCCCTGGAAAGGGGAAACAGAGAATCTCTCCTTGGTGGACTGTGGGCAGGTGGGGATGAGAACTCGAAGTATTGGGTTGGAGTGTGGGTGGAAGGGGACAGTACTCAAAGAGATGACTTGAGAGGGGGGCTTTATAGGGTCGGGGTCAGGTAGAAGCCTGGTACAAAGGATGTCTACAAGGATGGCCCTAGCTAAGACTTCTAGTGGCAGTGGATACATAGCCTAAACTGGCCATCCCCTGTGATTGGATTAGTGACTACCAAGGTTGTCACTGGAGAGCCTTCATCCAGTGACTAATGGAGGGAGATTCAGAAACCCATGGCCAAACACTGGGCTGAACTCAGTGAGTCCTCCTGAGGAGAGGAAGACAGAATTGTGGGAGCCAGGGAGGTCAGGCACATTGCAAGAAAACCCTCAGAAATGGCTAGTCTGGCTCATGGGAACTCACAAGGTCTGAACCAACAACCAAGGAGCTTGTATGGGACTGACCTAGGTTTTCTGCATGTATGAGACAGTTGTATAGCTTGGACTATTTGTGGGACCCCTGGCAATGGGTGCAGAGCTGTCTCTGGTGCTTTGGCTGGCTCTTGGGAACCTATTCTTTATGCTGATTTGCCTTGCCCAGTCTGAATACACCGTGAGGTGCTTGGTCTTATGGCAGCTTGATAAGTCATGTTTTGCTGATGCCCAGGGGAGGCCTGCCCAATTCTGAGCAGAGGGTAGACTGAGATGGGCAGAGGAACAGTGGGAGGAGGGAGTGAAAAAAGAGGAGAGAGGGGAGGCTGTGGTCAGGATGTAAAATATATAAATAATTTTTTTTTTAAAAAAAAGAAAGACAATTCACACGAAATCCTTGCACAGGCAGCTCATCAAAGATGCTCATCAAGTAGACACCAGAAAATGCACTCAATCTCATTAGCAGGTAGATAAATGGAAAGTACAAGACTCACTTACAACCAGTAGGTGATGTCTATGTCAAGTGTGTGAAGCAGGGACCTCAGGCTGGCTGTGTGTGTGTGTGTGTGTGTGTGTGTGTGTGTGTGTACCATGGTAGGATGTCAATCAAGGACATTCAGTTGGGCTAGTGTGTACCTTGATGGAATATGATGCAAGGACCCTCAGGTTGACTAGTGTGTATGTGTAACTTGGTATGGCCATTTCAGAAAGCAGTTTGCCATTTCAAGTTAAGTTTGAGCATTCCCAATTCTCATTTTAAGCATGTACTTAACATTCATCTGCACATGTATTTATAGTTATTCAAGCAACATTACTCCTACCTGTGTACAAGAAGTGGAGTATTTCTATAGATTATGATTTATTTACAGAAGAGCATAGTAAAAAATATGAGTGAAGTATAGTGTGAAGATGAATCAAATCTCCAATGTGAGGCTGAGGTGGAGAACAGTTGCTAAACAGTCCAGACTCTATTACACCCTTAAACAATGCTCAGAACCAGGTGACCGTGGCTACAGCATCATAAGACAGTGGCTGTTCTCAAGGATAGAGGATTTCTACTCAAAGGAGGATGTGGGGGCAAGTTAGTTCAGGATTCACTTCTTGCAGAGTTGCTTAGACCCACACCTGTGTTCAAAACATATTTCTGTGTATGTGTTCAAACAGAAACATTATGAATATTAAAATTACATGTGTCTCTTTATGGAAGTTTCTATATCAAATCTTTCCTCATGGTGTTGGCTTAGCCACTCAACTTGGGCCCCTTTGAATATCTACCAACTAAAGGTTGATAGTCCACTAAAAATTCTCATCCCTCCATGCACCTTTTCTTTTCTTTCCTTTTCCCTATCATTGGGAACAGAACCCAGGGAGCCTGTGTAACCAAACAACTGCTCTACACTTGGCTATACTCTTTCCACATTATTGCTACTTTTTTTTTTTGATGAACTGGGACTAATTTGGTTTGACATTTGAAAAATTAAATATTCATTAAATATTGTTGGTATATCCAAAATATTTCAGTAACACTTAAGCTTTACTATATTTAACTAAGCAGAAACTAGGTAAAATAATGGAAATTGTTCTTTTATTGCTACTCCTGCCGTGATCCATGTTCTTATCTGAGTTTGCCATGAAGTTATAATATTTGTCTTATTAAATATTTTTTCTGAGGGGAGTGCTCAGATTCACTTATTAAGTGCAAGTGTTTAAAAGTTAAATTCAAGAAATGAAATACTTACAATACTCTCAAAGTTTGTTTAGAAGCCCCAATACCAGTTCAGGTCTTGACCAAAAGAACCACAAACTATAGACATGGTTGGATTGTACATATTTCCTAGAATTCCGTTATAAAAGTTCCTGAGGCTCACAAAGGTAGACTGATGTCTATTGGCCACATGAGTATGCTCATTTTTTTCAGTAGCGGCTGGAGGCAGTCTGCAGCCTAGCTAGGGACCAGATGCACACGTTAGATAATCCACTCCTCTCTTACCTTGTTTCCCACTATCCTTAGGGGCCTAGTTCTCCTTCCCATACTTTGGTACTTTCTTTGAAAGAACACCAATGCAAGTGTCCAGAGCTGAATTCACATTGCTGCTTGTAAGTGCTGAGGAATCATTTAAGCTCATAAGCACTTTCATAAAAATTAGAATTCAGAATGAGGAAGGAGCATGGCTAACCGACTAGGATTTCCTCAAGAATCAGTTGCTTACCCAAGTGCTTAATGAGCATAATCCACTTTCTCTTTTCTTCTTTCTGGTGGACTTTGCAGGGAGAACTCATGTTTAGAGTTTGTTTAAATTGTTGAAATCCCAAGTATATTGTTAAAAACAAACACATTTCCTCAAAAGACTTTTCTAGAACATCTGATAAAGTGTAGATTAACACTTGGCAGATGAGAAGAAATGATACCAGATGTGACTCAAAGCTTTCCAAAAAAAGAAAGAAAGAAAGAAAACAAGAAAAGAAAAGAAAAAGAAAAAAAGAAAGAAAGAAAAAGGAGGAGAAGCTCAAGGAGGATGAGCGGAGGCACTGGCAGGAGGACTGCTCACTGCAGAGTGTGAATTAACTGCATTAGCATGGGACAGAAAAAGGACAGTAGATCAAATGGAGGCTAGCATCTGAGCAAAAGCATGGAGGGCAGTAAAGAATGAATGTTAGGAGGCCAGAGAATTAAATTCAGTAACTAAGAAAAAAGTTTAGAGTGCTAAACTGAGTGCTCATCATGAGTCAGAGATTGAGGCCAGGGAAAGAGTTTCAGAGTTGGTCAAGGCTTAAGGAATCTGGCAGCTTCTGGCTAACACAGCAGCTGAGCATAGGAGGGCTCAGTGGTAGGTTGTTGATTTCTTTCTTTTTTACATGACTTCTAAGTGTTGTATTAAGACATTCCAGGGTCCTGGGTTAGAATGTGGGGGCCTCCAACCCCAGTATCAGTTCCTAAAAGCCTGCATAGTAGCCCAGCTCATCTCGAACACGTGGCCTTTGGTACAAGATTGACTACAAAGGCGTTGAATACAGATGGCACAAAATGGTCCAATAAATACTGATTCTCCCAATTTCATATTTTGTACAGCTCTTTTTGTAAGATGAATTATCTGTTTTGTAAGAACTCACATACCATAAACACTTGGCAACTGACCACTTAGAGTTCAGAAAACGTACTGATGGACAAGTGTCAAAGCTTTGACCTGGAAGTACTACCCTTATTGAGGCTTCCAGTAACTTGTCATGCCTATGAGGCAGGTCTGAGAGAGGAGCCCTTAAGACCTGAGATCCAGATGTGCTAGGTCTCTTGGTTCCTGGATCCTGGACACTGGAGGTAGACCAAGCAGAGTTCTCCAGAGAACACCACTGGACTGTGCTTCATCTTTCCCGGACCCTGTAACCTATCCCTTTACTTGTAAGTTATCCCACAAAATAAACCTCCCTTTTAACCACATGGGGTTGCCTCAATACTTCCACCAATTGGTATGCACGGGGAGTCTTGAGCATCGCTGTAGCTATGCTCTGGCACTCCTACATCAGTTTGCCTGTGTCAACACCCCTTCAATTTTCTAATTTATTTGTTCGTTTACTTTGCAGTGCTAGCAGTTGAACATGAGGCCCTTGAACATACTTGATGCTACACTACCAATCAATATCACTGGCTTCCAATTTTCTTCTGCTTTATCATAAGCTAATGCATTTCTAAAGTATGGGCTCCTAGGGACATTACTGGCATAAAATTGAAACAAAAATGTTACTGTGGTGGGTTGTTAGCCTGACTTTCTTTTCTAGATGTATCAAAACACCTTTCAGAACACTGGGATCCCTGCTTGGAACTAAAGTGTTTTTTGTTTGCTTGTTTGTTTGTTGTTGTGGCGCTAATGAATCCAGCTGTCCTTCCATAACTCTAGAGCACAGCTGCCTCATTACAAGCAGTACAATCCTCAGGTCCCATTCAGGGGCAGGGAGGCTTTATGAGGATTTTTTTCTTTGACAGACCATATTTCAATCCTTGAGTATAGAATGTCTCTGAGTTTTGTGTTACCTCTTCTGTATAAAATATTTATTTAATTATCTCTTCTGCAGAAATGATTCATTTTACTATATACTGCCAACCAGTGTATACTCTCAATTCAACAGCTATGCATGACTCAAGCTACCTCTCAAGTGAACAGAGACCTTGCTCTTTTCTAATCCTTGTTAGACAGTTTGTTTCTAGGTGGTAAAGTCCTTTCAAACCAGATTACTAATTGGAATTGTATTAATTCATAACATTTTTTTCTAGTGGACAGGGAAAAATTAAGGATTGCGTTTGGCTTTTAAAATATCTTTAAGATGATGGAAGTTATGCTATTTCTTCGTGTGTGGCTCAGTCAGTAAAATTTTAAAGGACAAGGTATTTAGGAGTGAAAGGTTTTAGAACTGATATCAAGCCCCATGCAGTACTCCAGGAATGTAGAATTCAAATCAGTCTGGAAGGAAGACAGTACTGCATTGCAATGGCCTTGCAAGTCAATACATAGCTTGAAGACTGTAAAGTTCATACTTAGTCTGACTTCCTTTTCTGAACAAATCAAAACAGGTGTTTCAAAGAACAATGCCAGTCCAGAGCCAGGCTAAGGGCTGCTTAGTCCACACCTTTCCCTGGGCTTCTGAGACAGAACTGTATGAGATTCTTATATAAGCATGGTCTGGTCACAAAGCAAACTTTGTAGACAAAGGCAGCCACCAGGAGAATCTCTCTGCTGTGAAAATACTATCTATGTACCAGACCTTATGCACATAAGTCTTGGGGCACAATTTTATACATAATAAATGAGTAACTTTCTTCAATGCATCATAGCACTTTTCTTGATTGTGCACACAGTTCCTTAATGCTAAGCCAGAAATCCTGATCTTTCTCACTCTCCACCCAAAGCAAGCACTTCCTTGTGTCTTCCCAGATGTGCAGACCCCAGCTAAACAGCATTGGGACCTGACTTAAGAATTCAAGTTTCTTTCTCTGCTAACACATTGACTCATAGAAACCAGGCTGGAGAAGGGAGACAAAGGTCAAAACCTTGAGCCATTGTGCAGGTGCTGAATTACTAATGCTCCCATCTCAGGCAGGAAGCAAGCTTGGAAAGAGCTGGGTATGCTGTGAATAGGATCAGTCCCTCCTGGGGACACACATTCTTACTGTCAAGGGAAGAATAAGCTGTGAGTGGAGATGGAAGTAGATTGAGGCATTGTACAGCAACCACCTAACCCAGCCAGGATAGCTGTGGCGGAAGGAAGAGGGCAGAGGGCCTCCTAGAACAAAGAGACATGAAGGTGAGATGAAGCAGGCTCAGTAAACAGTGGGGACAGCAGTCACCCACAGGCACCAGGCAGACAGCAAAGGGCCAGTTTCTTTAAGGCCATCACAACCTGAGCCTGCTTCATAGCTGTTGGCTTTTGTTCAAATGTATGGACAGTTCTGCTTTTCCTTAGCATTTTCAGCACTGTTTGTAGACATGACTATTCTTTATAGTTTGCAAAATACTGTCATTTATCAACTCAATTATCATGCAGAGGATGCACCAAGAACAAAAAGCAACTGAGATACCACCAAAGCCATAAAATACGCATGACAGTAACTTAATCAAACCCCAGCAAGCACAGACTGAAAAGCAGAAGACATCTTCTCTGGCTATGGATAGCTGGAGAAAAATGGCAGTGAATCTTTTCAGGCCATGGTAACCTTAACCAGACAGTGCTTGGAGAAGACCATGTGTAAAGGGCAGGGTTGGCGGTATGAACCTCTGTTGTCCTGGATGAGAAGGTGACCAGCTCCTGGGAGAACATCTCCTATCACCCTTGACCTTTTCCTAATCTTCAAGGCCATCAGCAGCCTCTTTTCTAACTTTACTTAGGACATCAAACATGAACCAGCTATTTACTCATCCACTGTCATATCTTCCAGAGCATACCCTGGGGAGTGTCTCATTCTCAGGTGGTCCTTCACACGTACCAATACTTTTTCTATATATGCTAAAGGAATTCATGTGATGGTCAATTGCTGACAATACTTGCAAGCCAGCCAGCATACACTTCACTAAAAGACCACACTGTCGGTGCAGCCAGCATCCTAGAGGGACAGAGAGTAGACACAGGAGTCACCTGTGGCGAAGACAACATTCCTGGAGACCAGACGGTGCTCCACAATGGAGAACTGTGGGAGCTCAATCCTTTCCACACCAGTGACAGCCTTGTCCCCGCCGCGCCAGTAAAATTCAATGTCGTCCGTGGTGTAGCCATCTACCAGGAGAGAGAAGCAGGGACATGGTGGATAGGAGACACTGTTACATTAAATAACCACGAGTAGCCCAAGAAATTATCTTCATTAAAAAGAAATAATGGCTCTATGGCATTAAAAAAAATAGTTAATGTACACATTTGTGAGAAATGAGAAATTAGCTTTCAGGTCTTCGTGTGCTACCTCCACAGTCTGATTTGTACCAGGATGTTCCTGAAAGGCAAAGAACTGGGGTCATGGGCAATTCTAGCTTGGAAACAGAGTTCTGAGTGCAAAGCATGAGATTACAGACACCTGGAGAAAACCCAGCTGAGGATTTGAACACATCTTCACAGTGAGGAATAAGTTGGTGGGGGAACGCAGGTATGGAGGATTCAGGGATGGCTGTAGAGACTAAGGGGCAACTTTCCAATCGGCATCCAGTGATAAGAGCTCTTTAAGGTGCCTGCCCACTTCAGAAATGCTCTTGCTGGGAGACTCCTGCCTGAGTTTTCCTGGCGCAGGTACCCTCATCACAAAGAGAGTGATGATAATAAGGGTTGTATCTCTCACCTTGCTCTGGGGACAGTTCTCACATCCCCCTGAAAGGCAGCCAGTGCTCCTTGAGAATGAGTGAGTCAACGGGAAACAAAGTATAGTCTTATCTAACCCTCAGGAGTCTCTCAGATCACAGCAGATTATGTGTTTTTTATTTCCGTTTCTCTCACTTTGTATTCGTTATTTTTGTCTCTTTTATTCTTCCCTCTCTTTCTTCATTTCCTTCCTCCCCTTTCCTTCTACTGTTTTCCCCTCCATCCTCCTCTTTCTCTCTTTTCAACCTTCCTTCTCTTTCCTCACTCCTTCCTCCCTCCCTCCCTTATTTCCTATCTTCCCTTCCTTCCTGTTTCCCCCTTGAGTCAGGTCTCATGAACCAGGATTAGACGCACTACACCATCTGCTAAGAACTGGAATCACAGACCACCAAAATTCAAATCTGATGAAAAATATCACTGCCATGTAATAGAATTTTGGATTTGAACATACATAAAGCAAATCTATCCGATGCTTTCATAGCCCAGTACCTCAGCACTGACTGCTCCTGCAGTGGTGATCACAATCCTAGAGCACTCTGCTATCCCTCTGTGTAGACCACAGTGTGGGAGCAGCTATTTAGTACCTTCCTTCTGGCTTTCAGACCTGACAATGCCTTCTCTAAGAAAATACTCAGCCAGTTACACCACTCCTAAAGCTCTCAGTTGTTTTCTATGCAATGGGCAAAACAAGTCTAAACTTCTCACAAGGACCCCAGGAACTTACAAGACCCACCTCAGTTTGATGCTCTTCCCTCTCCCATCACCAGTCCATATACTGGCCTTTTGCTGCTCAGAGCAGCTCCTGTGCCCAGGGCAGATGTGCTTTCTGCAGAAGGTTTTTTATAGGTGTTCAAATAGTTCATTCTTCTCCAGGTCACATTGTGACTTACTGAACACTTTCTGCAGAAGCTGTCCATAAGATCCTACCTCCTGAGCAACCCCACAACCTCCCACAATCCTTTGTTCTTCAAAACACTGACTGCTCTGTTTGTCTGTTTCCCATCTCTCTGGATCATGTGACCAGGGAGGAAAGCATTTTGCCTGTGTATTCTCATGTACCTGCGCTTACAACAGTGCCTGCACAAGGCTGGGGTGCAGCTTTACAGAAGAGTGCTTGTCTCACATGTGTAAGGCCCTGGGTTTAAGCCCAGAACCAGAAAACAAAATCAAAGCTAAACAACAGTGCTGGCATACAGTCGAAGCCTGCAAAGCATGTGGGGATTAATTAATGGATCAATGATTTTGTACTCAGCTGGAAAACAAAGTACCCATTTTTTCCATTCCACTCCAAAGACAGAGAGGCTGGGAGAAAAGGATCCCCTTCTTGTTACCATGTGCTTTCACAGGACAAGCTCTCCCTTACCCAGAGGATCTCTTTTGCTCATCACCCACTGAGGTCAGGTCATACACCCAGAGGTCACAGTATGTGTCCAGGAAATTGGGGCTGAAGCTGCTTCCTAAATAAACTCATCTTCACTTCCTTAACATTTGTATAATCTCAGCAGAGACTATGGCATCTAGCCACACAGAAGCTATTTGATTTCCTAGGATAATCCTAGAAACTATGGGGATCACCATCTTTCCTCAGAGCCTTCTAAGCTCTTCTGGCCAATGTCCCCAGAGGCTTCAATCCTGCATCATTGGATGGGATATTATATCCCTAATCCCTGAAATCACAGCTATCAGGAAGCATGGACCCTGGCACAGTATAGAAGTGAAGGGGACAGTATGGCCAGCTGCAGCCACCCACTGTGCACTCCCTCAATGTGGTGACGTATCATATTCCCTCCTCCACCACAAATACTTCCAATGATACCAAAAAGGCCACTTCACTCAAGCGTTGAAACCTCAGTAGAACACCAGTTGAGACTAATAATAAACCAGTCTGTGAGAGACTCAGAACAAATACTTGTTGAGACTGGTAATAAAACAGTGTGTGACAGGTCAGGATCAATAGGTGGTACCATTCGGGTGGCAGGAGGCACATCTTGTTAGATGTTAGCAACACAGCTTCAACTCTCCCATAGAGGCATACAGCACTGAATTATCAATAAGGCATCTGAACACTCCTCAAATTGAAGAAAATTGCCAAGATACAGAAATGGCCAGCTTGTAAGGCTGTGATTCTGATGGGAAATGAGTTTTACTCCGACTGCCCAGGGTCCCAGCAGTCCAGCCACTCAAGCATGATGAAGCAGATTGTAGGAAAATTGCATCTCAGTGTTTGCTCTCTTCTCGCTGAATGGATTGAGATGGGGAACATTTGTTTTCTCCTATATACAGCACAGAAAACAGACTCTTTAATCAGATTAGAATGAAGTACTCTTTTATACTGAGTTACACACACACACACACACACACACACATTCCTGTCTTTCGATCTTTCTGCTTCTCTTTTGTTTTGTGTCTCCTTCTTTCTCTCTTTGTGTTGATAGTAAAATTGGTAAGAGTTAATTCTTTAATACTCTGTTTTGTTTTGTGTGTTGGGAATGATACACAGGGCCTTGTGTATAGTAGGCAAGAATTCTACCATTGAGGTACTCCCCCCACGCCTAATTTTAATATATATAAAAGTATCAGAGCATTATGGATAATTTAGTATAGATGCTAACTTATAACAACAACAAAAGATTTAAAAAGTGAAGGGCAAGAAAAAGGAAGGCGTATTCTGATACGCACAGCTTTCAATTTCCAGGGTGCAGTTTTGCTCATCCAATGGGTATCTTCTGAGGTCCATCATGCATGCTGCCGTGGTGGTGATCCTGAAACACAGAGTGAGGAATGACATTAGAGGTGTGTTGAAGAACAGAGGAGGGAAACTGTTTCAGACAGACACAAGTCACATCCACATAAGCCCCCTTCCCAAAGTCCACCTGACCAAAGTTTTCCTCAAGACACTCTAAGAACTTTGAATGAGTAAGGAACTCACTGAATGTACTACTTGAATATGCTACAGGACAGCTTTATCAAGAAAGCAATGCTATGCTTAATTTCACTTCCTTTAACTGTTTTAAATTGACATTTAAAATATATTTGTGTTAATGGTGTGTGGAGCAATATTTAGAAGTATGCACACATGACAGAATGGAAGTGAAGAGTGAACTCCATCTACAATCTGGAAACAAAATACATTTTTCTGAATCATAGAATTACTTAGCCCAAGTTCCATCCTATTCACTAGAACAGAGTCTACAATGGAGAGTATTAGCTTTTACTACTTGTTGTCTTATTCATCTCCCCCAAACAACCTGAAAGCACATGCACACGTATGCACATGTGCATACATTGCTAGGGACATTGTGCTTAGCAGTCTCCCACTCATTAGGACACTGCATAGAGTGTGAATGACAATGATGTTTCGAAACTGGATAGGAAAACCATATAAGTGAGGAAGTAAGCTTTTCTCTCCAACAACTCTTTCTGCCATCTAGGACTTATTCCGACCTTCCCATGTTGGTGTAATAATGATCTTTTTATGTAGGGAGAGCTCCTGCAGGGCTGCAGCTGGTTTGATTCCGGAGTGTTAGCACCTAGCTTTGATCTGCCTTTTGTGACTGCTTCTTTTTGGGTCCAGTACCTTCTGTCTAAAGTATGTAAATCCTACCTAAGAGTTTCCTAGGGGTTCAAAGCCTACACAAACTTGGTTTCAGGAGGACCCAGCAAAACAAGATGTCCCTTAATTGAGAATTCGCATTTTGTATTGTTTCTTTGGAGAGCTTGGAAAAGAGTTTTTGTTATATGGAAATTGATTTGCTAAAGATATAAATTGTATAACAATAAAAATCCCTTTGCTAAATGACAGTGAGTCAGTCTGCCAGAGGCTGATCCCCTGCAGCTGGAAAAGGCTAAAATTCAACCTTAGATTGTCTCTGTGTCTTCTTTCCACTGCCGCATGAACCCACACCTGATACAACATTTGTATCTATTAACTTAGAGATAATGCAAAATGTGTTCACAATTTTTCTTTCTTTGGAAGAAATACTGAGAAAAGTCCATGAGTCTAGAGAACGAGACCCAAGAGCCTGCATGTTGCAACAGGAAAGCAGACACGTGAGGGATCAAGGAAAGAACAGGCTCCGTTGGGCTGCAGGAGAAAGAAAAGTGGGGGCAAGGGCTGACATCAGGCCAAGAAGAGAGAGGGCAAGGCTGTGCAGCATGGCAGAGCCTCTAGCTCAACTCTCACAGGCTTGGCAAGGAAACAGAGTGACTGCTGGGAAACTTGCCCCTTTGAGCCCTAGCAGAAATGAGAAGGGCAGGGAGCTTCAGAGTGCAGAGTTGAGAGCTCAAGCCTTGTGAATGGAGGAGCTTGCCCAGTTTGAGAAGTCCTTGTGGCATCTGGCCCTATAATCCCCAGTCTTCCCACCCATGTCCTGATAGGTAGATTTCTGTCTTTCTTTTCTTCCCCTCTTTTCCTCCATCCCTCTCTTTCCTTATTTTATCTGTGTATAGTGACATACACACATAATGACATTAAAGATATATAATATTAAAGTAATATATATTTATAATCTATTTCTTTTTTCCTCTTTTCCTTTGTTTTTCTCTTCCTTTCTTCATTAACTTTCCTTCTTCTTTCTTCCTTGTTAATGTTCTTTTGATGTTTTTGCACTAGGACATCAGCCAACTATAGCTCCATTAAGGTCTGTGCCATGTACTTAAACATTTACCATTTCACCAACTGTTTAGTAAAGTCTATTCTTCTTCTTCTTCTTATTATTATTATTATTATCCTTTCCATTTGCAGATGAGCAAATAGGGTTTGGAAGAGCAAGTTGCTCAGCATATCCCCATTTTCCTAGTGGGCAGAGAGATCTGGGATCCAGGCAGCCTGTACTATGCACTCTAGCGAATATTTGATGCCTCCTTACCTTTGTATCAGTTTCTTAGATTACCCTCAAATCTTGAAGAAGACAGATATGAGTATGAATTGTGATGTCCTTGGCTGACTAGTTGCTGATCTTGCCAGCCTTCTCAAATACAGCCAGAATAAAAAAAAACTCTGGTCCTGTTGTCTCTCCTCACTGTCCCCTATGTCAATGCATTTATTACATTAAGCACCATTTACAAAAGGCCACACCCACTTGACTGCCTGGCTGGCTCCTTGTCTACTTTGGTTTGAGTCTATTAAGTCAGAGCTTAGCCTGTTTTGACCACAGCCATCTTTTGGTACCAAAACAGCACCCCCTGCCCCACAGCAAGCGACCCACAAAAAAATCACAGAATAAATGACTTTGGAGATTAAGGAAGCAATCTAGATTGGAATTATTGGCAGAGAAAAGTATCTTGGCCCTTCTTGCTTTCAAGGTGTTGGGTATGAGTCAGCAGGGGACACCAGCCCACAGTCAGGCATTCTCAGGAAGATCCCTGGACCCTTTTATAGTTGCCATGGGTTTGGTTTTCAAGGATGATTCACTGTTCAAGAGTCTCAGGTGAGCCCCTGCTTTCAAGATTAAGTAGCTGTTGTGAATCTTTTTGTTGCAGAGTGAAACCCTACAGAATCCAGTCTACTGCCTGCCATGAGCTTGACAGCTTCACCTCAGTGAAGACCACAGTGAAGCATGCCTTCTGCTCTGATTTCAACCTTGTTACAGTGACAGAACCAGGGATGGATCAACATGAATGTTCCAGAACTCTGACAAGCTTCTCTATCTGTGGTCAAGGCAGCACTCCATGCCCGTTGTTCATCTCCAGGTAACCACTGCTCCCAGTCCCTTTCAGCTGCCCATGTCATCTCTCACTCATTTACATTCCAGACTCTCTGGAAGCCAGGTGCTTTGGGTAACAGAAGCAAGTGTAGTTTTTCAAGGTCTAGGGGCTCACGGGCTTAGGCTGAGCACCTACACATTCTTAAGCAAGTGCTTACAGAGAAATGTAGAGGCCACAGGGCATAAACCAGTGATTCAGTTATCCAACCTTTTGTATTTTATAGACTATGTAGGGAAATACATTTACAGGAATGTCTAAAGCCTTTTGCTATGGAGGCTCCTTGAGGATGTTGATGGAAAATCACCAGGGCAAACTGCCTGCCCTGCCCGCACCCCCTGGATAAGCCTCACTACAGAGGCATTAGTTGTCTCTCTTAACTGTAGATCAACCCTGCAACTTGATTTGTCTGGTGGGTAGTAGATGGAACAGCTTGCTAGTCACAAGAGGAACTGGTCTCTTGTCCCTTCCTCTAACATCAGAATGCTATGCCAGGTGAGTCTACTGGTCCAGGAGAATTGACATGAGGACAGGCTTGAGGTGCATTATCTTCTCCGAGACCACCTCAGTAGGCTAGCTATGATCACTCATCTCAGCCTGTGGGGGAGCTAGCCAAGGCCAGTAGATATACTTGTTAACCCTCCAGAAAAATGAGCAATGCACACTTACCATGGGCATTAAGGTTTTCCAGTTGCTTGTTACACTGCAGTGATGTAGCAGTTGGTAACTACTCCTTAGTGGAGAATTTTCCCTAAAACAGAGGTGTCTGTTTCTGCATTAAAGCGACAGAGACAGTGCCTTTATGCACCCAGTCACTTCTGGCAGAGGAGACAGGCTAATTTCTCTCCTATCTATTTGTAAAGAATCTGAGGGCAGACCTACACAAAGGACCAAACCAGCATTGTGCTGAAAGACAAAATGAAGAGCACAGCATTCTCAACTCCCTGCCAGGAAAGTAGTTACACAGGAACCAAGACCAAGGAATTCTTAAGGAAAATATCCAAGGCTCAGCCCTCTTAGAGAAAGGGCAGAAAAGATTGAAAGAATCTGAAAAGCAGTTTGCATCTCTCCTACTATCTTGATCCGATTAGGATGCTTAGGGATGAGTCTCTCTAAAGGCACACTACCCCACTATGCTGCTCTAACTACGGTGTTTGGGGGCTGCTTGCCTGTGTTTACTGTGTCCTTGGATGCACAGAAGTTCCTTGAACATTGCAGTTACCCAACTTCTCTGTTTCATTTCTCCCTCCTGCTTGTGCTTTTAGTGTCAGAACTGAAATTCGATGCCATGTCCAATGTTATGCAGCCATGCCTATTTTCTTCTAAGAGTTGTATAACTTTAACCCCTAAGGTTTGGATTCATTGAGTTGATTTCTATGGTATCAGAATCACTCCTTCACATATGTTTTCCAGTATTTCCCAGCATCATTCATTAAGACAACTTCCTACTATCCCATGGATACTGTTAGGATCCTTGTCTAAATTCATTTCATGGAGTTGGAGAAATGGCTGGCAGTTAAGAGCACTAGTTATTGCAGTAGAGCTAGTGTTCAAATCCCAGCACCTACATGGTGGCTCACAGCTGTCTGTAACTCCAATTCCAGAGTATCCAACATCCTCGTTTGGCCCCCTTAGACACTGCACAAAAATGGGGTATAGAGAAACGTGCAGGGAAAATGCACTGCTATAACATAATAAAAAAATTAGTTTGAAACAGTTCAGTATATTTCAAGATTTATTTCTGGTTATCCATTCTATTTCACTGGACAGTATGTCTACTTTTATGACAAATGGTTTGTTTTGACTAACATAGTTTTGTAGTAAATTTTAAAATTACCAACTGTGAGGCCTCCATCCTTCTTTTGAAAGGTAATTTCAGACATTTGTAATCACGTGAGATTCCATTGGGAATTAGAATAGGAGTTTCCATTTCTACAAATATAATGCTATTGCATTTTGATAGGGCTTATGGTGAATGTGGAGATAGCTGGGGTAGTACTGTCACCTTAAAAATACATATTTCTATCCAAGACACAACATGGCCTTTGCAGTTACATCTTCTTCAAATTCTTTTACAACATTTCATAGATTTTAGTGTCCATGTCTTTCATTCTATGACTAAAATGTCATTGTATAGTGACAACATGTCTATAACCCCAGCAATCAGGAACCTGAGGCAGGAAGATTGAAAGTTTGTCATCATTCTGGGCCACCTAGAGAGAACATGTTAAAAAAGCAGACATGAAGATTGGGTTGGATCACACCTGTAGGATATGAAGGAGAGGCAGAGGTAGGGGGATAACACAAGAGTTGAGAGCAGCCTGGGAAATAGCTTTGGAGCAGAGAGATGGTTCACCAGTTATGAGTGCATACTACTTTTACAGAGGATCAGAGTTCAGTTCTCAACACCCACATCGGACAGTCAACAACCATTTATAACTCCAGTTCCAAGGGATCCAAAAGCCTCTGAGCTTTGCAAGTAACTGAATTCATGTGCCAGTACCCACCCTCATCACACACACAATTTATACTCAGTTAAACATATTTTTTAAACCTTATTAACAAAGAAAAACTAAATTCTTATCTTGTTAAGCGATCTGCTTTCTTACCTCCCTTTTAAGACCATTCCTGGTGACAGAAATACTGCTGGCTTCTACCTGTGCATTTCGTCTTCCACAATTTTTCTAAATTCATTTTTAGCTACAATAGACTGGAGTATTTATACAATCCCTTAGCTTTTACACATGGTCATGCTGTCTGTGAAAAGTAAGTTTATGTCATTATTTCCTACTTCAATAGCAGTAACAACTGAGTATCTTATTCTTGATTAGGGAGAAGTTTTCAGTCTTTCACTGTTATGATCTTATGCATTTCATACACAACTAAATCACCTAATCAAGTTTACTCCTTGTGCACTGCAAGTCTTTTCATAAAAATATGTTAAATTTTGTCTTATTTGATCTATTTGAATTGAAATGATCATGTGTTATTTTCTTTATTTTATTTGTGCAGTCCATTACACTGATTTTTCATGTGAAATTATTTTGCAATATTTTGCCACTTGATTAAGGTTTATACTGGTGGTTTTGGTTTGTTGATACTTGTTGGGTTTTGCATAAGTATTCACAAGGGATGCTATCTGCAGCCTCCTCCTGTAGCTCTTGGCACTGGCTTTGATACAATTGGACTGCTGGCCTCATAGGACAAAGGAGAAGTGAGCAAGAGCCCTCCTTCTTGTCAGTATTTTGAAAATACTTTAGTTAACTAGTATTAATTTTAGTTTTTCAGTGTTCGGTAGAAGGGACCACTGAAGCCGTTCAGTGTGGAACTTTCACTTTGAGAAGTTCATATTTTCTGTTTTATGCACAATTCCATTTTGGTAGGTTTTGTGTTTCTAAAATATGTGTTTGTCTCATCCAATTTGTATAATTTTATAGCACATAAACTTTATTGTGCCCCTCTTGTTTGTCTGTAAATAATTGTTAGGGAAGCCCCATGTTTAAAAAAATCTGATTTCAGTTATTTGAATCTTTTGTCTTTTTTCCTTGTCAACCTAGATAAAAGTTTGTCAGTATGTTGATGGGTCTTTACAAAATACCCAGTTTGTGTTCCACTCCATTATAAAAAGGGGGATTGATAATTTTATTTATCTTGCAAAGCACTGAAAACACATTCACCATTAGTGGAAACATGTGATTTTATTCATGAACAGTTTTTTTCCCCTATGCATATTTAAGCTTACATTTGGTTTTGTGTCTGGCTCACTACACAAAAGTTTCCCTAAATCCTGCAGTAAGAAATCTCAAATCTCTAGGCCCACAGGAACAAAAAGAAAATCTGCAGTAGCCCAGGACATGACAAAGAAAACACAAAACCAAACTTTCAATGGGATGCTGGGGCCATGAGGAGTGTGCCCTCGGGAAAGGCTTCAGCCATTCCTGTGTCCCATCACTGTGCTTCACTCTATCACGTTAGACTTTCAGCTGTAGGTTTTGGCAGCCACCTCCCCCATTTCAGTTTCTTTTGGTCACAGATAGGAGAAGATTCACCTTTTCAGTGAATGGTCTACCTGGACAAATTACTCTCGGAACTCGGCACAGAGAATTGATATAATTGCTACCTCTCCTTTCCATTTTGTGGCACTTTGCCTCCTCTGTTTTGCCGCTCTGAGGTTTAATATGTCCACAGTTGTTGTATCTTCTTGGTGGCTCTTTTATCAATGTCTAGTGTTTCACCTTTTGCTAGAGTTTTTGACTTAGAGTTGGTTTTCTTTTAGATCAACGCCATTGCCTCACATCTTCCTTGGCTACCATTTGTATGAAATATACATTTTCATGCTTTCACTTTCAACTTACTTAGATCTTGACTCCGATCTGAATTAAGATGTCTGTGCTTTCAGATTACCTTTTGTAGACAGGGTATAATTAGATCCTGATTTATTTCTAGACTCTCTGCTCTGTCACTCTCTTGCTTTTGATTGGTTCAATCCATTTACACTTAAAGTAATTACTAATAAGAAAGGATGGACTTCTACAGCAATGCCACTTGCTTTCTTTATGATTAGAAGTTTTTCCTTCCCCCATTTCTTTCACCTACTTTATTTGTTGTTTAGTAGATTTGTTAGCATGATATGATTTCCTGCTCATTTCATTTGCAGCTAGTTCACAGATACATTCTTTTTGGTTACCATGCATATTAAATTTAACATCCCAAATTTATAACAATATACTTTGTTCTAATACATAATCTTCAATGATTTCAGCACCATTTTTACCACCGGCATTAGAAACTGTCTCTGAACACTGTATACCAGTAACATTGATTATAACTATCTGTATGTATTTTTTTGGTGGTGGAGGGTGTCAATGAGACAGTCCTTTAGCTATATAGCCAAAGCTGGCCTAGACCTTGCTATAACATAGTCAAGGCTTGTGATTTTCCTACCTCAGCCTGCAAAATGCTAGTGAATTCATCATTTAAGTCCTGTAGAGACTAAAATTTCAAAAGTGTAATTACAAATCTTTTAGTAACATTGGTGTTCATTCCTTATCACTGGACATCATCACAGCTTCATATGTCTTAGCATTAATGTCCAGTATCTGTTTCTTTAAACCTGAACACTTGAATACTCACTTCAACACTTCATTTAAAGTAGGCCTATTAAACAGAAGCAAACTATCTCAGGATTTATTATCTGAGAGAACTGCCATTCCTTCTCACTTTCAAGGGCCATTTTCACATACAGCATTGTATGTAGACAGCTTCTCTTTCCTAGTCTATATAATCATTATCCAACTGGTTTTTGACACCCAATGTTTCTGGTGATAAATGGGCATGTAATCTTTTTAAGAATCCTGTGTCAGAGATGAGTCCTTTTCTCTTGATGCTGTCAAGATTGTCTCTGTACTTAGCATTTGTAATTTTGGTTATAATGTGCCTCGTCATAGATCTCTCTGGTTCTATCCCTACCAGAGTTCACTGAGATTCTTGGATTTTTACATTTATAACATCCATCAAAGTGGTGATGCTTTCAGTCATTATTTCTTCAAAAGTCTCCACTCTCTCTCATCTCCTAGGATTCCTATAAATTTTGATTTAGTATTGTTTTCGCACAAGTTTGCTGGGCTCTGTTAACTTGGCTTCTTTCTTCCTATTTCCTGTCCCTTAGATTCAACCCCTTTAGTAGCCACAGTTTCAAGTCTATATATTCTTTCTTTGTGTTCAAATCTACGGTTGAACCCTGTTAGTGTATTAATCACTTTAATTATTTCTGTTTGGTCTCTTTTTATAATTTCTATTTCTTGGTTGATTTTGTGCATTTCACTCACATATAGTCATCAGTTCCCTCAGTTCTTTGTTCATCTTTCTCTTCTCTCTCACCTGGGGTGCTAAGATGGATATTTTAAAGTTTTATCTAGCAGATGTAATGTCTAAGAAGCTGCCAATTCATTTTGTTCCTTTGAGGTAAACAATTTTTTCTCCTTCTTTGTATGCCTTTTGCTGGAAGTTAGGAATTTGATTACAGTAGTGTGGTGAATGAAAATCAGATCACTTCTCTCAGTCTTTGCAGACTGGCTGTGCAATGGAGCATGCTGCAGCCATGCACTTAGGCTTGTTTTGTGCCAAGGCATCAGACCTAAACAAAACTGAAAGTGTCTCAGGACTTTTAGGACCATATGCCTTTCCTTGAAATGGTTATGAATTTTAAATTCCCTTGTCTATAGGAATATTTTTTTTCTCTTTTTCTCATTTTTCCACCTTTTATTCCATGCTTTTCATGGTTTCTTTCACGTCCTCAGGAAGGGCATCCGAGCATCACTGACATTTTGTAGCCTTTACAAACAGGGACATTCTCTTTCATTGGCTACACTCTGAATTAAACAGAACAGAGCATTCCTTGGTGTATATATTCTATGTGCAGTTTGGAATATAACTTTTAAAACAAAAGTCTCATCTCCTCCTTCTGATGTTAGGGAAGGACTAAGAAGTGGATGTGATGCTCTTAACTCTGCTAAAGAGGTATTTGAGAACTAGAAAGCAAATATTGCCTAAATCTTCCTGCTGAACACAGTTTTTCTTGATTGTGTATTCGGGCCATTGCTATGTACTGTTTCAGGGACTGCACAAAATTGCCTCAGAGAGGTTCTCTGCTTGCATGTTTCTATGGGGAACAGAATCCTGAAGGCTTTTAGTCTCCATTCTCCCACTCCCAATCCCTAAGAGAATAATCTGTAAAGATAGGAGGGTGTTCATGAAAATAGAGCAGAGATGATCAAAACTTAGACTGTAAAGGTAAAAATAAAGCAGCCATTTACTCTGTAGCCTAGGCTGTCACATAATTTATGACAACTGCACTGCTCCTGCCTTCTGAGTCCTAGAATCATAGGAGTGGAATTATAGCTTCATGGCCTAGCTTAAAATAAATATTTTGACACCTCAAAAAATAACCAAGATTATAATAAAGCAATATGGTCTTTGTGGTAATAATTGATTAGAAAATCCAAACTAGAACATTTTCCTGAAAAACATGAATTTTTAAGGCAGACAAGAAAACATGAAGAGACCATAAAAATACTAGGGTATTTCAAGGTAGTATGTATTTTTTAAATAGAGGATATTCTAAGCAACTCTACAGTAGACATTTGAAAAACCAGATAAAACAGGCAAAAAGTTCCACCTACAATAAGCCCAGAATGAAATAAGTAGTGTGACTGTTCCTAGACCTTGAAGGAAAATGTTTCATCATTTTAATGTGTTGGAACAAATTTCTTCCACAAGAAAACCTGATAAGCATTTAAGGATGAAATTAAATCTAATTTCCTTACACATATACTAAAACAAAAACAAAAACTATCCCCATATTTCAAGTTATACTGTAGAGTTACAGTAATTAAAACAGTATGGTCTGACCTCAAACAGACTCACTGAATAGTAGAATAGAACTAAGGACTACAATATAAGCCCATATTCTTAAAGCTACATGATTTTTGATAAAGAGACCACAAATACACATGAGAGGAAAAAAACCCAGCATCCTCAACAGTATGGTACTTGTCAAACCGAACAACTACCATGTAGAAGAATAAAACTGGATACTTCTTTATCTCGCAACCTTTACAAAACTCAACTCCAAATGGGCCAAAGATCACCACAGAAGGTCTGACACCCTGAGTCTGACAGAGGACAAAGTAGGAAATTCAGCTGGACTCCTTGGCACAGGAAGTAATTTCTGAACAGGACCCTGACAGTGCAGACATCAAGACCACCAATTAGAAAACGGGATCCCATCAAGCTAAAAAAGTGTCTGTAGAGCAAAGCACACCATCGTTCAAGCAGATTAGCAGCTTACAGAATGGAGAAATTTTTTTTTTTTACTAGCTATACATCCCAGAGTTAGTACCTACATTTTACAAAGAACTCAAAAATCTAAACATAAAAAACCCCCAATACAAATAAACAACAACAGCAACAAAAGTGGCCTAACTAAAATAGGGCATGGAACTAAACACAGAGTTCTTAAAAGATGAAATATAAATGGCTAAGAAATATTTTGGAAAAATGTTCAGCATCCTTACTCATCAGGAACATCCAAATTAAAACTTCTTTGAGATTTCATCTTATCCCAACTAGAATGTATAAGATAAAACTACAAATTGCAAAAGATGCTGCCATGTGGAAAAGGAAAACATTTGCTCACTGATGATGAGAATGCAACTTGGTGTGGCCAAAAAGAAAATAAAAGATTTCTCAAAAAGAGAGAAAAAGATCTACCATGTGATTGAGCTGTAATACTCTTGGGTATATACTCAAAGGATTCTATCACCTACTGCAGAAATACCTGCCCATCCATGTTCATTGCTATTCTCATAATACCCAAGAAATGAAAACAACCTTGAAGTCCATCAGTTGCTGAATGGATAATGAAAATGGAGTGTATCATCACTGTTGAATGCTATCTGGTTGCTAAGAAAAACAAAATTATGAAATTCTCAGGTAAATAGATAGAGCTGGAAATCACCAGTCTGCATTAGAAAAGTTAGGGTCAGAAAGACTAATATCCCATGTTTTCTCTTACCTGTGGATGTTAGTTTTGATTTGGCAGACATGTGTATTTATTTAGAAATAGCTATAAATCCACAGGAAATTGGTAGGGGGCCATAGGGAGTGCTTTCAAAGAAGACAGTATAATGAAGTAATGTGGATGATAAAACAGGAAGGCTTAATTTAGGCATGGGGTGGGAGGCAGAGTAAAGGAAAGAATATGGGGAGGGATAAATAACACTAAAGACCTTTTGAGAAAATATTGAAGTCTACAATTGTAGAAGCTTCCTAATATGCATGCATGTGTGCATATACACACATAGACACACACACACATTCCTAAGAGTTAAATTGGTGTTACATTATAACAGGGCAACAATGTACTTACTAGAAACCACAGACTAATAAATAAAAAGCTCAGTGCCAAGCATGGGCCCCCTCTTTTGGAGTTGGTAGTAGTCCCATAGACCCTAACTGTGGGAGCCTGTTTTCAGCTTCCTCTCGACTTTACCCAGTAGGTCTGCATAGAGAGGATGATTGCACCCTGGGCTTGAGTGCAGGTGTCTGAAATGGTGTGCACTTGGCTGTGCTGGCGGGGGGTGGGGGGGTGGTGGTGGTGGGGTGGGGGTGGGGTTCTCCACCACTTGGCATCTCTATAATCCCTGGGGCAGAGACAGTCAGGGCTCATTGGAATAGGTTCCAGGTCCTCTCAAGGCTATCCTTTATTTTCTATCTGTTTATCTTCACAATCTAAATCCTTCTATCTAATATTTCCTGCTGCTTGCACTCAAGAAAACTCTGGGGAAATGTGGGTTTGGTGTGGTAAGCACTTCGCACCCAGAATTATAGGCTAGCGAATGCTATTGGTTACCTTCCACACTTGTTCTCATTTTTTAATACTCCACATACAAGGAGTCATAGAACATGAAGAAATCAAGCTGGTACTCACCTGGAAGCTTCATCTCCATTGGCTAACTTTCATAGTGCTGAAAGGTGCTATGTATACTACCAGAGCACAAAAGTGATCATGAATCTTTCCTATTTGTAAATAGTGCAAGCTACAACATTGGCCTCCCTGGCAAAATACGCCTACTGGTGTAGTGACAGTAAGAATATCATGGGATAAGACAGCTATTTTTTTATTGAATTTAAGGCCAGCTCCACAAGAAGAAACTCATGTCTGGTACCATTATCAGGCTAAGAACCTGGAACTAAACAGGCCATACACTCCAGAGTTTTATTCTGCTAAATGGACATAATATTAATCTGACTCCTAGTGACTTTCCATTATTCCTATAGATTAAGGCAACTCTCAACCCTCATTAGAGAAGCTCCTTTTTTTTTCAGTAGATGAAGATTAACGCAGAGATACACAACTGATCAAGGTTCAGAAAATAAAAAAAAAAAATGGCAGGATTCTCAGCCCTGGATGGGACATCCATATCATAACCCTCCTCCAAAGGCTCAGGAATCACCATGGAACAGGAAGGAGAAAGGTTGTAAAAGCCAGAGGATGTGGATAACTGCAGCCAAACAGTGCTTTCTGGACACCAGACCAAATTTCATCATCGAAAGGAGAGGTGGCAATGAAGTCTCATCCCCATATCAGAGGAGCTGTTGGCAATGTTTAGCTGTTGGGAGGTGGACAACTGGTTTTCCGTAAGAGTATAGCCCCTGGTGGGTTGACCATGCTCCTGTGGAAGGCCATACAACTAAGAATACAGGGGCAGCACAAATTGGACTTGACTGTTTTTCAAAGGACAGAGTTGGGTGGGTATAGGGAAGGGGGATAGACTTGGAAGAAGTTTCAGGAATAAGTAAACATGATCAAAATGCATTGTACAAAATTCTTAAAGAACTAATAAAAAGAGGAAAAATTCTGCCCAAAATGTTCTTACAGGTAGGATATTTGCATGCAGATATTTAAAGGAATATTGACCTTCTTGTGAATAACTAGCCCTATAACATATACTTGATTACAAAGCATGCAGAATGAAAGTCTTCTTGATTAATAATATCAAAACACAAAGGAAATCAGAAAACATCAACCTGCACACTGGCATATTTAATAGACTGTATCTGACAACATAGCCCATACAAATGTGCAGACTCCACACTACTAACTCTCTAATGTATAATTCTTTAAGAAATTTCAATAAATTTGTTCTTATTTTCTGGAAATTTCTACACATCATGAGTTTTAACAGAAGTAAGATTATTGAAAGCCAGAAAATGGAGGGGAAGTTACTTTTTAGGAGAGTTTACATTCATTTTAAAGGAGACATTTCTCAAAATGGGTAAACACATGGTCAACAGACATAAGAAGAATTCTCAGACTCACTGATAATAAGAGTAAAACACCATTACACACATATAAGGATGTCTATCATGAAAATCAGGAAGAAGTACTGGCCAGGACAGGAAGAAGAGTACCCTGCACTCTGTTAGTGGGAGTGTAAATTGGCACAGCCATTATAGAAAGTGGTATACAGGGTTTTCAAAAAACAAACAAACAAAAAACCCCAAAACAACAACAACAAAAACTGAAAATGTGCTCACAATTCTGCACTTTCCCAAAAGACTATAAGCCAATTTGTCAAAGAGATATCTACACTCCCATGCTGAATGCAACACTGTTTACAATTGTGAAATTATGAAATCAATCAAACTACCAAAAAACACATTATCAGAGAAGAAAGTGTAGTATAAACAATGCAACATTCTCTAGTTAACAACAACAATGAAAGTTCTGTCCATTGTGACAACATGGACAGAAATGGAAAACATTAGGCTACATCAAATAAGCCAGGCACAGAAAAACAGACTGTTGTGATGTGTATGTAGTACCAAACCCAGTCAAACACAGAAGTAGTAGCAGAATGAGGTTGAGAAAGTCTGGGAGAAGAAGGAAGAAGACGATAACATTAAAATGATAAAAAACTCAGAAAGGAAGATTATTTTCAAGGTCTACTGCACAGCATGGAGAGTAAGAGTGCACTGTATACTTCAAAATTGCTAACTATAAATTCCTAAAAGGAAGTTTCAAGTTTACTCACCACAAAAGAGATTAAATATTTAAGGAGGAATGTGATACCTACTTTGATTCAATTATTCCACACTGCATGCATAAATCATAACATCAATTTTTACCCTTTAAGTAGATGTAATTATAAATTCTTAATGTATAATAAAAATAAACATTTAAAAACAAATAAATGTAGAAAATTAATATATAACAGTCAGAGAAATAGTCATATAAGCACAGAATGAAGAAACAATATATACTTAGGACATTCAAAAGTTACCTTGCAACGGTCATCATTTTAATAGTTGTTAAATATAAATATAAACTGGTACATGTTTCACTTGTCATATTTCAATGTATAACAAAATTCTGGAAAGTACTTAACAGACTCTACACACACACACACACACACACACACACACACACACACACACACACACCTCCCTATCTGGGAATTAAATGAACACATATTAGTTACCCTAAATGGAAAATATCATCATCCTTGATGGTGGGCTCAGACAGCACCCACGTCATAGAAGAATGAGCTGGTGCTGTATATTGTCAGCTCACCATTCTTCTGGAAATCAAAGTCAGTACAGTGGAGTGGGAAAAAGAAATGAGAAAAAAACTATTTTAAAAGAAGAAAAACTCACTACAATAAGTAATATACGTATAAAATTAAATTGTTTAATTGGAAATAAGAGATTAGTGTAGCTGGATGATTTGCTATACGATGGTGGTTTGAATGAGAACTGTCTTTCATAAGCTCATGTATTTGAATACTTGGTGCCAGTTGGTGGCATTGTTTGGGGGAGGTAATGGAACCTGTTGGAGATGTGGCCCTTTTGGAAGAACTGTGTCATTGGGGGCAGGCTTTGAATGTTTATAGCCTTACCCCCACTTCTAGTTTCCTATCTATACTTTGTATTTATGACTAATGATGTAATCTCTCGGCTTCTGCTCTTGGCTGCCTGCTCCCATGCCTCCCCTGCCATTATGGACTCTCCCTCTGGAACTATAACCAAAATAAACTCATAATGTTTTATCACAACAATTAAAAAGTAATTAATAATGAAATCGGTACTAGAGACTCTCTGTTATAAAGAATCTGACCATTTGGATTTTGGGGGGGAATGTGAAAGGCTTTGAGACCTTGAACTAGAAATCCTATTTTTGCCATGAACAGAGCTTAATAGCTCATTCTATTTGGAGCCTGGAAGACAGTAGTGATGAGAGCAATGTGAAAGGTAGAGGCTTCATATTTAAATATTAATGACTGGGCTAGAGATCAGTCATAGGATATTTTGATAAATGGTATGGATGTATTCTGCCCTTGTCCTAAGACCTTGCCCAAGGCTACACTAAAAACTATTGGACTCTTTGATAGAGTCAGCATAATGTTGATTCTGTGAAATGGTTATTACTAACAACTATTATGCAGATCTACAACTAAAGAGAAATTGGGACACAAAGAAATTCAAAATGTACAGTTTGGAGTGAAAAAGAGCACTAGGGAGCTTAATGTTATAGCCAATGCACATGCCAAAAGAGAGGCTGTAATGTTAATTAGTTAGGGGCTATTACGGGGTGACCTAGGCTTTACAAGACCAATGGGAATGGTATACTTAGGGCAAAACACCTCCCAGGTAAGCTTCCAACTTGTGAGAGAGGAAAGCCTGAAGAGGTTCCTGTTCCTAGAAAAATACTACACACAAAAGCCACTGCTAATGTGATCCAATATGGGGACAATCCATCCTAAGGTGGCCAACAAACTTGACAATGCCATCTACATAACAGTGGTTTTGGAAGCATGAAAGATGCAAGAGTGAGGAGATCATAAATTCTCCCTCCAAGTTTCAGAGAGTTGTTGAGGATAGGCATGATGTAGCAGAGGAATCCTGAAAACAAGGCCATGAAAGGCTATTGTATAAAGCTGAAACGATGAAGGCTGGGTACAGTGGAGACCCCAACATGTTGAAGGCCCCAATACCTCTCAAAGCTCAGACCTTTGATTTAATAATGCCTTCAAACTTTTAGCCATAGGAATGGTTACATTAATAATGTTCAGCAGTAGTTTTTAACAGAAAGTAGGGATCTTACAATGTACTGTCCAAAATATTTTCACATTTCCCATCAAAAGATGCTACCTTTTTTGATGACCATCATCCAACCTCAGGTGCTTTATAAGGCAAATGACATTATATTTGTAACTTCCTTATCAACCCCTAGCACAGAGCAACACAATGTTTAATGAGGCAAAGAAAGACATTTAATGGCAAAAGAATATCCAGAGATTGAAAAGAAGGCAGAGAAGACAGAGATAGAAGATAACTCCACCTTCTGACAGATAGCAGGGCAAAGTAGAGAAGTCATGCAGGTAGGGGCAGATGAAGGCCCTGAGTCCAAATGCCCTCTGCATCCAAGACCTTTCTCATACCTTGAAAGGCATGACTTCCCAAAGGTAACTTTAAAAGGTGTATTCATGTCAGGACAGCATTGTGCCTTATTCAGAGATGCCCCAGTTTCATAGCAAGCTGGCCTCTGCCAGAGGCTCAATGTGCCCAACTGTGGTCAACTGTGCCTAAGTCAGTGACCACTAATGAGTTCATGCAAAACTTGAGCTCAAGGCACTGGAACAGTTGGGAGAAACAGTTCCCAGTGCCACTAACCTTTCTTTACCAGTAGAACATTACATTTCTCAAGAAGTTGTGAACCAGTCCATCAGCAGAGTGAAGGATCAATACTTTCCCAGAACAAGGCTGATCTGAGGCACTAATGTGTGCTCCCTCTGGTCTATAGCCAAAGATCTTCATCTTTTCCAGAAAATGCAGAAGTCCCCTTGATCCTGGTGCATCATGGCTATATGTGATGAAAAAGAAACTCAGAGACTCAAAGTAGTGGTTGACCACCACTGTGGGCAATAGTTGGGGTGAAGAAAGAGCTCAGTGTCCAACAGTGGGAAAATTCAATTGCAAATCTCAGGTATAATCACTCCAACTTACACCCACAGCCAGGAGGAAAGTGCTCTCTTCTGGGTGAGACTTCCACAGCAGCACCTCATGAGGACAGGGACAACAAGTCAGAACTATGGGGAGTTTGGGTGGTATATATCTCCTCCATTCCCATACACAGTACAGACACCACTGACGAAGAGGGTCAATTTCAGCTTTCTGGTATTTCCACGAAAAAACAAAAGGTATTCAGGAGAAAACTGACTTTGGATTTTGAATTTTGAATTTTGCTGTCTTCCCAGGAGCCCCTGTTACATTGCTGGGTGTCAGCAGAATCTACAGCTCCTAGTCAATCTGAAGCTCCAGACAGAGACAGCCAACACATATCGTACACTGCAACATTGAATACTGACATGCTGTAGGCTGGGAAGGTTCTATGTATTATGATACAATATGTTCAACTTCTGATGAGTTAATAAAGAGCCAGGCAGCAGTAGCACATGCCTTTAATCCCAGCACTCAGGAGGCAGAGGCAGGTGATATCTGTGAGTTCTAGGCCAGCCTAGTCTACAGAGCAAGATCCAGGACAGGTACCAAAACTACACAAAGAAACCTTGTCTGGAAAAACAAAACAAAACAAAAAGATGTCACAATACTATAAACTGAGGAGCATCTGATCTTATTTACCGAAAGATACTGTATACAATCCATGTTTGAGATACTAGCTTAGCTCTGGCTTGCTGTGTTCCTACCATGATTCAGCAAGTGTAACAACAATAAAAGAAAGAAGGGCTGAGGATAAGGGTGGAGAGTGACACTGATAAGAGCATCTGTGCCTTATTTAATAGAGAAACATTGCATGTATTTCTAGAGGAGAGGCTGGACTATACTTCATAGAGCAGCACAAGATGAATATGTGTGTATGTGAACTTTAAACAATAACCAGCATCTTTAATTATTAATGTGCTTTTTGTTCAAAAGCTCAAGTTAAACTCTATGAAGACATACTGTTTTGAATATCGGGATAGAAATGTGTAGGCTAGCCAACTTCTAAGAAGCCAGACGCTTGCAGTGCAGACACTGTATACACAGTATATGCTGGTCTGTCTGCACTTACGGTGATTTGTGTAGGTCCACAGAAATCTGAAGAATTGTTAAAGAAATAGGAGGATCTCAATAAAGACTGAGAGGCACTAGACAACTGCACCTGGAAAAAATAGGCTGCACAGGAAGCTGCTTCCTGATTGCAGGTAACCGATGGAAAGTTAACCAAAAAGATTATTTTTAGATTGCTGTACAAAGGCTATTATGAAAGGTCCCCTGACTTATTATTGCAGTAGTACTTAATCTGTTGGCCAAGTGTGAGCTAAAGATACAATTTTTTTTAAAAAAAATACTTTATTTGTTTAGTTGGTTTTCTTTCTATTTTACCTTACTCTTACCTCTTATTTGGCACAAAATTTAATACCTTGAAATGAAATTTGTAAACTTATTACAGCATCTGCATGTGCGTTACATAACTATATTCCCCAAAGTTAAGGTTCTTTGATTTTAACAAAGGCAAATAGATATAGTTCACTTTTGTCAAGAAAATAAAGAATGCAGGGCCAGCAAGAAAACTCATGGGGAAAGACACTAGGCAGCAAACCTGAAACCTGAGTTCAATCCTGGTAACTCACATGGTGGAAGGAGAGAAACAATTCCTTCAGGCAGTCTTCTACCCTCTTTGCATGAATACACACCCAAAATAAATACATGAAAAATGAAGAAAAAGAGACCACAAGAAAAATATTTTTTAAATGAAAAGAAAAAAAATTAAGAGAACCCAAAGAGCATGCTTTGCCTTAAAAAAAAAAATCAAAATGTTAATTTTAGTTGATACTTGCTCCCAGCTACCCTCCATCATATATATCCTCATGCACACACAGCCCCAAACTCAGGTACCTAACTCACATACACATATATGGACAAAGGCATGGCATAAACACATGCGGCCTGCCTCTACTTTGGTGAGAGAAGTAGGCAGGAAGGTAAATGGCTTTCCATTTTAAATCCCAAAGATGTTGTGGTAGGTGTTCTTCCAGGGAGACCAGCCTACTATCACAACCTCTTACACTGATGCCAAGTGTGGGACAAAAATATAAAATGCAAATCCCAGCCATAGAAACATCAGGCTAGACTTTGGAGAAAGATCACCACAGTTTTATTGACATGTGCTGTCATTCCCTTATATATAGAAAGGTCTGATTTGGCAGAAATGTCAACTTTTGCTACAATACTGTGGTTGGTTAAAAAAGATATTCAACATCTTCTAGTTAAGGCAAAGTTAAATAATTTCCTCAACTCAATCTAGAAACTCTGCTAGTCACAGGATATAGATTTCAACACGTTTGGTTTGGGTTTTACTTTCAGCTATTGGGGTCTTCTGAAAAAGGTCTGGACTCACAACAATCTGAGATAGGTCTTCCTCCAAAAGACCCACAGGTGCTCCATTCAAAACTGTGAGCCACTTCTAGAAGGCCTCAAGGCTGCTTTTAGTCCATGGCATCAAGGAAGTTAGACAGGCACATACACACTTCCACACCAAACAACAGCACAGAGCCAAAATCAGAATGAAATCCATTCAGAGACAGAGGACTTAAGACTATCGTTCAGCAAATTGATCATATACAATTATAAGACAGCAGAATGGAGCATCATAGGAAGATCAGGTCATTTCCTATCAAGCAGGGAAGTCCTGGGCCTCCTCTGTGCAGCTTAGGAGGCAGCCTGGTTTTCAGGTAAGTGACTACATCTTAAGCCCTGGAGAGATCTCTGTCTCATGTGTAAGGCTCTCACTCCATCTCTCCATAAATATCTGTGGCACTGCCTCCATTGAGTACCACTGAGACTATACCTTAAATCTGCACAGTAGACATCTTTTAAGTAGTTCAGCTAGCTTTGAAAAAACCCATTAAAGCCTCTCAAGTGTCAGGACAATATTAATTACAGGTCTTTGTGCTTATGATATGGGAGTCTGTGTTCTTAGATATGGCAACCCAATTATATACAAACTATACAAGAAGGCTACTTTTCAACTGTCGGTGACTATTTATAGTAACAGTAATGCCCCAAATCTTAGAGTGATGAGATTTTCTTTTCTGCAAAGCTCAGAATGTTTCATGGATATTTACCAATTAATTTAAGGACATGGTCTCACTTACTATAATCATCTCAAGTGAGAAACTCAATGCCAATGCACCACAAAACTTCAAAACTGGCCCTGCAGAGCAGACAGACCTTAGCCCGTACAGCACTGTCCCATCAGGGTGGAGGCGGATCATGCGGTTTTTCACTGTCACTCCGTGCACAAACGACTTTTTGTCATTTAAGAAATATGTGTCGGGCACCCAGAGCTGGTCAGCCACTCGATTGTCAAGCGTGAGGTTGAGAGGGATCCCAGAATAGGCGAGCCTTTTATCTCTCCAATATTGTTGAAAATACATAGTTAAGGTATAATCCTGGGAGGAAGAGAAAGAAAAGAAAGAAAATTAGTTTGTGCTCAACACAGGTGTAACTCCTGCATGCAATGACAAATCCAGGCTGAATCCCATGTCCTGTAATGGGCAGAAGCTGTGGACACTTCCTTGGGAATGCAAGCACTGAGTTTAATAAACAAAATGTAAGAAGAGATACATAGAAAGTGAGTGACATACATAGAAAATTTTGCTTTTGTCAAAAGCAGCAGACAGGTTGTGTTTTGAGACAACCATACAGAAATAAAAGATAAGAAACCATTATTGTAAAATCAGAGGGCTGGCAGGGAATTTGATTGGCTCCCTAGGTACATGTTTCCCCACCAAACAGACAGCGTTTTAACCAAACAGCATGGATGAACTCTATCTATAAAACCGACCCAGCAGTTGAAGCTACTTTCTTCTGCTCTTGCAAAGGCTATAAATATATAGGCCTTCCAGAAACATCCACCAGAGATAAAGTGGCTTGCAGGAGGGCTCTGTGCCCCAACTTTCACATATTCTTTTACTCTCAGCTCACCCTTACTATATACTACCTTAACTGGGCCATAACCTCACCTGGAGATAACATGACATGGGGAACATGGGAGCCTGAGTCACAGCAGGACATGGAAGGAGACCAGCACACTGCCTCAGGCCACCAACAAAATCAGTAAATGCCCACTCAGGGAACTAGAAAGTAATTTTTGCTTTTTGTTGTTCTTATTGGAGAAAACAGTTCATTCGGTTGGCAGAGGCGAAGGCATCCCACATACCCAACAGAAAAAGAAGAAATAGATGAATTGCATAAATGTTCATAGGTGTATGCATCAGAAAGTAAGGTGAGAGTCACACGACCCTGTTGTTGAAGGACTGAGCTGAAAACTTGAAGGCATATAGGTACATTCCACAGGGAGGGAGTCCACATGCCATTTTGTCAGGTCTGTAAACATGCTCATTTTGTGGGCAGTGAAAGGTGAGGAGCAAGCCAGTTTCAGAGTCTATCCTGGACAACATAACCCATTAGCGCACATGGCAGTTCTCCATGCTGTACAGTCTGTCTCATTTCAACAATAAATGATATGTATTATTCTTAAAAGTGATAAAGCACAGATATCAACCTGTCCTTTCCAGATGTGCCCAGCAAGAGGTTTCAAGAAAGCTCACACATACAAACCACCTCTGAATGTAGGTAATGCTCAGGGTCAGAATGCATGCCTAGAATGTGTGAGGCTCAGCATAACAAATTGGCCTCTACAGAAAAAGAAGAGAAGCAAGGAAAGAGGACAAACCAATGTGTGCTAGAGTCTTGGATTTTATTTGAATTTTTAATGAAAAGGGAAGTAGGAATTTCTTACAAGAACATCCAGGGGTAGAGCTCTGAGCCTAGTACATCCTATACAGATGCTCACTCCCATACCAATAACAAATCAAAGATTTTCAGGGAGAAGATGTAACTAAACATAGGCATGGGGAAACTAGCTGAGAAGGCAGGGAGCATGGCAAACCTGGGAGCTATTAGTTTGTAGTACTTACATATTTGCAAGTGTATGGAGAGGGCCACAAAACTGGATGCCACACCCGTGGCTGAGAAGCAGAGACTGGGATGTGAACATTGTACAGTGAAAGCCAGTCTAGTTTCATGTGTCAGGGTGACTACCAAGTACATTAAACCATGTATCTTTGTTTTCATATACTCTGACATCTGGGGCCCCACTGAGCTGGGGCAACTGACCTCCCAGGGTTAACTAGTTATTACACAGAGTGGACAACTTCCAGGACTAACATCCACATTCAATAGATCCAGAGCCCTTGCACTTCCTTTTTGGAGCTTGGACATAGCAGCTAACAATTCATAATGTCTAGTGGTCTAGGTCTAGGTGCGAAGTGACTGGGAAGAGCCTCTCTGGTTAGAAGCCTTGCAATTACCTAAGTTAAGCAATTCTGGGATGTTTACCTTTATCTGTTCTTTTTATGGAAACAACATTAAAGGCCTCTACTTAGAGGTGACCTTTTCTTTCTGCCTTTTGACTCACAGTGGCAAGTTCTTATGTTATCCCCATGGTGTGGTGTGTCTCTCCATTTGCTACTCTTTTGCTGGCAGCCATCTCCCAGTACCTTGGCTGTCCTAGACTTGAGCATCTTGTGACGGAAAATATTGTCAACTTGACAGGAACTAGATCACCTAGGAAACAAAGCTCTGGGTATTATGTAAGGCAGTTTCTAGATTGGATTAGCTGAAGTGGAGCAACCTACTCTAAATATGGGTAGCACCATTGCATGGATTGGGTGGGATTCTGAGCTGAATAAAAATCTATCAGAGCCGTTCATCTCTATGCTTCCTAATTGTGAATGCAATGCTCTTGCCACCAAGCTATGGCTGTAATTAGGTATTGTATACTCAAATTGTGAACCAAAATAAGCCTTTTCTTCCTCAAGATGATTTTTGTTAGGTATTTATTTGTGAGACAAATACCTTTCCATTGTATAAAATTAGCATTGAGAAGTACCACCACCTGTTAAGTTGCCCACACTCCTGTGGTCAAACTCACCTGCATTAGTATATGAGAAGGACAACTTGGACTCATAGGGTTATTTTTTTTTTAAAGGCAAATTTCGGAAGAGGTTGGAGGAGATAAAGGAAGAATGTGAATAGATCAAAATACATTGTATGCAGGCATGAAATGTTCAATGAACAATAAAAATATGTTTAAACACAAAAAAGAATTGGGGTCATTGATCTTATGAACCTGATCATGTGGTTTGTAGGTCTTTGGATCTGGTCTATGGGAAGAATGTGGGAGTTCAGAACACTAAGCTAGAGAAAACCTTTAGAACACTATAAACAGAACCAAATGGACCACTCTGGTGGGAATTCTGAGAGAGTAGAGGACGAACTCATGAGAATTCACAGAGGAATACAGATGCTACTGAAAGCTGGGCTAGGAGCCATTTAGGCTGCACTCTGGCAAAGAATCCAGATAGTCTCAGCCCTTGTCTGGAGCTTGAGTGAAGTTGAATTCAAAAGGAATGCATCAATGGCATGGTGGAGGCAATCTCAAGGCAGGCTAGCCTTCAAGCTACTGCTCACTATTCCTTTCCAGGTGCACAATAAAAGACAGCAACAAATGGAGCAAAATGGTAAGAAAAGGGTGCCCTTTGCCAGGGAAAGAAAGTTGAAGTTTCAGACAAGATGAAAGAGGAGAAAACAGTTGTAGTTGTTAAGGAGATGAGCCCCACCAAGGGCCAGCTGCTTTCTCAGCACTGGAGTAGCTGGAAAGGTAATCTTGAGGGCAGAACCCCACCCATTGAAGAAAACCTCCTGTGAAAATCCAAATTCATCAAAAGAAGAGAGCCTAAACTGAGGCAGCTGTTGAGGGGTTTCCCTGATCAAAAAAAACAGCCACCTATGACAATGTGCCCCAGGGTCAGCACGTAGTCCATATGGAACTAGTTATACCTACACAAAAATGAAACCAGACATGGTGTTGCTCAACTAATCCCAGCACTTGAGATGCAGAGACAGGTGGATATTTGAGAATTTGAGGCTAGTCTGGTTTATATAGGGGTTCAAGGCCAGTTAAGCAGCAAAGACTACATAATGAGACCCTAACTAAAAACCAAAGCAAAACAAAAGCAGGGATGGAGGCTTAAAGCCAAGGTTCCAGACGGCTGCTGAAGCCATAACCACAGAAGGGGAGCCTCAGGGTCCATTGCATTAACTGTGAAGGAAAAGCCCAAGATTCATTGGAAATGATAGGATGGCGGCAATGCCAGGACCCTGGAATGTTGGCTGAGGAATACTGCATTCAAGGAGTAGAGTTGACCTATGGAAGAGGTTTTGTGTGCTACAGGATTGCAGAGCTGGAGGGTGAGGCTACTCAAACCCTTTGAATCTCAGATAATTCCACAAGGAGCTCCAGATGCCTAACACTGAGCTGAAGGATTTCACATTCCCTTCTTGGTTTTGGCACTGCTTTGGTCTGATACTTCTTTGCTATGTTCCCATTTCTCCATTTTGTAAAGGGAACATTTATTCTGTGGCATTGACTGTTAGAAGTATGAAACTTGTTTGTTTTATGTTATAGCAACTCAGTGTTAAGAAATTGCCTGAGTCTCAGAAGAGAGTCTGCACATACACTTGAAGAGCATTAGAACTCTTAAAGACTATAGGGACTTTATAAGTTGGATGAAATGCATTTTGACTACGAGATGGTTTTGACAAGGGGTGGAAAACTGTGACTTGAAAATTATCTACTTGAATTTCAATTTGACATGGTGTAGAGTTGTGATGGTTAATAATGCCAACATGGCAGGATCTATATTACCAAGGAGACAAACCCCTGGGTATATCTGTGGCAGAATTTCTAGATTAGATTGAGCGGAAAGGTACATCCTATATATGGATGACATCATTCTCTATGCTGGATCTTAGACTAAAAAGAAGAAAGAGAGCCCAGTGTAGGAATTCATCTCTCCCTTTGTTTTAGCAGTGGGCACAATGTGACCATGACTTTAATATTCTCTGCCATAATAGAATAAGCTCTCAAACAGTGAACCAGAATAAAATGGTCCTTCCTCACATCCCTTTTGCCAGGCATTTTGTCACAGCCACAAGAAAAGTTACTAATGCACATTTCACTTACATTCTCAAGCGTAGCATGTGAGGGAGGGAGGTTGGTTATACAACCAAAATCTCAATGGGTAAGGGGGCAGGGGTCATGGTGAAAAGCACCTGCTCTTTGGAAGTTAAAGGAGTAGGTATAGTGTGCTGGCTTGGTAAGTCCTGAAGTGTCAGACACTGTGCTGATCCAGAATTGCTGGACCATGGACCTCCACACTATCTATACTAACTTTCATTAAAGAGGCAACGTACAATAGCCCAAAGATGAGCAGTCATGGAGCATAGCAACATGGAAATGGATGCCATTATCAACTCGAGTTCTCCTATGTGCATAAAACTCTCCAAACTATCAGAACAGAAAAGTTTCACTCCAGTCTTTCTTTAACTGCCACCTGCTTCCCTATGCCTGAGTCATGAAGTCTGACACTCTCCACAGAGGCCCCTTCAGAGTGGCTTCACATGGTTTGTCATGAGGGAAAAGGAAAAGCATCAGTTTGCACTGGGAGCCAGCTGTCATTCACAGTCTGAAGGCTCAGGATTAGGTTTTATTTTGGGTGGTGTTGCTCTCTACACCATCACTAGCACCTCCCAGTTTGGCCTTTGGTGTTTGCTAAAGTGATTTGAGCTGAGAGGAAGAGCTTAGGGAGCCAGAAGAAAAGCCTACTTAAATTCAAAATCACTGAATCTGCTCGGCCTTGTAAGGCAGTTGCAAATACATCGATGGGTACATTAATCAATACCTCCTTTCTCCTTGCAGACATTGGAGGATGAAGGGGAAAGGAAGGTGAACAACATGAAGCAGATGATGGAATGAACCAAGACCCCCTGTATTAGCTTGTGCCATTGTGGTGAGGCAGCAAAAAGTGAATTCCTTTGCTAGGAAGTGATGCTGCTAGCTGTCCCATGATGGACCAAGAGTTTAGTGACCAATCATCCCGTAATGTATTCTCACTCCCTCTTGTATTTAAATACAACACAAGTGCTGTCATCATTTCTACTATCCTGTCTCAACCTAGACAAATTTAGAGAAATGACTGAGTCTAGCCATGCTATGCTCCTTCCCACCACCTCTCCCTGAAACAAGGGAAACTGGTTTTGAAGTTAGGCATGTCTCCTCTGCAGCATCAGGGCCTGATGGGTAGGGAGCTAGAAAGATCTGCATATTAAAGAGGAGTCAATTTGGTAGGGGCTGTTTGCAAAGGCCATGGAGAGTGGAGAACCAGGTCCTGAGGCATTCTTTGGAGTGAATAAGAACTACGGTAGCCCCTGTTTCACTGTAATACAACTGTTTAAAAGTGCTGCTTCCAAGGGTTTCAGAAAAAATGGCCTATTTTTCACATTTGGAGCCATGAGCCAGACATAGAAGAAGCCATGTATGGGATGAGTAATCCATCATCTGAATTTCAAGTCAGTCAGGAGCAACCAAAAAAGACTATAAGGCTCCAAGAACCAACAGAAATATTGGCTGTGGAGGACTGGGGATGAGTGCACTAGAACTCACTAAAAACATGCAGCTGGAGCTCTGGAGAGGGGCAAGGTTAGAGGATTTGGTGCCTGTCTACCTTGGTTTTTGACCCAAAGTCTCTCACTGGTCGAGGGCTCAGGAATTCAGCTAGGCTAGAGAGCCAATAAGCCCCAGAGAGCCTTCATCTCCCCAGAACTGAGATTCCAAGCTTGCCACCACACTTACCTTCTTCACATTGGTTTAGAGGCTCACACTCCAGTCCTTGCGCTTGCATAGTGCTTGACCAAATGAACTATCCCTTCACTCTTATTTGTTTTATTTTATGTAATGGTAGACTCAGGTGATACCTAAGTATATGAAGTTAGGAGTGGCTCAGGAGCATGCAGTCTTTCAAAGAAAAGCCAGGCAAGCCCACTGAATGGAGGGTCAGGCCCATTCATCTGGGAGACCCACAGGTAGCTAAGAAGGACTCAGGGACTAGCTGTATACACAAAATAAAAGAAATATCTAATATCATAGAGTCAACCTAATATGTAATACATAATATATCTCCACTAGTATGGTTGACACAGCTCTCATTACCAGACTCTCAGATTTCTAGACACATCTATTTACTGAACAAATATTTATTTTGTGACTACCACATAGGAATCAATGTTGGGGGTGGGTGATGAGCTAGGTGCAATACAGGCCCTAATAGGCTGGCCATCACCAGACTAAGGAAATCTGATTTTAGGTGTCCATAATTCAATTCAAGTAATTTGAATAAGGTGCTACAATGAACATGAGGAGACACAAAAGATGCTACTTCCAGGGAGGATAACCAAGGGCAAATTCCTGGAAAGGGACTTATGTGAAAGCTGCATGGCATAAGTCTTGAAGAAGAGGTAATGGATGAAGTCATCTTCCAATGGCTACTGACATCACTGCTGCATTCTCAAAGCCTGCTGCTGGAGGGCCAGATACAGGAGGGTAATTAACACCTACCCTTCTCCATGGATGGTCACCACAAGCACTCTGCAGATGAAAGAGCTCATGGAACAGTGTTTTTCAACCTATGGGTCACAATGCATTTGGGGGATTGCATATCAGACATCCTGCATATCAAGTATTTACAGTATTATCCATAACAGTAGCAAAGTTATAGTTATGGAGTAGCAAAAAAAAATTTTCATGGTTGTAGTCTCTACAACATGAGGAACTATATTAAAGGGTCACAGTATTAGGAAGGTTGAGAACCATTGCCCTAGAGGGAAGGAATTGAAACAGCAGAGGTCTAGAAATTGCTGTCTGCAAAAGAAGACACCAAAGATGCTGAAACTCAGAAGCAACTGCCCTGCTGATCTGTCTAGTGGTAATGATATATTAGAGTCTCTATTCCTTGTTATCTCACAGAGGCTCATGTCCCTAGTTCTGAAGGATTTTTTTTTTCTGGTGAGGAAAAGGCCAGTTTTTCAGGGACTCAGCACGCTGATCTCTCTCAGACACCAAGAGCATCTGAAAAAGAGAGCTCTGACTATGGCTTCCTTTTCCACATCTGCTCCTTACAGCACACCCAGCAGAGCATCAGAGAATAGAGTAGGAAATAACAGGGGTCAAGAGGTGACAGAGTATAGGAGGGGTAGGTTCTGATGAAAGGGAGGGAAGAGTATTGTTCAGACATCAGGTTCAGGAAAATGGATTGGGGCAGCATGGGACTCTGGAAAGAAGAGATCAGAGGAGCTGAGAATGAGGACCAGCACTGTCCATTTTGGTATGGCAGGCCCAGGAATGGCCAGCCTAATTAAATTAGCACACTGGGGAGAGACAGGCTGCCTACTGGCACAAGTTCTCAGCAATAGTAGGCTGATGGTATCAACACCTCTAGACCTGGTATTGGCAGGAGAAGAAGGTCAGAGCTCACAGAAGTATAATTGGGATGGTCAGAGCATGGCTGTGTGTCTAGGTAAACAGACCCTCTCCATTGTTGGGGGTGGTGTCAATACAAATGGAAGAGGATCCTTTCTATAGAGCCTCCATCCTGCTGCCCTGGTTTACATTTTAAACTCACATCACTTCTGGATGTGATGAGATGTGACTTAGTTTTAGACTGGTTTGAGTCAGTCAAGCATTTGTAAAATATTCTTTCTATGACCTCATTGACACTGAGAACTGTGCAGGAATCTCACTAGCTCACACCCATTTCATCTTGTCCCTACAACTTTAGGCACCATGAAAACACTTGGCTTCTGTTGAGGCTGCAGATTCAATTTAGAAATGTGGCTGACACCACATTGTCAGGAGGCTACTATACAGGGATTCATTTCCTGGCACATGGCACCCTACAACTTTCTCCTCATACTAGCTTGGCATTTCAATCCCAAATCCTCTTCAGGAAGGTTGCTGGCGAAGGCAACTGTCCTGGGACCCCTGAATGGCCTCCATCAGAGAGAACAGTCCATCTTGGAACCTAAAAGCTGATGAAAGGAGAATATGAACCTCAACCCAGACTGTGGCATAACAGAAAAAGGGAAAACTAAGAGGAGACAGAAGGCGGAGAAGAAAGAAAAGGGGGAGGAGGAGGACCTTCTCCATAGTCTGGTTGAAGAACCCACCAGCTAAGTCAAGAATACCAGCACAATTAACATCAATTAAGACAATTGCCTATATGGAGACAATTATTCTTTTTATATAACGTTGTTTATATAAAGTCATTTCAAACAAGAATGCTAAAATAACAATAAATCATGACCTTCCATTATGGCCTTTCTCCTTCCCAGATGTAAACCTGTAATTTTCTAGGAACCTGACCAGAAAGAATCACTTCTTGTAAACCTCATGACCAATGGTTTTGCCTTATCAGATTGCAATATTGCCAAAGGCAACTTGGACACCATCCTATAATCTCAATTATTAGAAAAGGAAAAAAGAAAAAGAAAAACATTTCTTAGTAATTCTTTAAGATATAACTGGAACATCACTAAAATTATATATATATATATGAAAACTAACACAAGTCTCCTGGTAAGTACCTGGGTGTGTGTCTCTTTGAATACTTTCCTTTCTTATAATCCCCACAGTTCAGTCTGTGTTAAACTACCCTGGTAATAAACTCGAACACTACTTCATACTAGGGCATCATCAAATTCTTTCACTATTGAAGCCCATCTTCACTTGAGTGGAGTCTTTGAAATGAACTTTTCAAGCAGCATGGAACTCTTGTCTCCAGCTTGCACCCTGCCATTGCCAACAAGACCACTGCTGCTGAGACCCTCTGGGTTCCAGTGCCATCAAGTTTATGGATATCAGAGGATTCTCTGTGTTGGGCAACATCCTGCATATCTGGTTTACATCTTGAGGGTTTCCTGTAGCCACTATTTCCATGGAGTTTAGATCAGATGGTGCATTCAGACAGTAATGAGGAAAGTCCCTATATGTCTTCATCTAACATTCCCCAAAGCACTGAGAACTAGAACTCTTGGGCATAATGTGTGGATGTAAAAGAGCTTAGTTAATTTTATTTGACTTGAAAATAATTGCAATTTATCCAAACCTTTAACTACCTTAAATCAATACCTCTTTGTGTAATATAAAGCTTTATGAAGACCACAGAACTAGCATAAAGAAAGTTTTAGGAGTTGTATTGAAAGCAAGGAGTCTTTCTTAAAGAAAATCTTATAAACAGACCCATTTGACTAAGGCTCATTTCTCTTAGGAATCACTAGGCCCCTTGATAATTTGATGAAGTAATTACATCTATTTTCTCCTCACTTCCTCTCTCTCATACTTTCTTCCTTTGCGTTCCTCTTTCCACTCCCCTTTCTCTTCCTTTCTTTCCCTCCCTCTCTTCCATTTTGTCTCGCTATTCACTTTCTTCCATCTCTCCTTTCTCTCCTCCTCCTCCACTCCTCTTCTCATCCCCTTCTCCTTTCTCCTCCTTATTCCCCAATTCCTTACTTCAGTTAGCAGGAAATACTAAAATACAGGTAGTGGGCACTTTCACTTGCTAAACTTTGTCTGCACAGACTAGTATCAATATTAGTAAGATGAGTTTCACAGATTTGTAAGTCATTTTCTTTAATATTTGCGTGATTTGGTTTTTTTTCTTTCTCATTCAAGTGTGTGTGTGTGTGTGTGTGTGTGTGTGTGTGTGTGTGTGTGTGTGTGTGTGTGCTGAATCAGTTGTCAGGATTCACTATAGGTTGTAATGATTTATGCTCAGCAAACATCAGAAGTATACTGATCCCTGGCTGAAATAGTAGGCATAGTAGGGTCCCTGGTTTGCAGCCAGATGATTGCTTCCCAGTGCATGAAACAGGACTGGGACTGGTGGGCATTCACCTGGAGGAAAGAGGCAGATACTGCTTTCCTCCTCTATTCTGAGCAGAAGGCCAGATGATTGAGCATGGGAAGCTGGATTTCTGGAAGTGAGCCACTCACTAATCCAGCACTTATATGGAAGTTCCTGTCCTTTGACAATCCCCTGAGAACATGTAAGTAGAAGCTACAACAACAAAAAATAACACAACCCTGCCCAGCTATTTAAACAACAATGTTTCCTCCTGCTGGTACCAATCTCTTGGCATTTACCTCATTAAAATGACAAGAATGCATATTTGGAAGTAGAAATATTGCTCATTATTGTGTAGTTAAGTAATTGACTAGAATCCTCAGCACAGGAAATGGAGAAAACATTTACTATCTCTGAGAAAAGAATGCAATCTTCAAACCAAATTTAAACTTGTGCCAGCAACTGTGAAAGCCACAGGACATCTACATTTACATCTGGTTCAGCAAGTTTATGCTATCAGACCTTACAGGTAAGGCGCTTCCAGGTCACAGAAGATGAAAACTATTCCAAGACAAAGTTACATAAGCCTTAGGTGATGATGGCTTCCTCTGCAGGCATTACTGAACTATGGTTAGGCTGGGGAAAATCTTGGCATTCCTATTAACACAATGTGTTTTAAAATTCTAATCTATTCATTTTAATGGCTAATATTAGTGCCCAACATTTCAACCATCCCTCTCCCCACAAAAGGCTTGAATGCTGTCTAGGTTCCTATTCACTGAATTTGTATGGTGGTATTCAGTGATAGAATATTACCTATCTCCTTCCCTTCCTCTTCATCTTCCTCCTTACTTCTTGTTTCAGGCAGTCACAAAATGGCTACCTAGCATGGGCCAAGAACTCTGCCAGGAACTCAGACCCAAAGGTGAAGGAAACATCATTGGCAGTTCATAGTATATTGGGAGACAAAAACTCAAACAAAGAAATTAGAGTAATTTAGAGAAGCAGCTTTAGAATCAGACATGTACAAGTCTAAAAATCAGTCTCCTACAGGCCTGGTGAACCTGAGGATAAATCTGTTGCAACTCAAAAACGGTGATCCATGATGACCTCAGGAAGAGACTCTAAGTCCAACTTCTTCTCTACCTTCTGTTGCTTCCTGTCTCACTCTGTATACTCCCTCAAGGCAAACCAGAGAAAGTAGAATTAATTCCCCAAGGGAAAGTCATAGAATCCCAAACCACTTCTCTTTAAAACCAGGAACTTTGAAGCCTAAAACATTACTCTCTCACACTCATCTTTCTGTGTAAGAGTTGACCAGAAGGAAATTTCCTGACTACCTTATTGTGGGTCATGATAGTTTCCTGCTGAAAGACTACACTTCTCAGATTTCTTTGCCCAGTACGGAAGTCATTTTCACCCCTATAAAAGGGGCCACCTCCCATCTCCTTCTGTAGGTATTTTGGCCACCCACACACATGGGTGACAAAATGCTCCTTTGCCATGGATAAGCATGGTCCCACCTAAGATCAGACTAAGTCTCTCTTTCTTTCTGTCTTCTGTCTCTCTACAGCTGTCTTTTAATAATCTAACAAAATAATAATCTATTCCCCAGAAACCTTCCTACCTCAAAATGTGAAGAAAGGACTGCTGCATGGAAAGTGTGGAAGACTTGGAACAGATAACTGTCACAGCCTCCCTCCACTCCCACCCCAATGTCCTTTACCACTAGAAAAGCATCTCTTGGTTTCATTGTATTTCTAGAGAGCTGGCCAGGCTACATATTTTTAAGCACAGAACAACACAGTTCACCCTAGATCTCTAGGTCTTCAATCAGTAGATTCTTGTGTCATATAAGTCTATGACCTTAAAAACTTGTGTTTTTCTCTAGTTTCTGCTATAAGATACAGCCATTTAGTCCTACTATAAGGGTTAGGTCTTCTTTTCTGATCCTATATATCCCACTGTCCAGAGTCCAACCAGTGTTTCTTTGGTAGACTACCTGTCACTGTTCTGAGTTGCCTTAGAGAGGGTTAACCTGAATGAGTCAAAGGTAACACAAAAGAAGTATGCACTGGAGGGCATCTGGCTTCTCTAGGGATAGCAGGAGAAGAGAAGGCTGGGATCTGAAAGGAAGGGGGCAATGTTCATTGAAGTTTGCTCACATTCCTATGGCCTATCTTCAAGGTAAAAGACTCCCCTCAAGGACACCCCCTCCCCAGTGACCTAACTTCTTTCCACTAGGTCAACCTCTTAAAGTTTCTTTCCAATAACACCACAGGTTGGTGATCAATCCTTTAACAGATAAGCCCTTAGAGGAGACATCCAAACCATATGCAGTGCTGTGCCCTTCTTCCCATTATATACTCCATCTACCCACTTACTCAAACAAACTAAAAACAAATGCATGTGCCATACTGGCTTCTTCCTTCTTTGTCAACCTAATTTTCAACAGGCATCTAGTAACTACATTGTTGATAGGAAGTTTCCTAAACTTCTTCCATATCTAAAACTCGGTCCACAGGTAAACAGCAGCAGCAGCAGCAGTGGTTATTGCTCCCATTGATGTTGTCATGACAATTAGAGGAAGAGCTCATGAACTACAAAATTCTGTCCTTGAAAAAGCTTAGTCAGGCTGTCTAAAACATGCTGAGTCTAACTTGAACCTCAGAAATATGATGTATTAAACTAAAAAAAAGTACAACACAGCCAGTGTGTAACACTCTGCATGCAACAGATCTTCCAATAGCATAAAAACACAGCATAACTGAACTCTTCGGATGTGCTAGTAAACTGGTGAGTCGCTTCATACTGTCTTTTATTTTTAAATGAGTTTATTTGAACAATAGTCACTAAAGGCATATGACATAGAGTCAGAGACCTACAGAGATACATACCTATGACATATATGAGTGTGTGTTTTATCATAGTTTTATTACCCTGCAATTATCTTTAATTAATATGCCGTCAGAATGAAATGCAATGACTTCTAAATTATTTTACCTATCCAAAGGTATACTGAGAACTGACTATAGAAAATAGCCATAATGCCTAGACAATGTGCTTTTAAACCAACATAACCTAAGTCACATCCTTTTCAGTCCTTTTAAAGGACCTTCACTAATGGGGCAAAGCTGCTACAGCTGGAGAGCAAAGAGTGGCTTCTATCTGTTTGGACCATGGAGCTCTTACTACACTCTGCAACCCACACCTCTGCTCATCCAATTGAGCATAACACCTGTAGATTTGGTTACGAGGTTGAGTTGCATATTTTTAAATAGTGAAGGGTGTGACTTAGGTTATGTGAGCTGTACAATTTACAACTTTACATTTCCATAACTGAGCATCACTTAAAATTAGGTCTCTTTGAATTACAAGAGAACAGACAACATGCACAGATGCTAATGAGGAAGAAAAGCTTTAAATTTATCATAAACTAGAGATGAGTATTTCTGCTTTATCTACAAGGGACCACCCATGTAGATACTCATGAGAACTCACTGCCCTTGGATTGTAGATGGGATTCCTCACTAGGATTTTTCAATGGAGTTCCTCCCTGGAAGACAACCCCATGCATCAGTGATGACACACATTGTAAAAGACTTGCCATGTCTAAGATGATTGTGCTATTTTCAGGTTCCAAGCCTGCTCATCTCTGATATCATGTCTATTTCTGGTTACTTTCCAGAATTTGTTGGTGTAATACTGTTAGAAAAGTTGCAAAATTAACGAGACACTACACTTAACTACAAAAAAATATAGCTATTTTCTAACTTAACATTAACTTAAGCAGGAATATTTAGATGGTACCTTTGCATGGACTTGTATAAAGTATTCCTTTCCTTTGAAATACTTCTTTAAAGTTGGATTTTTAACACTTTATCCAAATAGCTGAGACAAAAACAAGTTAAGAGGGATTTATTTGGCTCATGCTCTCAGCCCATAGCCATCTTGTCTCATGGCTGTGGGCCCACAGTGAAGCAAAGAATCATGGCAGCAAGGGTGTATAGTATAACCAATCTGTTCAGTACATTGTGTCCAGGAATCCAAGAATAGCAAGAATGGTCCAGGATCAAGGTCAATCTTTATAGGTTATATCTTCAGTGACATACTTCCTTCAACCAGGTACCATCTCTCAATAATGCCCTGGTACCATGAATCTATCAAAGAATTATTTCATTGCTTCAATCAGAGTTCACAGTATCCAACCATTTCTCACGGACTGGATCTGTCAATTGGAGAGCAAACCTTTAGCACATAAGCTTTTTCCAAATTTCATTTCCAAACCAAAATACTAATGAAAGACACACACACACACACACACACACACACACACACACACACACACACACACACAAATACAAGGCAGATTTTCACACAATCAAAATGCTGGAAGAGGGAGTTACTGTTCCCTCTCAGAATATAGAGAAATGGCATTTTATTTCCTTTTTTTCCCAAGCATATACCTGGTACTTTCTCTCTTTACTTGGTTTATCAACTTATGTAGCTTGCCCTGGTTGTGAATAGTGAAGTATCCATTCCCTCCAACCTATAAAATCCATGTCTTCTTCCAGAATTCAGGAAGTGGGAGAAAACTAGTTTGTAGACTTATAAATCTAGCAGAATCTGTGATCTCTGACATGGCCTCTCCACCCCTCTGCCTACTTAATGAGCACATCTCCCTCACTAACTTCTCTGCTTCTACCTTTTAATCTTAATATCCGAGGGTCTCAGACTCTTCACTCTCTAATACCATGTAGTCTCTCTTGCTATGAAACATTGGTCCTTCTCTATCTATGCCCATTCCCTGAGGATTGTTTATAACTTTATGGTTTTGAGGTCTAGTTAAATTTCAGAATTCCTAATTTAGATCTCCACACAAATGTAAGACAAACTCCAGAATCAACTCAACATGTGTCAGAAACTTCTGATTCTGACTTCCAGACAGAGAGTCTTCTAAATTCACACAGTGACATTCCATCCTTACAGGATTTCAAGCCCAAATCCCCAGGGATACAAAACTCACTCATCCGTTATTTTCTGTAGCAAGCCATCTTAAATCCTGCCTCCTCTAGATTAGAAATATACCCTGGATCTGTAATGGCCACAAATAATGTTAGAGTAAGAACAATGAGGTTTAGAATCTGGGAAAAATAAGTAAGAAGACTTGTGGCTGAGTGTGAGATAGTGACGCTGAATAGGTAAGAGGAAAGACAAGCTCTAGTTAAAACAAAATGCCAGTCTTGGCAGGCTCAGACCTTCCCCCCAGGAACATGAGCAAGGCATTGCTGTCCTTTGCTCTAGTACACTTCTCAGCTTTAGGGGTAGTTATATTTTTATACATAGTCCTGTACCTAAAGCATCTAATTGTACCAGAGTAAATTGTGAGTAAGAATGGCTTCTGAGAAAGCATCCACGCATTCCAGGAAAGAGACCACCTTAGATTGCTCCAGGGGTGGGCAAGATGAAGAGAAATGGGGGACAAAGACTCTTGGTCAGATACTAGAGGCAGCCTTTGAGGTTGATGCTCAGAATGGACCACCCACTACCCTGGATGCTGTCCCTTGATTTTGACTACTTGCCTGCTGAAATTAATTTTGGCTTCATTCTTGGTCTATTTGGGTCTGGTGTGAATTCTCCCTCAGGAGCACACGTGTCAAAACTGCTTCCACAATTGTGATGGGAGGGAATGAGAGAGAAGGCATCTCTCTTCCTTTGACACTGGTAGATCTCAAGCCTGACTTTTCCACCCTCCCTACTCTAGCAGCCTACCAAATGGCAACTTCTCCTGCTCTTCTCCCACAGTCCCTTTCCCAGAAGAGCAGCCTGAGCAATTGACTGAGAATCTGTCACATTATTTATTCTTCAGTTCAAAACTGTACAGTGGACCAAGCAGGCTCCACTTTGTCTGTTTGCTACATCTCTGATGCCATATCTCAACGCTGTAAACTTTGTTAGTTCTAGCAGCAACACTACTTATGCCCTTCCTCAATAAGCCATACAAACCTATTCAGTCAATCTTTGCATTTGCTTTCCTTCTGGCTGACTTCCTTAGCTCAGTGTTTGCTCAGATCTCCTTTTCAAACAGCTTGCCCAACTATGCAGCCGTCACCCCCTGCACCTACCCATCTGCTTTCTATCTTCCCTTCTCCCTAGCTACTGCTTCTGCTGCATGTAGGCAGGAAGGCCTGTTTCTCTGGTTCACAGACAAATACTCAGCACATTGGACAGTGCCCAGCACAGATGGGGAATTGCATAAAGATCTGCTGAGCAAGTGAGAAGAAATTCCTTGTAACCTAGGTATCCCATGTGTCCCTTCAGAAGTCCCTGTATGCTTTCACTTGGAGATTCATATTGGTTGGCAGCTTTGGATCACTTCCAGTGACAATTTTTCTGTTGGCTAAAGTCAAATCTCAGATTCACATGAGTGCTGGCATGGGATATAAATTCTCAGGGCAGATGTCTTCTTGGCCACCTGCTGCCTGGAAAAGACAGAAGCATTTCCTTGTTAACACTGTCAACAGTTGGGGACCGATGCTTCACAACACCCTTTTCTGTATAGCCGTTGTGTTCAGTTTTATGAAGACCCAATTCAAGCTTCTGCCTTGTGGAGTCCCTGGTTCTTAAGTCTCCTGTATGTGACTAGTAATCCACACCCACAGAGGCAAATGCCATTCCAGGAGCAACTTGTAATGCCTTCATACACCTACTTTCTGTTCAAATTTGCATCCTTGCTCATAGCTCCTGGGATGTTTCCTGATACTCTTAAATGGTACATATTATAATTTATTTAACATTTCCAGGGTGTTTTTCCTCTGTTTGTTTTGCAGAGGATCTATACTTAATCACATATTGGGGACATGAATTTTTTTCATATCTCAGCAGCCGACTTGGGGGTTGCTTCTGTCTGCGGTCTGATGCTAGTGAGACCATCCAGTGACCAGCAGGGATATTCTTTTGTCCTCAACTGCATCAGCTCTGCCAGGGACAGCAAAGACAAAAACAGGTCCTTCTTAATTCTCTGCTCAGCTCTACAGAGCCGCTCTTTTTGACTCTGTGCTCCACTAGCAGTTGGAGGGCTTTGGGGCTGGAGACCTTTCCATGGCTATCTCCACCCATCTTCACCTGGCTGAGGTCTCCTCTGCCTTTCCTTCTGCTTTCTTTCTGCCATGGCAACCTCATGAATTCCTAAGATATGTATCAAAACTCACACCAGTGACTCCTATTCTAAATGAAAACCAGAGAGCCTTGGAATGTTCCTCCTTCTTTCACTTACACATCTTCTCTATGACAGCTCTATTGTGGAATCTTCATGTCCCCTTTGCACTCTCTTTCTTAACTCCTTAGTCCAATCACGACATTCATTCTAGTAGCACTGGATCAGAAGCACACACCCATCTCTACATCATTCATATATATTTCGATCTAAACCTTTAACTTCATCAAAATCGTGAAACTCTATTGCCTTAAACCAACAACCTGTATTCAGAAAGCATGCAATTGTGAACTGAGGTGCAGGCATATGGACACTTCCTACCAAGCTCTGTCATGGTCTGAGGAGAGTCTGTTCTGATGAGTGAGGCTCCCCCTCACTTCCAGTACTCCACTGGTTGCCAACACTTGCTGCAAATTGCTTCAAGCGGGTCACAACCCAAGCCATTTAACTCTGTCTCATGTGACAGTAGGAAGACATGGGACATGACTTCAGCATCCCAAGTTTTCAGCTCCCTGCAGATGACTGTAAAACCACCTCAGAACAGGCACCTGCCTTGTCCTAGGGTTCAAAGCAGAAAACTTTAGCCATGATCACCAATCCAACATGTGCCTTTGACTTCAGAACAATCAGCTTTTGCAGTAAAATTGAGAAATTTTGTGTCAGATAAAGTATTCAGATGGTGGTGTATTCTATTAATATAGATAGCCATTATTCTCAGGATACTCAGATGAATCTGCGTTTAGTTTCCTTAAGCTGATGAGTGACAGTTTAGCTTATTTTAATTCCTCTAATACTTGCTCCTGGTGAATGTAAACAGATGTTTTGAATTACTCTGTTTCAGTATTGATGCTGATACACGTCATACCTGCAGATGGAAGATTAAGTGTACAGGAAGAAAAAGCCAGTGTCTACAGTGCCAGCAAGAGTCATGAATGGAAGTTTCTGACTGGAGAAATGCCCATATTTTGGGTTAGGTCCTAGTAAATAAACAAGAACTATTTGAAACTCATCACGAAGAGCACTGTTTTAGTATAGCTTGGGCATGTCTCACCCGGGAGCCAGGGGACCATTAAGTGTAAATATAATATCCGATGCTATTCATATTGTAGTGAGTCCAAAGGAGTTCTGACATTCAGCCGTGGCCCAGCCAAGCTGACTCAAGGCCACTGAAAGCAGCTTGCATGTAGCATCCGGATGGTGATTTAAAGTAGGAAAAGGTCTCTATTCACAAGGTACTGGTTATGGCATCAACGATCGAGTTAATTGCATATTTTCTTGATTTTGTGAGTAATGGCGGATATTAAAATACAGGTTTTCCATATGTGAGCTGCCTCAAGATGCGGAGTAGCTTGACTATTTTTAGTGTGAGAACAATTAATTTCAAATGTCCTTTGTGTTCCTCATGCTTTTGTAAAGACCCCATTATGAGGCTACTGTGGGATGGCTGCACAGCTTATGGGTACATGTTCCTCCTCTCGTGACTTTGAATTGTACAAGCTGTATTAGATTGTATGATAACCAAACATATCAATTAATTAGTTGCTGTGTTAATCAGAATTAGACTTCATAATTTATTAGTAGCCTGTCTTCATCAAGCCCTCCCCTCAGGCTCAGGGAGCTATGTGGAAAAAAAATGCTAAAAGATCATAAGAGGCAGAGGCGATGGATGACTCCAAGGGGACAGTGTCTTTCAGACATAACAGGACTGATGCTCATAGAAACTCTCAGAAACCATAGCAGCATGCACAGGGTCTGCATAGGGTGAAACCACATGGGGTCCCAGTGACAAGAGTGAGAAATAAACATACTCCCCACCCTTACTTAATCTGACTGAAAAGTAAAAATCAGTTCCCTCCACTAGAGACTCACTGGGTATATAAGCCACACTTAAGGGCGGCCCCAGCAGTACATAGATAACATAAAAAGAACTCAATGGCATTCTCATAGTCTTTCTGTCTCATATTGCTTTGTTTAGGCACTTTTTTTTTGTCTTTCTAGACTTCTGTTTGCGTTTAAGTTTCTGATTTTATATTTTTATGGATTCTCTCTCTCTCTCTCTCTCTCTCTCTCTCTCTCTCTCTCTCTCTCTCTGTGTGTGTGTGTGTGTGTGTGCATGTGTGTATGTGTGTGTGTGGGTGTGATCTCACTGACATAATTTAAAGCTGAGAGTTAAGTAAGTTGTGATCCACTTGCTTTATAATCACTTTGGTCATGTAAAATGTGTAAGTACTATGATATCATGAAGCAGCAATGATTCTGTCTGTCTCCCAATATGCTCTGACCCTAAATCTCCATCCTAAGAAGGCCAGGTAAGTCAGCCTGAGCTCAATAGTGCCAAGTGGCAGACATCTGCAAACATCTATAGACTCTGTTCCAGCCTTTTGAGTTCACTAGCAAGCTTATCTTTAGTTATAAGTGCTTGCAAAGATTCAGTGCATGACAAGAGCCTAGGGAAACATCTAGAACTTGATCTTGGCATGCTCGACTTCACAGAGCTGGAGCAACTGTCGACAGGCTCCACTGGGTAGGCTTGTTCCAGTGACCCTGTTTCTCTGTTTCACCTTTTAAGGATGTTTTTCTTCTGGGACCAACCAGACCAGAAAGAAAGCGTGTGTATGTGTGTGTGTGTGTGTGTGTGTGTGTGTGAGAGAGAGAGAGAGAGAGAGAGAGAGAGAGAGAGAGAGAGAGAGAGAGAGAGAATGAGAGAGAGAGAACACAGGAAACACAGGAAATGGAATTGACTGGTATAGTTGAGGTCCAAAGGCAAGGAAACTGAAACATAAGGGTCAGCATTGCTGGGAAAGTATGAATTCCTGGGAAAATTAAAGCTTGAAGAATTGTATTTTGTTCTGCAGCAGTTCATGACTCCTGCTGCTAAACTTGACAGCAAATTCATTATTGCTTCTTGTCAACATCATCAGCACTGCTGTGATCCAGAGTTAAGCTGCTAACACCAGGCTACCAGGTTATGCCTGGCCCAGGCTAGTATGCCATTTGGTTTCCTGTCTAGGAATGAGGACAGCTGAAAGTAGAACACATATGCAGCTGCAGAGTGTCCTGAAGTGATTAAGTGGTATCAAAGATAAAGAACAGAATCAATAAATTCATAAATCTGTATGTGTGCATACATACACACACAAACACACATGTCCCTTGTTATCCAGGGAGATCTGAGGACACAACCTCTGCAGATACCAAAATCTGCAACTAAGTCTCTTCCACTAAATAATACTCATGTATAAACCATGCCCATCCTCCTACATTATCGACTCACATCTGGATTACTTATAATCTCCAATACAATGTAAATAAATGCCCTGCAGAATACTTATACTGTAATGTGTATACAGTAACAAATCAAGAAAATATATCACACATACAGTACAGCTGCTGCTGCTTCCCAAACACATTCAGTACCCAGTTAGTTGCATTTATGGATGTAATACAGTGGCTGCATGTGAGAACATGTGTTTTATGCACATTAGATCATGTAGTAGGCACACACCACACACACCACACACACACACACACACACACACACACACACACACACACACACAAACACACACCCCTCTAGTAATCTGCACACAGAGGTTGAATCCACTGCAAAATATTGACAAATAAAAAAGGACACTTTTAGTTACAATTCTTACACTAAAAGAGTCTGATGTTTTATTTCTATATGCATATACATACACTATATATACACAGACACTTAGATATGCTTATACACACCAGCATATTGGCAATGACAGATGAATACACTGGTACAGATTGGTACAGATTTTCAAGTATTGTACGTTATTCTCAAGAAAGATTAGCAGTTAGTCAATGGACAGGTATTTATTAAATAAATCCGTTCTTTGCCCTGGAGGAGATGGGAATAGGGAGTGGGCTGGGGGGAAGGTGGGAGAGGAGGGGGAGGATAGGGGAATCCATGGCTGATATGTAAAATTAAATTAAATTATAAAAGAAAAAAGAAAAAATCAATTTATTCACGAATTGACTAATTCAGTACTGTTCATTCATTTGCCATATATTTTGCAAATATTGGATCTGTAGAAGAATGCACGTCCTCGGGTATCTGAAATTTTGCATAGATACACCCTTTGAATGCATGACACAGTTTTTCTGGGGTGTTTCTTTCACTCTCACATAGGAAATGCCCTCACTGTCATGCAGCTGACTTGATCATTGTTCAGTCTACCTTATAAGGGAAGTAACCAGTCTTTGTAGTACTGTAGAGCATACGATAAAAGGCCAGGAAACAGGTAAGCATAGCATAGCCATCTGCATGCTCTTGATGTCCAGGAACTTCACTAAGTGCTTCTGAGATTGTGACAGGTCAAGTCCTACCTCAGTGATCTTCCTACATCTGCAGAGACATTGCACAGAACATCTCATTGCCAGAGCTAATACCCTTTGCTTTCCACGCAGCTGCAGTTACTTCCTGGCCACTGTGTTACCTCAATCTCTGGCTGGTCCACACTAGTTTTGAGCTGTTTTTGTTTGTTTATTTGTTTTGTTTTTTTAACTGCATCTAATTACTTGAGTTCCTTTGGGCTTCTATGCTCTTCTGCATGATGGTGTTCACAAACCCCCAGCCTTGCAATTTGCCTTGTCTCACCACAGACAGTCTTCAAATGCCATCTCCACTATCAAGCCTCCTTTGGATTATGAACCTGGTCAGGTCTCCACCTAAATTAAGAAGGCTACCATGAAGATCAGCAAGACTCATCTGACCTATTAGATCCTGCTCCATGCAACCATTCTGGCTTCCAGGAACCTCAGTTTTTACCTTGAAATGGAGTCTGAGCACTATGCAGTGCTCGAAACAGAACAGCAAATGATGCAGGATGACAGAGAGCAACCAGTACTGAGCATGTCCACTAGGCAAGCCTGAGTCCTCCAGGATAGTCAATCACTATAGCACATTCTGAAGTAGCTATCATGGGCATCAGCCAAAGTCCTGTCTTAGTGCAAGAGCAAAAGGATTTTCTTTTCCATTTTATTTTGTACCATGGATTCTTCCAGTTCTTTTATAATATACACAATCACAAAAGAGACCAAGAACAAGAATGATGTGACAGAAGGAATATACAACCCAAAACACATACTGTTGGTTTACTGGTGTGTGTGTGTGTGTGTGTGTGTGTGTGTGTGTGTGTGTGTGTGTGTGTGTGTGCGCGCGCGCGCGCGCGCGTACAGGTGCTGGCAAGCTGTGATGATAAAGAATATTGTTTCTTACATTGGCAGAGCAGAATGGGATGACCTCTGTATGGATTTCAAGGTAAAAACATTTGTTCTATTCTGTTACTTTTCATTTACCTTTGTGACAAACCTTACTGATGACCCATGAGGGCATGTAAGAACCTTCTGCTACCACTTCGTGGAATTTTAATGATTTGAATCTATAAAACAATCAATAGACAGACTAACAAAAGAAAAAGCACCTTAATGTATCAATGCTCATCTAAGAACTAGTTGAAGCTTCAGTAGCATTCTGAGCTACAAAATAGAATTTTGGCTTCTAACTTCTGTTAGCAGGACTTGATAGGAACCTGGGACCCCTGGAGGGAGGGTCAGACTATGGAAAGATAGGAAGAAAGACACCCCCCTTCATTGGACCTATATGGGGAATTAAACCACTGCTAGGCTCTATTCCAGGTGAGGGGAGCCATACTGCACTTCGCATATTGTGCCTGCTTTCTTGTGCTTACAATGATGGTTTTGAAATGTGTCTACATTGTAACATGAGTCACTATTTAATTCCTTTTGCTGTCAAAATTCATGACATTGGTACCAGTTGTGGTAGTACACATTAGCAACCCTCATACTCAGAAGCTGAGAAGAGGACCATGAGTTTGAAGTCTGTCTGGACTGCATAGCAAGATGCTTTCTGGAAAACAAAAGGAAGTGGATGAGGAGACTACTACTATTTAGCCCATGGCATGGACAAACCAGTTTGTTCCATGATTTTCACCATTGTTCCTGTATCTGTCTGTGGATAAATGCACCTTTCCCTCTGTGTGTCCCTTGGGGCAGAATTGTTGGTCAGATGGGAAGTATTGCAAAACGCCAAACTATTTCCCAAGCAGCTGCAGCCATTACCTTAGCTACACAATATATGAGATATGCACCCCACATCCTTCCCACATGGCCAGCATTCATTTATTTCATTTTAATGTGTGCCTAGGTATTTGGTTGTTGTTGGGGACATCCTAGTGGTAATGAAACAGGGTCTCACTATCATTTAGAAATTCCATATCTAATGATGCTGTTTTGCTTAACTATTCATTGCATTTCTATCAAGAAAAATTTATTCAGATCATTGACAGTATTTTTATAATCTGTTTTCATGCTTATTATTAGGTTATAAGTGTTATTTATGGAGTCTACATGCAATTCACTTGTCAGTTACGTGCATTGAAAATATTCTCTCCCTGCTCATAGACTGTATGTCAGAGAGTTTGAAGTTTTAACTTTTGATGAAGTCCAAATCATTTCCTTTTCTCACTTAGGCTTAGATCTCATCTAAGAACTATGTGGTGGGCCCAAGATCAGAGACATTTAGTTCTAGGTTAATGGGGTGTTTTGTTTTTTTTCTGTTTCATGGTTTTACCTTTGGTAATTAGTCTGAAGTCCATTTTGAATGTTTCTTCAGATCATATTTCCATAAATTTACTCAAAGAAAGGGAAAGGCTATTCATCCATTTGTAATAAGAAATGCATGTGCAAAAGCTAGGCATTCAGCACTTCAGTTTTTGAGTAGACAATCCAAGCTGTGACGTGGAGCGCAAATTCCCAAGGGATGAAAGCATAGCTTGGTATGTCAGAAACTGTAGGTTCTAAGGAAAGGCAGGGGATGGGACCACACAAAGGGAACCAAGTGTGCAGGGTCTGTCAGAGCTGGATGGTTATGCATTTATTAGCCAAAGGCATACTGAAAATAAGACTACTTCTAGGCCATGTTGATCAAGTAGTGGACACCGCAGAGAGAAGAAAAATCATGCTGGATTCTATTTTCAATTGCAGTAAAATATAGACAATGTCTGTCAATCTATAGCCATCTTGGCTTTACTGCTTAATCATGACCAGCATCCATCACAGAACTCTCGCCTTCCTGAACTGAGAACATCTTCCATTAAAAAGCTCCCAGGCCCCCAAAGACCAGCATTATACGTTCTGTCTCTGTGACTTCAGACCATTCCAGTAGCTGTCTGCCTGGCATAGTTCACTTAGTATATATCCAGACTGCAGAATGTGTCAGAATCATTTTTGCTTTGTAGGACACCCAGCACAGTGCAAGGGTGTTCTGTTTTGAAAGTCATTTGAGGAGCCTGAGCATTGAGGCAGTGAGAAGCAGTTATGGTGCGGTTGAGAGGAAAAAAAATCTGAAGTATAAGATTAAATAGGTAGAAGTTTTGAAGTAGATGAAATAATCAAGAAGAACATGTGGAAAGCACCTCCCAATTTGTAAGGAGGGGGCAGATGATGACTCATCATTTAAAAGTACTGAGAAGGAGCAGAGGGAATCAGCAGAATGTCCAGGCATTGAGACTCACAGAAGGCAGGGTGTGGGTGAGAATGAGAAATGGAGAGAATCCATAAGCTTGGGGAGCAAGAGGTCATGGGAACCTTATAAGATAAGCATCCACAGCACTACCACTCAGACACCTGCAGATGCCCTAAGACACACAGCAAATTGAGGAAGGACTGAGAATTGTGGCTAAGAACATTGGGTGGAAATCAGGACAGTCCTCATCTGTGGCTAGCGGGTGGATACCAGAAAGTCCTGGTGCTAATGATGCAAAAGGTTTGGAGGTGCAGAGGGTAGAAAAGCAGAAATGGAAACAGCAGCGTGGGGAAGGCAAGATCTGAGAGAAGACGCAGAGGCTCTACGGTGCATCAGGCAGGTGCTAGCGACTTCTGTTTCTGTCCCGGGATCTCCACAGTGGAACAAGAAGCTGAGCAGTCTGGTAAGATGAAAGGAATTATTGCAGCTTGAATGTAGGAGTCCTTCATATCCCTACCCTCAGAAACAGGATTAGGAAAAGGGCTGTCAGCTATTTCTGCCTTCCATCTCTGCTGTTCTGTAAGAACACAGCACCCTCACCCTCTCTTCTCTCTAAGGGTGCAATGTCAGTGTCATCTTGCTTTTTTTGTATATTTTATTTTATATTTAAAATGCAGTCCTGCGCTGTAGCCCAGGCTGTTCTGGAATTCATTATTAGCCCAGCTGGCCTCAAACTTTCAGTGATTCTCCTGCCTCAGCCTCCCAAGGCATTCTGGGATTAGAAGAATGAAGCAGTCAGAAATCACACAGACTTGGCTTTTCATATACCTTACAAACTATAAGACACATCTGTTAGTTATAAGTTACCCAGTCAGTTGTAACATGCTAGTTGGCACTAGGACTGAACTATGGCAGACATGAACTGATGTATCTTATGGAGACATTTGGCTCTAGAATGGCAGCTATAGGGAAAGTGAGCCAATGAAAAGACGGGAACATTTGCTGAGCTCACAGGAGAAAGCAAGATGGTTATAAATCTACCTATGGGTAAGCAGCTGGTGAATATGGAGAAACGGGTACAAAAATATACTGAAGTATGGAAGCATACCTACTTCTCAGGTGGAGACACAAATTTTTAGTTTTAATATTTTGCAACTTCTGAATTTTCTACAAAGGAGATTATTATTATAAAGACAAACAGTTCAATTCTATGTTTAGGAATAATTGGGCAAAAACCCAAAACAAAATGCTGAGTGGTATTCAGAATCCAACAGAGACTAGACCTGTACTGTTATGTAGCCAGTCAGCACGTCTAGGTGGTGATTTCCATCCTGCCGCAGAGCCTAACATGAAGCAGGTGATCAACAGCACCAAAACAGCCCCATCCATGCCCAGCCCACCCCTGAGCACCCCACACCTGTGACTCTCACCCAAGGCTCACATTGTCATCACACCATGAGCTCCAGAAAAGAAAACTGAGAGCCACATTGATGAATGTGCTAGGAATGGCAGCATTCAGAAAGGAAGAGTGACTTTAACTTCAGCCAGATGCACTTATCCCTACCTGAACAAGCTCTGAGTCTTGGGAAACTAGAATGGATATTTAGAGGGGAATTGAGCCTGAAAGGAGGAAGTGCCATGCTTCATAACCCAGCGAGCTCAAAGCAGAGAGGGAAGTGAGCCTGAAAAGCCCCTGACCAGAGCATGAAGCCTCTGCCTCCATCTCAAGTCCCAAGCATATATTCATGCTTTACTTTCTTCAGACCATAGTCTTCTTACCTGACTTGCTAAGCTCACCCGCTTGTCTGTGACAGCCAAATATTTTTATTGACTTAAGTCACATTTGGGTTTGAGAAAGGTTTCACATCACTTATTCATGAGTCAGAATTAACACTTGCTGACCTCACACTGATGGATGATACATTTCAGCCTTGAGTGTTCTGTATAATAATCAGATTTATGCATGGTTAGTGCCCTCTCCTTGGGAACTGGAGCTATTTACCTACGTGTGAACTATGGCAGAAGCATTGTGGGGCACCTCCTGTCTCATTTGGTGGCAGCCAGGGGTCTGCAGCTGCGACCATGCCTTGGAGCCTGTGGATGAGTGTTAGGAAAGAATGATTCACCTAGCATATCAGGAACATATCTCAACCCATATATCACCAGCAATGAATAGTGTCTTGATTTGACTAGGCTCACTTTGTCTATTTTTCTTTTTCTTTTTTTTTTCTTTTTTTTTTGGTTTTTTTCGAGACAGGGTTTCTCTGTGTAGCTTTGCGCCTTTCCTGGAACTCGCTTTGGAGACCAGGCTGGCCTCGAACTCACAGAGATCCGCCTGGCTCTGCCTCCCAAGTGCTGGTATTAAAGGCGTGCGCCACCACCGCCCGGCTTGTCTATTTTTCAACTGTAAAGGAGGTCTTACACTGACCTCTTAATGGAGCAGGAATATTGGAACCACCACTGTGGCTTTGCTCCTGTATTCTCTCACATCATTCCTCTGTGTGTTCCTTTTGCCCTCTCTGCATTTCCTCTCCTTAAAATCTCTTTCCCCTTCTTGCCCTGAGTGATATTTAAGGTGTCAGTTTGGTGGGGAGATCTATACAATTGTGCTTAATATATAGTCCTAAAGAAGTTCTGGCTTGTGTCCTAGAAATGATAGACTTGTTCTTCCTCAACATCACACAAAAGTGCAAGCTCTGCAGTTAGACATTGTGCAGTGTGCAGAGAGCTCCTTGACTTGGATTTCCCAGGCACCTTTGAACCAGTCTCCACTGATGGAAACAATGAAGAAAGTGACCTTTGTAGATAGTGTTATTGTTTACATTTTTCTCCTCTTCCTGCAGATAAGTCCTTTGTCACTTGACTGTAGGTTTCTGCAAGGGATTCTCACTGATAGGTGTTTGGATTAACGATTTATTTATTTTACAGCCAGTCTTACTGTGTAGTTAAGGCTGGCCTCAAACTTGCAATTTTCTTATATCAGCCTCAACAGTGTTGGGATTACAAGTATGCACTGCCATGCCCAGGTTCTCATCTACCAATTGATGTCAGGCTTGGCCTTGGGTCTTTCCCATAAGAAATTAGGGGGCATGATGTAGGCAAAGACTTATAGTGTGCTCAGACGGCTGGGCTCATACTTTGAATCCATCTTTATGTGCCCTGTCAAGAGCATTAGTCTAGCCGGGTGGTGGTGGTGCACGCCTTTAATACCAGCACTCGGGAGGCAGAGGCAGGAGGATCTTTGTGAGTTCAAGGCCAGCCTGGTCTACAGAGTGAGATCCAGGAAAGGTGCAAAGCTACACAGAGAAACCCTGTCTCGAAAAACAAAACAAAACAAAGAAAAAAAAAAAAAGAGCGTTAATCTAGAGGACCAAAGATACATGGTATAAATTTGCTCTTCATTTTCAGCTGGGAGACAAAAAAAAAATCCCTTAGGAATTGATCCCAATCAGTCAGCTGCCAGCTCACCTGATGACAGGTTAAGTTACAGACACTATGTTTTGCTCAGATGGTTATGCAGCAGCATTGCTTCAGTAATTGACATATCTACTATGTGCAGTCTTGATTTAAGACTGCGTCAGAGTTACTTCATTTAGAAACTCAGTGAGGTCATCCAAGACTTCGAATTACTGAGTAATGGCATTATATCTTTCCCTTCTATGAAATGGTCTACTCCCCAGGCTGTAATCCCATTGGCTACAGCAAAGCCATGCAGAAGGTATAACATATCCTAACATATAGGACATATTTCATATTCCTGACCTCCTCATAGCTCATGTTTGAACTATTGGATAGATTTCCCAGACAACCCTTCAGACTGCTCACATCTCTGGTAAAAAACTGCATAATATACACCATTAGCTATTACTGAGTTATGTCCAATTGTAATTGAAGACCTAGTTGACAGGGTGGTACTACTGGGAGGTGGGTCCTGGTGCAGGGTCATTAGGGCACTAGGGGCATGCAGTATTATACACCACCCTTCAGTGGTTCTCAAGACATAATGGTTGAATAAGATATATTACTGCCTCACCCATCCTTCTTCATTGGGTGGGTTCCCATTTGAGATACGACCACTTGCTTCCGCATATGTTCCCACCAGGATTCTACCCCCTCATTCCTCCAGAGTGATGTGGCTGCCTGAACTTTGACCCTGATCCTAGAACTGAACTGACCCATTCCAGGTATTTAATGTGAGTGATGAAAATGAGAGTCACATACCATCAAACTCACCACTAAGGAGGATGGGTAGTTGTTACTCAAAACCTTACTAGCGAGGGAAAAGGGAGGTTCCAAATGAGATTCAGTGTTCAAAAATCTAAGAATCTAAGACATGGGTCTGATGATGGCTAAGATTAACACTGATGGTGACTCTCCAGACTTATATTAAGTAAACAAACAACAACCATTTCTTGGCCCACCCGTTAATTCTAATAAAAATGAGACAGATAATAAGAGGAGCCAAAATGGGCAAAAAATTATGTTATCTTTAAGCCAGCTGCTGGACAGACCAGATTTGTGCTTCCAAGGACAACAGACAGTTACAAAATGGCATGGGTATGTAAACTGAAAAGGTGTCTTGAAGCTTGGGCAGGGTCCTGCTCAACTAAACACACAATAGAGCGGGCAGCTGCATGCTCAACTTTCAAAGTCTGTTATAGGTTCTTTGGAAGGATATTCAAGTCCACTGATTTAACCACTCAGCCTGGAAGGATATTTAATTTCACAGATAATACGTAACTAAGGATGTTAATTGATGTTTAATTCTGCCATAAACTGATGATCCTCAAAGATCTAAACAAGGGGTCAGTATCATTGGTTGCTACTCTATTTGTTCTAGCAGTGAAGGAGGGAGCCCCAGGGCAGAAACAGGTTCTTCTATGAGCAGCTGCTCTCAAAATAATCTTAATTCCACAATTGGGTAGGAACATTCCTCTCATCTGCTATTTCCCTTGTCTGCAGTGGAGACAAATTCCCTTCATCCTGAGTAAGTTAGCAAACAAGCTCCAGGGCAGAGTGCATCAGCATGCAAGATGCTGAGGATGGCCCAATTAGGTGGCCCCAACTTAATTAATTTGAGCATGTGTAGCTTCCTCTAGGTCAGTGTGTCTCCCAGCTGATTCTAGAGTCATGCAGGGATACAGCACACAGCCCCAGAGCCCCAGAGCCCCAGAGCCCCAGAGCCCCAGAGCCCCAGAGCCCCAGAGCCCCAGAGCCCCACAGCCCCACAGCCCCATAGCCCCACAGCCCCACAGCCCCACAGAGAGCTTGGAAAGGCTTGGAGGAATTTTCTCAGCAAAAAAGTACTAGTGCCTAGAGGTAGGAGGATTCAGAGCTGAAAAGGCTTGCAAAGGAGCAGGTAAAGGAGGCCAAAAAAGCACTTGAGACAGAAGAATACAGAAAAGGAAATGGTCTGCATGGGAAGACTGGCTGAAAAGTCATAGAGGAGAATGCTGAGACGGCAAACAGAAAGGGGAGTTAGACCCTCTAGTGCACACCTGCAGCAGGCCTGAGGATAGCAACCAACCTGTACTGAAAAACCCTGATAGTGGACTACATCTGCAGTCCAGATCTGGCACACAAAGAGAACAACAAAGAGGCAGGAAGAAGCAGCTGAGCAGCCATGACAAAGAACTGGATGGGTGTGGAGTCACCCTCTAAGGCATCCCTTTGGAGCTTTCTCTTTGCACCTACTGTTTGTTTTCTCTCTCTCTCTCTCTCTCTCTCTCTCTCTCTCTCTCTCTCTCTCTCTCTCTCTCTCTCTTCTCTCTCTCTCTCTCTCTCACACACACACACACATTATATTTTTATTAATTATTTGTGTATTTTATAAAGTGCACCATGATTACATTCACTTCCCAGCTTCCCCCAAGTCCACCCTCCTATCCTCCCCCCTCAAAAAAAAAAACAGATCAAGTCCAATTTGTGTTGCCTATAGACTCACTGGAGCATGGTCAAACTCCATGTTTGGCCAGTGTCCAGCCCCTTAAAGAAAACAGTCCTTCCCCCTCACCCCTATGAAACCATCAGCTGTGAGCAGCTATACTTCAGCATCTCCATCACAATCCCTAAAGTTTCTCTTCAACAGCTTCTTGTCTGGACAGTTTCTCTCCTTTCCTTCCTTTATTCACTCTTTTCTTTTGTTGAGGGGGGTTGTCACAGAAATGTCTCTCATTCTCAGTCATGAGTCTGCAGTCATTAACACCACTGCAAAAGAAGCTTCCCTGTCCATAGATGCTGCTGCCGGAAACCATGCGAAGGTCTATGACGTGCTGTTCTCTTAATAAAGGAGAGAAAAGCACCATCTTTCACAGGTAGTAGAGTAGATAAGAGTCTGTGTCTGTCAACCTAATATGTTGGACAGCTAGCATTTGCACCTTGCTTGCTTCACTTTTCATGTGGGCCTCTTTTTTTTTTTTTTTTTTTCTGCAGAAACCCTGAGCTCTGCTAGGCCAAGGCCAGGCAGTTATGTTTCTCCCCATCTCACCCCTCCTCCAACACATTTTGTTGGTGGCATATGGGCTGTGCTGTTGGGTCCTCTTCAAGCTCTTGACCTCATGCTTGATGCCATGTTGTCCCCTCTTTTTGGTCCCCTGTTGTGCCTTCTCTTATTTTATTACTCAATAGCCTACTCATGACTCCAGCAGCTCTGTATAAACAGATACCTGCAATGAGTTCACATCAGAACTCAGCCTTCTATTAACAAGAGTTTCCAACAAAGTATATTGGATGCCAGAGTAACACTTAAAACTTAGCTAACAGCAAGCTAAGACTCTCCCTGGGCCAGCTTGCTGTCTGGATTTCATTAATTGGTGAAGTCTTCTGTATTAAGCAAACTTCTGGGAAAGATCATTAATCACCTCATGTTCTAACAATTTCAAATTGCTACTTACTCTCTGGAGTTTCCACACCCTCCTTTTCTCTATCAATTTATTCCTCTCTATTACTCTAAAGTATATTCTATATGGTATTTGTATTAGACAGCCCTGACTTCTTAATACTTGTATAGTATCTTTTCCTTTTTTTTTTTTTAATTTTCAGTTTGCCTATAGATGATGATTTAACTGTCATCTGGCCACCACCGGCCTGTGGTTATGGCTTTGAATGACTCTCTTGATTGTAAATCAACCTAGTCCCCTGTGGGTGGTACTATTCCATAGGCCTTGACTTTCATCAATGTAAAGGAACCTAGGTGATCTTGAGCACCAAGCAGGCAGTATGGGTGTACTTGTTCCTCTCTGCTTTTAACTGTGAATATGGTAAGACTTTGAGTTTCTGCCATGACTCTATGTCAGTATGGACTATAACTTGTAATTGTAAACTGAATAAATCTTTCAACCCCTAAGTTGCTTTTGGTCAGCGTGTTTTGTCAGAGCAACAGATATAAAGCTAGAACACTATATAACTGTATTTGAAATGACTTTCTTTTGTAAAATGTATTATTTGGTCTCCCCCCACCCACCCATTCCTCCACTTTCTTTTTTCAAAGCAAAAAATCAAACTTTTTACTTAACAATAGTATCAAGTAAAAGTCAGACAGGCACTTACATTAAGAGAAAAGAATTAACTAGAAAAAAATTCATCTTTAGTGCTTTACAGTACCCTAACTTGATATGCATGCAGAGCTCTGTTGCTGTGGTGACTACATTACAAAGGCATAGATACAGCCTGGTTTGGAAGGTTTTCAGCTGTTCACAGAACACAGTCTCATATTCACAGTGTGTCAAGTTTACAAAAGTCTTCAAAATGCCACAATGCATTAATTTTACAAAAGTCCCCAGGAGCATTTCATATTACTTAAAGAAGGGGGTCATCTATAGGAAAGGTTGTAGCTCAGAATCAGGAAATGAAACCAGCCTAGTGGCCATCAAAGTTAGTCTCTTTCACTTCTCTTCAGATATCACATGGGTTTAGGTTACTTGCTTGCAAAGTTCTCAGTTAGCTGGCATGCCAGTGTTTGTGGAAATACTGCCCTGAGTAGATCTCCTTGTGAGGCAAGATACAGGGTGCAAAGGGCTTGATGGGTTTGTGAAGAGAGGCTACAATACACTGCTTTCCATGTTCAGACAAGGCAGCAAGTTTATTGACAACCATTCTAAAAATTCCTGTCTTCTAACTGGTTTATTCAAAGCACTTGATGATAAAAGAATTAATGGCATGACTGGATGTCAACATGCAGAATATTGCAAATAGAGACATATCTATTGCCATGCACAAAACTCAAGTCCAAGTGGATCAAACCCCTCAATATAAAACCAGTTACACTGAACCTGATAGAAGAGAAAGTGGAAAATAGTCTTGAACGCATTGGCACAGGAGACCACTTCCTCAATATAACACCAGTAGCACAGACATTGAGACCAACAATTTATAAATGGGACCTCCTGAAATTGAGAAGCTTCTGTAATGCAAAGGAAACAGTAAATAAGACAAAACGACAGCCTACAGAATGGGAAAACATTTTCACCAACCCCACATCTGACAGAGGGCTGATCTCCAGAATATATAAAGAACTCAAGAAACTAGACATCAAAATAACAAACAGTTCAATTTAAAAATGGGCTATAGAGCTAAACAGAGAATTCTCAAAAGAAGAACCTCAAATGGCCAAAAGACATTTAAAGAATTGCTCAGCATCCTTAGTTATTAAGAAGATGCAAATCAAAATGACTCTGAGATACCACCTTACACCTGTCAGAATGCCTAACATCAAAAGCACTGCAGACAGCTTATGTTGGAGAGGATGTGGAGCAAGGGGAACACTCCTCTGCTGTGGGATGTTCTGTATGACAAATGTGTTGCTCTGATTGGTTAGTAAATAAAACACTGATTGGCCAGTAGTCAGGCAGGAGGAAGTATAGGTGGGACAAGGAGGAGAAAATTCTGGGAAGTGGAAGGCTGAGTCAGAGTCACTGCCAGTCACCGACAGGACAAGCAGCATGTGAGATGCCAGTAAGCCACGAGCCATGTGGCGAGGTATAGATTTATGGAAATGGATTAATTTAAGCTATAAGAACAGTTAGCAAGAAGCCTGCCATGGCCATGCAGTTTGTAAGCAATATAAGTCTCTGTGTTTACTTGGTTGGGTCTTAGCGGCTGTGGGACTGGCGGGTGAGAGAGTTTTGTCCTGACTGTGGGCCAGGCAGGAAAACTCTAGCTATACTCCTCCACTGTTGTTGGGAGTGCAATCTGGTACAGCCACTTTGGGAATCAGTATGGCAGTTTCTCAGAAAATTGGGACTCACTCTACCTCGAGACCCAGCTATACCACTCTTGGCCATATACTCAAGGAATGCTCAATCATACCACAAAGACACATGCTCAGCTATGTTCATAGTAGCATTATTCATAATAACCAGAACCTGGAAACAACCTAGATTCCCCTCAACTGAAGAATGAATTAGAAAAATGTGGTACATATACACAATGGAGTACTACTCAGCAGAGAAAAATAATGACATCATGAAATTTGCAGGCAAATGGATGGAACTAGAAAACAAAAGGTAACCCAGACTCAGAAGGACAAACATGGTGTGAACCCACTCATAAGTGTATACTAGGTGTAAAGCAAAGGGTAATCAGACAACAACCCACAACTCCAGAGAAGCTAGCTAACACAGAAGACCTAAAGAGGGACACATGGATTGCCCTGGGAATGGGAAATAGATGAGTAAACTGGGGATGAGCAGTAGGTGATGGAGAGTAGGGGATGGGGGTGAGAACATAAGGGAATGGGATGATTGAGCTAGAACAGGGATGAAGGGGGAAAGCAATGAAAGAGATAGCATGATAGAGGGAGAAATGGGGATAGAGAGAAACCTGGTGCTAGGTAAGTTGCCAGGAATCCCCAAGGATGACCACAGCTTGTACTCCTAGAAATAGTGGAGAGGGTGCCTGAACTGAGCTGTCTTGCCCCAGTGATCAGACCAGTGAATACCCTAACTGTCATCGCAGAACTTTTATCCAATGACTGATGGAAGCAGATGCAGAGATCCACAGCCAAACACCAGGCAGAGCTCCAGGAGTTCAGTCAAAGAGAGAGAAGTGGGATTCTATGAGCAAGTGCATCAGGATCATGATGGGGAAACCTGCAGAGATGACCAAACCAAACTGGTGGGAATTCATGAAATTCGAATCAATGGCTGTGGAGCCTGCATGGGAATGGGCTAGGCCCTCTGTATGGCAAGACAGTTGTGTAGCTTGATCTGCTTTGGGGGCCCCTAGCTGTAGGATCAAAATCCATCCTTGGTGCATGAGTGGGCTTTTTGGAGCCCAATACCTATGATGGGACACCTTGTGCAGCCTTGAAACAGGGAGAAGGGCTTGGACTTGTCACTACCAGATGTGCCTCCCCATGGGAAGCCCTGCCTTCTTATGGGGGGGGAGTGGGGAGTAGGTTGGGGGGGAGGCTGGGGGGCAGAAGGAGGGAAAAGGGAGACCTCTGATTGATGTGTAAAATGAATGAAAAAAAATTCTTAATTAAAAAAAGAATGATCTGTTAAGACTTAAGTTTGTCATTTCAATATTTGTTTTCTAAGTCTCTCTCTCGTCTTCTCTCTTCTTACTTGCCCATAAATTGACTTTTTAAAAAGAATTCTATACCAATTAGTTTCTAGTGTCTTATTATATCACACTGTATAGTTTGATAATCATTACTATGCTTGTAGTAATACACAAATGCAACTTGTGTGCATCAGCAAGTGATCCTTCAGGAAGCCTTACTTTCACTTGGGAGCCTTTATCCCCTCAGTTTGAGGAAACACTTTCTTAATTGTTTACCATATAGACATTAAACATGATACCAAATGTTATAATTTTTTCTTCAACCATCTAGTATGGTTTAAGATAACAGTAACAATGAAGTCTTTATTTTCTCTGTTTTGATCTATTCTAATGCTCTTTATCTCCTGAGCCTTCAGATTATTTTACCATCTCCATTGCCTTTGGAGAGTTTCTTCTAATTGTACAGGAAAGATGGGTTTGCTGGCAGCAAGTTCTTGGTCTTTCTTTTTGGGAGAAGGCACTTCTCTGTTTCTGAAGGGTGTTTTCCCTGGGTATGGACCTCCCAGTGCACAGGTCCTACTTTCAGTGCTCGTAGATGACTAGCCCACTTCTCACTGCCCAGTACTGTTTCCTATAAAAATGTGCTAACCCAGGAGTTACTATTCTCCCATACACAACTTGTCATACCTCTCTGGTAATTGTCAAGATGTATTATTTATCTCTAGATTTCAGAATTTAAATTATGAGGTGGCTTACCATAGGTATTCTTAACTTTCCATAGTCTATATCTTTGGATAAATTTGGGGAGTTTTGCCCATTACATCTCTAAATATTTCTCTGTTTCCTCTCTTCTTCTAGAACACTCCCATCATATGAATGCCAGCCCCTGGGTTACTGCCCCTCCCCTCTAGGACATTAAGATGCACCTCCCTTTTTCCTATCTCTATTATGCTCATATTGGCCAACTCTGGTAAATTGTACCCAAGTTCACTGATGTGGTTTATTTTTTCATTCCTATTAATATTAGCCCACCTAGTAAGAACTTTTAAAATGTCAGTTACTATACTTTTCAATTCTAGAATTTGCCGTCTTAAATAAAATGTTTCTTTGGTTTAATTTATTTTCTGTTTTGTGATTTGCTCCAGGATGCCATGATTGTGAACTCCAGTACTTTACACTAGCTGCTTTGGGATCCTTGTCAGACAGAATACCCTCTGATACATCTCAGGATCATGTCTGCTGACTTTTCTTATACAAGTCATGATGTCCTGGTTCATGAGGTGATAAGAGTTTTTTTTTCTATTATATACTTCATAATTAAAGTATTTAATTATGAGACTGCAGGTAACATTTATTTGTCTTTCCTAGCACACAGTCTTCATGTTGAAGTATAATTGATTAGGTGGAGTTGAAGCAGGTTTGAATGTTAGGTTTCCTACTGAATCTCACACAATCCACTAAGTTATTTTGTGTTCCAGTGGTTGAACGGAAGTGGAAGTTCAGAGGCCTTCTTGGCTCCAGAAAGGCTTTCTTGGGGAAAAGGAGTTGGAATATTATTGATATCCGTGAATTGGGATGTAACATGAAGCTCCTGCTGGTCTCCCTGACTGACGCTGCATGGACAGCACTGCTGTCTAGGTCCACTTTATTCTACTACAACAGAAAACCACAGAGCATGTCAACTTTAAAGGAAAAAAAAATATTTCTTGAAGCTCTGCAGACTTAGAAAACCAATGCAAAGTTATTGGCACATGGCAAGGGCCTTCCTGCTGTTTCATTCCAGGATAGGAAGGCAATGGAGAATGAAAGAGCAAACTTGATTTGATAACAAACCCGCCCTTGTGGTAACTAAGCCAGTCCATCAAAAGTACCCCTAACCCAGCTATGAGGATGCATGACCTTAATCATGTCTACATGATCTGACCTCTCAATACTGTTCCACTGGGAAATAGGTGTCCATCACCTGGCCTTGGGAGGCACACCCAAGTCACAGCAGCTCCTCACACCGATCACATGAAGGAGGCTGAAAGAGAAATCTCAACCCCAGTGAGCCTGCTGACTGGGCATGGGGAAGATAAGAAACAGAGTGGCAGCCAGGCTGCTTGCCTGACATTGTGTTCAAACTCAGTGCTGGTCCGTGATAGAATAGCCAGCTTCCTCCAGCTCCCTTTGAGGGCTCTCTCTCTCTCTCTCTCTCTCTCTCTCTCTCTCTCTCTCTCTCTCTCTCTCTCTCTCTCTCTGTGTGTGTGTGTGTGTGTGTGTGTGTGTGTGTGTGTGTGTGTTTAGGGATTTCTAGTTAGAAAGGCTAGGTGGCAGAGGACTGCTGAAACTTGGCCAGAACCAGAAGTTGCATGTAATGGCTTTAAGCACATGAATACTAATCCTAATCCTAACACTGATGTCAACCCTGAGTCAGTTCTGATTTGACTTCTTTTCTTTATCATAGCTCACATGTTTACTTTTTACTTGTCTATCTAGAAAATTTCAATTAAATTCCGGCCATCCTGAATTTTACTTCACTGAGTACTGAAAGTTTTGCTTTCCTATAAACATCCTGTGCTTTCCGCAGTGTGGTCTAGTTATGTACAAAGAACATGATCCTTTGGGATTTGTTACATACTGTCAATTAAAATGACAAAAGTTTAGGGGTCTGGGGACATAGTTTAATCTTAAAGTGATTGCTTAGCATGCATAAAGCCTGGAATTTGATCCAAACCACTGCAATGAAATAAACAAAAACAGCAATCCCAGATTCTCAGAAAGCTGAGATGGGAGGATCACTTCAGTTCACAGGTTTGGGATCAGCTTAGAAAACAGAGTAAGACCCCATTATAAAGATAAGATTAAATCTTTAACCCCAGTACTCCGAGGCAGAGGCAGGCAGATCTCTGCAAGTTCAAGACCAGCATGGTCTACAAAGAGAGTTCCAGGACATCCAGGGCTACACAGGGAAACCCTGTTTGGGGGGGAGAAAAGATAAGATTAAACTAAATCAAAGTTCAAATTTAAAATGACTTATAAAGTCGGCCCAAAGTAAGGACTGTGGTTGAATGACATCCTCTCTTCCCAATGTAATGGTTTCCTGTTTCCTGTTCTACTGCAGGGAATAGGTAGTTCCAACCATGTGAGCTGCTAGGCTCTTGGGATCTGTTTTTACAGTCAATAAGTCATATTTCTTGTATGCATCAAGTGTGTTGTGTTTCTGAGTTGAGAAAGATCTTCGGCAGAACTCTGGATTCTTTGAATAAGCTCTTTCTTCTCAGCCTGTCCTGAGCCATCCAACTTTCTCATTCTCTCCAGATTTTCAACCCTGCCATCTCTGCCTTGGAAGACTAACAGGAGCTGCCTGGTCTCACTGCACTCCATCCTGAAGATGCTCTCAAGCTAGTAGGGGGGCACCCTAGCATAGGTCTGGTTTTTGCTTCTCACCTCTTAAAATCACAGAGCATCGTGATTTGTTGATCTCCAGGCTCTGCAACACTATATAATTTATGTACTGAGGGAGGGTGACTATGATAGACAAGATAGCTATTTCACATGAAGAATCAAACGTCATCCTTGCTATTCCAGAATTCACATCTATTGCCAGAATTACTATAAGTTAATTATGCTCTTCTTACTTTAGCAGTTTCCTTGTCTTCCTGAATATTTAAACATTTCTACCTGCTTGGTTTCTCATTAACAGTCTGTGAGGTTGATTGGCAAATGTTTCACAAATGATGGGCACACTCAATTTGTGTCACAGCTGTACCTTGAGTTCCTTCCCAGCTATAGCTGCAATCAGTGCTGTGGATGTGCTGCTTATCCCAAGATGAGCAGTGGAAGTGTCTGGGTAAGGTGCAACTGTTTTTATTCAATCGGTTCTTGATAGTCCCAAGTTTCTTGGGATAGGACCTATGCCTTAATTTCTGTTAATCATATACAGCTTCTTAAAGGCATAGTCTTCATACGGTACTGTGATTTTCCTGGCACCTGAGCAGGAGGAATACCAGGTGATATTAGCATCACAGACCTTGGGATGCTCCCTGGCCAGTGGTTCTACTTCCTGTGATGGGATTCCAGGATATGTAAGAGATACTCATATCGCCTTACAGCTCAGGTGGTGCTCAGCGCCCCAGCAAAGAAACATTTTCTGAGAGAAAAGATAAACTATGAAAAAATACATAACAAAATTAATATCAATTTTGTGTTTAAAGAGAAAGGAATAGTTCCCCTCCCTTTGTATGAAAGAAAGGGGAAAAAAGGAAGGAAGGAAGGAAGGAAGGAAGGAAGGAAGGAAGGAAGGAAGGAAGGAAGGAAGGAAGGAAGAAGATAAGGATAATTGGGTCACAAAACACATAATAACTGAAGGGACTTATATATAAACTCATTTATCTATTTCCTTTAAGCCAAACTTTTTTTTAGCTGTTTTTAAAGTCTCTCACAAGACTATGAAGCACCACAATGTCAAAGCCATAAGCTTGCAGTTTCTGTTCTAAATGTATGGATGAGTGGTGTCACTGAAAGGAAATTTTGAGGGGGACTGCTATTGTAGAGAAAATTGTGGTACACATGCATGCTGTAAAATTATTGCACCTATCTAGCTAATTAATATATCACCACACATGGGTGCCCTTGTACATGTATGATATGACTGCTTACTTTCCATTGTTATCAAATTTATATATAACATATTATTTCCTGTTTTCATTTGAACTACAAAATTTATTCATCTTATAACCAAAGTTTGCATCTTTTAACCAACACTAACATCACCCATTTAGCCCTGGTAACACTCTCTGTATGAGTTCAATCAAAATTACTGAAATTAAATCAAGTGTTCAGCCACTTAAAACACAGGTGAGGAGACAAAGCAAGTGTCTATGATACAAACAGGGTTTAACCAAGTCCTTCAGAACAGGAAGAGGGCTGTGCCCACTTAACCAGGCCAGGGCTGTTTCACAGCATGATCTGAATAGTCAGTCCCGAAAAGAACCTTAAGACAATACTTGGGAGCTCTGGGAATTTTTAAGGCTGTGTAAAATTCATAGGGTAACTCGGCTTCTTACTTCTTACTCGTATGGAAATGTAGAGACACTTCTGTCCCCTCATGCACCTCCCTACCTCTCTCTTAAACAAAAGCACTTCATATAAAATAATTTTATCGACCAGACAATTTCCATCTTAAGTATCACTATCATTTCACAAATACATCAAGCTAGGCAATTACATGTAACCACATAACCCAGCATGCTGTAGACTATTAAAAGGATATTTAACAATGAAAATATCAAGTTCAAAAAGCTGGCATGGCAGCATATACTTTTAATCCCAGCATTCAGGATCTCTCCTGAATCAGTAGAACTCTATGAATTCAAATCTAGACTGATCCACATAGTGAGTACCTGAGCTACATGGTAAGTGCTGGGGCTACATGGTGAGAGTCTATCTCCAAAAGGAAAATGAAGAGGAGGAAAGAAAGGAGGACAAGGAGGAAGAGGAGGAGAGGAAGAAGTTTTTGTTCCTTACTATTCTTTTTGAAATATCAGACAGCTTGTGACTAGAATGATCTTTGAAGATAGTCTTTAAACAGATCTGCTGGGATCTATCAGTTACTGCATTCCATTATGAGCTCTGAAGTTTTTCAGGTGAGGGGCAGTCTTAAATATCTGAAATTTTCAACACAGACTGTGATTCTTCCCTGAAAATAGGAATGATTCATTATTTTAGAGCAGCGTATTTTCAAAGTCCAGAAAAGATGAGAGAATGCAGAAGTGAATGTAGATCGCTCCCAACTAGAAGAAGAAGTGGCCACAATAGTGGCTCCATCACCAAGAGGCTTTTGTTGAAGGACATACAAAATTCTTTAAGAGGCAGATTGGGAGAACTTCTCGGGAAGGGAGGAGCACATGCTAAAGGAAGACTTATGCCGAGAAGGGATGCTGCTGTGGAAAGGCATGGGGATCCCTTGCAACAGTGGCATTTTGTGTAAGCTGTGAAGAGCAGTGAGCTATTTGACAGACATATGAAAACCTGAGTAGAAAGAAAAGCACAAAATACAGGGACAGATAATACAAGAAATATATTGTGATCCACAATGAGTTTAATGCAAAGGGAACTGAAAATGAGTAGGAGGAAGGAGAGGTAGCTGTGCCACACCTGTCTGTCCTAGCAGTCTTCTCTCATGCCTTCTTTCTCCACACACTTTTCCTCTTTCACCCCCCTCTTCCTTCATGCCTTCTCTCTCTATGTTCCTCTGTTCTTGTTTCTCTTTCTTGATGCTGTCTCTCTGTAGCTGTAAGTCTCTTCTTGGCTTACTTCTTAGGTCTCCTTACTGACATGCTTAAATTCTTCCATCATTCTTGTCTGTACATGTGTCACTGGTGCAGCCATTAACTCTCCTGAATATCCTTCAGGCCATTAGATAGAGTGACTGAAGGACCCCTGTGACTGGCTTTGGTGATTCAGCTGGTCTAGGAAGGCATTCATGTCCTTCCTCCATAAACATCAAGAAGGGGTGTGTAACTTACAAAGCTCTCTTGTTTGCTCAACATGCCAAAATGGCAATGTGCAGAAGATGTCCTCCCCATATTTTCATGAATTTTATATATTATATACTATGTGTAGTAAAAAACATATATGAGTGTTTAGATAAGAAACCATTAGAACCAGCTTTAATGTAAGCAATGTAATAATTTTAAGTGTCAACTTGACAGGATCTAGAATTACTTAAAAATGAGACTCTGAACATGCCTCTGGAGGATTATCTTGAATGCTTTAATTGACATGGGAAGATTGATTTAATTTTAGATAGGACCATTCCTTAAGAAAGATCTCCTGGAGGATGTGGAGTAAGGGGAACACTCCTCCACTGCTGTTGGGAGTACAAATTGGGACAGTTACTTTGGAAATCAAAATGGTGGTTTCTCAGAAAAATGGGAATCAACTTACCTCAAGACCCAGCTATACTAATCTTGAGCATATACCCAAAAGATACTCAATCTTACCACATGGACACTCACTCAATTATGTTCAAAGAAGCATTATTCATAATAGCCAGAATGTGGAAACAACCTAGATTCCCCTCAACTGAAGAATGGATAAGGAAAATGTGGTACATTTACACAATGGAGTATTACTCAGCTGTTTAAAACAGTGACCTCATAAAATTTGCATGGAACTAGATGGATGGAACTAGAAAAAAAATCATTCTGCATGAGGTAACCCAGACCTAGAAAGACAAACATGGTATATACTCATTCATAAGTGGATATTAGGAGTAAATATAAATAACCAACCTACAATCCACAGCCCCAGAGAGGCCAGAAAACAAAGAGGGCCCAAAGAGGAATGCATAGATTTCCCTAGGAAGGGGAAATAAAAGAGATCTCCTGGATAAACTGGGGATGAGGGTGGGGGGTATGTGTGTTTGGGAACTTGAAGAGGTGGGTTGGGCAGGCTGGCTGTGGGAGGCAGATTGGGGGAAGGACTGAAGGGGAGAGTAACAAAAGAGACATCTTAATGAGGGGTGGGCATTTGGAGGAAATTAGGGAGAAACCTGGTGTGAGGGAAACTCCCAGGAATCCAGCTAAGATTTCTAGCAATAGTGAAGAGAGTGACTGAACTAGCCAACTACTGTAATCAGATTGGTGACTACCCTAATTGTCAACAAACAGCCTTTAACCAGTAACTGATGGAAGCAGATGCAGAGATCCACAGCCAAGCAGTGGGCCAGCTCCAGAAGTTCTCTTGAAGAAAAAGAGGAGGGATTGTATGAACCAGGTGGGTCAAGGTTATGATGGAGGAACCCACAGAGACAGCTGCAGGCTTGAGCTCCTGGGAGCACATAGACTCTGGACCAACAGTTAGGGAGCGTGCATGGGACCAACCTAGGATCTCTGTATGTGTGTGCCAGTTGTGTAGCCTTGTTGATAAGGCTCCTAGCAGTGAGATCAGGACCTGTCCCTGACTTTTAACTGGCTTTTGGGAACCTGTTCAGCATGCTGGGTTATCTCACCTAGCCTTTATGCAGAGGGAAGAGCTGGATCTTAGCTCAACTTTGATGTGCCATGCATTGTTCAAGCCCATGGGAGGCCTGCCCTTTTCTGAATGTAGATGGAGGAGTGGATGGGGAGGGAGGGTAGATGGGAATAGGTAGGGAGGGAGTGCGAGGAGATTTCCTGGAATATGTAACAGTGAGATAAGAAAGAGCAAAAGAAACACATACACAGAGAGAGAGATGCAGACACAGCACACACACACACACATATAGAGACAGAAACATAGACAGACAGACACACACACAGAGAGAGAGAGAGAGAGAGAGAGAGAGAGAGAGAGAGACTAAGCATACATGTGTTAATTCCTTCCCTTTTTTTTAATTGTAGATGTGATATGACCAGCTGCTTTATGCTGCTGCCACTTCGACTTCCCCATTATGATGGACAGTACCTTAACATGTGACCTAGAATAAGTCATTTCTCCCTTAAGTTGTTTTTTAGAATATTTTATCAAAGCTACAGGAAAAGCAACCAAGACAGCAGCTATAAAGAGCAAAGAATTCCTTTTCCCATCAGTCATAGCCATGTGTGTACATAAATGTGTGTAAACACATATGATAGGCACTGCATAATATACACTATGTTGATTTGCATATGTGTCAAAGAAATAAGAAAACCCTAATATTTCCATACAGTCAGGGAATAATAAGATGCCCCTAATTTATGAAGGTTGTTTCCCAAATTCAATAGGTTTTATGACCACACACTATTTACACACCAAGTTCTAGATACCTATGACTTTGGAAGGGGGAACTTTATTTAGAAATTAATAAAAAAAAGGTTTTGGTGGCAACTGCAGAAGGGAGAGGAATGGTCAGTTAGGTCACGTGTTTCCAGTTCAGTGGCCTCCACTCCTCCAATTCATGATGTCTCAATGACAAGTCCAGGAATAGGCCAGCTGTGCAGACCAAGCACTGCCTCCTGTATGCTTTAAAGGCATGTGCAATTATCAAGAATAGGTATGCCAGTAGGAATTCTTACATTAAAGTAACAGGTGACTTAGTTTGTTTGGTCTATCCAACAGACAACTCTCAAGACGTAAAGACTGAGAAATTCCACAGTTGATTAATATGACTTATGGTGGTCAAAGAATCCGACACTGTTTCCATGGAAATAAAATGAATGGTATCAGAGAAAGACTATCGTGTTCTTGGGAGATAAATGCCACTTGAATTTGACAAGATGGCTGAAAGAAAATACTTTAGGTAATTACATGAGCTATTTAGAAACTGAAAGATAATCTCCATTATTTGCTTTAGAAGTCTAGGAATATAAACTCTTTTAGGCTTTAGAAAACATTTATTTTTTTTTTGAAAATTGAATAAGAAATTCATCCATCTTAGAAACTTTTTGAAGATTATTTAATGCTGGAAAATATATATAATTACTTGTCTGAAAATACCAAGAAAAGCAAATAATTCCGCAAGCTTACTTCATCTGACCTTAAGATAAAGTTAAACACAACATTTTGCTAGAACATTATTCTTCCTTTGGTGATAAAATTTATACTGTGAATAACCAATAAATACATGGTTGTTGGAATGAGCTGTGCAGTGGTCTGTGTCTGTCTACAGGTGGACACAGAAAGTACATATCACATCTACAGTTTCTCACTTCAAGCCCACAATGTTCATCACAACCAATCTAAAGAATCCAGCCCAGACACTTGCAGGTGAGCTGCCCACAAATATCCATAAAATCTCCTCTCACTCTTGCATAAACAGAGAGATGCTAACTATCATAGATTGTCACCTGGGTCCTAGTAGGATACATGTCCAGGTAGTGTCCTAGATATCTTTCATCAGCTGCCAACACCCCCAACCCCACCACACAGGCAGTGCTGTAATTAAATCCAAAACCCCACATGTGCTAGCAAGAGCTCTTCCACTGTACTACATGTCCAGTCCTATTCAAATGCAATGCTTGTGTCCTGATGGATGGAGTCTCCATACCACATCAGGACCTGTTTCAAAATCAAATTCTCTGTATCTACCATCTCAAGGACTTTTTGGGTTCCCCAGCTGCCAGGAGCAACTAGGTCCTCCATCAGCTCAGATCACATCCAGCTCAGAGCATCACCAGTCATGATCCCCTCCTCCTGGGATCTCCTCTTGTTGGACTATGAGTCCTTTAAGGGACAGTGACTGTCAACCAAAATGCCCATGATTCCTTAGCTTCCAGTCCAGAACAGTCCTCTGCTTCTTGTCAAGTGAATATCAGAATCAGTACCAGCAAGGGGTTACCACAGAGACACAGTACAATTCTGCAGTACAGCAAGAATCTAGGGAAAGGCATTTGCAGACACAGTTATGCTCTCCAGAGAGGAGCCAGTGCTGTAGAAGAAAGTGAGTAACAGAGAGCCAGTCTGGAAGAAGGGAAGGAAACACAGCAAGGTGCTCTGAAGCATAGTGGATCAGAGCACAGATAGAGTCACAGCAGCAGGACAGAGTGGATGTCAGTGACATAGAGGCCAGTGAATCGGACAAATGTCCATAAGCCTTTTGGGCAGTCCTGTGTAAAGCCTGCACATGGAAGAAATGAGACTAAAACTACAGACAGGGAAACAGATAAAATGCCTCGGAAAAGCTGGCCAACACAGGGCAGGGGATGGAAAGGAGTAAAGTGATGACGCATAATCTAGAGGGACCTCACATGCTTCATTTAACTGGTGGCGTTCTGAGATGCCCCATTGGGCAGGCACTGCTGCAAGAGCTGCTCAAACAGACCGGCACAATCGGGACCCTCTTCCAGGATGTCAAACAAATGGAAAGCAAAAAGCTATATATAGAAGCCAGTTGCTTTAAAGAAAAAATGAAGTAGATTGAGAGAATGGAGAGTAATGGTGCAGAAGAATGCTATTTTTGATGCAGTGGGCAGAGAAAGACGCCTTAAAAAGACAAGTCAAGCATAGCCTGGAACAAGGTGAGAATGGGCCCTCTGACTGGTGCTGGGGAAGAGGATGGGCAAGGTGAAGAGGATAACACAGGTATACTCAGTACATCCAGGAAAGAAGAAATTCCACAGAGCAGTCAGCTCAGGGAAGAGAGATCAGATTTCCTGCTGAAAAAAAGAAGAGTGCAAAGTAACCAAGAGCCAGGAGAGGACTATGGAGGGTAAATGGGGGGTGGGGTGGAGGTCTGCTGGTCTCCACGTGCGGCTCTGAGGAGTAGGCATAGCCTCAGTGTAGAGTTTCTAGGAAAACAGCTGTGCAGCTGCTCAGAAAACACAGAAGGAAGCTGAAAGCATCCCCAGGGATGTGGGACCCCTTGGGCTGGTGCATTTTACACAGGAATTTTCCCACCTCTTCAGAGATGGGGGAAGCAGATGTGACTGTCCCCAGGACATCTGTGGGCATCATTAGTATTCAGGGGCAATCTCTGGCTTTAATTTAGGTGTTTCCCTCAAAAGTTCATGTTGAAACTTAATGCCATGGTGACACTAGAAGAAATGACTGGGCTTCGAGGCCCCACTCTCATAATGCAGTTATACTAGTATAGAAATACATATATTATAGAGATGAAAGTCCTTTCTCTGCCTTTAGCTCCCCAAACCCTGCCTGCTATGGCTATGACATAAGGAATAGAGAGGACCTTTTCCTGGTGCTAGACCCTCAGTCTTGAACTTTGAGGCCCATTGAACCAATACATTTCTATGCCTCATAGGATCCTTTCTCCCTGATGTCCTGATGTAGTACAGAATGGACTTCTGCACTTCTGATAGGAAACTAAGCATCATGAAGGGACTTGGCTGAAGTCTAAGTTTAGTTTCTTTTATCTCTTCATTCACACCTGCTCTGCTGCAGCCTGGCCTGATCTATGGGCAGTTCTGGAGTCTAGTCCAGGCCAGCCCAGCTCATGATCAGAATGTGTGAAGTATCTACCTTATTCTGGATCCCTGGAGAATCAGAGGAAGGACAGATGCTCCTGATCTAAAAGCATCTCATGGCTAGCCCCCAGACTGACTCATGTAGTAGTCCCCTAGCAGCCCAACTGCAAACAGCTTCACTCAGGCTCAACCTCCACCTGACCACATTATTTCCCCCGCCAGATGAAAAAGTCCACACCGAGGGGATCAAATATTTTGAGATCCATTGATCTAGAATCTGGTGCTATTGTCATGCTGACACTATTTTAGAATGTACTCTTTTTTTTTTTTTTGGTTTTTCGAGACAGGGTTTCTCTGTGTAGCTTTGCGCCTTTTCTAGAACTCACTTGGTAGCCCAGGCTGGCCTCGAACTCACAGAGATCCGCCTACCTCTGCCTCCCGAGTGCTGGGATTAAAGGCGTGCGCCGCCGCCGCCACCGCCGCCGCCGCCGCCGCCGCCGCCACCACCGCCCGGCAAAAATGTACTCTTATAACAGATACTAGTGAACAGTTCAATTATGTCCCTTTGTTATTATCCCCTAGGGATAATAATTTTATTAACTTCAACAATGGGAGGAAGCACTCTACATTCTCAAAGTATTATTCAACAGATCAACCATTTAATTATTAGGCATCTTACATTTAACAAAAAGAAGACCTTCAGAACAAAATGAAGCTTTGATCAGCGATTTAGAGAATGACTAGGTGGCTCTGAAGGCCTTGGCACTGGGAGTTAGGAGGCTACTTTGTATGACCTGTTAGAATACTGGGAGTAATGTAGGAGTATCTAATTCTAGTTCAAAAACAGTCTTCAGGCACACCAAACAAAGTTGTTTGCTTCTAAGACAAGGTCGCACTGTATATACCTGGCTGGCCTCAACCTCAGATGATCCTCCTGCCTTGGCCTCGAAAGTGGAGCATCACAGCCATACACCACCTGATCCAGCTCAGAACTGCACCTAAACATATGTACACACCTTTCCCCCACACTACTCCTGTAACAGAAGACTGCAGAAGAAAATTCTGGAGCACAAGAAATATTTCCCACTGCTCATCATGATGAACACAGGTGTTTTCCAAGTGACTCTTCATGAGAGTTAAGAACCAGGTATCTGAAATGATTTTAATTCTCAGGAACAATTCTTATGTCCATGAAAATTAAGTCTACTGACCTCTTGTTCCATATTCTCATTTTGCAGGTCTGGAAAACTGAGACGAAAGGACCATCTTCTGTGTGGGTCCTGGGTTCTACTCTAGCCCCAATCCTTCTCAAAGCCATGCTGCATTTACTGAGGCCCCTCAATGGCTGAAGGAGCCTCCCCAGCAATCAGTAGCAGCTCACAGGAATCTGTTAGGAAAGCCTTATAAATCTGTTTATAATTTTATATCCAGCTAAAATGCTTCAAAATCCCAGTGGAGAGCTGGAGCGCTTGAGCCATACCAAATCCACACATGGTAATCAGATCTGAGGTGAACTGCATCTTGTTCCTCACACAAGCTCGTCCCCATCCTGCAGGATCTATTTCCAGCATAGTCCTAGCATCCACTCTACTGCTACCCTTTCCAAAGCTGCAGGCTTGGGTTTGAGCTCCCTCTCTCAGAGGAGCAGGGCTTCATCCTACCCATGCCTCTCCACACTTCCTCTCTCTTTCTGTTCCAGTGCTCATTGGAGGCAGGCCAGCTGTGTACAAGCCATTCTGGCATCAGGTAAGGTTCCTTGTCTAAGGAGCAGCTGGCCTTTCTTCTCCCCTAATGCATTCTCTTCCCAACTTCCAACCTTTGAAGGTCTCCCCAAGTTCTGTCTGAGACCTAAACATCATTATCCCCTCTGTTTTCTGGGCTCTCCTTTCTAACTGTCATTTTAAAAGACTTGGCAGGGAACATCTCTTATCTCAAGAATGGATTCAAAGTAGAGCAACATTAGGAATCAACCTTCAACTCAAATGGAATAATCAGTCCTATGTGGAGGTGAACGTCAAGTTTTAGGGCTTTTATAGTAAGATCCAGCACAGAAGTACCTTTATATTTAGGTTTGGGACTATTCCACTGAGATCTGTTCCTCCATCACCCTCCAAAGTCAGGAGAGTTACTGATGCAAGTCCATGAATTTAATTTAAAATGAATATTTAGAAATATGTACATTACCTAGGGTTTGTCAGTTATGAAAAAACAATCTACCAATAAAATAATTTCCTAGAGAAAAAATCATTCTGGTTTGATCCCTTAGTTTGCTTAAGCATTAAGTGTATGTGAGGCGGGTCCTGGCAGAGCCAGCATTGCACTGAGGATACAAATCTGTGTTCACCCTCTATCAGGCAAAAAGCTCTATGAATGGAGATGTGGTGATGAAGAGATATTTTCCAAACATGCTAATTTCTGTATCTGAACAAAAGTAAGGCAAGTTCATGTTATTATGCTTCAGTCACAAAGAAGGAAGGGAGGAAGGAAGGAAGGAAGGAAGGAAGGAAGGAAGGAAGGAAAGAAGGAAGGAAGGAAGGAAGAAGGGAATGAGGGAGGAAAGGAAGGAGAGAGGAGAAAAGAAGAGAAGAGGAGAGGAGAGGAAAGGAGAGGAGAGGAGAGGAGAGGAAAGAAGAGGAGAGGAGAAGAAAGTGCAGACCTGTGGCTCACACTTGCATTGGCTGAGGTGAGAACTGACGCAAATTTCAGGCCAACTTGGACTAGGTAGTCAGTTCCAGGCCAGCTGTTGGCTGCCATATAAAACCTTCTCTAAAAAAGATATGTACATAGCAAGTACAACTCTGCAGGTCCCACAATTTGGTCAACATTTATTTATATAATGCTATTGCCCAGAGAACGCCAATCTGCAGAAGCAAATGGAAATAGTTCCTTTTAAATCCGTTTCTGTATCATCCTTTACATACAGTTATTTACTCATGGAACTCAGCATGCACAATGACCTGTAGGAAAATTCCAATAAATGCAAAACTGTGAAAAGCCTCTTGAACTGTCTTACAGTTGGTTTTCCACTGAAGGAACATCTGCAGGTGTGTGTGTGTGGGGGGGGGGGAATAGGCTCACAAGGGGAACCCTGTCTTCCATGTGGTTTCTATGTTTCATCCATGACAAAATGGAAAAATACCTAGGAAGCCTCCAGAACTGTCTTTTTTGGTGTGGTACAAGTGGATGGATCTATAATCCCTCCAAAACATTAGTTTATGTTTAATACAAATATAGTAGAAACACAGAAAGGTATCATAAACACCTCCTGGAAAGAGCCAATAGAGAGCTGGGCATGAGCCTACATAAATACTTATTTCAAGTTTGGAAGCCAAGACCTGAAGCTTTGGTTTTCCCTAAACCATTGTCACTAATGGGCTGATACTAAATAAAACTATGCATGTGCTATAGTTGGGAAAGTGTTTGGGTGTGTCCCCTCAAGCTACCTCAGCTGAAATTTAATTCCTATTTTCAGATACTGAAAAAATAGAAAAATAATCATACCACAGATTTAAAAGCTCCAGCTTTTAGGGGTTTGATGGGCTGTTATAAAGGTATGGGCTCCACTACTGAGTCCTGGCAGCCTTCCCAGAAGCAGAGGGGCACTAGAAAAATAGACAATCCCTGTTTGTCACTAGGTGACTCTATGTACTAAGTCGGGATTCTAGCAGCAAGATCATCAACAGATTATGGTCCTCAACAGTGGACCTCCAGAAACACAAGCCCAAATAAACATCTTTCCTATACAAAGTATCCTGCCTCACTCATGTTGCTACAGTAAAAGAAATTAATTAATCTGGCATTCAAAGTGTTTGGCACTATATTATATTGATTGTATATGGGATTTACTAGGATGGTTTGCCTACAGGTTATGGTCCAACTATTCCAACAATGACTGTCTACAGATGAAAATTCAAGAATCCAATAGTTATTCAGCCCATGAAACTTGATGTCTCCACTGATCTTCAGTATATGCCAGAATCCCAAGGAAGTAGGCTCTAATACCAGTGAGGGAGTGAACTTACCATTAAGAATGAAGGCAAGCAGGCAAAGAGCATGAGCATCCTTCTTCTGTGTCCTTTACATAGGCTGACCCCAAAAGGTATAGCCCAGATTAAAGGTGAATTTTCTTAACTTAAAAGATTCAGATATAGGGTGGGTCTTCCCACCTCAAATGATTCAATCAAAAAAAATCCCTCGCAGCTGTACTCAGCAGCTTGAGTTTTAGTTAATTCCAGATGTGCCAAATTGACAACCAGGAAGAGTCATTGCACTGGTTATTAGCCTTTGTTGAAAAAGCAAGAAGCTGAGAAGGAATAAATTGCAGTGTTTGGATTTTACTTAGGGTCCTCTTCTCAAAGCTTTTGGAAATGTTAGAAAGCATGTTAGAAAGGTGCTTAATTAGATTATGAATTATAATATTATTACTGAGCAAATTCAAATAAATATCAAATGCAACAATGCTAGGAAATTTTACCAGTGTGCTCAAGCCAGCTACATTCCTATTATCTGTAAAAGTTGCATGATTAATGCACAATGTGTGACCATGTCAAAAACACTAACTCTACAGGAAAGAGTACCCTAAAACTGGACTTATTCATTATTTGACTTTGAAAAATACATTTAAATGATTGTATTCCCTTTTGTCATTAAAAAAAGACCTGCTGTTTACTATAGAAAGCCAACAAAATTTGTAGTGTCTTGAGATAACTTCTTGTCAATACAATACTCTAGTGAGTTGTTCCATATTTTTGTATATTTTTAATATTAAGGATTATTGTTTTTGTCCCATGTGCTTTGTTTCATGTAAAATTGAATTTTGAATATTTTCCACACTCAAAATAATTTAAAGATCCTATTTTATGGATAGTCTATTACATAGGTATGCTATAACTCATTTAAACCACCCCCTTGTGAGCAGAAATAACAGAGTGGTGATGCTGTGGCAGATATAGAGAAAATGCAGGCTGGTTTTGTGGAAGGAGCTAGGGAAGCAGACATGAATCTGAAGCAGGGAACAGATAGTTGATCCCCACCTCTGTCTGGCCTCACCACTGAGAAAGCAGAACTTCCAGCCTGTTCATGAAACCAGCAAGCTCAACCTTGTCTTCATTTGCATTTGGAGGCATCAGATGAAAGAGCTAATTAAAAAAGGGTATTTGAATCATGGGGGCTCTGAGCAATCCAGTGGTAGATTCCTAATTTGATGATATTATTAACAAGGGGGTGGTCCAGGTTAGAAGTACTGATTCATGTATCTGTGTCTATTCTATTCCTGACCCTTCCTTTTCCCCTCCACTTCTGCTTCCTGGCCTTGTTCGATTAAGCAGATTTCTCTACCACACACACTACTACCCTGATGCTCTGACTCACCTCAGGCCCAAAGCAAGGAGCTGGTTGACTACAAAACCACCGAGAATGTGCCAAAACAAATCCTTGAGGCCATAGGCTGCTTTTTCCTCAGATGTTCCTCAGACAAGGAAAAAAAAACTGATTGATGTGGTGACTCATCTGTTTGATTCCCAATTTCTGCACCTGTGCAGTATGTCAGCTAGTGGTCCATGTCTCACACTCCCTCACTCCCAGCTCCAAAAGCACTTTACTGCAGGGAGAAAAACTCAGTTCATCCTTTCTAAGCTTCTGAATGTTGGACGTTGTCAATTGAAATGAAACGACACTTAAAAAAGCCAGATCTTCACAAACCTCAGAAGCATGATTTGTTTGGCACAAAATTAATATTTGTTGATGATTTATGCATTTATGTATTTATTTGCTTGTTTGTTTACTGTGTGTCTGTGCCTGCACTCTCACCATGGGGTGCATGTGGAGGTCCGGGAACAACTTGCAAGAGTTAGCTCTTTCCTTCAACTATAGGTCCCAGGGTTCAAACTTAGGGTGTCAACCTTCACAGTAGGTATCTTAATCTTCTGAGCTGCTTTCCTTGTCTCAAAGTTAAAATTCTACATTAACTATCTTAAGTATAGTTACCTGTGGTTAATGTTCCCCTGGACATTGTAGATTACGATATGTTTAGAAAGAATTCTTGCTTGGGTCATCCCTGTTGATCTAAGTCCCAGCAAATACCTTTGTAAATAGAGATACCCACAGCAAACAAAAAGGCACTTACCCAGTAGCTGTGACCTGTCTCTGAGGAGAGAGCAGCACCATTTCCTGACTTCAGGAATCAGTCACCATAGTCATCACATGGGATTCATTCGTGGTCTTTGTTTGACATGCTCTTCAGCTTTTCACTGAGGGCTCAGCATTTAGCTCTCATTTTATCTGAAGGCACACCACATGTGCATGTAGGGACAAAAGTTCAAAAATAAAAACAAAATTCCCCTACTTTAGCACCCTGGCCATGCGTACAAGCAGCATAATCATTCATGGCTGATGGTGTCTTAAAGAGGCAGGAGCCTTCCTCCTGACCTATGCCACCTAAGCAATCTACACCATAGATACACTGGTTAACGGGACAGGGGAAGCCCGCCTACCTGTACAGTGTCTGATGCCACATGAACAGCTCAAGCTGTGTAATCGCCTCTTCAATTACTTGCTTTCACCCCTGGCGCTGCTATATGACCTGCTCTCTGGGCCGAACCACTGCTCTCCTCTAGTCTTAACAATAGATCCTCTCTTGGTCTCTTAGGTCCCAGAAACTTCTTTTGCCAGCTGTACCCCCTGACCTTTCTTGTGCCATTTTGCATGGCATAAGGAATCTGAAGTGTGGAGTTTGCTGAGGGTAGGGTAGGGATATCGTTTGTGGATGACTTTCAGTTTCTGGCAATGTCTGTCTTACTTAGTGCTTTGTGTGACCAAAGCCTCTTCCCCTTGGGTAGTTAGCATCTAAAGAGGGTCCAGCTCCATCTCATTAACATTCAGAAGATGAGAGGAAGAACTGGCCATCCACGGTATAGTATCCTTGGACTGGAATCTCAACCTAAGAGACTGAAACCCTAGGAGAATTTAACAATGAAATGTTAGCACTTTAATAACTAGTCCTTATGAATAGACAGACTAAAATCAAGGGATGATAAGTTAGCTACCAAGTTTATTGAAGTGTAAATGAAGTCTCAGAAAATAACCACAGGGAACTGAAGATCAGAAAGGGGGTGTGGCTAAGGACGCATTTTCTAACGCTGTAAGGTGGTTTAAATGAATAAGCACATTGGTTTCTGACGGCGCACAAAAAGTTTGTAAATGTCTGAATTTTCAAGTTTTCTTAAACCATGTAACTAGTACCTTTATGCTTGAATTGGTGTACGGATGTGTGATTAAAAAATTCATGCTCTGTATGGCACAGATAGGCTTTGCATGGGTGTTGTCACAGAGTAACTTAATGACAAGCTTTATTACACACAACAATTGGCCTCTGAATGGAAAATTAACATTTTCATCCTAAACATCCTAGAGCTGCTACCATCAACCGAAGTGAAGCATTCAGAACTAAAATTTAAAAGCACAGGCAGCCATTGGGTACCTGTTTGGAACACAGTCATGGGTGAGAGGGACTCCAGAAAGTCAGTTGATTAGACTGTTTCTAGAAGCAAGTGAATTCCCACGCTGGGAGTTTATGTACACCTTTCCACTTCACCACAGGGTTACAGAGCCTGTGCCCCTATTTGCACCAGACCCACAAGCACAGGGACACACACACAAAGCACAAAGACTCCTGTGTGGACAGATGGACAGACTGGGAACTGGGAACCTGTCAGAAAAAATGAACAGTCCACAAAACGGATTTCGTGTGGTTCATCGTTCTCTATTTCTTCAAAGGTTCGCTTTGGGTTTGAAAGCAAAGCCCGCATCCGATTTTAATACAATGTGAGCAAGGTAATGGGCAAGTGAAAATCAGCTACATTGTACTTTCAGCCAAGGTGATTCAGGTGTCACATCTCCAACTGTTCCATTTTTAGTTTGAAAAGAGAGCATAGAAAGAGTGGAACATGAGGGAAAGCATTTAGTTGGCCAAGAAGAGTCCATGAGTGTAACCCAGCACTCCCTGAGAGAAGGCACCAACCACAGTGGGCACAAGCTTACACAGGAGCAGTCCAGGGCGCTGGTGCACACAGCAAGTCCTGAGAGCACACTGTCATTTAGGTGCATGGTTGCCTGCTGAGGCAGGAAAGGTGGAAGAGCCTTTTTAAATGTGCACTCCAGGGTGCTTAGGCCTCTGAGGGGAGAGTGTGCATTGAATAAGCAAGTGGCATTAAGACCCTCCAAATATGGAGCTGATGATGAGAGCAGTGACTGTTTCCATAGCAACTGAATGTGTGTAATAAAAAGGGTTGCTGTACTGCAGCTTAAGCCACCCAATATCAGATGGTCAGAGAGTAGTAAAATCCCAAGTCAATTTCCTCCATTTCCATGAACTTCTACATTGAGTAAACATATCTGAGTAAGAGTTGCCAAATTTAGAACGAGAATGAGCTGCCAATTGCCTAAAACGCATTCACAGCAAAACTTATTCCCCAAATCTGGCCAAAGTCCAAGCCTGCTTATCATGCAAAGAACAGCCACTGCACATCAGCCAACATCTGTGGGCCACCAGGGTGCAGGTGGCTGGAGTTCAATGCCTTTTGAAAGCCTCAGTTTCTTCAGGTACAAAGGGAGACAGGAATCACTGGACCCACTGCACACATCTGTGATAGTGGTGTACAAACCAAATACAGCCATGTGTGATAGAACACATTTGTAATCCCAACACACAGGAAAACAAGGCAGGAGGGTCATGACTTCCAGGTATAGTATGTAAATGCTAAAGGTGACAAAGCCACTTACAAGGATGTATCCTCACAGATACCAGAGCATTTCAAACAGAAAAGTGGGACAATTTGAGATGACCACAGAGAGACTCATGTTTCCAGTCTCCTGCAGGAGCCACAGAATGATGTGCTCACCTATGCACACACCAATACACATCAAACACACATGTATCCACATATCCACACACAAAGCAAATACACATATAAATGCACACACTCACCCAGGAGAATAGATGAGTGTTCCTGCATATGTATACGCACACGCACACGCACAAGCACATGCACTCACGCACGCACGCACGCACGCATGCTCACTCCCATGCATGCACTATCTGAATGAGCAAAAACTTCTGAAGAACAAAAAAAGCAGACTATATTTTCCATAAATATTTCTCTCCAATTTATTTTCTTTTGCTTTTTGATAATGATTGACAATTCCACAAAGAAAATGGGCATTTCTGTTGCCATAGAAAAGAAACGATGTAAATTCTTTGCTTTCAAAGACAGTTCTAAAGGAGACCTAGCTGATACAAATGGTTAATGTTCTATGTATGGGTAACAGAATAAAGTGGATCCGAATAAGAATATTTAGTCACAGCCCCATCTACCAATAAAAGCCTCGAGTCCCTGTTGCTGGGTTTCCCAGCTGTTACACCTGCACCAGAACATAAATGGCCCTATTTTTAGCTTCATATGCCTTGAGTAAAATCTCAGAACAATTAGGCATAATTACTGTGCCTCTTACTGTCATAGAGTGTCTCTCTGCAGACAAACTCACATAGCCTAGACTTGGAATGCCAGGAGACCCCCAGGCTTGTATCCTACATCAACACCTCTGCTGAATTCCACATCAACACCTTTGCTTCTGTGGTCACAGGAGACAAGCAAGCTTCATTTCTAAGTCACACAAGACTGGTGTATTGCAGATTGTTGTCATAACAATCTCATCCCAAATTGTATCCAGAAAGAAGGATACATTTGTGTGATGATGGGAAGGCATTGTCAAGCCCAGGTGTGAATCTAGTATCCTGTTGAGCTCCACAGTGCAAACATTCCTTGTTTGTTTTAAGATTATCGTGAAATCATTACAAGGCTTGCAAAAAATAAAGAACAGAAAAGGAAGGAAAGAAAGAAGGAGGGAGAGAGAGTGGAAGGGAGGGAGGGAGGGGAGGAGGGAGGGAGGGAGAGAGGTCCTATATACCCATTCCTGAAACTGCAATCCTGAGGGACTAAAGTACAATATTAAAGTCAGGGGACTGGCATTGAACCAGTTGCAGATCTCAGTGCGATTTCACCAACTTTACAGGCATGTGCATGTATGTGTATTTCTACACAATCTCACTTGTAAAGATCTCTGTAGACATCACTGCAGTCAGAACACTGGACTGTTCTGTGGCCACAAGCCTCCTTCACAGATAGAGCACCCAGCCTGCCTTCTCCTTATTCCTAATGTCTAGCAATGATTGATGGGTTCTGCAACTTTTACATTTTCTGACTTTCAGAAACATCATGTGGCTTCCTGTCTGGAGTTCTACAAATTGTCAAGTCAAGAGGAAGGTACTGACATCTCCAACTGTAAAGTGGATCTGAATATTTTTACTTTCATCTCTAAAGGCTTTAGCTCCAGAAACTATGTTTTCTGATCAATGTACATGCTAGTCCTCAGCCTGTTTGATAGACTGACCCTGTACTGCCATGCAATGTCTGGCTCTGCAGTTCTAATCCCTTGGTCTGATAAACCCATAGCCTGCAAGCATTTTGAGAGATAACACTTCCATTCTGTGTCTTTTCCCATTTTTTAAATTTATTTGTTTTTGTGTTGTTTGTTTGTTCTCTTTATTCATTTGGGGAGCAAAGTTTCCTCAATAGTTCAAACTTGCCTAGAACTCAATATTATTACTGCCTAGGCTGGCATGCAAATTATGGCAGTCCTCCTGCCTACTAGATTATGGCATGAGCAACACATGTGGCCACCATCTTACATCCAACCTGCACATACTTTGTATTTAAAGCGAAGTCTCTCAGAGATCACTTAGGTATTTGCCTCTTATTTTTGCGTCTGTTCTGACAATCCTTGCCTTTTATCTCCTGTTTAGACACTTGAATTTAATGTAACTATTAATGTTTGGGATAAAGCCTGAAAATTCATTTGTTCATTTATTTACCTCCTCCTCTCTTACTCTCCTTGTCTGTCTTTCCTTCATTTCTTTCTTTTCTTCCTTCCTTCCTTTCTTTCTTTCTATGTTTATGTTTTTCATTTTTCTTGCTTTTTAATAGTACATATAAATACCAAAAAGAATTCTATTTTGCCCCAGCACTCAGGAGGCAGAGGCAGGCAGATCTCTGTGAGTTCGAAACCAGCCTGGTCTACAGAACGAGTTCCAGGCTATACATTGAAACCCTGTCTCAAAAAAAAAAAAGGAATTCTATTTTGATTTATCAATACTTGCTTTGTTCTATTTCGTGGTACTGAAAATTGAACCCAGGGCTTCCCACATACTAGATAAGTTCTCTCCATCACCAGTCCTTTCTCAATGTTTAATTTTTAAGACAGAGAATTCCTAAGTTGCCCACACTGGCCATAAACTCATTCACTATCTCAGGCTGACCTTGAATGTGCAGTTCTCTTGCCTCAGATCTCATGTAACTAGGGTTCTTGGCCTTACCATCAGGTCCACTCTCAATAGTGTTTCGGATAATCTTTCTACATGATGTTTAGTGCTTACTAAGCTTGTAACATACGTGTGAGCACCATATCAACTGTATGCTATAGCATTTTTCTTCTTCTCTTCCATCTTTTTGTCTTCAAAATTTCTTCTAAATTCACTACATCAGACTATACAATGGAGTTTTGATTCAATATATTTGGTTAAAATCATGAAAACAAGGGGACAAACTGTGTACTTAGCCCTTACTACTCAGTGCATCATAACTTCATTCAGTGTAGAAAACTTACCTTGAGAATTCTATATCCTATAGGTAGATCTGCTGGAGATCAATTGTTTTCTCTTAGCTTCATCTTAGGATTCTCTTACTTTTACTTCCTTCCCGATGATATATTTGCTTGGTATAGAATGCACAGGCTATTTTACTTATCTTTAGCTTTTAAACAATGTTTCTCAAGCTCCAGTCTTTCTTTTCTTTTTGCCACTTTTACATATTTTAATGACAAACCCACTGGCTTTCAAATTATTCCCCTATTGTGAAGTTGCATTTCTGTCTGTCTGCTTTGACGAGGCTTTATGTTTTGTTTTTTCTTTTCTTTTTGGAAGTTTGACTGCATAGATTTCTTTTTGCTCATACTATTTGGAATTTGCTCTGTAGAACTACCTATGTCGGATTGTTTTCTTTTGTTTTCAGCTCTGCTCTTTCACTGGCATCTGGAATTAAGATGTTAGATACTTTGAGATCTCTTCTGTGGTGGAAAGCGCCTACTTTTTCTTTACTGACACTATCCCACTTAGGGGCTTTGAAGGAAGATCGCATCTCTGATGAGCCTGCGTATCAACCTGCCAGGGTCCTGAAACTGCAATGGTCCATGGCCAGGGACACAGGTGGGAGGCCAGTTTCCAGATGAGCTTCTAGACACACATTGAGGGTCTGAAGCTGCTGGTGGGCATGTTTGCATTGTTGCAGGTACACAACTGGCTCCTGTTCACTCTAGTGTGAGTACAGGAGTGGAAGCTGGAGGTTGGCTACACTGGAGCCTGCATCATCATGAACATCCATTAGGTCATCCTTTGCCTGACCTGTGCTTGGGACCCAGTGCTGCTTGCTTGGAGCTCTTTACTTCTGGGCTGCAGTCTTTGCAGCACACATATGGGATGTAGAAGAGACAAGGACCAGGGAAGTCATAGCTGCTGCTCCTTGAGCATCAGGCTCATCACAAACTGCCTTCTATGCCCACAAGATCAAGGGCTCCTGTACTTTCTGATGTGATGTCCAAGGTGTTTTAGTTATTAAGAGCAAGGCATGGGAGGAACAGGCTACTCCTTCTGGCAAGAGCTCAAGGCCACTTGCTGCACTTGTGAATTCACTGGCCTCAACAGCAGCATCTCTTTCAGGAGGAGTTGTTAAAGGCCATAGAATTGAAACCTCTCACCCAATTAAAAGTAAAATGGAGTCATAGTGAAAATCTTCAAAGGGAGAATGGGTTGTCAAAGAGAAGCTTGAATGTAAACAGTAAGTAAGCGCCCAGATGAAAACATGAAAAGAAATCTTGGAACAATAGAAACAGTCCTAATAGAAGTTAATAGTACTCATAGTCATGGTAATAGCAAGTGAATGCTATCTTCTTCATATATAACTTCTATTCTCTGTAAAGTGACAGAGGAAGAAGAGAGCACAGTCAGGTAAGGACCTAAATGCTTACACTAACACCCACGTGGAAGCTTTGGAAAGTCCTTTCATCATTCTGGTCCATTGTCTCTTAGTTCTTAGAGTGGAGATGATAAAGCTGTCATTCTGCCACACAGGACAGGGAAGGGAGTTTTTATTTCTCGAAATGCTGGTGAGCTGCTTCATATGACAGCACCAGGAAACACTATGACATGCATTACAGAAGATTAGACTGTTGTCAAGGCATGGTAGTTACAAAAAGTTTGCACCTCACCCTGAGACCAACAGAACAACTGACAACAAGTGCTAGAGAGGTTGTAAGGAAAGAGGACCCTTTGTTCACTGTTGGGAAGAATGCAAACTAGCTAACTCATGCAATGAGCCCAGGACCTGGCACCACTGCCTAGATGCCTCCCAAACAGATCAAGCCAATCGAATGTCTCACCTATTCAGAGGGCCTGATCCAGTTGAGGGCTCCTCAGCCTTTGGTTCATAGTTCATGTGTTTCCATTCGTTTGGTTATTTGTCCCTGTGCTTTATCCAACCTTGGTTTCAACAATTCTCACTCATATAAACCCTCCTCTTTCTCACTAATTAGACTCCCAGCGCCCCACCCGGGGCCTAGCATCCAGATTCCTCAGTCCTTGGATGGGGTTTCTGGCACAACTATTAGGGTCCAGTCATCCTTGTTCCACATCTAGCATCCTCCTATGAGTGAGTACATACCATATTTGTCTTTCTGAGTCTGGGTTACCTCACTCAGGATGATTTTTTCTAGATCCATCCATTTGCCTGCAAACCTCATGATGTCATTGTTTTTCTCTGCTGAGTAGTATTCCATTGTGTATATGTGCCACAGCGGTAGGAATGGGGGGTGGGCTGGGGGGAAGGGGAGGGGGCAGGAAGGGAGAGAACAAGGGAATCTGTGGCTGTTATGTAGAACTGGGTAGTATTGTAAAATAAAATAAAATAAATAAATTTAAAAAAAAGAATGCAAACTAGCACCCTCATTCTGGAATTCCTTATGGGGAATTCTCAGAAAACAAAAACAAAAAAATAAATCTAGCATATGACCCCATTATACCACTCCTTGGCACATGCCCAAAGAACTCCACATCCCACTGCACAGATACCTGCTCAGCCATGTTCACTGCTGCTCTATCAACAATAGCTAAGAAATGGAGACAACTTAAGTGTCCTTAAACTGATGAAAGGATATGAGAATGTGGTACATGTACATTATGGAACATGATCCAGCCAGAAAGAAAAGTGAAATCATAAAATGTTCTGGTAGAGAGATGGACCTAGAAAAGATTATAGTGAATGAGGAAAACTAGACCCAGAAAGACAAACCCACATGTTCTCTCTCACCTGCAGTTCCTAGCTTCAGGTGAGAATATGTAACAAGGAACAATCCCTGAAACCAGGGGAGTACAACCAGGGAAAGTAGAGAGGAGGCTTGAAAGGGAAATGGTGGGATACAATTGACAGGAAGGGGAAGGGGAAAATGGGGAAAGAGTTACAGTTGGGGAGGTGACATGGAGGCCAGTACAGAAGGAAAGGAGAGAAGATGGACAAACAACACCAAGGCTTCAAGAAATCATATTATTTCATAGTTACCGAAAGTTAAATACAATGCATACATACGTGTGTACACACACACACACAGACACACACAAAGAGAGAGAGAGAGAGAGAGAGAGAGAGAGAGAGAGAGAGAGAGAGAGAGAGAGAGAGAGCTTAAATGATGCAATGCCACTTGGGCTGATAATGCTCCCCACAAGAACCATACACTAACAAAAACTCCAGGACTAGGTATGAAAAATCTCTTTTGAGTGCTTGCTCATGGAAGACCAAATGACTCCCAGACTCTCAGCACAACACAGGCCATTGCTCTTGCCCTTAGTTCCCTCTCAGGGGTTGAAACTGAGTCCTTGTTGCTGAATGCACTGCACACTACTGGGCTTAGATGATTCAGGTGATTAGGGCTGGATCGAACCTTAAACCCTCTTTCCTGTGGTCTAGCTTCTGTACAATCAGAAAGTACAGTGTAAGCTCCTAAGTGAGAAAACCAGTATTACTCTTACCGACGTGTGACACTTATGAACCAGAATGGCCAGCAAGGCAAGACATCTGTAAAAGTGGCAATCACACATTGGTGGTAACCAACAGCTGTCTGCTTGGACTTAATAGCCAATCAACAAGAGGGAAACCATACTTGGTACTAGAAACCTAATCAACATCCACTGGCCAATGAGGTCCTGGATCTACTGCAGTTACTTTGCTAGGCAAGCTTAATTCTGAACTGCATTCAACTGTTATTCTTATACCTACAGCTAAGTAAATCTACACCTGTCATGAGTCAAAGAAGTTTCTCTTTAGAGCAAATGGAGACCATTACAGAAAACCACAACTGAATACAGTGCAGAGATCAAGGATCATGGGGGGGGTCTAGTTCCAATGGATACATCTGCAGCACAAAGGCTTCCAACTGTTCAGGGAATGCTGCAGAGGAAAGAGCAGAAAGAAGTAAAGCCAGAATACCAGGAAGTCTGCTGTGAGACTAAGTCTCCTAGAAACAGCTGCATAAAAAACACCGGAACAATGACAGTATCAATAGACATGCTAACTAACAAGAAAGCAGGAAAACATCACATTGTCCAACCCTTAGACAAAGAATTATAGTCAACTGATGACTGCTGAGAGAAGGTGAAGTTCCTCTCCCAGACAGGAGCTTCCTAATTGGTTAACCAATGTAAAGTGGTCAGCTCCAAAACCATATACATGAAAATAACAAAAACCGACTAACAGGTTGTATGGTTGTATTTATATACTTGTACAGCAATGTATAGTGTGTGTGTGTGTGTGTGTGTGTGTGTGTGTGTGTGTGTGTGTGTGCAACAATAATAAAAACCAGGGTATTAATTTGAGGGGGAGTTGGCTGGAGGGGACATGAGAGGGGCTGGAGGAAGGAAATGAAAGGGAAACGTGATGTAATTGTATTTTAATTAAAAGTATGCTTTTAAAATGTCACACATGGTCAATGCTGGGACAAAACGGCTTCGGGTATGATCCTGCAGCTCAGCTAATTCAAAGTTAAGCCTCCTGCCTTAGAAGCACATACACACAAGTGCACAGAGCTCCTTTCAGCTGAAGCCACTGTTCAGAAGAAGCGCACTTACGTAAGTACAATAGCATTGAAAAGTGGCCTCTCTGAAGCACTCACAAGCTTCCCACGTGTCACGCTATTTTTAGGTTTCAGGGAAAATGAATTGCTCAGATGAAAGCTCTGCTCCTCCATTCTACCCAAGTACCATATTACTCATGGCCAACCAATTTCCACGGCCCCAACTGAGAGGTGCATTTCCATTACACGGCAGACAGGAAGCAAGGAGAGCAAGCTACTCTCTCTGGAGAAGTTCCTTGGAGGTCATACATTTTTGTAGACCGGCAACACACTGAGCTTCTCGCACATGCAGAGCAAGAGTTACTTAGGGCTTTGACGTAGGCAGAAGGCACAAGCTACAATAACTCTGCTGGTAGCAGCCGACTACTTGCTGTTCCACCTGAGCTGGTGCAGAACAACAAGCAGAGGAAACCATGTGGGCCCATCAGTGAGCAAGCTTCACGGGTGCTACTTCAAACATTAATCTGTGCAGGTAAAAAAAGGTGGAGCCAGAAAGCAGGATGCAGGGAGGTGCTCTGTCATCTCCTTGAGATTATTAAAATACCAATAAGACAGGGTTGCTAATGGGACTCAGAAGAGCTGTAGACCCAAAACCTAGGGAGATGGGAGGGTTTGTGTACAAGAGGAAGCCATAGCCTTAGAAGATGTTTCTCTGGGCTGAAGGTGTGTTGCTAGGCGGAGAATGCTTGCCTGGCATATATTAGGCCCTGGGTTCCATCCCCAGAACTACACTTCCAATAGCCAAAGTTACCCTCAAAATAGGAGGACCAGGGTTTACCATTCCCATTACAACTTGTTCTACAGACTGCACATCTCAGCCCTCCCAGGGATGCAGGAGGGTCATCCATCTAATTTAAAAATAATCACAGAGGACTAGCCCATACCCTCCCAAGTGCACAATTCATGGACAGAGATACGCTGTGAAAGAGTGGCTGAGCCATGGACTGGAGGCACACTGAGCTGTGATTTGGGAGTATTCCTTCTCTTTATTCCCCTGAAGTAGCAGCTAGTAAGGTCCTCATTTTATATTGAGGAAAACAAACGTAAGTTTCACAGCTGTGTGAGAGCAGCAGCTTCAGCCAGTGTCTCCAGAGCAAAACTTGAGTCTGTGAATCAGTACAACACTGCAGGACATCCCATACCAGGGGCTTGCCCTTCAACTTCTCCCATCTCTCATAGGATGTGGACAGAAAATACTCCAGGATATTTTCACCAGACTCTTTGTCAGTAATACTGCTAAAAATTCACAGAGTGCAGACATTCAGAATCACCCAGATACCCAGATGCCTTACCTGAACTTCACAGGTCATCCCAAAAAGGAAAATCACATCTCAGAATAAATTCAGTCTACTTAATTTACCAAAGTCGATTGGGGTTAATATGTACAAGACAGGGCTTAATGCCCTATAGAAAATATGAAAATGCCACTCGATAGTGCGATTGTTACGACATGCAATTTGTGGCTGCAATGCATATAAATTATAACCTGCTCGCTGATTTTGGTTTGGTTTTTTATTTCTACATGATAAGTCTCTTTGGCTTTTGTTTTGTTTTGTTTTTTGCTCTGTTTTCTGAAACCAAATGATGGTTGTCGTAGCAATCTAGCAATACCGAGATCTACGGTAAGATGTTTCTTGTTGCCACCAATTTCTTGAAGTAAAGGAAACTGAATTCTGTTTCATGGAAGCGTTCAGCTATGTTGGTGCTAGAGGGTTTTAGTAAGAAATCCTTTCCAAACCACAGGAACTAAAGATGTATCTGAAGTCTAGTCTTTGAAGGAAAGCAGTCCAGATAAAAACATAGATGGATGCAGGTGAGAAAAGGGCATCACAAAAATCATATCCACATAAACCTTCTAAAACACATCAGTGACCTGGGAAGGCAGGCCCCCTTCACTATCTGCAAGACAGAGAGTTGCCTTGACATGCCAAGGCTTGTGCATCAGCTTCTGTTGGCACTTAGCTTGAGCACCCTCATACACAGACTTTCCCTCCAGGATGGAGTCATCTCTGGGGGCCTCATCTATCAACTGGAACATCAACTGTTGCTAAGAGCATACAGTTGCTAAGAACTTGGGCTTTGTACTAATCCTCTTGCCAAGACAGTTCTTTGATTAATCTGTTGAGGAACTAGTCTAATCCCTCCCATCAATGGAACAGTGAGTTCTGCAAGTCCATAGAAGGAACAGTTTAGAATTTCCCTGTCACAAGTGTTCCTTGTGGAAATATAATGGAGCAAACTGCCTGGGTTCCCCGAGGGACAGGTGTTAAAGGTAGAGGAAGGACAAGTATGCCCTTCACATTCAATATACAGTTCCGATGTTTCATTCCTCAAAGAGAACAAAACTCTTGTCTTGGACATTTTTCACTTCAAACCTGGGCTCTGATTCCTTCTGATTCTATGTCATCTTTTCCATCTTTCCTAAGCCACCCACCAGGCAGTTCCAGAAACCTTCCAAATTATCTCAAGATTCTTACTCCTTAACTCCATCCCTTTTCTCTGTGAGTAATTACCTCTTCTGTGACCTCCAACTCTTGGGGGCAGGCAGGGAGAGAGATAGAGAGTGTATGTCACTCTAGTGCTTGTTGGAATCTTTAGATATCTGTGCGAATCAGAAACTCACATATGTACCTGAATCCATTGTGTGACATGTGTGTCAGAGTCCATGGTGTCACTCAGATGTATGTATCTGAATATATTGTGTCTTTCAGTTGTGTATATGAATCCATGGTGTCCCTCAGGTATGTGAATGCATGGTCTTGTTTGTGTTTTAACCCATGGTATTTCACTCGTGTGTGTGTGTGTGTGTGTGTGTGTGTGTCTGTGTCTGTGTCTGTGTCTGTATGTCTGTGTGTGTGTGTTTGTGTGTATGCATAATGTCACTCAGGTGTGTCTCTGCATCCACTGTTCTACTCTGCCTCCTCCTTCACCTATATAGGAGCATACACTTAGGACAAAGAATGGACAAGCCAGAATCACACAACTATCAGACAGCATCAAGGAAAAGAAAAAAAATGTAGATCGTTTATCCAAAGAGCTGTCCTGATGGATAATTTAGGCATCCACTGGACTGATGAAGGATTGCCTAGAGAGCTTCTGAATTACATGAGAGTAACTCCTGGCAAGACGGCATGTGAGCTAGAGGACGGAGGTCATGCATTAGTCGTTTTTCTTGTTCTTTTGTCAAAACACTTGAGAAAAACAGCTGAGGGATGAAAGAGTTTCCTTTGGCTCCCAGGTTGAATATGATCTGTGCAGTCAGGGAAGGGATGGCAGCAGGAGCTTGTCACATGACATCTGCAATCAGGAAGCAGAGAGAGATGGATGCTGGTGCTCTGCTTGCTTTCTTCTTTTTCTTCAGCCTGGAACCCCAGCTCACGGACTGATATTTCCCATATTGATGGCATGTCTCCTCACCTCAGCTAACTTTAATTTAGAGACTCCCTCACAGACATGCACAGGTTTGTCTCTGGAAACTTGACAGTATTAACCACTCATGGTATTCAGGCATGTTTCAGAACCCTCGTCTCCCTCTCCCTGCATCTCCACTCCCCTTCTCTTTCACTGAGAGAGAGGATCGGTAGAACTGGATCTGGGCACCTTCTGGAACTTGGGTCATAGTTGCTTTTGTTGAGGGATGCAGCATTTTTTTTTTTTTGTCTTTTCTTTGTATGTCATGGTGGTCTTACTCTGTCATGTGACCTTAGCCTCATTCCACATCAGACTTGTATATTACATGTAACTGCCTGGCAAAGATTCTTAGATTGATGTTAATTGAGTACACCACACTGTACCCCAAAGCTTGCATAATTACCGTTCACCAATGAAGGAGAGTGAGAGTCTAGAATTTTGTTCAATGTGCCTGGCCATAGGAGAGGTGCTGTGTCCTGGAAAAGCACGAGATCATTTTGGGATGACATTTGGACATTAGGTCAGGAAGGGTTCCCACAGAGGACACATGATAAGAAGGTAGGTAGGCAGAGATGGGGCCAAAACTTCAAGTGGAAATGCAGGGCTGGCAGGAGAAGACAAGCAACCCTGGGAGAGCCTGGGGTGCCACAGGCGGCTGTGGATGGGTTCAGCTGAGTGTCCTACTGAGTCATCTTTGCTCCCAGATAAGTGGCAACCCCTTGACCTCTAGCAAAAATGCTGTGCAGAGAGTAGGTGTGATGTCCATGAGTGTCTAGACCATGGACAGATGTCAAGGGGCAGCATGTAAAGAGAAAAGGGAAGTTGGTAGAGTATGTGTAATATCATGGGAGCTTCAAGACAGACCAGCTCCGCAAACTACAGGCACTGACTCTGGTAGCTTGAAGTGCACACCCAGCCCCAGCTAGTCCAACAAATATTGTCATATTAAAATGCCAGGGCTTAACAGCACACTATGACTGAGCCATGGAAGCATATTTTGAGGAGCCTGATAAAACAGGCATATGTACACTAAAGTCACAAGCCATCGCCTTGAAAAATGAGTTCTGCCTTTGAAGTTCCTATGTCACCTTGCTTTCTCTCCCTTAAGCCCTTGGCTGTTCTCCCCAAGCGTTTTCATGAACGGTGGGAGGACTACTGGCCATGTAGGGCTCAGAAACAGCTTCTCCACACCTCTCATTGCCTCCTCCCCCATTAGAGTCTCGTTTCCATTAAGATAGAAACCAGCACCCTTCCCACTGAATCCAGCTGTATAATGTAGGTATATCATTCAAATCCACTTTCATCCTTTTGTGTAATGAGTCACAAAGAAGTTAAGGCCTTCATTAATTCCAGAGGGGTGACCTCTGCCTCATATTGACCAGACAGAAATACAACTGAGAGGCCAAGAATTAAGGAAAGGAGAGAAAGAGGGTGGAGGAGGGAGGGGAGAGGGGGACAGAGAGAGAGAGAGAGTGAGAGCGTGCCCATGCCATCACACTTGAGGTTGCTGGGTCTCCTCTCTCCTTTTCCATTGGTTCATACAGTCTTTTTGTTCACTTTTATACATGTGGCTTTGCTTTCTTGAACCTGACCATGAAATCAGATAAGTTCCTAGGGAAGCGGGGATTACTCTCAGGGCTATAATATCACAAGCAACTTTTATTAATAAAATTTTCATGCCTTTCTTGTGCCCATTGCTCATAATATGAGTGACCACCTGCCCTTCATGGTTAGCCTAACTACCTTCTATCCCGTATTAATCTAAGAATCTTTACCAGACATTAACAAGGGAGATATAGGCATGATGTGGGATAAAGCTAAGGTCACATGACAAAGATCCCCGTGACATACAAAGAAAGCACAAGAAAAATGTTTTATCCCTTCACAAGAGAAATAAGGGCTCCAGTTCCAGAACATGCCCAGATCCAAATCCACACAACTGTCTGAGCCCTTTTTGGTTTATGGTGTCTATTACATTTTCTTCCCATAAGAATAATTTTTGTAGAATAAATTTCCATCACTAAGTGGATGGAAATAAACAGAACTCATTTTGCTGTTGGGGTTTCTCATCACAGAATCTAAACCCATTTTTCAAATCCATCTAAGAAAAAGTACAGAGTGGAGATGCTTCAGAGAGCAGCTATCTACACCTATAACCAGGAAAGGCAGGAAGACCCTTTAATTGTGTCATGGACATGCTGTTCCAATTCTCTAGGAGAAAACAAAGCTGCTGGTGAAGACTTCTATATGATGGGTGCACCTTTCACCACCATACAGAGAAATGGGGCACTAATGGACACAGCAACACAGCCTTGTGTGTGTGCATTATATTCCCTGGGTGGGGAGGGCCTCTAGGATGAGTCATACAAAGACCTGCTCATTCCTTAGTTGATGCATCTGAATTGGTTTTTACTGCTGGAATCTCAGGATGACTTTAGTGTGCTTCGTCCATTTTATAGTTGACATGTTCGATTTCACTATTAAAACGTTAGGTGAGTATTTTGATGTAGTCACTCTCTCCTCTCCCGTCCCAAAGTCACAGCTCAACGCATAAGCACTTCAAACAGATTATAAGCAGAATGTCTGGGTTCATTCCCTGCCGGGTCTTCAACAGTTTGATCTCAACCAATCCCGATGGAGTAGGAGGAGTTTTCATCTTCACATCTGTGATTTGCTAATTTTCTGATATACAATTGATGACACACATCAATATCAATATGGTTTCATTGTCTGAAAAGGAGCCTTATCAACCAGGAAAAATGAGCCTGTGTTCCACCTGCTCTTTTTCAGTTTGCGGTATTTTCCTTTGTCATTCCCTCGACCCCCCCCCAACTGCTTTTCTTGACATACACAAAATGTGCAGCACTGGCATAGGGATGCTTGGGGCTGGAGACACTGGAGAATCCACAATGCAAGGGGAACTTTTTCTAACCTTTTCTTCCTAAAGATCTCCCCAAAGTAAAGCTCAGCTCTGTTCTATCAACCCTGAAAGATGGGCTATGACTTCAGAAAAGAAAATAAGATTTCAGCAGATGCCATCAGTCTCCTCTGCAGAGGTAGCCAGAGTATTGTTGGCCCTGGGAGTCACTGAGGATGGACCTTTCCTTTGAAATCAGCTTTGGTTCTTGCCTCCTTCTTTTTGGTAACTCTAGATTTTGAAGCATCACAATTGCCCCTCTTAAGCGTTAAATTACTACCATGTGAAAAAGTCGGTTTTCTAGTTTTATTAAAATACCATTAGGGGAAAGCTATTTCCTCTTGGTCAAAAAAAAAATCTAAATTATACCCCTGACTCTGGATAAAGACTTGCTATTCTGATCTGTTCCAAAGATTCAACTTTACATACAACTATTTCTTCCCTCAATAGTTGACCCATATGAGCCTGTCAATCACCCAGCCAGGAGTCTACCCTATAGGAAATCTGATTCACCTGAAGACATGCTAGTGAGATGGGAAGAATAATTACCGCTTAAAGAAATAATACACTTACTATTCCTAGAAGACTGTCTCTCAGGATGACAGTCACAGAGCTGCTCTCACGGCAACTCCACTAAGCCTGCCCACTCTTTTGAGTTCTAACACAAAACAGACCACCTCTCTCTCTTCATTCTAATTTTCTAATACTGACCAAAAGCCTAAGCATGCATTCCCTAAGACTCTGTAGGCTTTCCCCATTCTCTCTCTGAAGGTCGCTCCCTTTCAGCATGCAGCTCTTTGCAGACCTCCATTGCTGAACATTCCAGTTTCCTCAGACCCCTAAAAGCACAGTGTTCTCTCTTCATCTGTGTTCCCTCCCCCAGACAGCTACTGAGATTTGCAGTTTGTGGGCCCTGCTCCTTTTCTCTCAGACTCCAATAAAATTGTCCTCAAGCTTCCTTCCAAGTCCATTTCTAAATAACTTTATTAATGAAGATAAAACCCCAAAAGAGAACGACAAATTCCTCATTAGCATTCTCTCCCAATAGTCATTTGCTCTCCCACAGGTGTCCCTTCTGTACAAACTAGAGTCATTTAGAAAAAGAGAACCTCAATTGAAAAAATGCCCCCACAAAAATGGCCTTTGGGCAAGCCTTTTGGGCATTTTCTTGACTGAAGATTGATATGGGAGAGGGCTCAGCTCACTGTGGGTGATGCCACCCATGGGCTGATGGTCCTGGATGCTATAAGAAAGCAGCCTATGAAAGCCAGGAGGAACAAGCAGCAAGTGGCAATTCCCATGGTTTCTGTATCAGTTCCTACCTCCAGAGTGATAACTTGAATTTCTATCCCCACTTCCCTGGATGGTGGACTACAGGTTATAGTGTGAAATAAACCCTTTCCTTCCCTGGATGGTGGACTACAGGTTATAATGTGAAATAAACTCTTTCCTTCCCTGGGTGGTGGACTACAGCTATAATGTGAAATAAACCCTTTCCTTCCCTGGACAGTGGACTATGGGTTATAATGTGAAATAAACTCTTTCCTTCCCTGAGTGGTGGACTACAGCTATAATGTGAAATAAACCCTTTCCTTTTCAAGTTGCTTTTGGTCATGGAGTTTTATCACTGAGATAGAAACTCTAATTATGACATTCTCCTTCTCTTCCTCTATTCAGGTATGATAGAAGATCTCAAATTTCAACCCTCCTATATGTTAGAGGTGCACATAAAACTTCTGCACACAAAAGCTTCTGTGTACATAAAACTGTTTAAAAAAATCAATAAATTGTTATGCTTTTTCTTCTGGGTTTAATTCAAAGTCTCTCAAGCCCTTCGCCTAAAACCAAAAGTCCAGGAAAAGCTTGTGACCCCTACGCCCAGCAGTCAAGTGTTTTCTTAGCAACCCTCTCCACTTTCCACACACTGGTAACATCTTCATAATGGAAAGCATTTCTGGGTTTCAAACTGAAACAAGGTGGGATTTGTTTATGAAAGTGTTTATGAAGATGCATGAAAAGTACATCATGGTGTTAGCAGCAGTGGGGTAGGAGCTGGAGACAGCCCTGCACTGCCAGCTGAGGCAGGGACTTCTCAGGGTTCTTGGGGGATGCCAAGAATCTAGACTTGGGCACAGAGAAGAATTTCAGGATAAGTCAGTAAGCAGTGTTGTAGTTTATTAAGAGAATGTATAAGATCCATGGAAGCATGGAAATCAACGTGCTCGAACATGACTGTCAGCTCAAGAGTCTTCATAGTTTAAGACTTGGGCAGTTTTTCAAGTGACCTCTGAGGGGGTTGCTGAGGAGCATTTTCTTGCATGAGGTGGTGGCTAAGACAAAGTGTGTGGTTACATGGGACAATGTGAGGCCCTGCATTACAGGTTGGCAAGGCAAGTGAAGATGTCTTCACTGTAAAGGAAAGTTAATAATCTTAGTTATGAAACTCCCAGAAAATACCTGGAAAAGTAGTAAGACCTTCATATTCAAGGTCATATATGCTCAAGCCTTAAGCATGTTTTATCACCATTTTTACATTTTTACCTAAAATGTCTCTACAGAAAAGGGGCATCATCTCTATGTCAGCTACCATTGCAGCAAGTATGCCTTCACTGTGCTGGGACTCTTTTTTTCTCAGCTGATGAGGGACTTCATGTAGACTCCGGGGGAGGGGCTCCTTTCCCTCCACATGCACCATCATTTCCTCTGTCTTCCTCTCTTGACACAGTGAGGGAAAGAATAATAAATGTGAGTTGAATGAAAGACCAAAATACTGTTTAGTTATCTAACAAGACTACTAAGCCCTGCAGGCAGGAGAGGGCAGACCTCAGGTTTGCCCATGACACATGTCCAGTGCACAGCAATGTGCCCAGAAACGCACCGTAGTATACAAGGCTCTGACCAAAATCACGGGTTTGTAAGTGACTACCAAAGGGAAACTGACACACTAAAGCAGATTTCTTTATTACTGTGTCTCACCTTAATAGTAGTTTTATAGTAAGTCCTCTCTTAAAAGTCATAGATACACTAAAAACTTGCTAATCTATAACATGTGCTATCTGGTATAAAAAACCAAATCAGTTCTAGAAGAGGAGGCATTTGTTTATTAATGAATTTAACCATTCATTCCTCCTTTCATTGGTTGATATTTTCTAACATCAGACACTGGACATTTTGAGGAAAACAAGACTCTTCTGTGGAGCTGGATTCCGGGGGTTGGGGGGGGGAGAGAAACATACATATGCATATTCTATAATGATAAAGAGCTTGAGGAACACAAGAAAAATAGCTGTTGAGGCAGGTACTTAGAAGCCGCTTTTCTCAGTAGCTTATTTGGGTCCACAAGGTAACTAAGTGCAAGACGAAATTCTGGCATCTGTCTTTGTGCTGTGTCTGCTGGTCTCTTTTATGTGGCTGAAGAAACTGAGATCTGTCATGGTACTAACCCCGCACTTGCCTTCTACTTCAAAGACAGCAAACCTTGAAGACAACCTCACCCACCCACCCACGCCCAGATGAAGGCACTTCCACCTGCGGCAGAGCTGCGTCCTAGAGCCGCACTGATATGACGAAGGTCTGAGAAATACCTAGAACCACCTCGGAGGACCTGAGCTGAGACAAGTTGATCACACCTACACACCTACACCAACCGTACTGATTATGTATACTAAACATTTGCCCCAGTTCTTCCTCTATCTGGCTAGAGCTCATGTCATCACCCTGATGATGTACTTGAAGTTCCTGAACCCTGTTGTTTTTCTTCTTACTCAAGTGGAAACATTGCAGAAATCCCTCTGCTTTTCACTGTTACCCATCTTCTTACTGGTGATGGGTGGTCGACTCCAGCTTGCTGATGTTCTGAAGCCCAGACTTCTGGACAAAATTCCAGTTACAATCCTGGTAGGAATAGGGGTGAGGTAGAAGGCATCCCTAGGTAGGTTTTTTTAAAGCAGAGATGTGGACTCAGGTGCTCGAGCACAGAGCTAAAATGAGGAAAACGGAAGCTATAAACTCTACAGTACGGTGAGCAAGGACTTCAACAGAAGCACCAGCTTAAAGACAGGCAAGGCTTAAAAGACCAAAACTTCATTTCTGCAGAGTTCTCTCAACAGGACAAAAGGGCATAACTGGGTGAATACCTTGGCTGTAGGATACATCAAACTCACTCTTTGAGTTTACAGAATGTATAACAGAACTAAGTTGCCACAAAAGGTTAACCTGGTTAACCCAAGTATCTGCCTTCCTTCTCTCTGAGATGATAGCATCAAACTGAAGGAGCTGGCGGGCCTTCCTGTGAAATAATTACTTGTTTCCAGTCTCAGGAGTCCCTGGGTCTCTTAATGAGGCTCTGAATATTAAATTACACTCGAGAGCACTGGCTCGGGTTGAGATCATGGAGTTGATTTCTCATGGTACAGCTATTTCTTTTCCCCAATTTTCTGAACCACAACATCAAGTTATAGGTCTTTTGCAGCATATAAAACAAGGCTGCAGTTCAGCACCTGCTCTGCTCTAGTGGAGTGCTTTTCAGAAGACTAGATGCAGCCCCAGCATTCTGTCTAAGAACAATTAAACTAGATATGGCTCCTCCAAATAGCAAGGAATGGGGGGATGCCATTGCAAAAGAGCAGACCAGAGGGCTGGTGGTTAGAAAAACCATGAAGGAGGAAATGAGGAGGGGGATTAGCTGAGCAAGCCAGAGCCATCAGTCAATATCCTACAGAAGACAGGGGTCAGGAGGGAGAGCCTGATGGGTTATCTGGTGTGATCCATGTTCAGAGTGGGAAGCTAGAATCAATCTGATTTAACAGAGGTCTTGTAAATCAGGTTTTTACAGCTTTTCTGAAAAAAAAAATGACTTCACTTGGGCCAACATCTCTGTTTGGCTTTATATATGCCTGTCTCCTTTTAGTTTAGATGAAGGCATAGAAATAAATTATTGGCCAAGACCTGCGTTCACCTTGGATTTCAGAAAGAACAGCACTTCCCAGGCCAGGTCAGCCTCCCACTCCCTCATGAGACCAATCATCTTATACTTTGGAGTAGAAGTGATCTTATGGAAATCAGAAGGACACCCTCAGGAGAGAAGGGCTTTGGTCACCTTGCAGAGCTGGAACTGCAACAAAGATCAACCAGACCACACCTTGACCAGGATTGTTTGACAAGGCCTAGGGCTTGTGGTCACTGCTCCAGTTCCTTCTCCACTTAAAGCTCACATCAGTATCCCAAAGATAGAATTAGTGCCACTGGACCCTTTTGTCTCTTCTTCCGGGTATGGCCACAGAGAACACATTGCCTTCTGCATTTTACTATTACTTATATCTCAACTGGCATATTGCAGACACACACCCAAGCATAACTGTTGGAAGCTGCACACCAGCCCAGGCTTTTGCCTTAAAAACTCCAGTTTTACAACTAGGAAACACAGAAACGGACACTGATGTCCCAACTCCAGGACACATAGAGGAGAGTTAGGAGGAGCCTAGTAACAGCTCAAACAAGAAGGGCATCTTCAACGGTGATAATATAATAGACATCCTTAAGGAAAAGTCACACAGTGGTTGAAATGCCTGACACCAAGCTGGTGACCTGAGCTTGAGGTGCATAGTGAAATCTTGTCTCAAATAGCAAACAAGTCTCTACGAAACCCTCTACTTTGGTTTAAATAAATGCAGAATACATCTCTCAAAGCATGTAAGCTGTTAAGCTGCAAACTCTCTAGGCCCTGGTTGTAACTGTGTTATTTAAATTAACCTTTACTTCTCTCTGTGACTGTCACTAGACTTGAAACAAAGAGCCTAAAGCAATGGACCCCCCAAAATGAAAAGTCCCTTAGGGACCTCATTCTGGAGCAAGGAAAGGCAAAACTTGGTGCTAGATAAAAGAGAAACTTTTCTACCAGGGGAAGGTTTCAAACAGTTCTGCCAAGTTATCATGCAGTTAAATTAACATATGTATATTTCCTGGCTTTTGTTTCATCTTTTATATGGACTGATTTTTAAGACATCCTCAGCTTTTACAGTTCTCTGTTCCTTTATGATTCAGGTCCTAGCTAGACAGCATAGATGGACAGCTCTTGCATACACCACTGTCTGTGTATCCGTAAACAGAGAATGCATGGTTTCTGCCTAGAAGTGGCAGAAAGCACCCTACCACCAACCAGAAGCTATGGAATAAGCTGCTCTTTGACACAGTGAAATTTGACCGGGGACAGGAGGAACAGATAAGGGCACTTTGTATCCTGAATAATAAAAGCACATCTAGACCTCATGCTGTAGAAAGGAGTCTGCATGAACACATTATAAATAGCCCAACAAATACACAGGGCTAATACTCTGCTCTGAATTAACCTTTGACGTGGTTGTTACCCAGTCATAGACTTGGGAGGAATGTAAGACTCGGTGGCCTTGTATATGCAAACACCCTATTCTAGCAGAAAGAAACTAAATGAAACTAAAATGTGGAAGAACAAGGAACAAAACAGTGCTATGGACCTCAGAGATGGGGTTGACTGCCTGACCAAAGAGTCAGAACTAAATTTGGGGATGATTAATTAACACTTTTGTTTTGGTTTCCTATAAAATATGAAATGACTGGAAGAAGGTGGATCTTTCAGGGTGTCAACCTGTTCTGTCTTCCCAGAACTCTCTGTCTATAATGATAGGGAGCAAGAGCTACCATATTCTAGGTAATGTGATCCTTTATAAACAAATATCATATGTGTTTGTATGTGCACATGAAAACATGACTGCCATTTCTCTGTGAGTGGTAAATTCCTTGCTGGTAATAGAGAATAAACTTAAATAGCTTAAACAAGAATAAAAGAAGTCCATCATATCGGAGTGTGCCTATAATATAAGAACTTAGGAGATTGAAACAAGAGAACTATACTGCTTAGTTTTTATTGTCAACTTAACAAAAACTAAAGTCATCTAGGAAGAGGGAACCTCAAATGAAGGATTGGCTCTATACATGGGCCTATGGGCATGTCTGTGGGGTATCTTCTTGATTGCTAATTGATATAGGAGGGTCCAGCCCACTGTGAGCAGAGCATCCCTAGACAGGTAGACCTGACCCAGGCTACATACAAAATGTGATGATTTGAATAAGAATGGCCCACATAGACTCATAAGTTTGAATAACTGGTCCCTAGTCGGTAGAATTGTTTGAGAAAGATTAGGAGGTATGGCCTTATTGGAGGATATATGTCACTGGGGACATACGTTGAGGTTCCAAAGGACTCATACCATTCCCTGTATGCCATCTGCCTCCTGCTTTGTTTGGGGATGTAAGCTTTAAGTTAGTTGTTCCTGGCACAGAGCCTTTGCTCCATCATCATGCATTCTATATAAGCCCAACTAAATACTTTCTTATATAAGTTGTCTGGGTCATGGTGTTTTATCACAGCAATAGAAAGGCAACCAATACCAAGAGCAAAACCAAACCAACTGAGCAAGCCAGGTTAGCAAGCTCCTTGTCAGCTTCCCTCCTTGGTATCTACTTTAAGCTGCTGCCTTGAGTTCTTGCCTTGGCTCCCTTTGATAATAGACTGTAACCCACGAAATAGACCTTTTCTTCTCCTAGCTGGTTTTGCACAGTGTTTTACCACAGTGACGGACAAGCCAACTAGAACAAGGATCATAATTTCCAGTCTAGTCAGGGCTACATAGCAATATCCACAATGAATCAATCAATGCACATATTAATCAAAATAGGAGATTCTTCTGTCTCAGTGTTGCAAGGTTCAACTTCCTAGACAAACTTGCCTAGATGACCAGTGCTGGAACATGGAGAAATTTAGGCTAGTAAGCAGGTTTAAAATGATTGAAATCTGTTTATGCCATCATTTCATGACCCCTTCATGTCCTGCTCCAGGTAAGTCTAAGCATGAATTATGTTAAGCAAGTAATACTGTCAAGAAAAATTAAATGGTTATGATCGCCATATAATGCCAGAGAGTGAGTTTAAATAGTTTGTCAGTGAATGCCACTCTCACTGTTTTTCCCATGTAAACATATACGATGACTAATTGGATTCAACAAGTCCTAAGAAGAGTGTACCTCTCTGGGTGCACAGGATTATCACAGGCAGTGAGCTGGGAAGGCAAGCCCATCAATGGGATGGCCATGAAGAACATCACAGCCATTCACTTCTCAAGGCTGCTTCCTTTTATTTCTATGGTACTTTCTTCATCCCATGTCCGAGGGTGGAATCCAAGACCTGCAGCCTACATTACACTGCATCCTAAAGTATATTACTTTCATTCTCAGCCTCAGGTCAAACACCTACAAATTAAATCCTTTCTTCCAAAAGGACAGGACTAGAAGCAGTAGTGAGCACATTAAATAAAGACTCTTCTGACCCCTGCCTGACTGGAAGATGTCCCAATCGTTTAGTTAGAGCATGCCTCCCTCAGCCTGTTTAAAATGTGGATGATCTAAATGCAAATATCCATAAAAGGTTAATACAAACACCATTCATTTACCTCCAGCTGACAAGCTGGAAGTGTTCATGCTCACTGATATCTCATAGAATGGGTTTATTAGGGCTTTTTCTAAAAGGCAGTTTTCTGGAGAAAAAAAAAAGTATCCAAAAACAAGACATTAAGGACCCAGGACTCCTCTTAACTATGCCTCAACCCTGGAAAAGACAGTGAGCTCCTAATCTGAATTTAACTAAAATCTCTACATTTCTAGAGATGTAGAAGAGGGGAGAAAACCATGTGCCTCCTACCTTCCAAGGAAGTAGAAGGCATTTTAAAGTAAACAGAGCCAAATCCCCACAGAATATGAACATGAGTTCCATGGTTTTGAGCTATGTTTTTGCTCCAGACTCTTATTTACTTTGAAGTTGACTCATAAAGCTGTTTTAATAATTCATAGATGTGTTCCATTTTTTGTCAGTCTTTGAGGGCTAAAAATTAAGTTCCCATAGGAATTTGTAAATCATCGGGGGGAAATGTTCTAATTTCACCCTGATAACAAAATACACAAGAGTGATGAGGGCATTCATGAAAGAGTCTATCTAGCAGTCCAAATGGGCCATTTTCAAATGACTAGATGACCAGGTGAAGAAGTGATTTCCCTGCCAGGTAGGAGCATAATGCAAAACTGGGCAGGGTGAGCATCTCAGCAGTTTGATTAGGACTTGAAACATGTTTAGACAGCCGGTGAAAGCAGGGCAGGGTCATCCCAGGCAGAGATGCTGCCCATCTGTTGGGAAGGGAAGGTCGAGAGCCAGCCCAGCTCCAGACCTCAGGCCTCATCTATGACCAGAACCAACACTGTGAGTAAACTAACACTTCAAGATCATAAGACAGGAGGTGACCATGTAGACTATTGGACTTGCCGGGTGTTTTAACTAAGAAGAATGAAAGCACAAACATTTTCAGGTGAAAGTTCCCCTCTAAATTTCTTCTAAGCCCATCACTCCCCAGGCACCATGGCCACACCATCTACAGAAGAGCTGATTTCTAACCTCATTAAGAGTAGTACTGGCTGACATCTGTGCTTCTAAAATACCCTGCTAAGCTCTCAGAATAAAACAGTGAGAATCACACCCACCTGCTCTTGAGAGTCACACATGCTCATTAGAATTTCACTGGGATCTGCTGAAGGGCACTGCCCTGTGATGAGTGTCTGTGATACCTCAGGTCTGTCTCTCTCCTTCTCACGCCTTCCAACCTTTGAATTCAGATCTGACCCATTTATGTTATTGCATTCCGGGAACACTTTAGTTGGGCTTGTTTCAGAAAGAGACAGTGGAGTTGTTGAGGATCACAAACTCTTAAGGCAAATGTGAAGTAGGGCCAGACTTGGAATATCAGAGTCAGCGGCCAGGCTCTTCCCAGTCCACAGGGGCTTTCCTGCCTCAGGGAAGAGGAGACTAGGAGAGCAGGGGAAAGCATCCCACTCCATGGCTGAACCAGTTTGCTCTTCCCCACAGCAGGTACGACACAGCCCTGGAGCTGGCACTATCAGGCCTGCTTCTTTCCTGACCCACAACTTCAGTCCTCAGTCCATAAAACATCCTTCAAACATACTGGGGGGGAAAAAACCTAGCCCAATCTAAGGTCAGGCTGATTTTACTCTGCAGGTTACCCTTCTTAGTCTCTTCCCTCCATTCTTCTGCACCAGAGTTCATCTCATCTGTCAGTAGGTCTTGACTCTGGTCTAGAGACTCTGTGAAGACAGCTTTCAGATAGGCCTAACAGCCAGTCCAATGTGCTGAGCTGGGACTTGAACTGAAGCATCAATTCTTCCTTGGGTCTCCAGCCTGATGGCTTTCCCTTCAGTCACCAGACCTGCCAGCCTCCTCAGTGCTCCAGCTAGTTTCTTGAAATGAATGTCCATGTTGTGCAAGTGTGTGTATGGCCTCTTTTTAAGGAGAATGCTGGAATATGGTGCCGTGAAACTTCATCATTACTCTTCCCTTGGTAACTTTAATGGGACCAAATCCTCCCTGCACATGCTCCATTTGCCTTACACACTGACATAGTGGGACTCTATTGTAGACCTAAGACTATAGCTAGTTCATTTCACTTTGCTGAGTGCTGTGTCTTCTGACACAAAAGATTCATGATGTTTATATAAAAACACCCCATCTTTGGGCCTGATGACAGCAGTGAGGACTTGGTAGACAGAATGCAGTCATCTTTCCGGGAACCAGCAGGAGGTTTCCTACATCTGTTCCCGGAGCCCCACATCCCTACCTTACCTGGTAGCCTCTGCACTGAGCACTAGAAAGATCAGAGCTAAGTGGATGTGCATCTTCCTGCAGTAGTAGCAGCCCACAGGCCACACCTGCTTAGATTAACCTTCTCTATGGTTGTCATTGCTTCCTTACCCCTGCTTTTCTATTAGCTTGATTTCAATCTCTTTTCTTAAAAAAACAAAAAGAATCCTGTTTGCTCATTTCCTGTTTTTAAGTCACCTTAAATCTTTAGGATGTGATGAAAAATAAACAAAGTAACCAGCAGTGAGTCTAAGCTATCCGGTTTGTCATGGATTTACTGTCCATTTGGCTCAGAACAAAGACTCAATGAATTCAGAGGGAAGGATGACATACTTGCCTTCCATTCCCTTCCTCGAGGAGAAAAATCAATGCAAGTCTCCCAATTCCTATTATTCGCCTCAAAATCAGATTGCTATGATCATAACTAATATCTAAACTGGTAGTCTGCTTCCCACATGGGGAAGACATTGCACCATCAGATGCAGGCTGCCAAGTGACTGTAAGGGTGACTCCCATAGTGTCCTGTCCATGCTGAGCTTCTGCGAAGTCAGTACATCTGAAAATCCCAACTCTCACGAAGTCGATTACTGTCCTTATTTGTTTCCAGAGTCTGGGTTATGTAACGTTCCACATTATGAAACCAGACATTGTAAGCTTATGTTGGTTCTAATTAGTGTCAGACACCCCCAGGACTTGGAAACATTATTTATGATGACGTAAGCAATCTCTTAAAAAATTTTCCTGGCATTTGGAGAAATAACTCAATAGGGCTCCTACCTTGGTTCTTGCGTTTCCTGAACGCTCTCCAAGAGTGGCATTTTTCTTAGGTGAACTGTTAATTGAAACCCCTTCCTTTTGTCCTTGCAAAGTCCAAAAGTTACTACCTGGGCTTCCATTTCTTCATTTCTCTCCTATCCCCAGGGCAGCAGTGATTCATCTGCAGTGTGTGAAAACTGACTTTCACCTCCACCCTCACCTTCACCTTCACAAAGAATCAAGAAAGTTCATGTCAGTCCTGGGCCATGTCAGAACCTCCCACCCTTTCCAGCATAGTGTGTTGGTCCTTTCCACAGTTGTACCCCTAAACATCCCGGTTAGCTAAGGACAGAATACACTAGGTTAACTATGAAGCGGTATGATACACAGGCACCACCAGTGCAAGCACCTTCCAGGTACAGGACCCGAGTCCCTCTTCCTTGGACTGAGGACCAGAAACCCAAACCTATGCAAAGCTCACTCTTCTGCAGGTACCTGAGGCATGCACGAAGTGGTGAATTCTGTCCCCCCCCCCCTTATCCTAATTTGGGGCAGGTCATATCTCTTACTCCTTAATGTTCAGGCCACTCAGATTTTTTTTACCGAGTTATAGAATACATTCCCTGTCTGGTGGGGCAGTATTGGCACTCCATAGGTGGGGAGTCATGAAGTTCCTACAGCTCCTGTCCCATCCTTCTGTGAGAAAGGTGACAGTTCTCCAGTTAGGCCCATCACACCCTGCAGAAAGACCTGTGGGCCTGACATGGGATCCTTGGTGGGACTCAGACAAAGCCGACAAGTAGCAGTACTTGCCCATTCAGACTTTGAAGGGATGGATCCAACACCAATGCTCTGCCTTCACCTTAGTCCTCAGACTCGAGGGTTCCAGGCAGCAAAGCTGAGGTTCTTTTGCCTCTGGTACCAATCAGGTTCCCATGACAGTACAATGAGTGCTACTCAAAATGCCACTGCAGTGAGAGCTGGAACCAAGTACTTCCATGATAAGGCTTCTAACCATCTGTGGAGAGGAGATGCCCTCTGTTGCAAAATACTCTCAGCACTGATGACATGTGAGCTTGAACATTGTCAAGATACCAAAGCTGTCTTTAATTCAGAAACTTCCCACTCATGTAGGTTCAAAGTTCTCTATACCATCTAGTTTCCTAATAGTAAGATGTCCATTGCTGGGTTGAAAACAATGATCCTGCTGAGTGTATTTGAGGGCAGTCTGTCTATTATGAATTGCCAGACCCTAGCCCAACTTCTGTAAAACTAGAATCAGGGCATGAATGCATGGGATTGGTTGCCAACTTTCACTTCTAGGAGCAGAATCATTGCTGTAGGAAAAGATGCAAGTAAGTCTGACCCAGGTGGAAAGAGAAACTGCCCTTTTCTGTTGGACTCTTGGAGTGGGGGAGAGCACATCACTCACCCAATGGTTAGACTGGACAGAAAGATTACTTACAGCTTTCATTATCAAACATCCTGCATTTAAAACAAGATTCAAGCCATAATAAAATCATGACAATCATGAGCATGAGCCCTGGGTCCACTTTCCACAAAAGAAAAAGAAACTGGCAGAAAGAATATCTATGTATGATGGAGAGCCGTGAAGAGAAGAGTCCTGTAGGGAGAGGTGGAGAGTGGGGCACAGGTGTGACACTAGACAGCAAGGCCCCAGCCCCTCTCCAGGTTTCCACATGCTTTGGAGTTACTTTGAAGATGAACTGCGGAGTGGGAAACCCCAGAGCAGAGCCAGAGTGAGATTTAGGAAAAAGACATGGTGAGTTGGAAATGCTTCAGGGTATGCATTTTTCAGTTAATATAGTCATTTACTACATGAGTGGCTTCAAGGTCTCATTTTGAAACCCAGCATATCGAGACATAATTACATGAAGCTGAAGATGCAGCTGAGAGGTAGAGTGTGTGCGGGGTAGAGTGGGTGGCCCAATGTTTGTGTTCATTCCCTAGCTAGCACACCCATTCCTAAATCTCAGAATGCCTGATAAAGACCCCACACAGAAGACAGGCACAGCAGTCCCGATGAGAATGGGAATGAAAGCAGCAAAGGAATCTTGAGTCAATACTTCAGTTCCCCCTATCCCAGCCCACGTAACTTGTCTTCCTGTGCATGTGTAAGGTCACCTGGTCCCTTCCTGTCCTCTACCACCAGGGGCTTTAGGTATTGGTTCTCATCAACCCTTCCTCAGAAAGGAGCACTGCCTCTGGGCTTGATCTGTCCCGCAGATGCTCTAGGTTTCTAACTAGGGCATAAGTCACCATCCTATGAAGAAAAGCTTACATGGTGTCATTCCCTACAAAAGCACAGACACAGAAGAAGGTGTGTTAGGCATTACTCCATGTTCTCCATAAAAACAATGCTGTCAGGAGGGAGACACAGGCACAAAAAGGGACTGACCTAAAGAACTGACTCACATGTGTAAAGGGCCAGGAACTCCAAGATCTACAGCTGAAGTGGAGTCTCTTTGTGAGTAAGGACAGACAATCAAAAGAGCAAACAATGTAAGTTCCACTGCAAAGGAGGATGTCTCAAATCCGTGTTCACAACAGTTTTAATTCAGGAAGTTCCCACTCAGGTAGGTTTAAAGTTCTCCATATAATTTGGTTTCCTAGTAGGAAGATGTCCATTGCTGGGTTGAAAACAATGATCCTGTTGAGTGTATTTGAGGTCAATCTGTCTCTTATGCATTGCCAGAACCTAGCCTGACTTCTGTAAAACTAGTGTCAGAGCATGAATGCATGGGATTGGTTGCCAACTTTCACTTCTAGGAGCAGAACCATTGCTGTAGGAAAAGATGCAAGTAAGTCTGATGCAGGTGGAAAGAGAAACTGCCCTTTTCTGTTGGACTCACCCAATGGTTAGACTCGACAGAAAGACCTATCTTTTGGGTTCGTGGTATGAATGAGCCACAAATGTACTCCTTACTACTTCTGGTCAGGATGTTAGACTGTATCTGGAATGTTCTCTGCAGCATAGTGGAAATGATCTGAACAAAAAAGAGAACAGTGGTCACCAGGAAAAAAGGCCAGAGCATGAGCTTTCCACAACCAAGCCTGGGATGTCATAAGCGTTCTCAGGACATTCTCTTTCTCAGCTGCTATTAAGAATATTCTAAAACCTTAGCAAACTGCAAATCGATAAATAGCAGAGAATAAAATCCATTACTGGATAGAAGCTCTCAAAAGCCATACAACTTCTTTCAGAAAGGAAGAATGGATGCTGACAGCTCAAAGGCATTGAGAAAGTCAGACTTGATCTTAAATAACATATGTGAGCACTGGAGATTGAGCCTAAAGCCCTGGGATGCCCTCTACCACTGAATTACCCCATACCCCCAACAACTGATCAGCTAACCGCTCAGCAGCATGATTGAAAGTGTATATAAGGAAAAGTGTTTTCACAGAGGGATGATAGCATATCAGTGGGGGTGCTTCGGAACACATGAGCCATGCTTCAGGAAAAGCAGACCTGCAAATATAGGAGCAGCAGTGAAATGACACCTGGTGCCACTGAGTACCAGGACGACTGTGCCCTAGACCCACTGAGGAACTGATGCAAATCAGCTGGGGAAAGATGTTTGATCCAGTTTGGCCTGGAATAGTCAATTCCCTCTGTGAGTGGAGGTTCTTTTATTAACAGCAGCCAAATCTGGTGAAGTGCTGAGAGGAATAAACCATCTCCACAGACAGGGACAAAGCCGATGGCCGCAAAACTATCCTGTAGCCCCAAGCACCACAGGATTCTGAATGCAGGAGCACCATGACTTGACTCCCAAGAGCACCATGGCTTGACTCCCAGGCTTGAGGGAACTGCCCTGATTTACACCAGCAGCTGGGTGTGGGAACATAAGACCATCCAGGTGTGCAGGGCTATAAACTGCCTGGGTCACTGCATCTGTCTCCTTCTTTTGTCTCATCACTGTGCCTGTCTCCTTGCTCTTGCCAGACAGTGCCCACCCTCTGCTCAGAGGGTCTCCCATCAGCACTTACACATAGCTTTATCCCTCAAATTTGACTCCATAATGTATGTTGTAGGCATTGCACATGAAAGAGACCTGTGCCACCTTTTGAATGAGATTTTACATACCTGTATGTGCAGCTTGGAATCCAGTGAAGATTTAGCAGATGGATTTTGAAGTCATGAGTCCCTCCAAGCTAGCTGCTTACACAAGCAAACCCGACTTACAGAAGCAGGAAAAGTCACGCAGTAAAGTTGATAGCAATTCCCCAAACCAGAGCTGGCCAACATGCCCAGGCATCCTTCTTTCAAAAGTTTTCCAGTGTTCTCCCAATCTCACTGGCTACTCCTGTACCCCCCCCCTTCTTTCTCTTCCTTCTCCTTTCCATCTTTCCCAAGTCTTTCTCAGAACAATGAAAAATAACACTACATAAAATACTTACAACTGTCACATCCTATTTTTTGTTTCGTTTTTAGTTAATTGATAACAATCTAACTGAGAAGAGCAGATTGTCACTGGCCTTGCATTTTCCAAACAGATTTGTTCTGCTGCCCTGAGGGTGTCTGGTCCTGTTTAATTACACCTGCTGGCTGAGAATTTAAATAAGCATTTCTGTGATGGCTGTTTTTTACATCATTATAAAATGTGTGTTTAAGAAGAATTCCTATTGCAAATCAAATAAACATATAGAATAAACACATTATTTTAACATTTCATAAACTACAAGTCACTGAATCACTTTTATCATGTTTGTGTGTGTGTATGTATGTATGTGTGTATGTGCATGTGCACACATACACACATGGGCAGAAAGTGTAGACTTATCATGATGCATATGTGGTCAGAGGACAACCTCAGGTGCCTGTCCTCAACCTTCACCTCATTTGAGATATGATGTCTTGTTTGTCACTGCATGTACCAGGTGAACTGGTCCTTGAGTTTTTGCAGATTCTCTTATCTGTCTCTCATGTCAATATAGGAATGCTGAGATTACAGCTTCATGCTACCATGTCTGATCTTACATGAGTTCTGGGATCCTGAGCTCAGGGCCTCATACTACAGTGACAAATATTTACCTACTGAGCCACTTTCCCAGTCCAAGTCACTGAATTCCAATAAGAACTCTCATATTTTTGGAATGTTATTTCTATCCAGTAGATGATCCATCCATTCCTGAGGATACACCCTGACTTGATGAAATATTTATTACCATTAGCAAAAAACTACAAGAAACTAAAATTGGAAATGAATTGCTTTTCTATATTGTATAACAATTCCGGGACTGGTGATTTTGATGGAAAACCCAAACTCAGTAATTATTGTAAACTAAAACAAAACATGACATCATTTAAAGACACATGCATCTAGTATACCTTTGAGTACTGTAAAGCCTGCATATTAGCAAGACTGCCCTGTGGGCAGCTGGAGCATGAGACACAGTAATGAGGTAGAGTGGAAGCCAGCATGCTCACAGGATGATGAGAGCTGTTTGCACTCCTGCCCCACTAGCTTGGCTCTGGGAAGCCAAGCTCTCCCTGCTAGAAGCCTCAGGTGTGCATTGGTGTGATGTAGGATCCTTCAGTGTGGAATCTCTGGTGGACTGAGTCTTTTGCCCATGCTAGTTGGCAGTCTTCATTTCTGTATCATTGGTTGAAGGTTATGAGGAGAAGTGGGAGACTGGAGGCATTCCCTTCGGGAACTAAGTTGGGAAGGCTATAATGTTTGCTACCAATGTCATTTATGTTTACGAGGGTACAGATTTCAGTGGATGGTAGTAACCCGCATCCACTTCATTAGTTCTAAGAGTTTGAATCATAGCCTCTGTTCACAAAGAACAGATGAGAAACTGGATGCCATGCCACTGATGAAGGCTGCTTGTATGGAACATCTTCACACTCAGAGTCCTAAAAAGTTTTCAACAGACCATTTAAGCTGCACTACTATCCACTTACCCTAGAATATGGCCAAGCTCTGGATAAGAGTTTAAATCACAAACCTGGCACGAAACCTCAGGTTTTTTATTACCAGATTTGTTTTAAACAGCATCATTTCTAAATGCAGACTCCATCATGGAAAGTACAGAGTAAAGGCTCATTTTCTTGCATGCATTCAGAAGCAGGAGTGACTCTCCACAAGTCACAGGCAACTCCATCTACATCTCTCAAGAACCCTGCTGAGTGAGGAACAGGTGTATCCAAGGCTTCTAGGCTTGGGCTTGTGATAGAAATCAACCTTCCCCATCCAGCATAGAAAGGCCTGGGTCTCCTCCTCCCTGGCTTCCTATGATATCCACTCCAGGCTCTCCACAATGCTTTGAGTGCCTCTCCACACCTCTCCCTCAAAAAGTCACCACTCTGCACCATTAACCTAACTAGCAGCTCTGATGACGCATGAAATGGAACATCAGCCTCACTCCATTACTTGTTGCTCCCATTTTTACCAATCCAGGGGAGGAGAGTAAACTGAAAGCCTTGTGCAAAAAAAAAAATAGTTACAAAGACTTGGGGAAAAATAAACTGGAAGAAAGACTAAATGTTTCACTCCAGGCAAATATGAAGAAATTTTCTTTTAAGAGAACAACTGAATTGGTTGATTTTTCAGCAGTGTCTATCTGTGCATTTAAACATCTGTGGTTTTATTTTATTTTATTTTATTTACATTTTATTCATTTATTTGGGGGAGAATGGCACATGCACCATGGCACATACCTGAGTCTTGCCACCCACCTGTTTTGTTGATTTTTTGAGACGGGTCTTTCTATAAAATCCAGGCTGAGCTTAAATACCTGGTCCTCCTGCCTAAGACTTTCAGATGCTCAGAAGTTAATTTTTACTTATATATTATATTTACTTACTTACTTTGGTGTGGCACGTATGGAGGTCAGAGGACAACTTGTGGCAGTTAGTAACCTCTCTCTACCATATGGATCCCAAGGATAGAACTCGGGTCTTCAGTTTTGGTGACAAGTTTCTTTACCCACTAAGCTATCTGGACAGCCCATTAGTGAGTTCTTACATACTGGGAAGGTTTGTCCTGAGTCACGTATGTAAATCAACCTCCAGCCCTGGCATACAAACATCAGCATGATCATTGGTATAAATGTTGGCCTGGAAACAGACTTCCAAAAAAAAAACCCAGTAAGGGACAAATGAAAGGAATTATAATTTTGAATATTAGCATAAAAATCATAAGAACCCATTTTCAAAAGATGCAGGATCACATGAGCATAGTATTACTCCTCTGGGCTTACTCCACCTGCTTTTCTATACCATCCAGAATCAACAGCCCAGGGGTGGCACCAGCTACAGTGAGCTGGACCTTCCAACACCAATCAGTAATCAAGAAAATATCCCACAGCTTGCCCACAGGCCAACCTGATGGAGGAATTCTCTCAACTGACCCTTCCTAGATGATCCTTGCTTGTGTCAAGTTGACATAAAATCTAGCCAGCACAGACTGTAACTACCTTTTTTGTCATTGCAACAATCACCCAAAGGGGGGAAATCACTATTAAAGAGAAACCACTGTAGCTCACAATTGTGGCTATTTTCGTCCATAACTGAGAGACCTATCTGCTGTGGCTTGTGCTGCGGCAGCACACCATTGGGGAAGTACATGATGGAACAAAAAATAGGAAGAGTCCCACAATCCCCATCAAGGACGTACCAAATTACTTAAAGATTCACTAGACCTCACCCTTAATGCTTCCACCAGCTCCTATTAGCACCAAGCCAGGAAGTAAAGCTTTAATATGCAGGTTTTAGGACATAGCTATGATATAAAAGATGGCAAGGATGTTACAGCTAATCCCTTTGTGGGCTGCTTCTTTCCTCCAGCATCTGTCTATCCCTACCCTCTGCCTATCCTAGCCCCTAATGACCTTTGCTCAACTCTCTACCTTTAGAAATGGTTTGCTTTATGTAAGTGTTGTAACAATAACCAACAACTGTACATAGCTATCCATGTTCCTCTGAGAGAAACAAAGAGCAAAGGAGAAGGCAAAGAAGGGGAAGAAAGACGGGACTGCACAGTGGAATCCAAAGGGAACTCCCTGGCTGAGTCCAAAATAAGCCCTCCAAGGAGCCTGTGGTCCTATCGAGCATCATTGCCCTTCCCACAGAAGGGAGGTGAACACCCAGGTAGCAGTCTCACCAGCTAGAACAGAGAACAGAAGTAAATGAGCCTGACCCATGCCTAAGGAAATTTGCAAGTGCAAGTGCATGTTCAGGGACGGCCATGAAAAAAGAGGAATCTAATCACGGCTCGTATAATGACCCAATCTCTCTGAAGAGGGAAAGAGAAGGAGTAAAGTTACTATTTGTTCTTCCCTGAAGCTTCTAGTCCCACACTCAATTAATTTTTCAGAGTAAGTCTTTCCAAAGTTCTCAACCAGTTAACAAAAGAAACAAACAAAGGCTTTCTGAATGAGAATAGTCTGCCTTCATAACCCTCATTCTTACTTATATATCATGATCTACCAGTGAGGTCTCTGGGATCCTACAGATGCATGGGTACATCATCAGTGTTAGCATCTTGTCTGTTCATGGGGTCATACATCCAAGGCTATGCTTTAAGTGGGCATGATTAGTACACTGTATTGGTTTCTTTTCTTACTGCTGTGATAAAAATAACTAACAAAAAATAACTTAAGGAAGGGAGTGTTTATTTTGGCACACAGTTGAGTGGCAGCTGGTCATACTGTGTCCACAATGGGGAAACAAAAAGAGGTGAGTTTTGATGCTTATTTAGTCCTAGAACCCAAGCCTGTGGAATGGCAATGTCCACATTTAGGATGGCTTTCCCCTTCTAGTTAGAGCTGGCCAGAAACACTCTCATAGACACACTCAGGTGTATTTCCATGGCTGTTATAAATCCTGTCAAACCAGCAATCAAGATTAACTACCACAATCCACACTGGTGCACTGAGCACCCTATCTACATCCCAAGTATCTTCTTTGCCATCTGAACTGGAAAGATCTCTGGAGTCAATATTTCTCCTGTCACAGACACCTTGCTCCACCTTACTTTAGTCTGGATGAGAAAGTACCCACCTGAAATTTATTTCAACAATAAACAGACATGAGTAGCCTAAAGGATGATGTTCATGGCAGCTAAGTTACTTTCTCTTGGTGCAGCAAAACCTTTCCAGGCACACAAGCACCAGTGTTTAAGAATGGCAAGGTTCAGGTGCTGGAGAAATGGCTCAGCAATTAAGAGCACTAACCGCTCTTCCAGAGAACCCAGGTGCAATTCCCAGCACCCACATGGCAGTTCACAACTATCTGTACCTCCAGTTCTAGGGGACCCAATGTCCATGGCCAAAACACCAATATACATTACATATATTTTATTCTCCTATAGGTTTCTGTGAAAGTATAGATCCAACTATGGTGATATTTTATTTGTGCTGAAATGTGATTTTATTTGTATGTTAATAAATAAAGTTGCCTGGAGATCAGAGGTAAAAGCAAGCCATTAAACCGAAGTCTGGCAGTGGTGGCACATGCCCTTAATCCAGTCACATGGCAGGCAGAGTCTCTGTGTGGTCAAGAATACAACCAAGTGTGGTGACCTGAACCTTTAATCCCAGTACCAAACATAAAGACCTGGAGGTGTGTATAGACAGGCAGTGACGAGGAAGTCATGTGGCTGCGTTTAGAGCCAATGAGAAGACAGAATAGAAAAGGAATAAAAAGACAAATCACACAGGAAGAAGGTCTCTCTCTGGGGGAAACGACAGTGGCGAGGTGGTTAGATAAGGTAGTCATGGCTCTTGCTCTGATCTCTTTGGCCTTAACTCAATATTTGGCTTTGTGTTTCTTATTTACTAAGACTGTAGAATTTCATCTACATCCAACTGCAATTCCTCATACTACAGACTCACTTCCTATCTCTCCAAGACTGAAGTCCACTCAGAACAGGATTTGGCTCTACCTTGGCAACAAGAAATGACATTAACTTCTGATCTCTTCACAACTGTCAGCCAAGCCACCTTTTTTCTACTAAGGAAGTGGAAGGACTATATTTTTTCCTACATGGCTAACTCCTTTTATGGGGGGCAGGTCTCTGGTGTGGATATTGGGATACCTACTTCCTTTGTGAGCTTTTCTTGTAATAAGGACACTAGTATCCTCAATCAAGGTAGTGAGCAAAAAGGGATATTGAAGGCCTTTTTATATTATTTGTGTTACTATAATGATGCTGTGTATAAAGGCAGCTATATTAAGGTGCTTTGTAAGTCACAACTGTGTGTCATCAGGGTAAGAAATCTCACTCCAGTTAACCTGTACCAAACAATTCTAATTCTTTGTAAAGTTCATCTTTCCATTATATGCCTGTGTATCTAGTGACTGTGTGTGTGTGTGTGTGTGTGTGTGTGTGTGTACACTCATGCAAGTGTGTGCGTGTGTGAGTGCTACTGCCTAAGTAGGATGAACAGGTTTAGACTCTCCTGGAACTAGTGTAACAGGGCGTTGTAAGCTGCTCAGGGTATTGTGGATGCTGGCATTCAAACTGGGGTCCTATCCAAGAGCAGTGTATACCCTTAACCACTGAGTAATCTCTCCAGCCTCCATTTATTTTTATTCATTAAAATTTGACATTTTTGTTGGGAAAATTTCTCTATGGATCAAAACATTTAAATACTAATTTTACGAGCCATCTGTAAAAGCAGGTCCTAACTCCATGGTAGAATACCTGCCTAGCACATGCCACAACCTGGATTTCAGTCCTAACACCACACACACTAAAAAACAAACATAAACAAGCAAACCAACCATAAGTCACTCAACGAAGTGAGAGAGAATCAAATTAGCACTATGCACCTGTGGGATAAATCTCAGATTAAATCAATTTCAGATTGAAAATATTTAAGAAAAATGGGCTTCTGGGAACCCTTGCCAATGTGCTTAACACAGACACAAATGTCTGTGAGCCTTTACCACTGTGCTGAACATGTACACGCCATTTTGTTCTTGACGTTATTCCCTAAAGTCTAAATAATACCATATGATAATGATCTGAACAACACTTAGGATATATAAAAATAGTTGAATATATATATGCACTAATGGAATTGGGTATCTTTAGGAGGACTAAATCCATACAGACAACTTGTACATGCAGAAAGGAGTGGACATCAAGATCAGGGCTATACAGGAAGGCATCATGCCTTATGCCTTAGAATTTTCAAATGTTGTGCAGTTAATATCACCATGGCTCTCCTAGCCAAAATGAGTCCATATGGAGAAGTCCCTGTTTTCTCATGACAGGTAGCATCTTTGCATGATTTCTTTCCCACCACAGTCAGATCTTAAGCACTGGTACCTATGCTCCCAAGTATGGACAAAGCATGTCCATTACTGTATCCATTTAGCTGCATCCCCGAAGAACCAAAGTGGCCTCATACTTGAAGCACAGGCTCCAAATGTTTCCAAAAAAACCAAAATAGGAACAAGAAACAAAATAGACAAAAGTGACTCTGTCCTGTAAGACTATGCTAATTTCAGGGGCAGCTTTGGCCTGAGATGAGTTCTGTAGGAGCAAGGTTCTGCCATCTAATAGCTTTACTTTTCACCCTCAGAGGAGGAGTTCAAATCTGTTTCCATACCAACATGCAAAGAGCTATACAGCCATGCTCCCTTTCCTTAGAGAAGTAGATGAACTACAAAACAAACTCTCATTAGATCCAGGCAAAAACTAAGGGCATAAGCAAACCACTACCCTGAAAACTGCAGAGAGGAACAGATGGATACAGAAAATCACAACTCACTGGGAACAAAAGCTGACCTTAGGGACAGCAGATCCTGGGGCAATTAGACAGTGCTGACTATTGAAGGTTGGGCATGGTCTACTTTGAGAGTTAAAAAGCACTAGGTCCCAGGCTTAAAGGCCATTAAGTTCCCATGGAGAAGAATATAGAAAAATCCCATGTGCTTCCAGCAGGGAGAGTAAAAACATCATTTTGAAATTGACCCCAAGTAATCTTTCACTCTTTAACAAAGGCAATAATATAATCCTGTATCAGATATGACATAATGATAATCACTGTATCAGAGCCTAAGCAAAGAGTGCAGAGACATAACTCCAGGCCCTCCACTCACCATCCAGTCTCATCTTTCCAGGAGAAGTACTGCAGGCCGCAGGAATATATCATAAGAACTCAGCTGGTTATGGCAAAGTCACTACCTAGAGGGATCATGGAATTCCTCCAGAGGAAGCCAAACCCCAAGGAGTTTTTGGTGTTACTTGGCTTGTTATATATCAGCTGTCTTCTGTTATAAAAATCATGTGTGCCTTTATAGTTTTCCCAATTGACTTTCTCCTAAGAAGGACTAATAGTGTAGACTAAGCACTCTCTGGACATACACATTCCAGGTATTTGGAGAACAGCGTCAGGAAAGGCTTTCTCTGGAATCAGATTATCTCCCTTAGCCACTTTCAAGGACTACAGGAAACACCACCCAGGTGGGCGCCCAACTTCCGAGGACTAACAATGATAACAGCCCACCTGCAAGTCTCCTGACTTAAATTCCACAAGGAGACACCACCCGGGGGGGGGGGGGGCGCCCAACTTCCGAGGACTAACAATGATAACAGCCCACATGTAAGTCTCCTGACTTATGGTAAATTCCACAAGGAGACACCGCCTAGGAGAGGTGGACTTTAAGTAATAGCTTTACACAATTTAGCTCGGACCCTCCCTTTATATACCAAGACTTCCAGGGCACGGGGAGGGAAGAGAAAAGAGAACAGAAGAACTAGATGGGTAAGAACTTGAGAGGAACAAACTGAGATGGGGAAGAAGTAGATTGAAGGGCTACAGGAGAGTACTAGAGGAACGAGATGGAAGATGAGAAAGAGCCAGATGGGGAAGAACAAGATGAAGTAGAATGAGAAGAGGAGAGAGGAGACCGGAGAGGAGATGATATGGGAAGGAACAAAGTGGATGAGAACCTAGAAGGGGCAGAACTAGATGAAGGAATTAAGATAGAACCTAGAGGGGATCGCAGACAAGTGTAGAGAGAAATCAGGCTAAAGATGACCTAAATATGAGAGCAGAATATAAGCTTATAGCTGTCACAGAATAATAAAGTATATGGACTAAGGAGTTTCGTGTACATAGATTCATTTCGTTTCATCAAAGATTAATTATCAGCTGGTTGTAGATTCTTCCCGGATCCTGGGAGGGGACTAAGAAGGGGCTGGACCCCCATAGTCCCCGATAGAGAAGCACCAGTGAAAGTCACAGCCCAACAAAACAGGCTCACTGAAACCCTGAAACTCAAACCTTATCAGAGGACTATGGAATCCTTTGCTGTGACACTCTGCCACGGTTCCAGCAGGATTCCCCTGTGAGAACAGGACACTTGCAGGCTCTGCTTCTGAAGAACTGATGAGCTAGGCATCACCATGACAAAAGCCTGGGGTTCCAGACACTCAGGAGGAGGGGCACTGGAGAAGCAGTCTCACTCAGAAATTTGGGACACCCTAGGGCAACATCTGTCTGATTGGTGTTGTGGGGAAGTTTTGGAGGTCCAATGACCCTAGCCGAAATCTGTGTCGCTAATATTTACAGACATAGTGTAAATTCTAGAAACCCAGAATCATCATGGAAGAAATGAAAAATATGCTCCATTTCCAGGAATGCTGCCTCTTAGTATAAACTTGGGGCCCCCTAGTTTTTTCCTGCCACTTCTTACAACCTTTCATTCTAGCCCATCTCCATTTCTTTGTGTTGCCCACTGACTCCATTAATACCACTCTTACCAGGGATCCACTGTCACCACACTAGGCTCTTTAGAAAGAATGCCCTTATTATCTGTCTTGTCCTCCATTCCTGTTTCTCCAGATTGACTTAGTCATGCTGCAGCCTGCTTGGAGCTTCTCCTCATAACCCACTTCAATTCCTGGGGGATTCTGCTCCTTTTTTGCTTTATTTTTTAAAGATAATATTTTTATTCATTATTGGGAAATTTCAAGTATTGAACCTTGATCACTTTTACTTCCGAATCCTCCCAGGCCCACCTACCAACCTTTGTGCCCTCTCCCAAAAAGATAAAAAAAAAAAAATAGTCCAATTTGTGTTGTCACTGGAGCATGGTCAAACTCCTGGTGGCCAGCCCCTTTAAGAAATATGAGTCCTTCCTGTGCATCCAGGATCCCCCAAGTCCTTCCCTTTTAGCTCATCTCCATTTCCTACAAGTGCCAACCAACAGAAAACTCTCTACCAGGGACACACCAACCACCACGCTTGCTCAGGATCTGGAGTAGGCAACAGCAATCACAGAACAGAACACCTGCCCCATAAAGACAAGATCAGATATCTCCCAAGAAACATCATAGCTCAAACTTCAAATAACTCATAACCTCAAACATAACTCCAGAATGCCTGATCCCAGTGCAAAACACAAACATGAACAACCAAGACAATATAAGTCCTCCAGGGCCCACAAACCCTATTATAATAGGCCCTGAGGAAAGCAATTTAGCTGAAACACAAAGCAAGGAAGTCAAACTAGCAGTTATGAATATGTTCATGGTCCTTAAACAGAACATGAATAAATGCCTCAGTGAAGGCCAGGACATACAAACAAAACAGTTAAATGAAATAATGAAAACAAGTCAAGATATGAAAATAGAATTTAACAGTAAAATACAATCACTAAAGTAAAGCCAAACCGAAATAAAACTCAAAATGAAAAACTCAAGAAATCAAACAAAAAGCTTATAGAAAAGCCTCAACCAACAGATTGAATGAATGAAAGTATGAAGACAGATTTCAAGTCTCAAAGACAAGGTAGAAGAAAGGGATAGCTCAGCCAAAGAAAATATTAAACCTGAAACAATCCAAACACAAAACATCTAGGAAATCTGGGACACTATGAAAAGACCAAACCTATGAATAATAGGGATAAAGGAAGGAGAGGAAACCCAGGTCAAAGGCACAGAAAATATTTTTTAAAAAATTATAGAAGAAAATTTCCCCAATCTAAAGAAAGAAATATTTATCAAGGTAGAAAAGGCATATGGAACACCAAAGAGACAGAATTAGAAAAAAAACTCCCCATGACACATAATAATCAAAACATTAAGTGTACAGAACAAGGGAAGGATAATAATACCTGCAAGGGAAAAAAAAAATATAAGGGCAGGCCCATTAACACCCAACTTTTCTATGGAGACTCTAGAAGCCAGAAGGGTCTGGATATATGGTCTACAAGCTCTTAGAGGCCACATATCCCAATCCAGATTATGATACCCTGCAAAATTTGTCAACCACAATCAATGGAGAAAAAATAATTCTACAATAAAACCCCCTTTTGATTTACTGTTGTGGGATTATTAATTTTGTGTATCTTTTCATGTTTAGTTGACCTCTTCAAACGGCAATTTCCCTTCTAGGGAGTGGGCCTATAAGAGAACAACAAAATAGCAGGAATCAATAAACACTGCTCAATGATAACTCTCAATATTAATGTTCTTAATTCCCTGATAAAAAGACACAGACTAACATACTGGATTAGAAAACTTATCTTTTGGCCACATCCAAAAAACACACCTCACCATCAAGGATAGACATTAGCTTGAGGATAAAGGATGCAAGATCAGTACCTTGCTCAACCCTCATCATAAAAGCTTCTTCCTGCAGTAGATATGGATTTAACACAGAGACCCACAACTGTACATTGTACAGAAGAGTGACAGACTTTTCAGCACTCAACCCTAAATGGGATGTCTTCATCATTCCCTTCGCTTCAAGGCTCAGAGATCTGTGGGGAAAGAGGAGGCAGAAAGATCAAAGATGATGGATGACTCCAAGGCAATAGTGTCTTCCCAACACAACAGGAATGCACATATGAATTGATGAAGTCTGTAACAGCGTGCACGAGACCTACACAGGTTCAAGCCGAAAAAGGTCTCAGCAATGAGAAGAAATGGACATATGTTACCACCCCTAAAGGAGAAGATATTTCCTGGAAAGGAAAAATCAGTTTTCTCCAATGGAGTGTCACTGGGTATGTCAATAGCACTCGAGGGCAAGTCTAGTGTCCAGGAGTAGTTGGCCAACACAAAACAAACTCCATGCTTTTTTGTGGGCTTTTTTGTTTCATTTTGTTTTTGTATTGGCATTTTTGACCTTGTTGGGTTTGTGTTTGTTTTGATTTTTGGTTTTGTGGACATTTTTTTGAAAAGGGGTGATAAAGAACATACAGTTGAATAGGTAAGTAGGTGGGAGAATCGGGGAGGAGAAAATAGTTAAAACACAGTGTGGGAAAAAATTTAAATAAATTTCTTTCATTATAAAGAAGTAAAACAAAATAAGATTAAAAATGAAGTGAAGAATGAATTGGTGGGTAGAGGAGACACGGCTAAAGAGAGAAACCACAAGCTTGCAGATAAGCAGAGGCTCACGACCACACTGGCAAGTGAAGGAAGAGAAGGAGGGGAATCTAGAAAAGGTGCACTAACCACGCAACGTAACACCAGTCGGAGAAGGAAAGGAGCTTAGAAATCCTGTCCCAATAATGATGAGAAAATCAATCAGACGCAGGGAGTACAGAGATGGCAAGCAGCACAAATGGCAAATCTATAGTTAGGCTTGCCGTATTTAAACCAGAGAAAGCACAGACCAAGAGGCAATCTTCAAGAAGAAAAAGAAGGAACAGGATAAGAGGTACGTCAAACTTCTCTTCAGAAGTCATAAGAAGAAGAAAAGGTGAGTAACATGCCTAAATTATCAAAAGAAGACAATTTCTGACTAGAATTCTCTACCCAGCAATATTACCCCTCACACACGAAAAGGAACACACTGTCAGAAAGACAGTCAGGGGACGTGGTATGGGTAGACCTGCACAGGAATGGGGGAAGTTTGGGAACTGGGTTTTTCGGAAAGAAGAGCATTAGAGAAAGAGAGACAGCAGCGGTAACATGAAAGCTTGTGTTCTTCGTACCATTAGTTGACCTGAAAGTTCAAAATAATAAGCATAGCTATCTATATTAAGAGGAAAAATGCACAAAACCTCCCAAGCATCCTTTCTGAAGCCCAGAGCCTCAGGTACAGAAGAGGCTTTTTTTTTTTTTTTTTTTTTTTCCTGGATCATGGGACAGTAAAGCAAGGGATCTTTCTCAGGCTCAGTTTGGTATCGTTTTAGTGTTTAAGAAAATAGCCAGTGAATTCTACTTGAGAGACAACAAACTAAGCAAAGCCAGAAAGAAAAGGCAATGGCATCATGGAGCTGAAATTATTTCCACATAAGGTGGAAATGTTACAGCATTGGAGGTCTCACTGAGTATTGAACTTCCAGGACTCTGAAGTTATAGACAACCCTTCCAGCCATTTCTCTTACTCATTCAGTTCTTTTTTTTTTTTTTTTTTTTCAAGACAGGGTTTCTCTGCATAGCTTTGCGCCTTTCCTGGAGCTCACTTGGTAGCCCAGGCTGGCCTCGAACTCACAGAGATCCGCCTGGCTCTGCCTCCCAAGTGCTGGGATTAAAGGCATGCACCACCACCGCCCGGCTTCAGTTCTTCATGTATATACAGCCAATAGAATAAATCCTGCCTTCTCTCGCTCACCCTGTATCCTTCATTCCCTCATGTCAATTTGCATTTTTCTTTTTCTATTCTATTTCATGTGTCATGTGTACTAGGCACTGTGTGAGGCATTTCTTATCCATTTTCCCATGTAAACTTCACAAACTTCTATAATCAATGCTGTTTAGGCAATGTATTGTTGCTTACCCAATGAATAAATTGAGGCTTGGAACATGGTGGCAAAAAGATAGAGTTTCTGATAGTCTCTGTGATCCTATGCCCTGGCATGGAAGTGTGTCTCCTTCTAGCAGGGGCGATGCTCCATGCCTGGTATAACCTCACATACACAGAATGGCCATGCGATGATGAACACCCCCACACTCTTGCCTTTAACCCTGCTCAGCAATTCCTTGAAACCACAAGGGTGCTAACCTTGGCACCACTCCAGGCACTCTGACTCTCATTTTGGGAAGGTGGCAGAGTTAGCCCATTCCCCACACTGAAGGTGAGTCCCATCAAAGGTCTTGGAGAGCTCACAGCTTCTCAAAAGTTCTAATACTTGATGGAAGCATGGAGACTTCCATGTCCAAGTGGCCCAAAGAAAGTATTGCACAGGATATGTCTTAGCCAGAGCTCATGGGAATATTCTACATTGTAGGACTGTATCCCAGAAAATAGAGAACATACAAGAACTTTCAGAAACACTGACTTAAGCAATAAAATCAAAGTTGGGGCCCGGAGAAAAGAAAGAGAATCAGGAATGGCAGTGGACACCTGTAAGCCCAGGATTTGGGATGTCAAGTGAAGAGAATCTTGAACTTTCAGCAAGCTTAGTGAGACTAGGTTTGAAGAGAAAGAAAATGGGGAAAAGAGAGGGAGGGAGGGGGAGATGGTATAAGAAACTGCGCTTAAGACGGATGTGTATACATATCCACATGTGTTGTTAAGAATCCTGGTAGCATAAAAGGCTCTCCTGGAAGATTCTACCTACTAATGTTCAGATCCCCACAGATTTTCAGCAAGTTCAATGCAAATAAAGTATAGTGCTAACATTTCAGGTTATTTTTAAGCACAAAGATTAGGAAGAGAGTGCTGGAGAATACATTATCCTGATTAAGTAACGACCTATTTCCAGACATGTGCACTTTTCCTTACTATGAAAATAACGTGACTTTCCTTTGAATGCCTTGGAAATGAACATGACTTGTTTTTCAAGGGGCACAACTGGGTTTCTACTTCAGGATAAACACTTCTGCAGTACAGCACAGCCCACACCACACAGTCTGTTCAAAGGCCAGAAGCCTCTTGCCTATTGAGTGTGCTGTCTCTCCCCCTCTCCTGGTGAACTCCACAGGCACTTTGAAAGTGCTCAGACAAGGAAGGCCTTTAGGGGCTCACAGAGGTTGAAGTGACAGTCATGGGCGCTGCATGGTTCTGCACTTGGTTCTCTGCATATATGTTAAGGGTGTGTCACTTGCTGTTCTTGTGGGACTCCTAACAGTGGGAGTGGGAATGTCTCCAATTCTTTGCCTGCTCTTGGGACCTTTTCCCCTCTTACTGGGTTGTCTCACCTTGATGTGAGGGTTTGTGCTTAGTCTTATTGTATTTATGCCCTGTTCAGTTGATAACCCTGGGTGGACTGCTGTTTTTCTGAAGAGAAATGAAGGATGGGTAGATCTGGGGAATGGGGGAGGGAGGAGGCCTAGGAGGAGTGGATGGAGAGGAAAGAATAGCCAGGATGTATTGTATGAGAGAAGAATATATTTAAGAAAAAAGGCCCTTTGATGGCCAACCAGGTCATCTTCCACCTCATTTGGCTTTCCTCCCCGAACCCAGACCTAGAGGGAGTGTACAGTCTGTTTCCTTGGTTACAAAAAGAAATGGAAATATTTCTCCTCATCACCGACACACTATTCTAAGTTCCTGACCTATGAATCAAACAAGCCCTGGCTGGAGAAAAACTCAGTGATGAAAATCTAACCTAAGGTCTTGAACATACAGGACAAGCACTATATAGCTGAGTCACACCCTCAGCCTTTGGGGTTTTGTTTGTTTGTTTGTTTGTTTTATTTTGTTTTGGTTGTTGTTGTTTGGTTTGGTTTAGTTTCTGGGTTGTTTTGTTTATTTGTTTTTTGTTTTTGTTTGTTTGTTTGGTATTAGCACATTATCATCACTGGCCAGAACTTACGTTCTTCCTGCCTCTACTTCCTGAGTGTTTTGATTATAGGCATGTGAGACTATGGCAAGAGCCCTTGTCAGCCTTGAATACATGTTCCTTGGTGACTGTATTAGTTCTGGTTCTTGTCATGTTGACAACATCTGACAAAAGCAATTGGAGGAAAAACGAAGTTTATTTGGGTTTACGGTTTGAGAATATCATCATGGTGGGGCAGCACGGCAGTAGGACTATGAGGCAGCTGCTCACATTGTGTCTCCAGTCAGGAAGCAGCAAGCAATGGAAACTGCTGCGTCCTTCTTATTCAGTCCAAACACCAGCCTATTGAATGGTGCTGCTCACATTAAGTGCCTTTCCTCTTCAGTTAAACCCTTCCAGAAACAAGCAGATAAGCACACTTAGAGATGTGCTTCCTTATTGATTACCAATCCTCATCCATTGATATTCCAGATTAATTATTACCAGGAAGTTGTGCTCAGATCATAATTCAGCTTCTCCAGGAATGGCTCACATCCTTTTCCAAGCTGTCCTCACATGTTTGCATTTTTCTATTAAACTACAGGTCTAAGAAGGAATTTAGAAATCACCTAGCAGTGTGATTCAGCCCACCTCCCTTAGCAACTCAAAGTGGATAAAAGTTCCCAGGCTCCTTGGCTAAGCTGGCCTCCATAAGCCATGCCCACCAGAGCTAAACAGCCCTGTGCATGATGCAGAAAGCATGCAGAAGAAGCTGCCAAAGAAATGTCAACTAATTATGCCTTGGGAAGAAAAGGGAACAGATGGATTGACATGACTAATGCCATTACTTTATGCTCCTCCAGAAATAAAATGTGTTGACCTATAGATTTCACTGAGGTAAGGGTTGGATAATACTGTGTTTTGTTTCTTGCTAGAAGATGTGTTTGTTCTTTATTACATATTCTTCCATTTCTATTGTGGACTCGCTGTGACTGCTGGTGGATTGTATTAGGATTCAATTGATTGCTGTGTGCCCACACTCAGGGAATCACAATTACAATGCATTGATGGAGTACTGCTTTCTGAATATAAACAGCTCAGTGGCACAAGACCCACACAGAGAAAGGAAGAGAGTCTAAAATGTCCACAAGGACAAAACGAGAAATAAACGGAAGAAAAAAACACATCTGAAAAAGAAAAGATGAAATATAAAGAAGAAGAGTGATGTTAGGACAGGATCTAGGGAGATAGAAAAGTATTCATGGGGCCAGTCCCTGCCATCACATCTTTGAGCATCACCTAGCTCATGTTAATGAATGCATGCATGTTCATTCCCCCACACTCAGCTGCCAGAAACTTCATTAATAAAAAGCTGGTTTTGAGCACTGAGAAAGACAAAGCTGATATGGAAAGGCTGATTTCAAAGTCACCACAACAAAAGCATAACAAATACTTTTGTGAGCTCTGTGAGAACCCTGAAAATAGTTACATCACTACCAAATTTGCAATACATAATCAGAACTCAAGAAGACTAAAATACCATCATTCTTCATACAGTGTAAATGAATTTTTGAGTCTTTATTCAGCTCATATACTAAAATGGAAAGAAACGAGAAGAACGGACACAAAAGCCAACTTCAAGTCACAAATCTACCATTATTAGAAGAGTCATTGTCAAAGAAACTTTCTGGATGGGGATTGGAGGCTGTTTCCATCAGAGCAGGGCTCACAGGCATGAGAAGAGTTCACAGAAGGACTGTCCCAGTGATGGGGAGGGTTAAGTATGACAGAGCAATGCCCTGAGCTGAAGGGCAAGACCTAACAGGATCGCACTGCTGTGGGACACAGGAATTTATAAGGCAGGTACATCCAGCACTCAAGGAGTTAAAATCCCCCATATACGGACTGCAGACTCATTACCAGGCATATGAAGAGACCTGAAAATGCAGCCAATGTGACAAAAAACTTCTGTGTCAAAGCTGGCAATTTAAAAGTACTAGGCCAATACAGGCATCTGTAATGTTACAATAACTTTCACCTATATAATCAGAAAGTTAAGGAGTGATATGAAGCACACACACATACATACTCAATACTGAATCTTTAGAAGTAAAAAAAAATGGATTAGTGAGTGACTGAACAGCAAGGTGTTTGTCAAATACACGCAAGAACCTGGGTCTGAAAGAGAGAAAGAAGAGGTAACGGGAGGGAGGGAAAAGTAGAATTGCTACAGACTACTGTGAAAATGATAATGCATTTGAGGACATGGCAACAGAAATCATACAAACTAAAATAAAAATAGGCATAGAAATGTAAAACTAAGAGCAAACAGGCTTTTTGTTGTTGTTGCTAGAGAATTTCATACCAGTGGTTTAAGTTCATACTCCATTAACCCCTTCCAACTTCTCTGTTCTCAACACTACACCCTCTCACTTTCATGGGTCCTTCGTTTTAGCCTGCTGAATATACTTAGTGCTGCCCATATGTTCAGGGGTGTAGACCCATTCACTGGATGTGAGTACCCGGTCAGGAATTGAATGATTGGAGACTGACCCTCCCACTCCCAGCAACAGTCAATTGGTGATAGCTCCTCAGCTAAGGGTAAGAACTCATGCCTGCTTCCCCTTTCCATCCTGGGATTTGGGCTGGTGTGCTCTTGGGCATGTAGTCACAGTCACTATGACCGTGCAGTTCCATGTTGTAACCAGAAAATACTGTCCCATTGTGGTCATTGGCCACCTCTGGCTCTTGTAATCTTCCCACTCTTTCTTTCTAGATAATCCCTAAGCCCTGGGAAGAGGCGTATAACACAGACATAGCACTAAGGGCTGAGCACCAATGCAGCATCTTCTACTCTGTACACTGATTGGTTGTGGGTCTGTGTTGAATATCATCTAATTCACAAAGAAGTTTCTCAGACAAGGGTTGACATATACAATCTGAGGGTATAAAGATAAGTCATTAGGAGTGGGGTTTATATGTGGTGACTAGATTTTATTTCATAGGTCAATTTGTCTATTTTATGCTAGTCCATGCTGGGCTTTTTATCTGTAGTACAACTTGAAGTCCAAAATTTCAAGTACCCCAGCAGAGCTTTAATTATTGAGGATTGTTTGGTTATCTTAGGTGTTTTGTATTTCCATATGAAACTTTTTTTTTTCAAATTCTATGAAGAATTGTGCTGGAATTTTGATGACAGTTGGACTGAATGTAGAATTATATTGGTAGGATGGTTCCCAAAATTAATACTAACAATCCATGAGCATGGGATATATTTCCATATTCTGATGTCTTCCTCAATTTCTTTCCTCTGTGACTAGGAAATTTCATCATATATGTCTTTCACTTCCTTGGTATAATTTATTCAAACACATTTTTAAGGTTATTGTGAATGTTATTGTTTCTCAGATTTCTTTCTCTTTATATTTGTCATTTGTATATGGGAAGACTACTGATTTTGTGTTTTAATTCTATACCCTAATGCTTTGCTGAATGTGTTTATCAGATGTAGCAGGTTTTTGTTTTTGCTTTTGTTTTTAGTTTTTTGAGGCAGGGCTTCTCTGTGTAGCCCTAGCAGTCCTGGAACTCATTCTGTAGAACAGGCTTGCCTAAAACTCAGAGATCTACCTGCCTCTTCTTCCCAAGTGCTGGGATTAAAGGCATGTGCCACCACTGCAGGCTTCAGATGTAGGAGTTTTCTAATGGAGACTTTAGGGTCTCTTATGTGTAGAATCATATGCAAATAAGGATTTTTTAAACAACTTCCTTTCCTATCTATATCCCCATTATCTCCTTCTCTTGTCTCATTCTTCCAGCTAAGACTTCAAGAACTATATTGAACAGAAGTGGACATCCTCCTCTTGTTCCTGATAACAGCAGAAATGCTTTAAGCATTTCTCAATTTAGTATGACACTGACATTGGGCTTGTTGAATTTTACCTTTATTATGTTTACTATGTCCCTGTACCCCTAGATTCTCCATGACTTTTGTAATAAAGAATTATTGGATTTTCTCAAAGGTTTTTTTCCTGCATCTAATGAGATGACCATATGGTTCTGTTCTTGACTCTATGTATGTAGTAGACTACAATTGTTGATTAATATATATTGAACCTCCCTATATATCAGGGATGGAGCTGACTTGGTTGAGGTGGATGATATTTATTGTGTGTTCTTGAATTTGGATTGCAAATATTTTATTGAGAAAATGTTCATTTGTGTTCATCAGGAGACTGGCCTGTAAATTTCTTTTATTGTTGCTCATTATCTGTTTTGGGTGTTGGTAATACTGGCTTCATAAACTGAATTTGGAGGCATTCCTTCCTATAGTACTGAATAATTTCAGGTGTTGGTTCTTCCTTGAAAGTGTGGTAAATCTCTAGGCTAAATCCACCTAGTTCTGCTTTTTTTTTATTTTAAGTTGGGAGATTTTTAACAACTGTTCTATATCATTGGTTGCTTTCAGTCTGATTAAAGTATTTGCTTCATCTTGATTTAGTTTTGTTGGGTCTTTCACAGTTGAAAAACTATTATTTTCTTTTAGCTTTTCCAGTTTAGTGAAATATATATTTGCTATTTTCAAATTCTTTAGTATCTGTAGTAATGTCTCCCTTTTAGTCTCTTATATTATTAATTTGGATGGTGTTGTTTTTTTCCCTCTTGGTGAATTTGACTAAAGATTTTCAATCTTGCTAATCTCTTCAAGACTTGGCTATTTAATTAATTGATTACTTGTATTGTTTTGTCCATTTTTTAAAATCACTTCAGCCCTGATTTTGATCATCTCTTTCAGTGTACTGTGGGGAGAGATCATTGTTCTTGTTTTCCTAAGGCATTTAAGTATATCATTACACTATTAATTCTCTCTAAATTTCTGGTGCAGGCACTTATTCGATAAACTTTCCTCTTAGGATTACCTTCTTTGTGGCTCATATTTTGCCATGTTGTGCTTTCATTTTCATTTAATTATAGAAAAATTTTAATTCCTTTCTTGATTTCTTCCTTGATTTGATTATCATTCTCCTTGATCTGATTATCATTCAGCAGTGTGGTGCTTAGTTTCCATGAGTTTGTGTGTTTTATGTAGTTTTGATTGTTATTAATATGCCCCTTAACACATTTATGATGGAGAGCAGGATTTATTCTGGTTTTCCTATATCTAATGAGACTTACTTTATGATCAATTTTAGAAAAAGTCCCATGAACTATTGAGAATGTGTATTCTTTAGTATTGGGTTCTAGAGATGTCTGCCAGGTCATTTTGATTTATGATGTCATTGTCACCAATGTTTCTCTGTTTTGTTTTTATCCATATGGCTTGTGGTTGGTACAACTAGCACTATACTGTGATTACTCATAAAAGAAATATTAATAGATAAAAACATATCATAAATCATTTAGCACTTATTTGGTTAAAGTTTGAATATCCTGACAGTCAATGTTTACCTTACTTACTCTTTTTGGTTGGAAGTATATGACTGGACATTAGAATGGTTATGTTTGTTTGTTTCTTAATTCTATTTGCTTAGAATACATTTTTCATCCTTTCCTCTGAGGTGGTGTCCACATCTGACTGTGAGTTTTATTTCTTGGAGATAGCAAAAGATGAAACCTGTTTTCTAAGACAATTTCTTAACCCATTGTCTCTTTATTAGGTAACTGAGACTTTTACTATTAAGAGATATTGTTGAATAATGTGCATTGACATCCATTATTTTCTTAAACCTCTTTGAATTGTCTGTTACTGCATATTTGTTCCCTGTGCCCTCTTGAGTGTATTCATCCTTCTCTTCATATCTAAGTATTCTTTCAAGTATCCTCTGTATAAGTGGGTTAGTGGGCATAACATTTTCCCCCTCTATTTTTGAGATTATAATTACATCATTTCCCCCTTCCCCTTCCTCCCTCTGAATTCTCCCATATACCCCTCTTTGTTCTCTTTGAAAATTACAGATTCTTTGTAAATTGTAGTTACAAGCATAAATGTATATAGATATACAGTTTTAAATATAACATGTTTGTTCTGTATACTGTTAATTGCATATACACTTTCAGGGTCGGCCAGTTGGTATTGGATGATCAGTTGGTGTGCTCTTCCCTAGGTAAAACTATTTCTCCTGCTATCAGCATTCCTTAGTTGCTTGTAGTTCTTTTTGGAGTTGAGGCCTCATGAATTTTTGCCTGTCCTCTTTGGCATGTCTACTATTGTTGTTCTTGTTAAGTTCATGTTCAGGCAGTCATGTTGGTTAGACTTTATGGGTGTAGCTCCAGATATTACTAGGAGACACAGGCTGACAGCAAACTCCCTGATTCTCTGGATCTTACAATGTTTCCACCTCCTCTTTCACATTATTTCCTGAGATGTAGTTGTAGGAGTTGTATTGTCAAATATTCATTGGGATTGGACTCCAAACCTATGGATTTTGATTGTGTTTTTCTATAACGGTGTCCATCTGTTGCAAAGAGAAGTTCCTTTGCTGAAGAGTAAGGATGACACTTATATGTGGGAATCAGGGAAAATATTTAGAATGTAGTTAGATATTATGCTGGTTTATTAAAGTGATAGCTGTAGATACTCTGAGATAAATGACTTTACTTGCCCTGGGTAGTTGGTTAGGTTTCTATTACCAGCATGATTTCTCTCTTGTTGAGTGAGTCTTAAGTTCAATTAGAGAGTGGTCAGTTACTGCCAATGTATGCTTGTCACTACTGGGTTATTGTACAATGTTGTCATTGTTGTGGTTAATGGGGGTCATAGCTGGATAGAACTGTTGGTTGCTTACTTTCTTTTGAAGCTTGCATAGCACTTTCTGCTACTATGGAAACTAGTCCTCAAAAGGAGACATGTCTGTCAATTCCAGCTCAGGAGCCCCTTAGCCTGTTTCTAAAGTGTATGGTGTCTTCGGCAACGATGTTGCCAACAAATTTTTCAAAACAAAGTTAGAAAGTACAAAGATTTCACACAAGGAAGATGCTAACCAAAACAAAGAAGAAAATGTCTCACTCCACTAAATACTAGTGAACTTCAACCCAATGAGGCTTTTGCCATGAACAAAGTCCTCCTATGGCATAGGGTTTCAAGAGCTCAAGCTCTAGACTTGAGGCTTCACAAAGAACAAAAGTGATGCCATTTTCTTCCCCATATGTTCTGTATTTATGGATCACTGCATGGAAAAAGAAGAAGAGGAGGGGGAAGAGGATGGGGAGGAGTAAGAGGAAGAAGAAGAAGATGAAAGAAAATATTCTTACAAAGAAGCAACCAGGTGCAATCTCTGTATGTCTGGAAGCAACAGAGAAACAGGTGCATGACATGAGGATTAGCCACATTCATGAAATTCTCATATAATATGTAAAAGTGTATAGAAAGTTTTCTTTGCAAATTCACACTTAGTTGTCTTATAAGTGCCAAGAATATTCATTTAGACTAGAGTATAAAGAAAGTATTTGTTGGTTTGGGTTTGAGTCTAACTTTGTTTTTCTTGCCCCTTTTTATTTTATGGCATGGCATGCCTTGTTAACGTGTTCATCTTAACCAATGTTCAATTACCACTGAATGTGTACAGAGAAATGTACTGACACAGTTAGGAAGATAAAAGTTAGCTCCTTTTTCTGGTAACATCTGCACTAATGTTTTTAAAGTGGTGTAACTTAAAATAACTAGAAAACAAGAATAAGTGCATAGATAAACAAAAATAAATATCACCCACAAAAGACTCCAATGCAAAAGAAAAATGAATGAGGTGGGTCCTCCCCAGCATTCTCTATGAAAGAGGGAATGTTATGTTAATGCTATGTCATGTATTTATTTATTCAAATGTACATTCATTCATTCATTCATTCATTCAACAAAGATATGTTTTCCCCCATCTACAATCTTTATTACTCTGAAGAATAACTTTATATACTATGTGCTAGTATATAAACTAGCAATAAATCATACAAACCATAAATTAGCAACCTCATTCTCCCTCTCCCCTGACTTCCCATTTAGACCCTGGGGATGCCCACTCTGCTCCACCCTGCTGCACACTCCTCTGGGAGCATCTGCTTTTCTCCCTGGATGTGCTGCCCTATTCATGGGTTTTTCTCTCTCTACTTGGTCATAGGTGGTAATACCTTTTGAATTTTCATGTAAAGATACCATCCCCATCATTATATCCAAGATCATTTTCATGATATTCTCAAAGCTACCTTCCTCAGTAACAATTTCTCAGCCTAGGTACACAGGACACACCTGCCCTTACCAGGCACAGACTAGGTCCAAAATATTGTCAACTTATTTTTTTATTCTCAATTTCATATATATACATATATATTATTCTAAATCCCCTCTTGTCCCCCTCAGTCACCCACTGAATTATTTCTCCTTCCTGAGAGATGTCCTCTCTACTTTCATAGTGTCTGCGTGTGTGTGTGTGTGTGTGTGTGTGTGTGTGTGTGTGTACACATCTAACTAGGGTTACTCATATGACATGAGTGTGGGGAGTTATTTACTTGAACAAAGGCAACTTACCAGTTGCTATATCACAAAAGGATGTGATTCTTTCTCCTGTAGCAACCATTAGCTATTGCCTATAGCTCCAGAGGGAGGGATAGGGTTATATCCCATCCCTCCCAGGTGCATGCTGCAATGATCATGGGCTCAGTCTTCTACAGGTCCTATGCAAGTAACCACAGCTGCTGAGTTCATAGGTACAGCAATTACGTCATGTCCAGAAAATAATTTTTCACAACATTCCACATCATCCTCCAGCTCTTAAATCATTTCTGACTCCTTTTCCATGATGTTCCCTAAACCTTGAGCTAGGGGTGATATAGATGTCCCATTTAGGCCTGAGCACTCAACAGTCACTAATCTACTACTGCCCACCAAAAACAGAAGATTCTCTGAACAAGGCTAAGAGCCGCACTCGTCTCCTAGTTTAAATACATATCTTTAAAAAGCAGTTTGATCCCTCCTATTCCCATCTTCACCTGCCCCAAGTCCACCCATAAAATATATTCTAATTCTCCTTCCCAGGGAGATCCATGTGTCCTACCTTGAGCCCTCCTTGTCACTTGGCCTTTCTGGGTCTGTGAACCATAACATGATTATTATCTTTTACTTAATAGCTAATGTCCACCTATAAGTGAGTACATACCATTTTTGTCTTTCTAGGTCTGGGTTATCTCATTCCGGGTGGTTTTTTTTTCTAGTTCTATCCATTTGCCTGCAAATTTCATAATGTCATTGTTTTTAGCAGCTGATTAATACTCCATTGTGTAAATGTACCACGTTTTCTATATCTGTTCTTCTGTTGAGGGGTATTTAGGTTGTTTCCAGTTTCTACCTATTATGAATAAAGCTGCAATGAACATGGTTGAGCAAGTGTCCTTGTGGTAAGATGGAGTGTTCTTTGGACGGATGCCTAAGAGTAGTATAGACTGGTCTTAAGACAGATTGATTCCCAATTTTCTGAGGAACCTCTATATTGATTTTGATAGTGGCTGTACAAGTTGGCACTCCCATCAGCAATAGAGGAGTGTTCCCCTTACTCTACATCCTCAGCAGCATGAGCTGTTTTTGATTTTGTGTTTTTGATCTTAGCCATTCTGACAGGTGTAAGATTGAATCTCAAAGTAGTTTTGACTTGCATTTCCCTGATGGCTAAGAATGTTGGACATTTCTTAATTGTTTGTGATTCTTCCACTGAGAATTCTATGTTTAGATCTATACCCCATTTTTAATTAAATTATTTCGTTTTTTGATGTCTAGTTTTTTGAGTTATTTATATATTTTGGATATATCCTTCTGTCAGATATGGAGTTTGTGAAAATCTTTCCCCATTCTGTAGGCTGTTGTTTTGTCTTATTGATGGTGTCTTTTGCCTTACAGAAGCTTCTCAGTTTCATGAGGTCCCATTTACTGATTGCTTATGTTAGTGCCTGCACTATTACTGTTCTGTTCAGGAATAGTTTTCTGTGTCAGTGAGTTCAAGGCTATTTCCCAATTTCTCTTATATTAGGTTCAGTGTGTCTGGTTTTATGTTGAATTCATTGATCCTCTTGGACATGAGTGTTGTGCACAGTGATAGATATGGATCAATTTGCATTCTTCTACATGTAGACATCCAGCTAGATCAGCACCATTTGTTGAAGATGCTTTCTTTTTTCCTTGAATATTTCTGGATTCTTAATAAAAATCAGGAAAGAGTACTGGGAAATATGACTAGAATTGGGAGTTATTTGAAGGGACAATGTAGAGACCTAGTGCAGTGGAATCTACAAAAGTGACCCTAGCTAAGTCTCCTAATAATGGGGGATGTGGAACCCAAACTGGCCATCTTCTATAAACAACAAGGCTCCTATCAGTGGTACTGGGACATCAACCCAGCCACAAAACCTTCTACCTACAATCTGTTCTGCCTGCAAGATGTGCTGGGGTAAGGGTGAGGCAGAACTTGAGGGAGTGGTCAACCACTGACTGGTCCAACTTGAGGTCCAGACTTGACACTTCCTGGATATACAGGAACCAGAGGCAGAACGGTCCAGGGACTCAGGATAGAATCAAACATGCCTGGCCTGGCAAAAAAGGGGGCAATGAAATGATTCCTAATGATATTATGCTATACTCATAGATCAGTACCTAGCCCAATTGTCATCAGTGGTGCATCATCCAGAAACTGATGGGAAACACTAGGAGAAGCCAGTAGGACCCCTCAGGAGAGTGGGGGAAGGATTGAAGTCACCAGAAAGGTAAAGGACATCAAGAGAACATGCCAACAGAATCAACTAAAAAAGGCTCATAAGGGCTCACAGAGGCCAAAGGGACAAATGGACCTGAATGGGTTTGAGCTAGGTCCTCTGTGTACACCTTATGGTTGAGTAGCATGGTGTTCTTGTGGGACTCCCCGAAATGGGACTGGTTGGTGTCTCTGACTCTTCTGCCTGAATTTTGAATCCTTTTCCTCCTTGCTTCAACCAGCCTTGTTATAAGGGTTTGCACCCAGTCTTAATGCATCTGCTAGCACATGTTCAATGGCTATCCCTGGGGTGCCTGCTCTTTTTAGAAGGGAAATGGAATAGAAGTAGATCTGGCTAGGGGAGAGGGAAAGTGGGGGAAATGACTCGGAGGAGTGTAAGGAGGGGAATCTGTTGTTGGCATATAATGCATGAGAGAAAAAATAAAGATAAAAGAAAAGAAAATGAAGTTTCAAGGTCATACATCAAAATTCACAGAAAAAATTTAACACTTAGTAACCTTTCATATGATATCAATTGGAATGTGAGGTGAAATAGTCAGAATATCGTAAAAGAGGAAGGGCTTAGTGACACTTGAGCTATCTATCACATATAAGTAAGCATAGTAAATCATATCTACTTAGTAAAACCACAGTAGTAGATTCCAACCTAGAGTCTGTGGCCTCCTACACTCCCCTGTTATGGGCTTCTGACCACAGGTACAATTACCAGATAAGCTCCCTCCTGCTTGTGGAGCAGGCCTGAAACCTAATCAGAAAACAGTTGGTTACCCCACTAATTTTCATGCCTCTATTGCATCAATAGACATGTATTTCTTGCCAGATCAACAAAGTTTTGTGTGCTTTTATATATATGTATATATGCATATACAATTATATATATACACAATTGTATATATAATTATATATATATACATATATATATAAACAATATATATACATACACAATTCCATTTCCTATCTGGACTTTGTGCTAATTTCTATATATATATACATGAAAGACAACTACATGAAAACAAAAAAGGGATTCGCAGACTACCACCATCACCCTTCAGTGAGTTCAGGTGATAGAGGTATAAATTTGGATGGTACATTCATCAACTTTTCTGTACTAGAAACACTTCAAATAAATTATAAGGGAAGAGGTTTGTTGTGGCTCACATTTTAGAGGTTCCAGTCTATGAACGATTGTCTTCCCTGCGTTTGTGCCTGTGGGAAGGCAAGACACATCATGACTGAAACATGAACATAGTAGGGTAAAGCTACTCACTATATGCCAGTGAGCAATAGACACAAGGAAGAGAAGAATTCTTGACATGGTTTGGTAACCTGAAGAGTTACCATCAGGCAGGCCCTACTGTCAATCACCACCTCCTGTTAGTGTCTGGCTGGAGACCAAGCCCAATGCCGGTACCTTTAATGATAATTTTATGCCCAAACTACAGCAGCCTCCTACCCATCCTCCTTTACACTAAATGAGTCATGGCGAGTGGAGGTTGGAGTGGAAGTTTAGAAGGGAGTGAAGATGCATATTTGAGAAGCAGTGCTCTAGCTACAACTCTGAGATGATGAATATGCCAAATGTTAGAAATACAAAGAAAAAAGATGCAAATGCAGTTTCTACCTTAGAGACACCCACAACAGTTCCAAAAGGAAGAAGAAAAATGCACAACTATATACAGATGATAATTTAACAAGTATGTGTCAGATGCTATAGTATTATAGAGGAGAAAGTTTCTTTCTCAGACAGGCTCCCCAGAGAACAGAGCATTAAAATTCATAGGTGAGGTTCCTAGTTAGAGACAGATGTGACCTTACTACTTTCTGTATGTCTGTGCCTTAGTCCTTTTTCTATTACTATAATAAAACACCCAAGACTGAGTGCTTAAAAAACAGTAGTAGTTTGTTTAGTTCAGAGATATTGCCATCTGGTGACAAGGGTATGTTTTCATTGTTTGTGTTTTCTGCATCATAACTTGATAAAAGGTATCAGATGTCTAGACAAAGCAAACATGTGGATAGCACAGGTGGCCATGCCCTACTTTTACATTGATGCGAAAGATTCAGGTCCTCTTACCTTCACTATAAATGTTCTTACTTACTGAGCCATCTCCTCAGCCCTTTACCTCTTCCTATAAAGTCACAAAAGCTACTATGTGGGCCCTACACTCATGATCTCATTTTACCTAATTACATCAGCAGCCCTGCTTTCAAGTCCATTAATATTTGACTTTGGAGACTTTGTTTCCAGTGTATGTGATTCCAAAGGATATAGCCATACCACAACGAGAAGCCACAATGTAAGACTAGTGGAAAAGGTATTTTTAGCATGGGTGGTGTACAGCAAAATTAGAGAGAGGAAAAACAATTGGAAATTATCACAAAGTTCAGATAGGAAATGGAAGACACTGGGTGACATCAGTCGGATTTCTCAGAATGAAATCTCAGGTTTAGAATAATTGCTTAATATGCAAGCACAGTGCCCTGACTCCACTCCCCAGTCAAACAGAAAAGAAGTGACAGCTAGGACAGACACAGACTAAAGACTTCAGAAATATCTAAGATACAGTCAGACTGTCTAATTGTACCTTGACAGGAGAGACAGCAAGGGACAGAGCAAGAACTGAGCTTCCATCTGATGTGATAGCTCCAGAGAGAACATAAAGATGGGAAGTGGTGCTGCTGAGATTTGGAGGCATAGCCACATGGAATGTCAACAGATGAAGTATGAGCTTGTTGCCATGAACCAAGGAGTCAACTACTACAAAGAATTCCCATTTTATACAGTGTGAAAATTGCCCCTTTAGATTTGCAACTAGTTAGGTAGTTTGGGAGCAATTTGAACAGAAAAAGTTCCAACTTAAGAGTGAGTTAGTTGCCCTACATGGAAGAGTAGGAGAGAGAGGAGAAAATAACATCCTGGGAAAATCACAGAATCCATAACTCCATTGGGATTCCAAGAAAATTCTTAGAATTTTTTCTCGAGATGTTCTATGAGAAAGAAGTTGTTTATGTTCTTCTAGAGTTCTAATCCATAGGAAGATGATGCCAGATTGTTTACATGATGGCTGCTTTCAAGAAGCATGAGCTGAGTGCTGGCAGGAAGGCAGGGAGGAGCTGAGCAACAATGGTGGAATGCAGATATAGATACCAGGGATGGATGATTGGGAAGGGAATGTCCCAGTCACTGGGGAAGCATGGAAGCAAGGAAAATGTTTACAGGGAACAGACATGAGGCTCCTCTGTTGTGCAAGACTATCTTCTAAGCAATAGAGCTGCTATCTTTAGGAGTTCAGCTGGGCCTCTCAAAATGATCATAGCTGGATTTGTTGACTGTTGATGTTTCCTGACAGAAGGAGAGGGTATAGGGGGACATGAGATCCTGAGTATACAGACATTCTAGAGAAGACATTCATTACAAGCCTTGGGAGTAGTGAGGGCATCAGAGGCAGAGGGATCAATAAGGAGCCATAGAGGTAGCCTGATTACTGCTGTGAGTAATAAGAGATCTAGTGGAGGACAAGGTAGCAGCCTGGAGAGAGAGAGAGTGCAGGTGTAGGGAGAAATTACAACAATAAAAAGCCATGTGGCTGACGTCCTCTGTATTAACCTTCAATCTAGCATTAAAAGGAGATAACAGAGAGAACTCAATAAAGATTGCTGTTTCTCACAGCTGGGGACCAAAATTAAAAATTTCAAACAAGATCTGTATTAAAGAGTCATTCCTGGAACCCCCAAACCTAGAATCTATGGGGGAATCAGGTATCAAAGAAGAAAAGAGAGGCAACAGGGCACCCCTTGAGTCTGACATTTGGTATAAAAAGAAAGTAAAAATCCACAATGCATCATGTAGACATTGTTAAGAGGCCTTAACAATGGTCTGATTTTCATAGTCTCCAAACTTCTGCCATCGCCTGACTCTTGAAGTACTTTCAGACTACTTTACCAAGGTTATCTTTGTAACCCCACAATTCATAATAGGATGGTGGTTCAGGATATTGCCTTGTCCTGCTTGTCTTCTGGAAGAAAGTTTTTGTTGTATAGATAGCAAAATGCAAACCTCTGAGTATTTTGCAAATTTGGACATGCATTGGAAAGATGTGAGTGTACCCAAAGGAGTAAGATTAGGAAATTAGTTTACAAGGGGTACAAGGCCAGGCGCAGTCTTGCAGTTCTGGGGAGCTTTATGGCTAGGTGAGGCACAGATGCTACTTCCCCAAGATGATTGAGAAAATTCTGCAATATCTTGGTCTATAAATGTTAAGGAGTAAAGAGCGGTATCTTGCCAGGGGAGAAACTGATGTTCCCAGAAGCCATAAGGTTGCTGATTGGGTCCCAGTGCCAGGATGGGTTATCTCATTAGAAATTGTTGATCAATGAGGCTGTGGAGGCTCCTAAAAGATAGGGGCGAAGGAGAAGGCATGATGGTTCAGTACCTCACTGGAGTTGGAGGAATCAAGTTCAGACATAGATGTCACCCCTCCAGTGCTCAGGGACTCTTGTGAGAGCCAGAAGGGCTTGGGGGGAACATTACACACGATTATCCACAGAGGCACACTGCCACCATCTTTTCACAAAAGATCATAACTAAGATCATCATAGTTAAGTTTGTTGACTCTTGATCTTTCCTCTTAGAAGGAGGGAGAGTCGTGAGACGTGAGACCCTCACGTGAGTATCCAACCCAACCTTCTCCAACTGGTGGTATGCAATTCTGCCTTTAGTGCACTTGGCCTCAGTGTACTTCAGGAAAGTCTGTAGTATAGGTGGGGAGTATAGAGTATAAGTGGGGTAGGATGAGGGCAAGGGTTCCATATACCTGGCTATGGGGAAATCATCATCCATGCTGCATGTATATATCCCAGTGTGGCTGCTTTACCCATCTTCCTGTCCATAAGCCCACACCTACCATTTTTTAAGTAAGCCTGAAAAACTCTTTGGTTCCTCAGAATAAGTTTTGGTGGAATTGTAACTTGATTTATCATTGGAGTTGTAGGTGGGAGTAAATGCTGCTGATGTCTTTCCCGGGAAGGAATTTTAGCAACCACTCCAAAGGGAGGAGTTATTTTCGACAGAGGAGACTATTGCAAGAACATTTTTAAAGAGAAAATGGTGCATGTGAGTGTCCTGAGGAGGAAGAGATCATCCTGTGGGTGGTGTCATCTTAATAGACTCTGCTGCTGCTGTTCCAATTCGGACTCTACCAACTTGAGACCCTGGGCTCCCCTGTACCTCATTTCCCTTGTCCAGGAGTGAAGATGATAGTACCCATTTTGTAGGCAAGAGGGTAGGATCAAAAAGGTATTATTAGTGTTCTGCCATTGTGAGAAAACACCTGAGACAACCAACTTCAAAGAAGGAAATGAAAAGAGAAAAAAAAGAAAAGAAGGTTGCCCCACAAGACCTAATTTCTTTTCACTATGCCCCACCCACCTTAGGATTGCACTGCCTCCCAACAGTAGCAACAGCTAGCACCCACACCTGTTGCTCACAGGCCGTTGGGGCAACATTGTAATCCAAACTCTAGCACCAGTTACACAGACAACACATACATAATATTAATATGTACTCGCTGATGCTATCATTATTATTACACGTTTTGATATTTTCTTCTTTGCTCCTAAATAAAATTAGAACACTGCTGAAATTTAAAACATCTTTCCTGCAAAAATATGGAAGCACATGGATTTTTCACCTTTATAAAATAAGCTGCAGTATAGTTTATGCACATAACAACTATCACTTCTAAGAATAAAGTTTAATAATTTTTAGTATGGGTATGCATTCAGATATCACAACAAGGCCCTTCTAGGAAATTTTTGGTGTTTCCACTTTGCAGACTTAAGCAAATTTTGATCTATCATCTCTGTATACAGATTTACTGTCTCTGGAGGGAATCACACATTACATCATCTCTTCTGTCTAGCCTTTTCCCTTAGCAAAGTGTCAGAAGACTCATCAATGTTTTTGCACATGCATCCCCTTCATTGTCAAGTAGCCCTACATAGCACGAATCAGTCCCAGTGGCTTATTCATCCATTAGTTGATAGAAATTTGTGTTTTCTCCACTTTATGACTGATGAATAACGCTGGCGACATTTGCAGAGATGTGCCTGTGTGGGCATGCATCTTCATTTCTCCTGGGAAGATACTTGAAAGTGGAATTGCTGGAACCAATAGCAAATCTATGTTTAAGCTACTAAAAAGTTGTCAAACTGAATTCCAAAATGTCTACCATTTTACATTCCCACTAGCAATAACTGAAGGGTCCAGTGTTTCCACACGATGCCAACACATGTCATTGCCAAACTTTCAGGGAACTATTGATTTAATATTTTGTCCAGTTTTCAACTAGGTTATTTATATTATTTAGTTAAAAGTAATAAATTTGTTCATGATGGTCATACATTTTCAAATTGAAATAGAATTGCAGCGCTTCCCCCTCCCCTTTCCTCCCTTTAGCCCTTTCCAGTTACTCTCCCTGTAAAATGCCTCCCATCCCCTCCACTCTCAAGTTGAAAGTCTCTTTTTCTGTGATTATATTTGTTACGTATGTACGTGTATGCTTATGCACATATATATAAATGAAACTCCCGTGTCTGTTTTTGTTGTTTGTGTGTGTATGGTTTCAAGGATAACCACTCTGCATTGGGCAACCACTAAGGAGACTCATCCCTGGGAGGGGCTAATTTCCTCTTCTCCTTTCAGTCAAGAGTCACTTAGAATTCTTTGTCTAGGAATGAGATCCCTCAAAATTTCCCCCTTCCATATTAGTATGGCCAAGGATACTACTATTGTTCCAGGCTTGTTTATGCAGCCATTTCTTTGAGAGACTGTTTCATATCAGACATCCTGAAATTCTAGCTCTTACAGTCTTTCTCTTCCCTCTTTTTAAAGGTTCTCTGGCCATAGGTTCAGAGGGTTTGTTGGGAATGCATCCACTAGGGCTAGGCTCCCCATGATCGGCTGATGTCTGTAATTGCTAAGTTAAGCTGTGATTCTCTGTGATGGTGGACATATTTTTTTTATGAGAGAAACACTTTAAAAATTTTTTCTTCTTTCAGTTGAATGTTCTTTCTCTTTTTTCTAATTTCAAAACATTTTATACAATATATTTATATCATATTCTTTTATTCTTTTCTTTCCCTCAATTCCTCTCAGAATCTTCCTCTTCCCTACCCATCTAATTTTATGTTCTTTCTCTTTCTTAAAGGGAAAATCCTTTTTCTCCAGTGGAGTGCCCCTGGGTATATCAATCACACTCCAGGGCAGACCTCATGAACAGGGGTAACTGACTAACACAAAACAAATTCCATAGGTTTTGTTTTATGCATTTTCTGTTTCATCTTTGCATTTTTATCTTATTTTTGTTTGTTTGTTTTTATTTTTATCTTTGAGTTTTGTGGAGTTTTTTTGAAAGAAAGAATATGGTGTTGGGTTGGTAAGGAGGTAAGAAGGGTCTGAGAGGAGTTAGGAGAGGAGAAAAATGATCAGAACATACTGTTTAAAAACAAGTTTTAATAAAAACATAAATTAGGAATTTTGATTATGTCAATAAAATAAACAAACAGAAAAGCATGCTTGCACACGTCAATTGCACACACACACACACACACACACACACACACACACACACACACACACGCAGCCCACCATGTAGTCCCTTTTGTGTTGGCCACCTACTCCTGAGCATGAAAACTGCTTTTCTTTTTCTTAACAGATGTCTTAGATTTCTGTCACCGTGACAAACTATCTGGGATAATGTAAAGCAGGAAAGATGATTCTGGGCCACCATTCTAGAGAGTTCAGTCCACAACCATCTGGCCCACCACAGAGACAGGCAAGCTTAAGCAAAACTGCACACATGCCTCATGCAAATGGGAAACCAGGAGCAGGGAGGAGGGACTGCGCAACCAATACCCCTTTCACAACGCCCACAAGAAATGTCCTTCCACCCACTCATCCCCCCTCCCTCCTACAGGTGTCACTATTTCCCAACAGAATCACAGGCAGCCCATTCTTTAGCACATGTCTTTGGGACTTATTTAAGATTCAAACTATTACAATGGAGTATTTTCTTTTCCTCCATCCCTCAGTTAAGCTGAGAGACTTCTTTTACCACTCACTTTACTCATAATCTCAGGGGCTCTTTATTGTGGTGCGTTGGCACCTTATGATCTTTTTGGTATATTTAAATTCACAAAAATCTATTTTAAAAAAATCCACATTATCATGGAGTTGGTTCTATGCCAAATGGATTCCACCATAAATCCTTCAGGAACAATGTTATTTGTCTGTGTTAATGAAGAAGGGAAATGACTTTCATCTCTGTTTTCTTAAAGATGTTCTTGAGAGCATCTTGAATATGGCCAAGAGCTCCATTTTTTTAAGGACGGTCACTGAACTTGGGACCTGAAGTGAACATGTATTTCCTGATGATGCTCTCTTTCTCTGCAGATATCTTCATGTAATGATGTGCTTCTATGCCAGCTCCCTGACACTTGGACATGTGTGTGGATCACAGATCCTATAGCTTTACAACAGAGGCAGCGGGTCATTTTCCATTTGCTTGATAGTTCTCATAAGAAATGTATTCTACCATGTTTTATGACAGCAGTTTTGACAGGCTCGAGCCTAGACTTGCCAACATTAACTCCCACATCCAATGCCTATCACCACTGCACATTGTTCTGGGCCGTAGAATGTGAAGTCCATGGTAACAGCAGGACTGCCACTGTGAGTTGTTGGGTGTGGGGAGAAAAGAGATTGTTTCCTTTGTCATGGCAACAGTAGGCAACACAAGCCACCTGCCTGGATGAATCATATTCACACGGGGGAGAGAACAGAAAGCAATAAACAAAAATCATGTAATCTTCACACTCTTAAACTGTAGAAAATTGTAGCAAAGAGGTAACTGGATAGAGTATTTGAATGTTGAGGAGAGTCCTGAGTGCAGATTAGGAGCAGAGGGTAGTGGATATCTGTTCTACCTATGACCTTGAGGCACAGCCCCTTGACATGCAGCAGGTAACTGTTCTACCTATAACCTGGAAGTACCTGCCCCTGGGGCGTGGCCTCGGGGCTACGTTAAGACCTGAGATGCACATAAGCCAGGCTCTTCTCTCCCTCGTGGGCTTGGATGGTGGGGACTGACTTAGGTGGCAGAACAGCATAGAACAGTACCTCAGCCTTCCCAGACCCTGCGACGATTCTCCTATTTTTGTTTAATGAGTTCTCTTTCCTAATAAATTCCTTTTATCCTTTAAGCAGACTCCCGTAGATTTCTCACTTTAGCAGAGCATGCTGGGAAGAAACACAGACTCTGAAACACAAAGACTGTGAGGTAAACACAGACACTAAGTATGTGTGATATATCAGGAAGCCCACCAGGATGGAGTACAAGACTAAGGGAAGGATGACACTGGATGAGGTCAGGGAGTTGGACAAGGAGTTGACAAAGAACAAAATGATGAGGCTTGTGAAAGGGAAGGGAAAAATAGATTTGCAGCATGCACTCTACCTGCTGTGTGAGGAGCAGGGAAAGTGAAGAGAAACATCCAGTCCAGTAACATAGGTCTAGACAGAGACTATGAAGCTGTCAGTGGGCATGGGCTTGACAGAAACCATGAGAGAAGTCAGAAGCTGTGCGGATGGAGCTGGCAGCCTCTCTAAGGTTCTGACCAGGACTACAGAGCTAGGAGCCAATGGAGAGTTGTTGTAGGCACTGTACATTCACAGTGTTCCAGTCTCCTGGTTTTCATTTGGGACAAACCTATTACTCAGAAATGACAGTAGCAGGTCTTCCACGTGAGCACTGTCAACTGTGTGCAGGTGATATCAGAGTTGAGAAGCTGAAGGGAAGCAGAGAGCAGGGCCCTGTGCCCAAGCACTGACCTTGGGAAGGTAGGGAAGAGGCTCTTTACTTTTACACCGCCACAGATTGCTTAACAGTAGAGACTAGACACATGAGCTGGAGCAAAGCTGGGGAGGTGGGCAGGGAAGCAGTGCCAGGAAGATGAAGAGGGCCGGCAGCAGGATACGGGGTTCACAACCACCACACTCTACCAACCCGGACACGGGGAGTGGAGAGGCCATTGCCAGAGCAAAGATGGGGTGAAAGGACTCCTACCTCTGAATTGGGTGACAGTACCTTCACTTTCTGAGAGTGGCCAGCATGGCACAGCAGTGAGAAGAACTAGGGTTGAGCCACATTTGTAGAAGCAAGGAAGTGGCCAGAGGGCAGCCCAGGGGAAGACATGTTGAAACCGTTTTGATGTTTTCAGGGTGTAGATTGTGCAGCTGTGAAGAGTACAGGCACAGAGAGGACTAGGACACCCTGAGCATCACAGGATGGGCAAAGGAGTGAGGAGACCTAAAGGAGGGAAGATACAAAGGCTAGACCAGCCATGCTGCTAGCCACATGATCATGTGAAATTGGGCATCTCTGGTAGCTTGGATACAGTGTTGTTCAGGGCTGTGGCAGGAAAGATGATGGAAGAATGGTCTGTAAGGCATGGGAGTTAGGGGGGGGGGGCGAGGCATCAATGACAAAGGAGGGTTCAGAAAGATGATTGCTCTCAGGGATAGAGAGAAGCTCTTGGCCATCTCAGGGATCAGGCTGAGGTGGGCAGTGTTTGTTAGCAAGGGACAGAGTATGGCTCTAGGGAAAATGATGACACTGCTTTCATCCATGAAGTGGGAAGGAAGAGGGGGATGCTCTGCTCTAACCTGAGCACTGACTGTGTGGGCTCAGGCCCAGTGGGAAGCCATCCTGCATGCACTCAAGGGCCCTTCACAGCAGAGATGCTGCAGCCACAACGGAGTCCTAAACAGGTGAGGAGGCACGGGAGTCTGCATCTGACATGGCCAGTGCAGGTGGTGTGATGGGGAGATGGAAAGAGCCTTCTGGAGGTCAGCCTGATGTGGAAAGATGCAGGGACTTTGGCATCCAAGCAACAGGGACAAAGGTAATGACTGTGGACTTGTTTTTCTGTTCCAATAACCAGAAAGCTCAGCCAAAGAGGATGTGTGGGAAATCTTCAGCAGTTTCCTTAATCACTGCAGTTTGCTGCTGCTTCTCTTCCACCGAGAGCTCCAAAGTGACCCCAACCTTTAGAGATGCTATGGGAGTGAAGAGGCAAAACACGTAGAAGTCTCGGGTTGATGACTGAGCTACAATGCCCAATACCTAGCATGACTGCCATTATCACATGCTTTCAGAATAGACTTGGCTCATGGAAGTTTGGTAAACAGTACTTGGGGTCAAACATGAAATCCACATCAAATTTTATGTTTTTAGAAGATTCAAGAACAAAGAAAAACACCCATTACCTGCCTCAAGATGATAAAACACATTCCAAAAAGGGAGCCCGGGGAAAATGCACTTAACCACACAGCAGTCTAAACATATAAAAGCAAAGTGCCTAAGATGTGCAAAGAACATGAAGAGGTCATGAATGGGTGAAGTCCAGATGGGAAGGTCCCTGAGGACCTAGGTGAAGTGACCTGGAAATGGCACCTAAGTGAGCTGAAGAAAGAATGGTGTTGCTCTCCCAGACCAGGAATCTTTCAGTGTCTTCCATTAAGAGAGTACAGAAAGTGTAAACAGTGGAAGGCAGGATCTGGCTATAAAAGAAGCTAGAAAAGTCTACAGAAGGCATCAAAGGGTATGGCTGGAAGCCACTGTTTCTGCCGCAAAGTCAACTACAAGTCTGGAAGGTTCTCAGATGCATCTCTAAGATCTGCACAGGGCACAGAATGATAGCGTGTTTAGCGGGAAATGTTTCTTCTTGCAGCTGGCTGTAGGATGTGCTACATTCCAGAAGATCTCAACTATGTACTATGACTTGCACAAAGACACTCAGTTCTGGCAGTAAGTCCTTGAGTGCCAAGTCAGGAACTAGATGGGTATGACAGCAGTTGGTGTTTTATGCTGAACACACTACAAAATAAGGGCCCTTTATCAACATTGTTCTTTTACCAATACTGATCTCACAGAATATTCTCTTGAGATAAGAAGAGGAAGAGCAATGAACTAGAGCTATCAGTGTACATGGTGTTGGGATCAGTCCTATGGTGATGTGATAGCCTCATTTTAAGTAGATTATTTGGGTGTGCTCATGTTAAAAGACCTTTGTTATCACAATGGAAATGGTCCCTTTGCTAATAAACTTTTTAAATGTCCTCTGCCTAGCACTGGGTACTCCTTATGCAACTTCAGCATTCTGCAGATTGCTTTGAAAGTGATAATATTGCTACATTTTCCAGACACAAAAATCCAAATGCACTGGGAACAGGCCATGGTAAGAACACAAGCCAGTGTGGAGGCAAGTTTTCAGTTGAATGGCAAGCTGAGCCTACAGGAATTCCCATACCTCCTAATCAAATACACGCAGCCCGGGCTACACATCCACAGATCAATATTCTAACTCATGGGAAGGAAACAGGAACTACTCATCTTCACAATGCTAAGACTATGATTGATTTTTCTCCTAAAGACTCAAAGGGTACAAATTGCAAAACAGTTTTCAGCAACTGAATGCAACCTGATCATTTTCTTGGGCCAAGTTTTGTGTATATAAAGTTTTGTGCTAGACTAGAGGGGGAAATCTACACTGAGTGGTAATGAAAGGGTATCTATCAAAGCAGGTACAATAAGAATCTGCATGTTGCTGATGAGGATGCATTCAAGTTCTCCATCACTGAGAGAACCAAAGGCTTAACTGTTACCCAGCCCTTCCAACTGAGCTTCAGTAAGACCATATCCAAGTCACTAAGTCCCTTCTCTCTGTTTCACCATCCAAGGACTGACCATGGCCATCTAGCACATTGCAACAGTTCAGGACAATAGTAGCTTTTCAGATAGCATACATTACAGAATTATAGCAGTGTATTCACAAAAGGACAGAATCATGTAATAGCATACTTGTCACAACTTATCCCATCAGTAAATAGTACACCACCATTACTTATCCTCTTGACTGTCTTGGAAAACAAATGCCTACAGAACTTGAACAATGTACAAGGTCTCCAAATGAATAAGATCAAATCCCACCTCTGTTGTTCCAGCCTTGAAACCTGCCAGTGGATCTTGCTTGACTTCTTGTCACAGCTTGCTTCACAACAACTTACAAATCCCGTCTCCCATCTCTCTGCTAAGGACCCTTCATGGTTACCCTTCCCAATTCAACTCAAAAACATGTACTTCTAAGGTTACCAGGCAGGCACACTACACTAATCTTTCAGACCTGATGCTATCACTTCTGAGCTTCTTTTCTGTTTGTTTGCTTGTTTGTATTTTCAAGACAGGCTTTTTCTGTGTAGCACTGGCTGTCCTGGAACTCACTCTATAAATCAGGCTACCCTTGAACACAAAGGTCTGTCTGCCTCTGTTTCCTGAGAGCATGCACCACCACCACCCAGTCACTCTGAGTTTCTAATCTGAAAATTTAAAAAGGCTATGTGGGTAGTTATGGAGCTAACCACATCCTAGCACTTTAGACACTCAATTGGTACATTACCAGGCACCCTGTAGATTCCAGGAGATACTCTCATAGCTGGGTTTCTGTTTCTATAACTGAATACAATAGACCGAGTAGCTCATAAAATAGAAAAGTTTATTCAGCTCATGGTTTTACAGTCTAGAAGTTCAAAACCATGGCACTTGGATTTGTTCAGGGACTACTAAGGCCTTCATGAATCGTCAAAATATAAGGGAGGGCACCACATGGTAAGTCAGGCCTGTCAGCTCTAGTGCCTCATTCTAATGCTGCCCTGAAATCCTACCTTCATACCTTCATTACTCCCAATTGCCTCCCCAAAACATTACTTCCAAATACTAGAAACATATAAGCTGGGGCTTAACCATCCAAAAGATGATCACAGATGTCATTCCAAATTCTCCACTGTCCCTGTCGGAATCATTTCTACTTAGTAAGGCCCATTCAGATCTGTAACTCTATGTTGTTATTTTTTTTTAACATGCCCTTCAGATCTGTTCATTGGATGGGAGATTGTTCTGTCCCACACCCCTGAGATCTTTCTTTCTCTCCCTGAATATATATCAGGCTTTAAGCTTCTTCTTGTGTACTTATTATACTTTCCTTGGTCATGATCTGTCCTGCTGTTCTATTAGGCAGAGACCTTTTACTAGTAGGGATGCATCTCACTTTTCCTAGGTAGCATTCCATTAGCTTAGCAGGCATCTATAAGGTCCCATAGGTACATTCAAGCATGCTAAATGCAGAGATTCCTCAGGGGCTCTTAATGGGGTTGCCCATCAGTCACTTTGAATGCTGGGCCCTTGATTATGCAAACCTCTGCATTTCTTTCAACCATACTGGAAAATAAAAGCAAGATCCTGAAATTGTCCCATAATAACCACCTATGACGGTATGATGTTAAGTGATCATTTGTGGATGTTCTTGGTCCTATATATACCAAAACAAAACAAAAAGATGGCTGTATTCCTCTGAAGAACTAGTCCAAGTGTAAAGCAAGAATGAGGAAAGGGCAAGACGGGGCAGCTTCCCAGCAGACATATATTAATTTAAAATGCATGCTGACATTGCAAAACATATTCATTGTGTTTTGTACTCACTTGTGCACTGGTCCATGGATATTCTTCAGCTGGTAGTAATAATCTGCATTTCTTCCTTGACAGGAGTCTTTGAATGTTTGTAACTACCTTAAATTTCAGAACTCTATTCACCATCCATCATCCTCTATGAGGTAGCCAGTAAGATTTTCCAAAAATGCCAACTTAATCCCCTTATTTCTCAGTGCTTCCAGACGATTGCAATTTGGCATCCTGGGCACAGCTTGCGAACTTGATATGAATGGGTCTGACCCACATCACCAATCTGCCTCCCCCTATGTACCCACACATGCTCCCTGGCAGTCAGCACCCAAGCCCTTCCCCCAGCAGCCCACCAATAGGGAGAAGTTATTTTCTCTGCCTAAGAATCTCCCTCCTTCACAGTCACCAGGCCCCTCTTCCAGCTTCCTGCCAGGTGACTGCCCCTTTCTACATCTGCCTGTGAACACTTGGCACTGGAGGAACCAGGCTTGATTGCATTCTCTTCTGCAGGGTCCACAGCTGCTTTAAAAACTCCCTGCTCTGGGGCTGGAGAGATGGCTCAAAGGTTAAGAGCACTGGCTGCTCTTCCAGAGGACCTGCATTTACTTCCCAGCAACCATATGGTGGCACACAACCATCTATAATGAGATCTGGTGCCCTCTTCTGGTGTGCAGGCATACATGCAGGCAGAACACTGTATACATAATAAATAAATAAATCTACAAACAAAAACAAACAAACAAACTCTCTGCTCTTGTTCTGCTCACAAGGCTCTCACATGGAAGGACATGTGAATGACACATAGAATGACATGACACCGTGACCATTTCCTACACTGATGAAGGGCCAGCTACAGAGCAAAGACAATTCTAGAAAGCCACACATGCACTGATGGGTCTACTGCACTTGCCAGACACTCCTGCAGGTGAAATAAGCTTGGCTTCCATCTTACATTTCAAACTGGACATGAAATCATTGTAGGAAAAGGGCAGGACACAACTATATGATTCAAACTGTTGTCAATAATCAAATGTTATCCACACTTTACCATGATCCATTGTGCAACATCCTTGTGTAAAAGCCAAGTTTCAAATATTCGGCTTCTAATGGTGACAGTACACAATAATAGACACAATCAAATGTGGTGGTTTGAAATGCATCAGGTGTTGGTCATTTGTTATAGCATATTGCCCCATATTGACAACTGTTTCTGACACGAAATAAATCAAGCTGTCTCACTGAATGTAGTTGGTCTGGGGATAGCTAACTCTTATGATGAAATCTACAAACCAGTTCAAAGTACCATGCATAGATAGACAAAGGGGAAGGAAAGGGTTAAATACAACCATGTACCCGACAGTTGACTATCATGATCAGACTGGCCCTCCATATTACCTGCTTTCTATGTCAACTGCCATTGGTCAGTATTTCTTTCCTGGCTCAGCATTCGCTACTTCAGTCACACAGCATGCCTTGGAAACTCAATGTGACTGAGATTTGATGACAAGAAGAGACACACACACACCCTTTACAGTACTGTGATGTCAAGCCAGATGGATATTTTCAAATATCATCACTATTTGTATCTGAGATATTTTCCAATAAAAGACAGTAGATTTCTCTTAGACCACAAACATTTTTTTTTCCTTAGGAATGCTGGGAGTTCCTCCTTTCACAGAAAATTAACAGTGTCACTTCTTCTGAAACCTGACACACATAGTAAGTTATGTACACAGTCCCTGAAGATCTCCATTTACGTCAGATGAAAGCAAAACTCCTAGAGATGGAAACTGAAAGAGAACTTGGAGGAAGACCTGAGAAATAATGATAAAATGCAAATACCACAACATGGAAAATAAAAATTCAGTGGAACATGACATTTTCCAATTCTGAAGATTCTCTTTACCCAAAAGTATTCAAAGACTTTTCAATTCAACTTAGACTAAATGAAACACTCCAAGGTAAATGAAAACTAGACCCTGCTGGAGAAGACAGTGCCGGGGTTTTTCAAGGGTCAATAAATGCCAGCTGTCGTCACCAAGGTCTGTATCTCTCTCCTTGGGATGCTGGCAGGCTCCAGGAAACACCCATGCTGTTAGACAGTGAGGTCAGAGACCAGAGAGACACAGCTTTCCTCCTCTCTGCTAAAGACTGAGCCTCTGGTGCAGGAATGATTTGGAAGTCTTTAGTTAGAAGCACTGCAGACACAGAGTAGAAGTAACTTTCCTAGGAGAAATTTACAGCTCTAAAGGAACTCCCCCATTTGTTAGGCATCTACCTCTCTGCACAAGAGAGAAGGATCCTCTGGATCCCAGAAAAGAATAGCCTTGACAGACTCAACCAGCTTTGATTGGACCAAGAGAGCTTTCATCTAGTAACTGATGGAAGCAGATGCAGAGATCCAAAACCAAGCACTAGGCCAAGCTCCAGGAGCCCAGTCAAAGAGAGAGAAGAGGAATTATATGAGCAAAGAGGGTCAAGATCATGATGGGGAAATCTAAAGAGACAACTGAACCAAGCTCATAGGAACTCATGAACTTTAGACTGACAGCTATGGAACCTGCATGGTACCGGACTAGACCCTCTGCATATGGGAGAGCGATGTGTAGCTGGGTCTGTTTGAGGGGCTCCTGGAAGTGGGATCAGGATCTATCCCTGGTGCATGAGCTGGCTTTCTGGATCCTATTACCCTTGATGCAGGGGAGAGGGCGTTGGTCCTGCCTCAACTGAATGCATTAGGCTTTTATGCTCCCCCACACACATACCCCAGCATGGAAGGACTTACCCTTTTGGAGGAGGGGATTGGGGTGGGTTGGAGGGGAAAGGTAGGGCTATGGATAAAAGGGAAATCTGTAGTTGGTATGTAAAATGAATTAAAAAATAAATAAAAAAGAGACATTTAAAAAAATAGCCTTACCCTTGTTACCTGCTTCCCTGGACACCTTCCTTCACCTGCCTCTCCCGCCTTTTTATTTTTTTCAGAGAAGATGGTATCTAAACCTGAAGTTGGAGACACCCAGGATTCAGCTCGAAACTTAATAATTTCTCTAAGCATTTCCTAGGATTACCCAAGATATGCATGCTACCAAACTTTTATTTTTTTCTCACTTGTCTGTCTTTTATTATAGGGGTCTGCTCCAGATTCAAACTACAAAGGAGAGAGAGGACATTGGTTTTCCTTGCTGGTTTTCCTAACATGAAGAAGTGCATGTTTTGTGTAATAACAAAAGAATGAAAACATAGCCTACCCCAAATGCCCAAGACTCTCTGTTGGGCATCATTAGTCATCACATGAGGCTCCAAGGAGAGCCAGCCAGATACCAGGAAAGCCAACAGTTTCCAGCTGCCCTCCCGGTGTTTCCATTAGACTTAATAGAAATACTGAAGAAGGACAGGTGGCCTGAGACTCGTTCCAATAATGCTACTAGATGTCATCACGTGCTATTTTTCTAACTGTTGCTCTGCACCTACTCAGTTTTCCATCTATTCAATATCACTTGAAGAAAAATTTTACATTCTTCACATTGGGCTGCATTCTAATTTTTAATGAGTGAGCCAGTCTAAGAATTTTAAGTATCTTAACCTCCTGTGATTTCACTCAGTTCCTTACTCTTTGCTCAGATGCTTTGCTCTGTCTCCTGAAATATTCAACACAACTTTGGAGACTTGATAGAGCAACCATGAAGACGTGTGAACAGGTAGGCTAGGTCTCTTTTAGCCAGGCTGGGTGGTGACCTGAGCCATGGGCTTATCTCTTCTTGAGATGTTTGTGTCCAACAAAATGGAAGCCTGAGGCTATGTCAGAAACTTCTTCAGGTCACTGGACTGTATCTGTGTCAAGGAGAAATAACCAAAATGGAATAGCATTGGTTCAGGGCACTTAAAACACAGTGAGGAGGCCACTGTCCAGCAAGTCATTGACATATCCAGTTAAATCTGTGCAATGAACTACAGGCAGGCCACCTCCAGTGAGAGCTGGCCTTTGAGACATGGCTAACCTCTGCTGATTAACACCATGGGAATTCTTCCCCAACTACTCTCAGCCTGAGAACATATCCCAGCCCCATTTTCTAGGACCAATATGATTCCTAGCAAATGATGTAACTATCAGCCTCCTTGGAGCTTAAAGAGATAAATGACACTACCAGTCTGCAAATCTCAGAACACATTTTTAGATCACTGAATCTCTGTTGTCCAGGATTACAATCTTAATTAACTCAAGGAAATGTAATTTTCATTATTCTTGGCTAGCTTCCTTTCATTTTTGTTCAACCTTTTTAAGTGATAAGTCTTAAGAATGCAGAGGGCATGGCTAGCCCTTTATATGGAAAACTCAGGCTCTCTGGTTGGTTACTCCTTTGGCCCAGTTAGCGTGTTGGTGAAACAGGCCTCAGGTGGAAAATAAAGCAAGTAATTCAGCATAGAAATCAAAACTGACCTTCTCCGCGGTTTTTAACTGCGATTTGGGTTGAAGCGGGATCCTGAGGTGGCTGACTCATTCACTTATATTAGTGTGGATCAGCAATGTCTACTGTGAGTCTCCTGAGGCCCCCAGCAGTGGGAGCACTGGCAGCTTTATATGACTATGGTCAACACTTGATTCTAGATGAGGAACCAAGGCCTGAGGCAAGGCAATTCACCTCTTTACCCAGCTAGAGAAGTCCTACAGTTTGGATCTTCTGGTGCCTATAAAGTGCCTTGGACTTCTTCTAATGGAACCCACTTGGGTTCTACATGCCCATCTAGCCTTATTGCCCTTTAGGTTCCCTCTGTGCTACAATAGTTGCTGTTGTCTTTGCTGCATACTACTTTGTCTCAGTGATCTATAAGCTTCACTCTAAGCTACACTGCATCATTCACTCCTTAAGTGTGATTTTGTTTTCATAATAATCCCAAACTTTCACCTTCACACCTTTAGAATAAATTCTACAATATCACTCAAGAGGACCTCTAGCCCCCCTTGAGAAGACTCATAGTTCTCCAGTGTCAGTGCACAGAGAGAGCTCAACACTCACACATAAGAAGTAGAGGATGCTGATGAGGACACATACTTGACCCTTGAGAAGACTTCAAATTCTTTTTGTGATGAGCAAGTACATTGATAAAAGGTTGCCAGGGTAAGCCTTGAGGTTTGCACACATAGCAGAAAACACATGGGAAATTCTCAGATTACAGAAGAAATTCATCAAACTAACTTCATCACTTGCTTCTTACAAGCTCACAACATAAAAATTATGTGTACTCTGAGCATGTTTATAGACAGTAAGTGGACCTATAGTAAAGTGATACAAGCATTTTGGATGTTATCCTCTGCCTGCTGAAGATACGCTTTCTCATTCTATATGATGCTAAGTACGGGCTAACTAGACTAAACTCCGCCTAGGGTAGTAATTTTCATACTTTAAAAAAAATCTACATTTGGGCATTCATCTTCTACAGTTTTGCGATTAATGAATTACTTGTGTTGAATTTAAGCAATTATCTTCATGCACATATGTCTGTGCATATAGATGCTGAGTTGAGCTCACAGGTAGAAAGCGATGTGCATATGTGAACCACTTAGTAGCCTATCAGACACTGTCCCTGCTCCCATGAAACCTCCCAGACATTCCAGTTCATTGACCAAAGCATCCTGAAGTGTCATCTTGTAAAGTGTAAGGCTTAGCTGGGAAATGATGTAGCCACCAGGAGTGTGAGGTGCACACTGTTAAATAGATCTGCCTGGGAATGAGGAGATATTGCCTAGTTTACATTTCTCTGTATTCCTAATCCCAGGGTTCCTGATGCTCTGTGAACCTTCTGCAGAGTAAAGGAATTGAACAAGAACTGAGAGAAGATAGATGTGCCAGTGTCCCCTGAAATTCTTTCCAGTATTCACAGAAGAACAAAAGCAACACCATGTTAAGACCCAACTACAACATCATGAGCAAACTCCTGAGCAATCTACAGGATACCCTATCACACACAAACACACACACACATATGCTGTGGGATGGTCCATACGTCAAATGCTCTGATTGGTCAATAAATAAAACACTTATTGGCTAGTGGCCAGGCAGGAAGTATAGGTGGGACTAACAGAGAGGAGAACTGAGAAAATTCTGGGAAGTGGAAGGTGAAGGAGAGAGACACTGCCAGCCGCCACCATGACAAGCAGCATGTGAAGATGCCAGTAAGCCACGAGCCATGTGGTAAGGTATAGATTTGTAGAAATGGATTAATTTAAGATATAAGAACAGTTAGCAAGAAGCCTGCCATGGCCATAAAGTTTGTAAGCAATATAAGTCTCTGTGTTTACTTGGTTGGGTCTGAGCGGCTGTGGGACTGGCCAGTGACAGAGATTTGTCCTGACTGTGGGCCACGCAGGAAAACCCTAGCTACACATATACATTTCTTCAGCTGCTACAATCCACATGCAAGTCATGCTACTCTCCCAGGTTCTATTCAGCCAATCAGGCTTCCCGTATTCATGTCCCTCTGCTTCTACAAAGCCCTTCACTTACAATCTCCTCCTGCCTGGAAGTTGCCTGCCTACCTTCTTTAAATGTTACTTGTTCTGAAAGCCTGTTCTTCCCAATGCCAAGAAAATCTAACAGGATAAATGTCTCCTTTTTTAACTCACTGCAGCCTGTGATGGACTCATGGTCACTTGGCACACACTCAGCCTTGAGTGATCAGGAGATGCATGCTTTGGGAAGACAGACCCTTTTCCTATCATTCCTTGTCCTCACAGTACCTGTTAATGTGCCCAGGACAAGGACTCAACAGACATCTGGAGAATGACTCGGTTCCCTGCAAGTGAACAGAAGTCAGTCTGAATTTCTGTGGGCTTGTGAGTGGTTTCAAACAACTGAACTGGGACTAATTATAACTTCAGCTATTTTTTGATGCTTAACATGAAAATGTTCAAACAAGCTCATGACTCCAAAGCAGTGAGATAAATTTCACCTCAAATATTAGCATTTTACTTGACTAAATAAAATTATCCAAACCAGAAAATCCCCATTAGTACCATATTATTAATAATTTACAGACCATATCCCAATTTAATGAACATGCCACATCAGTACCTTTCTGAACTAGCATCACACACACTGAATTTAGTGATGTTCCTGAATCTCATTTGCTTCTGTGGTCTTTCTAGGTCTTTTACATCTTGACAAAATTAGTACTACAGGAAACTTATCTTGTAAGAAGTCTGTAATATGTGTCTAGAAATCAAGAATTCCTAAATTTTAAACAACTTTTCCAACTTCACAGTTATAACAATTTCATTATTAGCCATTGTTGTTAATAGCTAACTGCACATATTTTATAGTTAAACTTTAATATAGGTATGTATTGATAAGAATAAAAAACATATAGTTGCCAACCTCTGCAGATTTCAGACATCCACTAGGGCTCTCAAGCCACTAGAAAACCTACAGATGAGAGGCGACCATTGCGGTCTAGTCCCTCTGCTCCCTGGCCTGGAGAACAGTGTGCATGCCTGCCTCTAGTTGGTCTATGCATATAGACCAACAGGCCTTGATGTCCTTGTGTATAGTTCGCCTTATGTCCCGGTCCACTCATCATTTCCTCATGCCCCTCCTAGGTCACATGGACTGGAGGAGGCCAGGTAGCATTGTAGTATACTTGCTGATCTACCTAGGACTTACTGAAAGCAGTTTTCTAGTCCTGCTGGACAAAGGCACCAGGCTAATAGCTGGAGTCTTTGGAAGCCTGAAGGCTTTGACTGCAACTGCAGAAGAAGACATCAGGCTACTTAAAGAGTCCTAAAGCTTCCCAAGACCAGGACCCAGTGTCCCCTGTGACTATCACAAATGATGAGGAGAGGTGCTTTGTACTTTCTTAAAATCTCACTTTTTCTTCCAGCTGGATCCAAAGTGGATCGGTTCCAGCTTTACTTTCTCAAGGAAAGGATTACACTTCGTTTACTTGTTTGTTTGTTTGACATTGTGGGAGCTCTTACCTATAGCATCCCACATGCTAAGCAAATGCTCTACCACTGAGCTGCACGCCAAGCTTAGCAGTTTCTGGTTTCTGTGCTGTTGGTGTTTTTCTTCCCAGATACTGCCTACTTTCTTCCTTAGTCTTCCTACATGCATAACCAATTTCACCTCAGTGGTTAAGCCTCTCCCAGGCATCTTGACCCTACATTCCCACCAGCACCACAACATATGTACCTTCTGACATATTGAATCTTTATTTGCATGTATGTTTTTGTTATCAGCTCCAGCCAGGCAGGACTTTTTCTCTGCCTTGATGTAACTTTATAACCCAGAACAGGGCTGACACACAGAGGTGTTCACTAACACTGTAAAATGGAGACTGGGCACACAGCTTGCCTGCATTACATGGGAGGAGTTCCATCTCTACACAGTGGTCTTCTTAATCCACACCATTATGTTTGAAGTTTTTGTTTCCTATGCTCACTACTGTCTGAAAATATTAAATGCAAAATTCCAGAAATAAACAATTTATAATTTTCCAATTGTTCACTATTTGGAGAAAAATGACAAAATCTCACACTATTATACTATTCATCCTTGCCTGGGAGTTGAATCATGCCTGTTTCCAATGTTTCTATACTATGCTCTAATGCTAAAACACAGTAGCCACATCAGTTATACATGGGCGATCCAGATGTATATTAGTAATTTCTGTGTTGTTGTGCTAAAACACCATGACCAAAAGCAAGGTCTAGAAGAAACGTTTGTTTTATGATTTAAGAATGAGAGCCAATAATTGCAGGTAAGTATAGCAGCAGGTACAGAATTCAGAGAGATCACATGTACATTGGAAGCAGGGAGAGTGAATTGGAAGTGGAGTAAGGCTACAAACATTCAAAATTCATACACAGTGATGTACCTGCTCCAGCAAGGATCCCCATTCCAAAAGTTCCATGACCTTCACAAACAGTGCCATCAACTGATGACCATATGTGAGTCTGTGTGGACAGTTTTCATTTGAAACACTACAAAGTATTTCAGGACTGGTTTTAAAATTGCTTTTTAAATTTTTCTTAATGATGGTCCCAGAGAATTAAAGTAGTGATGTTGTCAACTGGAATACATCAAAAGAAATCATGAAGTGATTTCTTTAACAGAGAAGGTGAAAGTTTATCACACACACACACACACACATACATACACATATATATATGTATGTGTGTGTATATATATATATATATATATATATATATATATATATATATATATATATATATGGGAGGACATAGTACATAAACAGGGCTCAATAATGTTCTTGATTTCAGGCATCCACAAGGAGGCTTGGAAAGTGTTCCTCTTAGACAGGACCGTATATTGGTGACTTTTCTCACCGTGGTGACCAAACATATAACAAAGCTATGTAAAGAAGAGGAATTAATTCTTGCTCATGGTTCAAGGGACACAGTCTATCATCATAGGGAAGGCATGGCAACAGAACCAGCTCCTGTTGATGTCAGCAGAAGGTGAAGCTGCTTGTGCATGTCTCAGTGGAGAAGGAAGCTGAGAAAACTCACGTTGGAAGTGGAGCAGCCTATTACTCTTCCCTCTAGCCCTTCATCTGCCATTTTGTCTCTACAGCCAAAGGTTTCCACAGCCTGCTACAAGAGTGCCAACAACTTGGGAACAAGTGTTCACACATGAGTTTATCAACATTCAAAGAACAGTGTTCCTTCCCTGGCCTCCACAGGTTCATGGCCATCAAGTTATGAAAAATGCATCTAGTCCAACTTCCAAAGTCTTAATAGTTCAAAGTCAGCTCCATAATTCAGAGTCTAATACAATATCTTTTCTGAGACTATATACAATCTTATAACTATGAGCTCCTATAAAATAAATAAAATGTTACATAATTCCAATATACAAAGGCACAAACAAACATTTCCTTTCCAAAAAGGATGAGTAGGGGCATTTCCACCCAGGAAAGATGTGGCCAAAGAAAGACTGAACATATTGAGGCAAACACCAAACCCTTCAGTTCCATAACCAGTATCTAAGGCTCAGAGTGGCATCATCTGGTGTCCAATGTGATACAATAGTCCCATCCCTACAGCTCTGCTGCCTGTGGCACATGTGGCCTCTCATCTGGCTGCATTCAGTGCCTGCAGCACTCTTCAGCAGGTATTCTACATTCCTGCCATCTTCAACATGCTGAAGCCTCCACTACACTTCAGGCTTCACCTTCATAGCTTCATGCATAGACCACTCAGAAGATCTGTGCTAAGAATCCAAGCGTGTTAGACAGTGTATGGCATCAGCTACTTTCTACAACCTTGATGCATGCTTTCAAGACTCCATAGTCTTGCATTTCACATGCCCAGAAAAACCAGCATTACAGAAATGGCAGCATCATGTTCTACTGCCAACTCAAGATGTAGCCCTGCCTCCTTTTACTCCAGTTTCGGCAGTATTAAGAACCTGCATGAATGAGCTTGTGAAGACATTTCCCTGGGTAGTTCTGATGGAACAGGGCATTCCAGAATCTTTAATGGATGAGATCTTGCGCTGAAAGCACCACTCGCATAGTCTTAGTGCAAAGTGCAAGATTTTCTGTTAGACAAACTAAACTTTTTAATAACAATAACCCATCGATACTCTCTTTATGCCCAACTTTAAAGTCCCTCACAACCCTTTCCTTATCAAACCACATTTTCACATCTTCCTACTCCATTTTCTGTTCTTTCTTATGGTAAATCTCGCTAAAAGCAGAGAGCAATAACTATATCCATAGACTTAACTCAAGCTTTTAGAAAAATGACCAAAATGTGACATGACTCTCTTTTACCAGAATGTGACATGACTTGTAGTCAAGCTCCTAATAAAGATCTTGTTCCCCACAAAACCATGTGAGCAGCCTTTACTGCCTTTGCAGCTCATTTTTTATCTTTGGGAGTACATGTGTGTGTACAATGTTCATGTGTGGACGAGTGCGTTTATATCTGTAGGTCTTCATTTGTGTGAGTGTGGATGCCTGTGCATGCCACAGTGTTCAACTAGAGGTCGGAGAACAGCTTCAGATGTCAGTCCTGATCTTCCACCCTAGAAGAGGCAGTATCTCTTTGTTGTTCCTCTCCAGGCCAACTAATCTGCAAACTTCTTGAGATTTTCTGTCTCTACCTTCTATTTCAGTAGAGAAGCATTGTGAAAACAGACATGTGCTACTGCATCTGGGCTTACATGATTTCTGGCCATTTGACTTCAGGCCCTAGTGCTTGTATGGCAAGAGCTATAACCACTGAGCCATTTACTTAGACCACTGTATTTCTATCTGCATTTTTGGTCACTAGGATTCCCACAAGAGTCATTCATTAAGCTATACTTACAGCATTCTATGGCTTATTTAGCCCACAATCCAAATTCTTCCACATCCTCTTACAAATCATTTCCTAAGACCTGTCGTCAGCAACGTGGTCTTGCTTATACTGGCAATGGCCTCACTCCTGGTGTGGATTTTCTGTATTAGTAACTGTTCTTGTCATTTACCCAAATATCCGAAAGAAGCAACATAAGAGAAGGACTTGCTCTGCCATACAGTTCAGGTGACACGGGACATCACCATGAGGAAGGCACAGCAGTGGGACCAACTCCATGGTGGCAGCAGGACAAGGTTACATATTTACATTTCAACAGATTCAGAAGCAGAGAGAGTTCAAGTCAAAAGCAGAGACGTAGATCCCTCAAGCCCCACCCCAATGTCCTTGAATCTGTTAGTTATGCTGAATGTCCAAAGGGTTCAACACATTTCCAAAACACTAGGAGCTGTGGACCAAGTATTCAAACACATTAACTCACAGAAGACATTTCTTATTCAAACTATGCCAAGGAGTGACTACTGCTTGGGAAGGCAGACCAAAATACACCGAAATCAAAATTCAGAAAAAGCCTGTAGTCTAAATACACTGAATTCCTCAGCGGTTGAGCATTTTAACAATATAAGCTGAATATACATATTGTTCTTCTGTTAGTTGTGTCTCATCTCCTCAAATTCCAACATCCACAAACTGTGATTCAGAAGATCTGGAGCAGTGAGACAGAATGAAACAATAGTTTCCAGCAAATACCCAACAGCCTTTTGGGTAAACATGACTGTGTGGAAAGAAACAGCTGCAGAAGCCACATCCCTGCACAGGGCCATGGGCATGCAGGTGCAAATGCAGGCAAAGCTTTGCCAACATTTCTTATCCTTACCATTTTGTGGTTATTTTATGTGTGTAGAATATTTTTCTTGGTCTCATACATGGCTTGATGGCTGATGGCTGTATGACATGGGACAGATTACTTAATGCAAGTGTACTTCAATTTCCTTATCAGTAAAATAGTATTGATAACAAAAACACTTTCCTCATAGGACCTGCATGAACAGCTACTGGCGTCATGCACCTATAGCGCATAAAGCTGACAAATCCCTTTAACTAAGCAATTATGAATAAATTCAAGTTCAAGTTAGCCCTCTAGGGCTCATCATTTTCTATGCTACTGTATTGTCACTTATATTCAGCAACATCATGAGAACAACATAGTATCTCTCCACCTTCTAATAAAAACAATTCAAAGCTTATATTTTAAAATAGTATTGATTAATCAGTGTTCTAAAATGAGGTCATTGTAGGACATACACAATATATTAAATAATAAAAGAAACCACTAGACAATGTAATAAATGTAACATGAAGCAAACATACCAGTCAACACATACAAACAAAATCCACTTAATACAATAGCCATTCAGCAATTTTTCAAAAACTTCTTCCCACTACCAAGACAACTATTTCCCCTTATTCAGCAACATTTCAAAAACTTCTTCCCACTACCAAGACAACTATTTCCCCTTATATGCATCTATGCTGGAATGGTATCCACGTCAGACCCTTGAATTAATTAAGACACTTTTGCAACCTCACTGCCACCTTGACCTTCACTTTAGAGTTTACATAGAGGTGGTGGACCTCAGTAGGGACATATCAGGAAGCTAGCAGATACAAACACACAGGTACAAACCAAGGCTAGGTGCCAATACCAGGCCTCCTTTGTGTCTTCCAGGAAACTTATTGAAACCAGGAAAACAACCTAAAAGATAGCAGGCTTTCCCCTTCATGTTTCTATTCTAAAATTCTGCATTTTTATTTCTTCACTTAATATATTATGCCATGATACAAACTGCAAAGTTTTCACTCAAAACTCAGTAAATGCAGAAGAGAGCCTCAAAAGGATTCTAGACAGGAAAAGTCTACAGTGCTTACTACTTACCATTGTTTTAGATTTACCTCCTCAGCAAAAGTGGATAAAATGAGGAATTAGTGGTGATACTCATGTGCTGATTATGCTGATTTCCTGGTAAAAAGGTCAGCATGAAATTTTAATAAATCATCAAATAAGACTAAGTTTTATGAGATCCATCAATGTAAGGTAGAATGTCATGGGAAGAGATGCAGAAAAGACCTAGGTCCCTAACCCATTGTCCATTGCTACTAACAGTAAGTACAAAGATCCCATCCTCCCTCATCAGCAGCATTTAGAATGTGCCTGTCCAGTCTTTTAGTTCTTTCATTTGTTTCTTTGTTTTCCTGTGCTGAGGATGGAACTTGGCCCTTATGTGCCATAGACAAGCACTCTGTCACTGAGCTATATGCCTAGCCTCAACCTATTCTCATTGAAAAATGAAAACCTGCTTGATGCAAGTTGGTGCCACATATCTCCAGAAATAAACTGGCTGCTGGTCTATGTCTTACATATGGGAAAAGGAACTCACTTAAGTTGTAAAATATAGATTTATTTTTTAAAATACTCTCCTCGTGACTAGTAAAAACTTGTGCAACTCCAAGCCACTCTAGATACTCAGTAATACTAAGAAAATTCTCTTCTCTGTCATGGAACCTAAACATCTCTTAACCAGAGATGCCCCTTCTCCTCTACTCTATCAACTACTATTTAGTCACACTTTCAGCCTGTAAAGATTATTTTATCATCCCAAGTTTCATTTCTATTATAACTGAGATGGAAGTACCCTATGTCCAGACAGGCAGAGAAGGAGTGGACAAACAGATACTCAACTACACACATCACATCCATAGCTGCTTCACTTTACAATCTAACTTTCAGAATTATTATTCATTAACCTATACTTCCATTACCTCTGAGGATCCGTACAAAATAAAAGCTACTGAATAAAAGTACACATAAAAAATCTACAGTGAACACTATACTAAATGTTGAAAGATTGAAAATTCTCTTTCTAAGATCAGGAACGACGTTAGGATAAAGAGGGGAGAAATGAAAAGGCCATAAAATCTGAATGAACACATTGCTGTGTGAAAATGACATGATCTCAGGTGTGGAAACCTCTGAAGATCACACATACAGGGTGGAGAGTACTGGACAAATAAATGAACTCAGCAAAGAGGCAGGATACAGTCAATAATCTGAATGATTTCATTTACAATAGCATCAGTGGAATAAAATACTTCAGAATTAACTAAGGAAGAAAAAAAGAGTATAAATTATAAAAGAAACCAGATGCAACATCTTAATTTTTTTTTCCTGCTGTTGTGACAGAACACCCTAACCAAAGCAACTTAAGGGAGAAAGGTTTTTTTTTAATTTCCATTCCAGATGACAGGAAGTCATAGACAGGAAGTCATCAGGAGCCTGAAGCAGCTGATCACATTATAGCAAAGGTCATGGAAAGAGAGAAATGAATGCTTGCATGTGGGAACTCAGCTCACTCCCCTCACTCTTACATAGTCCAGGAACTCCTGCCTAAGGAATAGTGCCACCTACAGTGGATGGGCCTTTCTACCTCAATTAAAATAATCAAAATAATTACCTACAGCCAGGCCCAGAAGTCCATCCATCTCCCGGTTGAATAACACTGATCATTACAGTGTGCAAATAATTTTTCTTAAGGTTGTCAAGACTACTGAATGGAAAAGGGGGCAGTGTGGTCAACAAATGCTGCTGGGGAAACTGACCATCCACCTGCAGTAGAATAAAGTTGTGCCCTTACCAAAAGGATATACAAAAACTGCTGTGAAATGGTTTGACAACTTAGATGTTTAAGATAATTAGAACAAGAAAAAATAAAACAAAGAGGTATTTGTGTTTTCATGTCCACGCATCACTATTGTACACAACAGCTAAAATGTTGAAGCAACCCAGGTAGATGGATGGGAAACGCAACAAAACAGGGTCCATATACAGGAAGTAATATTTAACCAACATTAATTAGAACAGAAAAAAAATTCTAAGACACTCCATAATACTGGGAAAGTTGAAGGCCTTTTGCTGAGAAAATAAGCCAATCACAGAGACAAATGTTGTGTCATTCCATCTGTCTAAAGTGCCTAGAGCAGCCAAAATCACAGAAATATATACAGAACAGTGACTGCTGTGAGCTGAGAGAAGAGTGGGAAGAGCCGCTTGGCTGATCACGTTTTTGTTTCATATGGTGAAAAGAATTACAGAGAGCGGCACTAATAATGGTGAATTCCATACTGAAAGGTGGCTAAAATAATTTTACACGTTTAACCAAATAACATAATGAATTACATTTTTAATAAGATGCTTACATGAGGCAAAATTACATCATGTTATTTCTCTATTGAATACAAAGATGAACCATAAATTATAAAATTATAAGGTGCAGCTTATTCTTTGTTTTAACCTCGGTTAAAGGGAATTTCCCCTACCCAACCATTTACAGGGAAGGAAATAATAAAACATGACAGAAATGGCTGTCTTGAGAACCACTCTTTCAGAAATTGTTAGCTACACATTTGTATCAGGTGATTTTCCTCCAGAGTTCAGTTGAAACGTTTTGCAAGCTTACTTTCGTGGGTAATCCTCTGCACAGACCATACAGGGCATGGAAAACAAAACAATCCTGGGTCGGGAATTAAAGGTCTGTGGGTCAGCAGGACAGGACAGTTTATGACCTAAAGCAAAACATATGTCATGAATCCCTAGCCATTTCAGAGACTGAGGCAGGTGTGTGTCACTAAGGGACGTGACTTCATGCCACCACTATCTTTGGTCTTAGGCAGCCTACATGCCCTCAGCTACAAGTGAATAGAATATAGATCCATATCCTCATCATTCGCTGTAATCTACATGGGAATGAGCAGATAGCAAGTTCTCAATGAATGATGATTGAACAAACAGGTGACTAAGTGACCACTGATTTGACTAGGGAAGGAAATGGAGGCAAAGTTTTTGATCAGCAAAGCAATCTATGGCAGTGACCAGTTCTGTTGGGAAAAAGCAGATGTCTCTATGAGGACAGACAGAGAAGTGTGTCCTTCCCCTGTGGATTAACATTGAGGATTTTCTCTCTAATTTTTGTGTCAGCCTTAGGCCTCCAAGAAGAACATGCATCTCTAAATTGCTGCCTCATTCCTGCACAAGGATACCTGTAGCTCGGCTCCCACAAAGCATCTGGAGCCATGGTACTCCTGTATCCTCTTGACTTATATTCAGGACATATGGTTGATTTGGTTGCAAAAGCAATCTGTATGTGCATGCATGCATGCATGTGTGCTTGAGTGTCTGTAGTCTGCAATATGTTTCAGAAGGATAATACCACCCCACCACACCCCAGGGCAGGTATGATTAGAACAGGGTGGAAGGATCCCCACAAAACATTTAACATGGAAAATGATATTATTGCAAAACCAGACAACAGTGAAGCTAGATGTGCTTGTTTCTTTGGCCATGCAAAGGAAAATATTCCCATCAAGGAACATAAGAACTTTGCTGGTCAATGGGAGAAGCTTTTTCTGGCCACCTGCTACTGTGTGTGTTCTTAATAAATGGATATTGGACAAGGAGGAGGGAGAGAAAAACTAAAGAAACTGGGAAAGAGCAAAGGAGGACACAAAATAAAACACATATTTTCTTCCAATCTATTTTGATGAAATATTTGTATTTTAATGTACTTAAGGCTCTGTAAATGTGCCATATTTCATTACTATGGTGAGGGTTCATTTTATTCAGACATATACCTACAATTTCATATCCTACTTTTTCCACTTAACGTTACATGAGCATTCTCCCACCATGAAACGATTTTAATGTAGGCATTAACTTTTACTGCTGTGTAATAGCATATCCTTTCCGTTTGCATTACTAATCAACCATTGGATTCTATTATTTCCTACTAAAATGAGGACTCTGAGTCCAAGAAGGCTTTGTGGTGAACTTCTGGAAGAGAAATTACTAGAGACAAGTTAACAACTTAGTAAAGGGTCCTGCATGTGTTAACAAATAAACTGGATATGCCCAAGACAGCCTCATCCCTGACTTCTTGTCTTCAGAGATAATTACAATTTCCTTTTAGGCTGAAACCTATTTAAAAGACCCAACAAGCTAATACTAAATATTGATCAGAAATAAGCACTAAGCCAGGTGTGGCTGATTTTACCACTGAGCTTATAAACGGCAAGGACTGAATCTCAGAAAGTGGGGCTGCCTGTTGCCACAGCCCACGCTTCATCTTTATTCCATAACTCTGACTTCATGGAATCCCGTCCCAAAGTGAGATTCTACAGCAGCAACTGGGAGGAGCCAAACCTCAGTCTTTGGGTAGACTGATGCATCTCTCATTGTGCATGTTTCCTGACTCCCTGGGTATTCATACCCCAAGGCTCAACTCTGTGTGCCCATGAAAGATCACAATGTATCACATAATAGAGAAAGGGGTCATTAATATTCAACACAACAAATATTAGGAAGGGGAAGAAAGAGACTAGGGTTACATATGTGATGTTTTCTAATGGCATGGGTTGTTTGTTGTAACTGTGTTGTTTTTAAGATAGTACCTTGCTAGGTTACTCAGGCTGGTCTCAAACTCCTACAATAAAGCAATTTTCCACCTCAGTAGCTAGAATTGGAGTAGCTGGGGCTACTAACTAAGCTAGTTCTATCTAGTTTTATTTTAATAGTCCTGGAAGGTAATTATCAAATATGGGTGCTCAAATTTAGCCTTAGGGCTGTGACAAGCTGATCCAAGCATTCTCTCTCTCTCTCTCTCTCTCTCTCTCTCTCTCTCTCTCTCTCTCTCTCTCTCTTTCTCCCATACATTCATACATCTCTCATACATGCACACACACACACACACACACACACACACACACACACCTCATCAGTATTTGGTGTGGCTCTTTCATGTGGAATAGTTTCCCAAGAACCACGAGGAAGACAGACCTCACTTGGACCAGAAGGCCCTCTTCCACAAGTATGTTATCATTCCTGTCATCCCATGTTACACTAGGTCATTCCTGACTTTTTCCAAGGCCAGGACAGCCTAACTTTTGTTGACCAAAATCACTTACTTGCTGGTAGTATTCAGTTACTCTAGTATTGTTACTGGGAAATAGAGATGAAGTTGGAGTCAGTGTGTTTTCAGTAATATTTGGTGCATGGATTAAAGTGTCAGTTTACTCATTTTCTATCCCTGAAGTTGGCCAGGAGGAAGATGCTGAAAGGAGCAGCTGAAGCAGCTGAAGTAGCTGGCAGCATGAGATGTGATTTGTCTCGCTGACCAGGTGCTTCTAAATACCAAATACTTGGTATGTACAGATCATAACCACAGAAAAGTAGAATAGAAAATGTATTAAGAAAAATTAAAGGAATTTATAAATAGAAACAGGAAAATGGGTTAAAGTCTATTCATATCTTTAGAAAATACAAGAGGTGCATACAAGAAATGTCCTCCAGACAACCTCGGAACAGAGAATTGACCATCTACTGCCTCCATGTCTATGCAGGTGACTCATTTGTCTCTCTGAGATCTGATTCCCCTATTTCTAATCTACTTGCCAACGAAGCCATCCTCCTGCATATCAACCTGAGTTTTCTCACACAACCCTCAGGTCCCATCAAATGACTCATGCCCTCACCTTGTCAATCTAAGTTCCAAGCCAAGGAGCTAACACTGAGCTTGGCATGAAGTAAATGTGGACATGGGGTTAAATTTATGCTGGCTGAACCAGGGAGGACAATGCTGAAAATGGGAAGACAGGACCAGAGGGCTTCTCCAAACAAATAATGGAATTGTGCAGTGGAGACCCATGTCTCTGGCAGGGAAACACCCTGAAACAGGCTTTCAAGGTGCCCTGTATCTAATACATACAACAGCCACAGAGTATGGGGTCCCTTTGCAAGTCCATCTCCTGCTTCCCCTCTCTCACACTAATGTTCCAGAAAGACCCCAGTGCTGCCCTGTGCCACCAACAGTCCCCCCTTGCCTGTGTTGTCCCTGCTTTTCACTCCTCACAGGATGACTCCTAATGTGTTGGTTAAAGAAATTCACTCTAGCCGGGCGGTGGTGTCGCATGCCTTTAATCCCAGCACTCGGGAGGCAGAGGCAGGCGGATCTCTGTGAGTTCGAGGCCAGCCTGGGCTACCAAGTGAGCTCCAGGAAAGGCGCAAAGCTACACAGAGAAACCCTGTCTCGAAAAACCAAAAAAAAAAAAAAAAGAAAAAAGAAATTCACTCTAATTGACAGGAGAGTCATACCTAACAATGACAGTTAGCACTGGTTACACTTTATCCAGACAGCCTGAGCTCACTTCCCCCTTGGCCCAGCCCAGCACTAACAGTGCCCTCTCTCGTTCCCAAGTCTCATTTTACAAATGATAGGCTATAAGGAATCTTTTTAAGTTCCCCATCACACATAGATACCTGCTTAGTACTATTGGGAAGAGAGAAATAACAGGATACCCCACAGCCAAGGCCAAGAATAGACTATAGATCTAAATTCCAGGTGTAAAAACAAAATACTAGGTGTTTCAGTTTATTCACCCAGGAAATGAGATAACAATAGTGCTTAACCCACAGAGCTGAGGGCCCAGTGTGTATATCCTTGTGTGTGCACATGCCCACTGACGTCATAAATGAGTACCCAACACTTAGCAAGCTGCATATAGACTGTGTCTTGCTACTTGATGTCTTTAGCTTTATTTGTGGTAGCACAAAGACCAGAGCTAGAATGGTACAACTGAGTTTTCCAATCTCAAATATAAAAAAAAAAAAAGGAAGCTGGGTGGTGGTGATTCACGCCTTTAATCCCAGCATGTGGGAGGCAGAGGCAGGAGGATCTCTGTGAGTTCAAGGCCAGCCTGGGCTACAGAGTGAGTTCCAGGAAAGGCACCAAAGCTACACAGAGAAACCTTGTTTCGAGAAAAAAAATAAAAGAAAAGAAACATTCAATATTCCATCCAGCTCAACTGACTGTACCAAATACTGAGAAGTACAAGATGTACAGTGGTTGCTATTTTGTATTTCTGTCACAGTCAAAGAAAAGTAATTCATCTGAGTGGTAGAACTAATATGCCTGTTAAGACTCCCTGACACCCTCCAAAAGAATCAAACACATAATGCAAATTTCTGGCTAATATCCTGGACTGGGCCGTGTCCAATTCTATACACACTCTTACCAAGCTTACATTCATACTCTGCGAAAGGTGTTGCTAACATTTGTAGATGGTATCACGTGGCTGTAGACACCGTGTCCTTTTGAATGGCTGCACAATGCCCACTTTTATCAAAGTGCCTGTGAGCACTTAAGCTGCTTTCTCACTGTGGGGCATCTGGGTGCTTAGCAGTTTCTCACCGTTCTAAACAATGACACAGTCACCATCTTGGCCACAACCGCACAAAGGTTTTTAGAGTAAAATGCACTGAACACAATTTCTGGCCTAAAAAGATATAGCTGTTAAATGTGCTGTGTATTGTGCAGGACCAGCCCCTTACAGATGCCTGCCTGTAGATGGTTTTCAAAAGTGTGTTTCCTACATAGTCTTGGCAATGCTGAGTCCAAAGTGCATGCCCTTCTGGTTTGACTTGTGTCTCTAAGCAACCTGAAGCTACGAACGGCGGCTCCAGCATCACCATCTATGTTTCCTCCATAGTTTGTCTGCTGTGCCCAGGAGTCTAGGAGTCTTTTTTTTTTTTTTTTTTTTTTGCCAAAGCTTTGCTCTGATCATGTCAATTCTTGACTCATTTTTTAATTTAGTTCTTTTCTTTATATTGGTGTTTTGTTAAAATAAGAGAGGGAGGGGTGATAAAGAAAGATGGGAGGTGGTGCTGGCCTGTAACTCCAGCACTGGGGGGATGAGGCCATCTTTTCACAGTGAGCTCCAGGACAGCCTGGTATATAAAGGAAGAGGAGAGAGTCCGTGTTTCTATTTCAGAAATAACACACACTCAAGCTGTACTGAATTCTCCTGCATTTCCTTCATTTTTTTAAAAAAAATGCTCAAGCCTTTGCCTCATTTGATGTTTTATACAAGAAATAGAAAACTAAAAGCCTGATGTTTTCAGCCAAAACCTAGATTATTCTTGTGCCTCAGACTTTAAAACATCATCTCTGCTAATTGCCAGAACCCCACAGTGAATAAATCTGCTGCTGGACTCCCCTGTCTCCCACTGATTTACACCACCCTTGCTGTGGTTTCTCTGATTGCATCCCACACTATTTTTTTAAATACCTCATAAGGGGGTATTTATTCAAAACTAAGTCCCACACACACACATTTAATTTTTATTTTTATCCACTGATTCTTTCATATGAGTTATGGGTTTGGGGCATAGAACTGGCAGAGACCCTCAGAACAATACAATTTATCATCACTGCTCTCAGTTTCCCACCAGAAACTACATGGAAGACCCAAGTGCTGATGACAATATACATGTTGGTTATAGGACATAGAGAAATCAAGCCAGAACTGACCTCAAAACTTCCTCCTTCCTGGATAACATTCAAGTGCCAGAAGGTGCTATCTAGGTAGGCTGCAGGGAGAAGGGGATCAATATGTTCAGCCAGTGTTGATCCTTGCCTGAATGCTATAATACTGACCTGGCAGGCAAGATATTCCCACTGGTATAATAGTGGCACGAATGTTATGTGGATAGCCAATAACTTTTTAAAAATTGGGTTGGAAGCCCACTAAAAAGGAAATTCATGCCTGGCACTGTAAACCTGTGCAAAATCTCATGGCTAGGGAGGTCATAGGCCCTAGAATGGAACCTGCTACAGTGAAGATTCATCATTTGTATTTGTTTTTTTTTCTTTTCTTTTCTTTTTCTTTTTTCTTTTCTTTTCTTTTCTTTTTTTTGCTAAATAGACATGTTGTCAAACTATGTTCTTAACAGATTAGTGTGCTTTTCTCAACTGGTTTGCTAAACTTCTTTTTGCAGTGAATAGTAATTAACGTAGAGATTTATAGCTGGTCAAAATGGTGAGACTAAGTAGCTGTTACATGCTTAGTCCTAAACAGAGCTTCTGTATCCCCTACTTGACCACCAAACATAAAGGGAACAGACAAAGAAGTGGGCAAAAAAGAACATATGAGCAGGAACATGAGGAGAAATGCTACAAAATGCGGTCTTCTGGATGCAAGAGGAACACTGGACTCATTAACTCAGCAATTATGGTCATGTGCACAAGGCCTATAAAATTCCAGACCAATCAATATTTCCATCACAAATGAGGAGGAACTCGCGAGGACCCACATCTAGCTGAGGCACTATTTGCCATTAATAGCTGCTGAGTGGAGGGGTGTCATTTTCTTCAGAGAAGTAGCCACTGGTAAGTTACCCAGGATCCAGCAAACACACACACACACACACACACACACACACCATGCACATACAAGCAACCCTAATAAAATTCAGTGGGTTCTATATTTTTTTTTAAATGCACAAAGTAAAAAGGGGACATACTAAGAAGGGAGGCTCTAGAGTTAGGGAGGGGGTAAGTTGGGAGAGTAGGGAACAAAATGAACATGATCAAAATGCATGTCTGAGACTGTCAAAGACTATTGCAAAATTATTTTTAAATGAAGTCGGGCCTGCAGTGAGGACTACATATGTCAGCTGGAGGTGGTGCCCATCAGGCAACAGTAAGCCTTCCTACCCCATCAGCACACTGTCCTAAGTGTTCTTCTCGCAAGCCTCTCAATTCAAAATGGGATGATTTCAGGACAGAATTAAAACTGGGTCCAGGGAAACCATGCAGCTTGGAGAGCTGAACTCAAGGTCTTTGAGCTTCACACTGAGAAAAAAGTCGTTGCCTGTTACTGGTGTGTACTATTCCAAATGCTTTCCAGTTCAAAATGAGGCAGAATACAACTAGCTGTTCCCATACAGAGTTAATACATCAACAATCATCCATGTCAGAGCAATGAAGACCTGAAATTTGGAGGAAAATGAACACTGTATTAGGTTCTCTATTTTGCTACTGAGCAAAATTCAGGACAGTAGCCTCATTGGAGAGAGAAAAAAAAAAAAAAGCAAGCAAATTTCCTGGCACTGAAGTGGTTCTATTCCTCATCTTGCAGTTCAAGCCTGTTGATGAATATTTACCATGTACCATTTTGATTTCTATCCAACAAGAAACTGAGTCAAAGTTATGATCAGGTTGATCCCCAGGGATGAACATATGTATGCAAACATCAGCAGCAATCCGTACGCTTGAGGCAGTCACCAAGCATATTTCAGGAATCTCAGAAACAAACCTTTGCAGTCTCTCCAGTTAGTAAAACACCGAGTGAATTTAGAAGCAGGAAATCTGGATGGGGAGGGCGGGGATGGAGTATGCCACTCACTAGAACACAAAATCTTAGGTCCTGAATTTCTCTACCAGTGTACTCAAAACTCTGTCACCCACCAACACACCAGTCAGACTCAAAGCAACCTTAAAAGAAAACATTTTGCGCAGGGTTGGGGCCTCTGAGTGAGACACAGAAAAAGAACAGAGTCTACATGAGGCTATCCATCAGACTGATCATGAATCTGGGCTAGAAGCTGACTAGCTGTAGTCAATATTAAAATAGGACACAAAAGTCCTCAAATATTTCACTCTGAAGACTGAAAACTGACTTCTTGGTGATGGCTGAATTTTGAGGTTATTCATGTGTTCCAGATCCAAATCCTTATGAAGAACAGGATCACAGACTTTTTTCTCTGAATAGAGAGCTCATTCCTTCACTGTCTTCATGGAGTCTTGTAATTCTCAGTCTCATCTCCTAATTTATTTTCGTTTTCATGACTTGGGCTTTGGGTGTTAGTGCTAGGAGCTCTCCTTCTAGCCTCAGGCTGTCAAGACGTTCTCATTTCCCACCCATTTTGTACAAAGCTATGTGCCAGTCAGAGACTTTGATTGACATCCCTTTGCTTCACTACCGAATTGCTTTCCATCTGTTTTTAAAAACTGGTTGAACTCTGCCACACCCCTGCTGGGAAGCTGCTCCCAGACTGACAGTGCTGAGCCTGCCCCCTTTCTTTTTCTGTCTTTCCTCCGGCTCCCTCCTCCCAGCTGCATCAGAGATATCTAGATTGCCTGCCCTATTGTTCTTGGATTTTGCCAACAAAATCTTCCTTATATTTCTAAAATATTAATAATCAATCAATTTTAAAGGAGGACATATATCGGGAGATAGATATGATTGGGGAGGAATCCCAGCATGGAGTTGGGGGTTGGGACTGACGGGTGTATATAATCGAGAACTCGGTATACTCGCATGCAATTGTCAAAGAGATAAAAATAATATTTTAATTAAAAAATTAAACAAAAATGAAAGAAAATCATGGTTGAGTTCTTGTGCAGACCTATCTGGAAACTCACTATGCTATTGCACTAGTCTGCATACTTGTCTCTCCATTGGTAGTGCCCTGCCACAGTTCCTCAGGCTCACCAGTACTCAGAGAATTGCATGGATTCCTTGCCAAGTTTTCCTCTTTGGGGATATTATTGGAGCTGTACTTGCATTTGTACCTTTCCAAATCAAAATGAGACCAAGCCTACAATAAGTAAGTAAGCAAATAAATAAATAAATAAATAAATAAATAAATAAATAAATAAATAAATAAAAGCCTCTGCTGGGATTTTATAAGGATTTCATAAAACTGTTAAACCACTTGGAAGAGCATTGATGTTTACAGTGGTGGGTTTTCCAACTTATGAAAACAAAGTTTCCCACTTAACTAGGTTAGGACACACATTCTGTGCTATTGTACTAAGCATATATCTAAGTATTTCATTTTCTTGGAGTGGCCAAATATTGTATAATTTTACTCTTATTGCCACAAATTCTGTATTGGTATATGGACATGATTTTTATGTTGCTATTGGATATTGTACTACTCCTGAATTCACTTATTGGCTCCAGAAGGTTTTATGTGAAGTCCTTGGGATTTTTTTGTTTTGTTTTGTTTTGTTTTGTTTTGTTTTGTTTTGTTTTGTTTTGTTTTGTTTTGTTTTGTTTTGTTTTGTTTTGTTTTGTTTTGTTTTGTTTTGTAGACAGCCATACCACAGGCAGAGAGGACTGTTTTCTATCTTTCTCCTCTGTGCATGCCTTTTGTTCTCAGGGCTCACAGCAGGGGCTGGAAGAAAGAAGGTGTGATGATAACCATTACATTTTCACACTTGGGGGAAAGCACCCCCTCCCCAAGCAGATTCATGTGAAATGCAAAAAGCTGACTGAGAATTTTTTCACAAATAGCTACTGTGTCTATCACAAATGGCTATGCCCATCACGTCTCTTCTTTAACTTATTGATACATGAATATTGATTGTTATTTATTGCATACCTAGAAAAGATCATATTGATGAGAGTACATAATTCATCAACATCTTGATGGACATGACTTGTGAATATTTCATTCAGGACTTTGGTGTCAACCTTGTGAGACTGTGTTCTGCATTTCCCCATGTGTACTTTTCATGGTCTGAACACTGGATTTATAAAATGACTTGGGAATGATCTCTTCTCTTCTGTTTTCTAGAGGAGATTGCTTGTAATCAGTGTTAATTCTTTAAATGAACTTTAGAATTCTCAATGAAATTATCTGGGCCCAGAGATTTCTTTTTGGGGCACTTCTAATTACAAATTTGTTTTCTTTAGTCATTATTGGAAGACTCAGATTATCAATTTCATCTTGGCATTTTAGTCATCTATAGTTTTTCCCCCTTAGGGTGTGTGTGTGTGTGTGTGTGTGTGTGTGTGTGTGTGTGTGTGTGTGTGTATGTATGTGTGTGTGCATATGTGTGTGTGCATATGTATGTGTGTGTGCATATGTATGTGTGTGTATTGTGTGTGTGCATATGTGTGTATGTGTGTGTGCATGTGTGCGTGTGTGTGTGTGTGTGTGTGTGTGTGTGTGTGTGTGTGTGTGTGTAAGCTGGAATGCACTTCACATGTGTCACTTTCTGTTTTGAGACAAGGTCTCTCACTGGTTTGAATCTGGCCCAGGTTGTCTGGGCTAGCTAGCCTGAGAGCCCCAGTTCTCTGAGATTGAACTACGCTTTTTGTTGTCCTTTAAAAAAAAAATTTACCTTCCAAGAAAGGCGCAAAGCTACACAGAGAAACCCTGTCTCGAAAAACAAAAACAAAACAAACAAACAAACAAAAATTTACCATACTGAGCATAGAGGCCTGGTCTCATATCTCCAACACTAAGCTATATTTTCAAATATTTCCCAGCCGGGCGGCGGTGGTACACACCTTTAATCCCAGCACCCAGAAGGCAGAAACAGGTGGATCTCTTTGAGTTCAAGGCCAGCCTGGTCTACAGAGTGAGAGTCAGGACAGGCACCAAAAACTACACTACATGGAGAAACCCTGTCTCGGGGGAAAAAAAAAAAAGAAAGAAATTCCCATTTCTCTGCTTGAAAGGGTATCTCTTGTGACCCAGCCTGGCCTCCAACTTCATATGTAGCCTCTGATTCTCCTGCCTTTGCTTTCTAGCTGCCACAGTCTCCTGCATGTGAGGATTTGAGGCATGAGTTCCCTATCACTACAATTGTGTGCTGTTGAATTGGGAGCCCAGGGATCCATGCATGCCAGACAAACACTCCACCAACCAAGCTACTAACTGGTGAGTGTTAAATACTTGAATCTATTGTTTCTTAAGATACTGAGTAGGAAGACATGTAAAGCTGTGCACAGCACTCTCAATCCTCACTCACATGCAGAGTGTGCAGGTCACTTCCTCAGCTTCTGAACATCAGTGCCTGTGTTCCCTGTGTCTTCCCTTTCACTCTGGCAGAAGTTCATGAACTATTTGTCCTTTTTTAAGCCAAAGTTTTATTTGGTCAATGTTCTCTGCTCTTCAGTTGTTGCTTTCGGTCTCTTTCAGTCGTTCTTTGCTTTGTTTGGTTGGTTTTGGTACCTGGGAGAGAACTAACCTCAGACATTCACTAGTGGAGCACCCTGCCACTGAGCTGCATGCCCTGCCCTTCAGTTCCATTTACTCCTGCTCCTACCTTTACTTCAGTGTGCTCTGTTCTCCTTGACTTTGTTCCTCTTTTTCCGAAAACGGAGACTTCGGCTTGAAAGCTTTCCTCTTTAAAGACCAAGCACTTAGTGCTGTAACTCTCCCATTCAAACCGGTGGTGTACTTATTTCCATGCAGTGCTCTAAGTCCATATCTCACCCCCTCTCATGCACCTAAGGATCATTGCAAAATGTACTTTCTAGTGTTTGGAGATTTCCTACTGTCTGTTTGTCATCCGTTTCTAGTTTGATTCCATGATGATTGGAAGAAAGAAACTGTTTGATGTGACTCTTTGAAACATGTTGAGGTTTGGTTTTACAACACAAAATATGACTTCTCTTGAGCAATCCTCCATGCACATGAGTGTGAATTCTGCTGCTAGGGGTTAACTGTTCCAGAATGTCCATCAGTTTCCCTGGACTGGGAAAACTGGAGGGCTGGTTCTGGTTTATTTTTCTGTGTTGGCATACATGCCAGCACACTCTCTGGGACACAGGAAAGGCAGTAGTGAGGCTGCCTTCTTTCACACTCTGGTTCTGATGTCCACTCACCATGTTACATCCAAGTATTTTAACCAATGTAATAAGGACCAGAGAGAAATGACATTCCTCCATCTCAGCCAGGATTGAAAGTCTGTTTAGAAATATTTTTGTAAGTATTTTATTTGTATTTTATGTGTAGGAGTGCATGCCTGGTACCTTTGGAAGCCAGAAAAGGAAGTCAGAGCCCTTGGAAATGAGCCTCCACATGGATGGTAGGAACTAAATTCAGGTCCTCAGTAAGAGTAGCCAGTTCTCTTAACTGCTGAGCCATTTCTCCAGACCCTAGATGTATGTTTTAAAGGAGTTCTGTGACATTTTTTTCTGCCTTTTGTTCCTGCTCATTAGCGTCCCCTCACCAAAAAAAGAAACAAAGATAAACAGGGAATTCAGTCCATTTCCCACTTGTTGGCAGTCTTGGAAGAAGTTCTGTGAAGATAAATTGGGAACTACTTACTAAGATGAAGCACTCCATGACTTCTGTTTGTTTACCATCCCTTCATTTCTAGACAATGTCCTTCAATGTCATAGGGATAGGCCAACTCAGAGATAGACAAGAACTCCCTGCTCAAACAGCGGGCTGCATGACAAAATAGATATGTCAACTTTTTTGTTGTAAAAATAAGTATAGGCTGATGAGAAAGATGCTAACTTCAAATCTGTAGAATCCACATAAAGTGCTCCTAAGGCAAGCAGGGAGGGGAAGGCAGAAGGATCTCTGGAAGCCCTAGAGCCAGCTAGCTTAGCATAAGCAGTGGCAAACAACTAACCACCCCTGTCCTAAACAAGGCAAGGACTCAACCAAGGGTGCCCTCTAACTTCAGCGCTGGACAGTGACACATAAGGACCACATCCACACACACAAATATGCGTTGTGATTTTAAACTCCCTTTACTTTGTATTAAGCTATAGACCAGGTAAGTGTGCTGACATCATTAAGCCTTACTCAGTTAAATAAATGACAACCAGGCAACACAGAAGGCAGCAAATCAAGATTACTAATATATATATATATATATATATATATATATATATATATATATATATATAATGTATATTATGTATGTGTGTGTGTGTGTGTGTGTGTGTGTGTGTGTGTGTGTGTGTATCTTATCTTCAACAACTAAAGGAATCAAAGCCATGAATTTGAGACAGAGTAAGTGATGGTACATGGGAAAGGCTCTATGGAGGAAAAGAAATTGGAGAAATGACATAATTATATTTTCAGTTCCAAGGGTTTTTTTTTTTCAAAAATTTTAAAGAAAATATGTTTGCATTAAATGTACATGAGCCACTTTTCTGATGAGGACAAGCATGTTTATGGTCTAACAGTCCTATTAAACTGAAGAAACAATTTTATAGTGTACTTTAACAAAGTAATTGTTTTCAAGAAAGTAGCTTCATGAACTGCTCAGCTCATAAACATTACAGAGCTGTCAGAAGTGTGAGAAACCCCAGCCTACATGCAACACACGCCCCTGAAAGGGAGGTCCCTGGAACTCTGCCCCAAGGAATAAATTGGAATAATAGACTATACTTTTGTTAACAGCTCATTAGAAGTCAGAAATTTAGGGATCAGTTATGTTTCCCAAAATTCATTCATCTCCAAATGTCATAAGAGTATAAGCAGATTTTTCTTTAAGACATTTTCAAAAATTGCCACACTTGGCACTTTTTCAACTCTAATCCCTACCACATTTTCATCCTCAACCATCACCACCAAAAAGAAAAAGAAAAAGGAAAAGAAAAGACAAAACATGGAACTAGCATTAGGGAAAAATGAAATCTCTCCAGATCTTCAGGCTCTTTACTTGTTTTGTTTTATTTGAGAAAGGGTCCTGCTATGTTGCCTAGGCTGGCCTTGAACTCTTGATCCTCCTGCAGACATGGGCCACACACCCAGCCTTAGGTTCTGTAATCATCCCAGATTATGAAACATTCAAGAACTGTATTCGAAACTCATAGACTCTGTACTGTCAAGAATGAGCCATAATCTGCATCTCTGTAGACTTCACCTAAAAAAGCCGAGGAAGATGTGTTTTCTATAAAAAAAAAAAAAAAAAAAGCTCTCCAGAACTCATAGAATTCCTCCTTTTAACAAAGCACATTTTACAATTCACTTTAATCAAATATTAAAAGTAAAATAACCCTTTGAACATCAAATGGAAAAAAATTCAGTGCAGAGATCAAAGCAGAGATAAGCAGCAATGTGTGACACCAGCTGTGGGCAGACACTCAGAGGCCCCAAGACTCTGGGCTCAGAATCTTGGAAAAGGGCCCAGGAGAGGAGTGGCAGTGACCACACTCCCTCCCGCTGAAGCTGCATTCTCTAAACAGGGTTCCAGAGACCTGAACTCTTACCAGCCATCTCATCCTCCTCATGTGTAGGTGGATGTGTGGCTCCTAATTTTCCTCATACCCAAATACTTTTAAAGCACCTAGAGGGGAAGCTGATGATAGATCTAAGTGGCTTTTCTTGAGAACCTTGTGCCACTGTGCAGTAGGATCCTATTAGTAGAATTTGGGTAGGGCAGAGCACAGTCTTTCACCCTCTTCTCCAGGCCTCCTACAGCCAAGTAGGCTACCAAGTAGCCAACTTCTTTTCCTGGTGATTTCAGGTTGGTTGGTGTGGTGATCTGAATGAGAATGGCCCCCACAGGCTCATTGATTTGAATGCTTAGTCCCTAGCTGGGAGAATTGTTTAGGGGGAGGAATAGGAGGTGTGGCCTTGTTGAAGGGGGTGTGTCACTAGGGTTAGGCTTTGAGGTTTCAAAAGCCCAGGCCAGGCCCAGTCTCTTTCTCTCTGTCTGCTGTTTACTGGTAAGATGTAAGCTCTCAGCTATTGCTCCAGTGCCATGCCACCTGTCTGCCCCCATACTCTCAACCATGATGGCCCTGGACTCACATTCTGAAACTGCAAGCAAGCCTCCAATTAAATGTTTTCTTTTAATAAGTGGCCTTGGTTATGATGTCTCTTCACAGCAATACAAAGTAAAGACAGTTGGTTTGTTTTTAGGAATAAAAGCTAGACACTTGGATCTTGTTCAGTAAGCTTAGAAAGCCAAGTTGCATCCCTAATTCCCAGATACTCTATGCAACTGTTAATAGGTGTCTGGCAAGGAAAGAAGAGTAAATATTAAGTGTAGGCATTTAGGTAAGGTGGTAACCTGGTCCCCTCCAACAAGGAAACTGATCTGTACTTTCTTGTTTTGCTGTGTTTTTAGTTCTGTTTTTTAAGACAAAGTCTTTTTGTGTAGCCTTGGCTGTCCCGGAACTTGCCATATAGATTGGGCTGGCCCTGAACTCATAAGAGATTTGTTGCCTTTGCCTCCCAAATACGGGGATTGAAGCCTGGCTGTTCTACATTTTTTAAAAGCACAATTTGAAATACATATTTTTAGTTCAATGACTAAATACTGCTTACCAGGCAGACGAACAGTACATCTTCTGGGTTCATTCTAACCATGTCTTTAGCTGGGTGACAGTGTTGGCCAGAGGAAGAAAGGCCCACAGCCACCTTCTAACCACTTCTGTCACTTCATCTGTCACCTTTTGCTCTCACCCATGAGCATATTTTAACATACACAATTTTAACTGACAAAAATTATATATAAAGCAATTCCTCGGTATCTATTGGTTCTAGGATGAAGATCTACACATGCTCAGTTCCCTTCTATAAGACAGCATAATAGAAACAACCTATTCACACCCTCCAAAGTACTTTAAGTCACTTCTGGATAACTTAAGTTATGTAATCAATGTAAATGATAAGGAATTATTATGGTACACTGCATTTTTTATATCTTTACTTTTGTATGCTATGTTATTGATTTCTTTTATTTCAATCCACACTTGAGTTCATGAATCTAGAACTCATGTATAAGAAAATCAATTGCATTTATGGTGTACAACATGGTATTTACATACATACACTCTGTGAGATAATTAAATCACACTAATAAGCACTTTATCTCATTATCATCTTTGTTGTATAAGAACCTTTTAAATCAGCCTAGCCACCATGCAGAACCATGTATGGTCCCTAATTGGAAGAATTGTTTGGGGGATTGCCAGAATAGTCATCCTCTGCAACTGAAATGTTGCCCCCTTTCACTAATATCTGGCTAATATCTGGCTCCATGTTCATCCTGATGACTTGGTGACTCAGGGTGCTGGCTTGAAGAGTGGGTCTTTTTTGGTTTTGGTTTGATTTGGTTCTTGCCTCTGGCCATCTCATCGATCAAATTGGCCAAACTCCTGTGTATAGTGTCTATAGTGTCTATTCTTCCTTGCTCAAGAATTATCTCTGAAAGAAGCTCAATCTTGTATTAACCAAAATGTAGGAGCTCCGTGCCTGATGAGAACATCCAGGCTGCCTGCTCTGCCATCTGCTGCTTGGTATGCTGCTGCAAGCATCGGGGGATGATCAGATGTCTACACCCCAGGCCATGGGTATCCTTCCCCAGACTGCTGAGCTGGTCCTCATCCCAGCTTCCTGACACTCATCAGAACTACTACAGTCACTCCATTCTACCAGGTCTCATGTAGTCAGACTGCCAGGGAGTTCATGTCTCAGAAACAGTGGGAAGAATACAATGGCAACATTGAGTATGCAGAGCCAGAGCACAGGAGACTATAGATGCTTGTACTTGAGGACTCCAAATTAGGGAAATGGGAAAGAAGGACAGTGCTTCAACATATTACTAAAATTAGTAGGCAAGCCTGTACGACATATTGGTGAAAATAGGGAAAAGATGCAATTTCATTAGGACTAAATGACAAGAGAAGGCCCAGCTTGGGCAGGCTAGGCAGCAGCAAGGGCCTAGCCCACATCAGGCCACAAGTTGATAGTGGCTCAGAAACAGCACCCGGATATCTGTGGACAAGGAAGGAGACCTATAAAAAGAATTCAGTTGGCAACAGTGTGTGAACAAAGGGCTGGGTCGACCTCTTGTAAAGACATTTGTTAACCCCAAGTGTCCTGATGAAAAGCAGACAATCAGTGTGGGTGAAAGAAGGGTCAAAATCCCAGACAGAGGGATGAACTACTTATAAGGATGAGGAAGAGGAAAATCTAGCTGAGGCTAGGCAAGGAAAGGGGGCAGAGGAGTATATGGGGGTATTGTGTTCCCCAAAATATTGTGTACCTTAATAAACTTACCTGGGGTCAGAGAACAGACAAGCCACTAGTTAGGCAGTGATAGCACACGCCTTTAATCCTAGCATTCCAGAGATAGAAATCCCTCTAGATCTCTGTGAGTTCAAGGCCACATTGGAAACAGCCAAGCATGGTGACACGCCTTTAATCCCAGAAAGCCAGCCTTTAATCCCAGGGAGTGGTGGTAGAAAGCAAAAAGGTATATAAGGCGTGAGGATCAGAAACTAGAGGCATTTGGCTGGTTAAGCATGTGGCTGGTTAAGCATTCAGGCTTTGGAGCAACACAGTTCAGCTGAGAGCCATTGGGATGAGGACACAGAAGCTTCCAGTCTGAGGAAACAGGACCAGCTAAGGAATTGGCAAGGTGAGATAGCTGTGGCTTGTTCTGTCTCTCTGACCTACCAGCATGGACCCCAATAACTTGCCTCGGGTTTGATTTTATGAATAAGAACTTTTAAGATTCCTGCTACATCTGGCGCCCAACGTTCGTGTTACGAATTCATGAAAAAGCTGTTTGCCTGTGGCCTTGTGAGCCCCAGCTCAGGCCCAAGCTACACTCAGGCAGTTGTGGTGGTGCACACCGGTAGGATTTGCTGAAGGAGACAGAGGCAGGAGGATCCCGAGTTTGAGCCGGCCTAGGAGGCTTGGGAGAAGCTTTGGCCCGGATTGAGCTACAAACAGTGGTGGGACCATGGAAGCAGTGGCTACTGCTCCACGTTGGCAGCTCCTTCTCATCGTGTTGGTGACTGCAGTGATGCTGCTACCTGGGACGAAAGGTTTACTGCTGCTGGTTCAAAGAAGAATTGCCAGGACCATCGTGTTACAAGAAAGCATCGGCAAAGGTCAGTTTGGAAAAATTTGGCAAGACAAATGGTGGGGAGAAATTGCTGTGAAGATTTTCTGTTCTAGGGAAGAATGTTCATGGTTCCAAGAGAGAGACATTTATCAGACTGTGATTGCTCCAAACCACAGAGGAGGCAAAAAAAAAAAAAAAAAAAAAAAAAAAAAAAAAGTCTGCATGGAACCATGACCACACCTAACAGCAACTTTGAAATCTTCAAAAGGACCATGGTAAAGCCATTAAGCTGAAAGATCTGCTTTGGACTACAAACTGCTTAGGACAATTTTGAGATGGCTAGCTGAGATGATACAGCCTGACAGACTACTCAAACAAGGACTTGAAACAAGCCCCGAATTTTTCTATTATGCAGAGACTGGACAAACGATACAGGACTTGATGATTAACCCCAAAATTTTCTTTTCAGGATTCCCTAAAGATATCTTCACCCCTAGAAAGCAAAAAGAAAAAGAAAATATAGATATGAGATAGATCATTGAATCTACTCTGAGAAAAAGGATAAAGAAATAATAGGATAAATAGGTGGATCATTGAATCTACACTGAAGAAAAAGGGGAAGATATAAAAATGACAAAAGGTAGACTACTGAATCTATTATGAAAAGAAAAAAGAGAAAATATGGATATGATAAGATAAAAAGGGAGATTATGGAATCTACTTTTAAAAAGGAACTACTTGTTTTAAATAAGATAAGTAATGAAAATTTTTTGGTCTGAGTTTATCAGATGTTACTGGACTGGACATTGTTAATATATATAATGGAGTTTTTTATCTGAATCTGTCAAATGTTAATGGACTAGACATCATTAATGTAATTTTTGGCTGTATATATTGTATATGCTTATTGGATAGTTTTTCTTGTATTAGTTATAAGCTTTTTTAATTTTAGACAAAAAGAGAGGAGATATGGGGGTATTGTGTTCCCCAAAATATTGTGTACCTTAATAAACTTACCTGGGGTCAGAGAACAGACAAGCCACTAGTTAGGCAGTGATAGCACACGCCTTTAATCCTAGCATTCCAGAGATAGAAATCCCTCTAGATCTCTGTGAGTTCAAGGCCACATTGGAAACAGCCAAGCATGGTGACACGCCTTTAATCCCAGAAAGCCAGCCTTTAATCCCAGGGAGTGGTGGTAGAAAGCAAAAAGGTATATAAGGCGTGAGGATCAGAAACTAGAGGCATTTGGCTGGTTAAGCATGTGGCTGGTTAAGCATTCAGGCTTTGGAGCAACACAGTTCAGCTGAGAGCCATTGGGATGAGGACACAGAAGCTTCCAGTCTGAGGAAACAGGACCAGCTAAGGAATTGGCAAGGTGAGATAGCTGTGGCTTGTTCTGTCTCTCTGACCTACCAGCATGGACCCCAATAACTTGCCTCGGGTTTGATTTTATGAATAAGAACTTTTAAGATTCCTGCTACAGGAGTAAGTCGCTAATGCTCTTAATCTTTGGGGAGAAAGAAATTTGCATTCAACAATCTGGAAAGGGAAGAGGCAAAGGATACTTTAAACACAAAGGATATTCTGGCTGCTGAAGACAATGACAATAAAATAATGAATGTGTTTCCTCGGGGATGCTTGAACTGAGAAACACTTTTCTCTAGCATGTAGGTTTGTTATGACACTCCAAGCACTATTTTTTGAAGGTTGCTCTATTCAAAGATGTACATGTCCATGGTTTCAAGAGCAACAGAACCTTGAGATAGTTTCTTTCTGTCTATAGCTGGAGGTAGGGCCTAGACTTAAGGACAGGTTGGACTAAAATCTTTCTTTCTCCCTCTTTCTTTCTTTCTCTCTCCTTCCTACGTTTCTTTCTCTCTCTTTCTCCCTTTCTTTGTTTTTCTCTCTTTCTCTCCCTTCCTTCCTTCCTTCCTTCCTTTCTTCCTTTCCTTCTTTTCATCTTTAGAAAGGGTCTCATTCTGTGACCCAAGCTGGCCTTAAACTCATGATCCTCCTACCTCAGCTAAGAAGAGCCAGAGCTGGAATTATAGGCAGGTACCTCTATGCCCAACTAACAAACTAAAATTTCTGGCAGAGCAGAAGGAACAGTAAGGATGGAAAACAGAGAAAGAGTTCAGAACATTGAAACAAAGGATCTTCTAGTAAACAAAAGAGAGTCTTTGGTCAAATGTAGGACCTTTGATGCATGTAACACACACACACACACAAAAAAAAAAAAAAATAGGTGCTTTTCTTATTCCTGGGCAAAGTGAAGGACTAATATCTAGATTGGAAGGAAAAATGGATAAGTCCAACTCCAACCAAATTCCCTTTCCAATTAAATGTTAACAGCCATTTAGCAATTTTTTTTCTGTATCAATAGACCAAACTTTTAATCACATTAAAGAATGAAAGAATGTCTGACTTTTTATTTTCTCACTAACTACATAGAAATGTGTCTCTTAAAATGTTGCTTGTATAGGCAAAGTACACTAACAGGTCATTGAGTAACTCCTCCAAAATAACCAGGTGACTGAAGCTGACTTCAAGTCACATCACTGCGCTCCTGGCAGAGAGCAAGGCACTGACACCCACCAGGCCTTTCTTCCAGGTAAGATATGTGCTGAGAGACTTCTCTACTATGATGATTCAGCCCTCAGTTTTGATACATCTTTTCCACCAGCCCAAAGGATCAAAGCTCAGCTCAGTTTCTGAGATTAAGCCTGCAATTTAACTGAGATTACAATGTCCTGGTGGAACTTGGCCTTCCACATGAAAATGGTGAGTTGCGGCTTCAGAGCCCCAGTTCATGACTTCCAAGAAAATTGCTATTTTCTTGTGCAAAATTTATTAGGGGAAATACACCTTGATTCTAATTCATTCCAAGTGATGAGTTTAAACTTGTGATCTCTATTGCTAACATCTCTCAGAAAATCAAACATAAAATTCAGATCAAATTAATTTAAATTTAAGACTTAAGTTACATATACTTTATTACTGCTAGTGAGCCTGAATTTGAATTTAAATAATGGTAAAATTAAGAATAGCTTGAGGATTGAATTTAGCTTGGGCTTTAAATCCTGTAATTTTTGCAGAATATTGTTCTCTTTCTATTCAAAAACAGAAATTTATTCTATAATTATGGAATATTCTTAGGCAATTCAACAGAAGCCCAAATGGGGAGGGAACTCTTGTCTTAAAAGCTTTTTTGGCTACATATATCAAAAAAACTTAAAAACTGATTTGATTCAGCAATTCTATAGGATAAAATACATATGAAGGAAATGATTCACAATACAAACAGTTCACACAAAAAGGATATTCACCCAAACTATATATTAAAATAGGACACTACTCAAGACAGTATTTTAGACACGGGCCATTGATATGGATCACTGAGTAGAACTAATTGCTGCCAAGCTTGATGACCTGAGTTCTATAGTTCTATCCCTGGGACTCACACAGTGAAAGGAGAAAGCAACTCCCACTAGATATCCTCTGACCCCCATGCGTGTGCGCGCGCACGCACGTGTATACACACACACACACACACACACACACACACACACACACACACACATGCCAATAAAGAAGTAAATATAATTTAAAATTGCATAAGTAAGTGAAGTCTATTATTCAGATATGTGAGAGAATGATATATAGCTCTTTATTTTAAAATATTTAGTAGTTTCAAATTGTCTATAGCATTGAAAGCATGAATGATAATTTGGAAATACATGTTTAGCAGTGTTACATGTGCATAAAAATGTAATGCGTGCAATTTTATTTTTCTATATATTCATTTTTTTCTTTGTGAGACAAAGCTCTTTCAATTTTGGAAAGTGATTTTGTAAAAGTAGTACAGGCATAGTAAGTGTTCAGACTCTTAATGGATAGGTATTTTGTCTACTCTAAACATGTGAATACTCTGTGAGAGCACAGAACACCTTACAGGGGGAAGTTTCCACACCTGACACAACATTAAATAATCTAGAAACCTTGCACGAGGTGGAGGAGCATGCCAGTAATCTCAGACCTCAGAAGAGTCAGATAGGATCAAGAGCTTGAGGCCACTCTGGGCTGCCATAACAAGTCTCCAAAACAGGAAAAACACAATAACAACAAAACTAACATGGAATTCACTGTAACATTCTGTGTGGCATGTATGAAACACCTATGTGAGTGCTCGTCTCTGCAAAGTTCCATCCCAGATAGAGAGAAGTCATGGCTGCCCTTTCACCTACCCAATCTCCTTCCTATTTTCCTCCAGCTAACATGCACCAAGCATGTCACCAAGTCTGACAACACAGATTCCTTTGGAGCTGTCACTCCCTTGAGATCATGTACTTGAAGCAGCTGCCCACAGGACGGCAATAGTACCATTGCAACAGCACCCTCATGGCTCCAATTTTGCCAAGGATAAAACCAGGAAGAACAGAAATAGACAGAATTTAATTATTTTGCATAGTACACACTAGTCCACTCTCTAGAACCATGAAATTATCATCTGTGGATTCCACCAACCATGGACAGAAAAATACTCAGAAAAATAAATAAACTCACCTGTAACCAAATCCATAGATTTTTCTTCCTGTCAGTATCCCCAGAACAATACAGAGTAATAACCATGTACACACCATTGGCAATGCACTAAGTGCTGTGAGAAATATAGACATGTTATTCCTGCACTCAGGAAGACTTGGAGTTCCAGGTCAGGCCAGCCTCGAATACACTGCAAACAAATATAGCAAACTGGGCATTGCTGAAATATATGGCAAGACATGCACAGGTCACATGCAAGTAATATAGCATTCTGTATGAAAGCCTTGAACATCCCCAGATTCCAGAAGCTTCAGGATTCCTTGAAGTAATCCCTCATGGATACTAAAAGACAATGGTAATTCTATTTTCTAATTAACTCTGGCAAGATATCCCAATATTCTAATTAATGAGACAAACAAAAATCCTGTCACAATGATTTTGCTGTCTTTTTCCAATGTTTATTTCACCTTTAACTCTGTAAGTCACTTCTGTGTCCTTGCAGTCTTCTGGAAATGAATGCTATATCCTTTCTCCTCGAGTGTGTGAGTGGATACCAGGGTCTCCAGATGCTAGTATTAGGCAGTGAGGTTTTTAGGTCATGATGACCTCCCTCATGGTTAAATTAACACAGTCCCAACACACACCTTTCTTTCATACAAGTTCTAACTAGATAATCCAGGCTAGCCTAGAACTCATGACTCTATGTCTCAGCTTTAAGTGTGTAAAGATAACACTTGGACCCTTGCTACATCTTTTTGAGTAAGTGCCTTCTGATGATATGTCCCACGGGCTCTGGTCCCGCTGCCATGTGAGAGCCCAGCAGTCTCTATCTGAGAACTAGGAAACTCTCACCAGGCACTGAATCTGTCAGCACCTTGATCTTGTAATATTTCCAGGTTACATATCTGTGAGGACAAAAGTTTGTTGTTTAAAAGCTGCTTAGTTTGTGGCCTTATCTATTTTCCCCAAGTTGTTTTGCAGAAATGCTCTTAGTAATGGCTGACTATACATCACTCAACTCACCCAGCCCAGAACTGCCATCTTCTTCCATTCTTGACACCTTCAATCATTGTAACCATGACCTTCATCTGTCATGCATTGACCATGATTAACTCCTCACAGACTCCTAAACTCATCAATGGTGTGCTCACTGCTGAGCTCATGTGAGCAAACTCTCTGTGAGTTTCTTTAGTAACTAATTTGGGCCATGAGTTCTCAGCAGTGCTATACCTCTGAAGTGATATGTGCAAAGCGTACACAGGGGCACTTAACTAGTCATAGACTACAAAATAAGAACAATCAAAAGCTAGCTTTATTTGCATTGATGGCTCAGTGCACATACATATGAATCAAGCCATCTTCTAAATCTCAAGTATTTTGGAATGAAGGGGAAAGGCAGCTCAAGAGGACACATGACAACAGCACAGCTGAATGAAAATCCAGTCATACATGACGTCATCACTAAGTGACATTATCTACTTTGAAAGTTAAAGCAGAAAAAGGTCACTACTTCACCTCCTTCTAGCTAGCTCTGGTGGTAACCTACAAAGCTCAAAATCCTTTGATAATCCTGTAAGTTTTCGAATCTATGCATAAAGCCCAATTTGGATTATCCTGATAATGTTTCAGTCTGAAAACTTTCCCACATATTTACAAAACTTTCCCACATATTTACAAAAACTTTCCCACATATTTACAAAACCAATCCCTTACACTCTCCTTCTCTACTGTCCCAAAAGGCTCTCCTGTCAGAATGATAGAATCCTATTACTGTGTTTACTATTTCAGGCTATTATTGTGTTTGTTATTGGTTTTGAATCCTGGTTATAATGAAAAGAGCAACTCAAGAAAATCTCCATAAAAGTGCTGTGCCCTATAAACACTCCCACTACTGCAATAGTTCACACAAGAAACAGTTCATGAGCATGTGAGACTGACTGCAAGGCAGTCAAGTGACCAGTGTCATAGCACAATAGGGTGGCACATTCCCAGTCTTCCATCTGCACATTATTCTGTAATCGAGTTTGGACGGCAACAAAGGTGGGTACACATCAGGAAATAAGATGCCAATTAATAGATGCTTGTTTTGCTGCCAGCCTTTGTTAGGAGGATTTCATATGTTCTCTTCTGGGGATATGGGAGAAGAAAAGATAACCTTTTTCACATGTTTTCAAGTCGAGAAGAGCAAAAGAAGAAAGAATGCTGAAGAAAAATCCTCTCGAGGTATTCAACTTGAAAAAAAGAAGCCAGCAGGTAAGATCATCATTGCTTATCTCTTAAAAAGAGATAACTATCATCCAGGTCAGCACTGGAAAAGCCATGCAGGACATATGCCACTTTGACTGCCCCCATCCTTTCTTCCAGGAAGCCAGGCCGTGTCTGTGATCTGCACCTACCCAGGCTTTCAGAGTGCTGTTAATTCTCTGTGCTAATTCTACTAAACTTAGAAAAAGATGCTTGCCTCTTTGAATGTCTGAACTTTGCAAGAGCAGCCCGAGAATAAGAGAGATGGGCCAAGTGAGGGAAAGCTTTAGTGGCACACACATGGGCTACCACTGCAAAACACTGTGGCTGTGTCACACGGGGAAACTGCAAGACTTCCCAGCAGACACCACAACCCATTATTAGAAGGGCTTTGCATGTGAGAGGGAAAAAATAAGAGCTCAATACTTTGAAATATTTAATTTATTATGATTTTAGTGGAATCAATAGCAACTTCCAAATGTGAGCCACACCATGCATTGATTTACATAATCTTAAATAGGTAGACTCTGAGTTACATAAGAATCTGCACATCCGAATTTCTCCTTTTACAGAGTTAAATGGCTAACACAAGTCAACAATTTTATTTATCACTTTGCATATAGTGCAGGGAAGCCATCGTATTCATCCTTATTCACCATAATTTACAAAGTTGGCTTTTGTGTATGTGAAATTCTTATGTATTGAGACAGGCATCAGGAAAAATTAGAGTAGGGTAAAACTTAATTGTATCTTTATAGATGATTTAATACAGAAATTCCATCTTTTAAGTCTAAGCTTCCAGCTGTGAACCCAGAACCTCATAGATCCTAGCTCTGTCCCCTGTCTCTCAACTGTCTTCTTAAAATGCAGTCCCATCATCCTGCGTTTGGTTAAATACAACAGTATGTTTGACAATGGCCAAGCTTGTGCCCTCTTCTCTGTGGTTTATATGTGTGAAGTCCATGAAAAAATTATGAAATTGCTAAAATGCCACAAAATATTCAAAAAGGAAACTTTAGTTGAACTTACGTCGATCCTTAAACCTGAATATGGGCAATTTGATACTCCCAAACTTTAGCTATCTTAGATAAATAACAGAAAGATGTTTTGGCTGCAGACGGCACATGCACAGCCCACTTGAAGATTTACAGCAAAGCCAGATCCCTGTTTCCTGGTTGCCAAGGCAACATGGCTCACAGCCCTGCCTTCCAGCTCCCCCCATCACACACACACACACACACACAAATGGCTAGATCTGAACTAAGGCAAACTAAACCCTTCTCTCTCTAAGCTCCATCTCAGGTATTTGCTCACAGCAACAAGTAAGGTAAAAAAAGAGCCATAAAGGAAGGATGTGTCCAAGTTCTTGCAAACTACTTTCTGTGGTCTAAATATTCTGACAGCTAACTTTTTCCACAGTACAGATACACTTGCTAGTTAAACCTCCAATGGTCTCTATGGGTTAACTTCTTGGAGTGTGGAGGAAATATCTATGCAATTAAACTTTCAGTTTATAAGCTAAGTTTCTCAAGTATGGACAGTCAGTTTTCAATTACAAAATAAAGCTTTATGCAACATGCTATAGCAGTAACTAAGGAGAAAGTAACATAGTAACAAAGTAACAGTGACATAGGAGAAAGATAGTATCATAGCTAGATGCTGAATAGATAACAGACAGACAGATGCTGGATAAATTAACAACAGATATGCTGGATAGATAACAGATAACAGATAAATAATTCAGTAACAGAGAGACAGATGGAGGATGGATAGATAGACAGATAGATAGATAGATAGATAGATAGATAGATAGATAGATAGATAGACAGACAGATAATGGATAGATAGATGGATGGATGAATGGATGGATAGACAGACAATAGATAGATAGAGGATAGATAGATAGATAGATAGATAGATAGATAGATAGATAGATAGATAGATAGATAGACAGACATACAGACAAATAATGGATGGATGGATAGATAGATAGATAGATAGATAGATAGATAGATGATGGATGGAAGAATGGGCAGGCAGACAGACAGACAGGTGATGGATAAATAGAGGATGGATGGATGCATGGATAGATAGATAGATAGATAGATAGATAGATAGATAGATAGATAGATAGATGGAAGAATGGACAGGCAGACAGACAGACAGGTGATGGATAGAGGATGGATGGATGCATAGATAGATAGATAGATAGATAGATAGATAGATAGATAGATAGATGATAGATGGATGGATGGATAGACAGATAGGTAGACGGACAGACAGACAAACAGATGATGGATAGATAGAGGATAGATAGGTAGATAGATAGATAGATAGATAGATGATAAGGATAGATGATAGATGGATGGATGGATGGATGGATGGATGGATGGATGGATGGGCAGACAGTTGGACAGATAATGGATAGAAAGATAGATAGAGGATAGATGGATAGATAGATAGATAGATAGATAGATAGATAGATAGATAGATAGATGAACAGACAGATAATGGAATGGATTGATTGATGGATAGATGGATGGACGGACAGACAGAAGGACAGACAGACAGACAGATGATGTATAGGTGATAGATAGATAGATAGATAGATAGATAGATAGATAGATAGATAGAAGATGGATGGATGGCTAGATAGATGGATGGGTGGAGAGATGGACAGATAATGGATAGATAGATGATAGATAGATAGATAGATAGATAGATAGATAGATAGATAGATAGATAAGGATAGATAGATAAGGATAGATGATACATGGATGGATGGATGGATGGATGGGTGGACAGATGGATGGACAGACAGATGATGGATAGATAGAGGATAGATAAATAGATGAGGACAGATGATAGATAGATAGATAGATAGATAGACAGATGATGGATAGGTAGATAGAGGATGGATGGATAGATGAGGATAGATGATAGATAAATAGACAGACAGACAGACAGACAGATAGTACGCAGGCAGATAAGCACTGTCTTTCTAAAACAAGAACTCTGAGAGTGAGTGAGTGTGTGTGAGTGTGTGTGAGTGTGTGTGTTAAGTGTATGCATATACACACATGTCAGAGTCAGAGAGTGACATATTTTTCTATTTCTCCAGACTTTAGCTTCTGAGACAGAGCTTCTTATTGAACTAAAAGCTCATCAATTAGCTAGGCTCACAGTCCATTGAGCCAGGGATCAATGGACATGGATCTTCCTGTCTCCAATACCTTTCCCCTATCCCTACTGCCTTCACCAGTTCTAGAGTTACAGATGTACACAATCATGTCTGGCTTTTACAGGAATGCTTTTACAGGGTGCAAATTCAGCCTTGTGTTTGCATAACCAATACCTTACTGGTGGAGCCATTCCCCAATCACAAATTTTTCTTCTTTCTTATGAGTATGTGTGTGTATGTGTGTGTGTGAGTGTGTGTGTATGTGTGTGTGTGTGTGTGTGTGTGTGTGTGTGTGTGTGTGTGTGTGTGTTATATGGCATGGTGCTTGCATGTGAGTGTGACTACAAGAGCATATGTGTGTACAAGCAGATGCCAGACAGATGTCATTAGGTGGGTATCTTCTGTTACTGGTCTTGTTGCCCTACGACAGAGCCTTTCAATGAGCTGAAAGGTTGCTGTTTCAGCTAGTTTGGCTGCCAGTGAGCTCTCGGGATTCACCTTTTTCCACCACTCAGCACCAGGTTACAGGCATGTGCAGTGGCTTACAGGCATGTGCAGTGGCATACAGGCATGTGCAGCTGTGCCAAACTGTACCCTTGCATGCTCAGAACTCACTGAGGTCCTCAGGCTTACAGATAAAGTGCTCCCACCCAGTGAGCCCACTCCACAGGCTCCTCAATCTGTTTTAAGCTACGTTTTCTGTGTTTCTAAGTGCCCCAAACCAAAAAAACATCATAGTTAAAATGTTTGACTCACTACATTTCTGGATCTACTTTGATTTACTCACCCACTCACACAAGGATTTGGTAACTCCTAAGCCATACACAAGTACTCCAAGGGACTTCCTGGCTAACACAAGTGATACTTCCCTCTGATGGCAGTACTGTGGTTTCTGGAACAGTCTAGAAGCATATCTGTGCTCTGAGCTTCTGCCACTGACTATTCATTAACATGTAGACACAACTTAAAGAACCACACAAAATTGGTCACCCTATGGAGGTAGTTTTTTTTTTAATTACTCTCTTCTGGAGCTCTTTAATATTGCTAGAAGGTTTTATCCAGATAGAACCTTGTGTTATGCAAATATAACATGAATTATAATTTTATTATGGAGTCTTAGTCCATGACAGAACATCTAAGCCTTGGTGAGTTATAAAGAAAATGTGGTTGTTTCCTCCAGCTGGAGGAGGCTAGGAAGTCTAAGAGGTGAAGTCACCTGCACAGGACTTCTTGCTGTGTCATTCCACAGAGGACAGAAGGGGTCAAGTTCACCCTTTTATCAGGAACTCATACCAGTACAATGGCATTAATATTGATCACTTCTTAAACGTGATCACATTTCAACACTGTTGCATTGGTTACTAAGCTCCTAAGCACCTGCATTTGGGGGGTGCAGGCAAACCAGAGTATGTACTACAAGGTCTCACTGAAAAAAAATATAAATGTCAGAATGCCTAGGTATGAAATGAAACATATTCAAAGATAGAAAGGGACTTTTGTGTGGGATGGAGGATTGGAGTCTGCCTGTCCCCCTGTTCAGCTCCAGTAAAGTATCCCCAGGGCTCTGTGCTCTCCAGAAAACACGCCAAGCCAGCAGGCACAATGAGTCAGATTTTGTTCTCTAAACTAGCTTGTTGGGCTAGAGTTGAAGCTCAGCATAGAGTATTTGCCTTCCATGTAATGCAGCCTGTGTTCTTTTTTTTTTCTTTCATTAAATGTTCTATTCACTTTACATACCAACCACAGATCCCCCTCTCCTCCCTCCTCCCGCCCCACAGCCTTCCACTCAACCCACCCCTCATTCCCACCTCCTCCAAGGCAAGGTCTCTCGTGGGGAGACAGCAGAGCCTGGTACATTCAGTTGAGGCAGGTCCAAGCCCCTTCTCCCTGTACCAAGGCTGCACAAGGTATCCCACCATAGGCACTGGGCTCCAAAAACCCACTCATGCACCAGGGATGAGTCCTGATTCCACTGCCTGGGGGCCCCCTAAACAGTTCAAGCTAAACAACTGTCTTGCCTGTCCAGAGGGCCTATTCCAGTACCATAGGGGCTCCACATCTATTGGTCCACAGTTCATAAGTTTCCATTAGTTTGGCTGGCAGCCTGTTCACTATCACCAGCACATCCACTACAGCAATAATAATGTGAGGTTGTACCAGAGTCCTTTGAGCCTTGCATTGTTCAATTCATTCATGTTTGCTAACATGCAAGTTGTTTCTCTAGCACTTTCAAGAAAATATATAGGCTTAAAATTAACAACTGTCCCTTCCTCATGACAGTCTGTTACTGTGAAGAGAAATCCTCTTTTGTTTGTTTTTTAAACTGACCAGTGAAGATAAATACTTATTTTTTTGTGTATAGAAATATCACCCCTAACCATTGTCTACAACAAATGAACTCCTTTTATGTAAAATCTTTGCAAAATGTATAGCCTCTGATTCACAGCAGGAGAAAATTTACTTTATTTTGTATTTACAGCAAAAACGACAGTAGGTAATATATATTATATAATTATATAATATATGCATTATATTATATATTATACATAATTTATATTTCACAACTATGTAGAAAGCATTTGTTAATTTCAGTATTTGTTAATCCTATGAACAACATGTTAAAATTTATTTTTGAGTTAAACGTAGATATGGGGTAAAATATGTGAAGATGGAATCTATATCCTTTTTCAAAATGAATAAAGAAGCACAAATTAGGGCTTTTAAATGAGTGCAGTTTTGTTCACATCTTAATTTTATTCTTATTCATCTGAATATGAGAATCACTAATGCTGACATTTTGTTTTAAATGTTGTTGTGTGATGTTTGAGCTTTGTGGGAAAATGCAGAGATATAACGGCTAGCGCTTAGTGATGGATTCTACATCCTGATGCAGTCTTCTATAAACTTACAAATAAGGCAAATCTACACCCCAGCCCCAGAAAGCAAAGCTGGACTCTGGTTTGAATCAGTGGCACAGCAAATCACCAAGAGATAGGACCTGTCTTTTTGTCCTTTCTTCCAAATTTTGAAGACAGATAATTTTCTTAATGGCTTTCATAAATGGTCCTAAAGTACACTGCCCTAAAAAAATTAGCAAGCAACTGAAAACTACCACATCTCTGGATAGCACTGCTGGGGGAGGAAAAGCATGGCCCAAGGAGTCTCTATAAAAAGCGCAACCTCAACTCCTGGACTGCGTGGAAAGGCTCATGTGCTTTCCAAGTAGAGACAAAAATTCTGTGTCAAAACACAATGATTGGTTTAAAATTACCCATACCAACCCTGACACAGGCTGAATTCTATGGGGCGAGTGTAAGCTTTTACTCTTCTTCTGCTTTGAAATCAGCATAAAAGCTCCCCAGTGACAGAGGTAGCAGCTACAGAAGATTTTATTTGCAGCTTATGGCATTATAGTGAGTACAATTATATACATTCTGACTGAATTATGTCTCCTGAAGTTAAAAAATAATTTCATGCATATTTGTCTAGAAGACTCTTCACATGATCCCAAATTTCAAGCTATAAAAATATCTTCTTGGAAATGTTCATACCTATTCATGCACTTTCTATACATTCATCTGTTTGCTTTCATTCATATAATTTTTTCCAGCATATATGTCATAGGCACTTCTCAAGTGTCAGGCAATAGGCAATCACTCCTCACAGACACAGCACTGCCTCACAGAGCATGATTATGGGAGAACCAACAAGGGAGACAGACAAAGTGAAACAACCAAATAAAGTCGACAATTGTAATGTCAGAAAGAAAGAACATGGTTTCTTTAAAAAGTGGAAGGGAAAAGCCTAGCTTAGGGTGACACCTCTACTGACTCCAACACAGAGCATGGGTGCCACTCTCTAGTAAGGTGAGCTGGAAAAGCCACTGAAGCAGGACCTGGCCCAGCCTTGTTGCACAACACATTTGTGCAAGTGTCCCCTGAGCACACTTCTTCATCTGCATCTTTAATACTTTTGTCAAGCTGATTACCATGTTTGAAGATCAATATGATCTTCAATGCTTGCAGAATGTAAAAAGAAAAAGAAAATGAATAAAAAATAAACCTACATAGTGATGTAACACTTTTACACTTCAAAAGATTTCAGCTGTCCCATGTACTTCATTTACTCCTCAAAATACAGTGATCATTGCACATTATAAAACACAGACCCATGTGACCAAAAAGAGAGGCTCTGCTACTATGCTGTCACAGATCACAGATTGTGGTAAGTCAAGTACCAGATCCAAATCTCTTGACATGTGAAATCACAAAGTCTACAATCTGACTTAAGCCTTTCTTTCCCAGAGTCATGTATCCTCATGCCCCGAAACCTGTGTTTCTTTAGTTTCTGTATGCATTTAAGTGAAGGAAGTACCCTCTCTTTTAATGTCTATGAGAGAAACATTCTTCATTAAACAATCACAAGATTTGACAAGGAGAGCAAACAGCAGCAGCCACTTTTCTGACTGCTTTCATTTCCAGTCATCGACGGAAACACAAGCAAAGAGTTTGCTTTTGGAACCTGAAGACAGAAGCTGGTCATGATTGTCAACAAACTAAATTCCAGTAAATTTCCTGCCAGATGTAATTGTTCTTTAAACGTGCATCGATTAAAACTAAATATTTACATGCAAGGCACCATAAGCTCCCTGAGCAGGCTCACGGAGGAAGCCATTCACAACAGGAAAATGAGGGTAAGATCCATTTTTTAAAAGATCTAACAACACAAGCTTTACAACCTCCCTAGAGGGAAAGACAAAAAGCATTTGCCTAGGGCTCCCTATACCATTCATTCTAATATTAAACACAAGCCTCTCTTCATAAAGTGTGTTATGTAAGGGACTGCTGTAATCTATTTCCTAAGTTCATTTATGCTTTCTTATAAGTGCCTGTCATTGATGTACGCTCATGACTTAGGCATGAAACATACCAGCAGCGAAAACTAATGTCCTCAATGAACACCCATACTTCTATGTGCAGCAACCTGGAACCAAACACTGACACACTCTGTGGACATTCCTGAGAGGGCCTTCCTGGTAAGCAGTTTTCCAGCCCCCAACTGGGTCAGCAAAACACTCTTCCCCTGGCTGAGTCATTCCCCAGCTTTCCTCTGAACTGAAAGCACTAACACATTCCCTATCTTTGAACTGCTACAAGCAATTCTTATACAGCCCTGAATGTGGCTCATATCTGTAGTGGAGGAAGAGGGGACAGACACCTTTTTGATATGGGCTGCAGTGTCTTGACTAAAGTTTTCTTTGTGGAGTCCTCCATGATAGAATGTTGGCATCCATCTGTGCACTTAAGACATGGGATCAGTGAGTCACCTGAGACCAGAGTTCACAGATTTGGAAGTGGAACCATAGCTTGCTAGGCCTAGATTCTTTCTAAGTACCATAAGGATTTGAGGATTTAGCCTCCTGCTTGCAAACCAGCAGAGTGCAAGTTTGACCTAGGTGCTCCATCAGTAATCATCAACAGCAAAGCAACTCTGAAGTCAGAGAGCAGGTGTCAGACAATTCCTCAAACCCTTGATCCTAGCCTATTCTAGCCAGAGTATTTCTGCTCTTCCTTCTCTCATGTGGGAAAAAAGTCAAGAAAAATGAATTAATAGTATAGGTTACATGGAAATGTGCATATGAGCATGAGCATGTGTGAACACAATGTGTGAACACTTGTATATGGACATGTGTGAATATGTGAACATTGTGTGTGAACATTAGTGTATGTCCTTATGTTGTTTTTAATAAGTACCTCAAGTTAACCCTTTGCACCACTGGAGCTCTACTACCCTATGTTGCTTTGTACACAAATAAGAATGTGTCTATTTAAAAGGTAAAGAGGCTCCAAAAGGCTTCTTAAATGTGCTCCAACTGTGTTCTTCCGCACTATACTGTTTTTACACCTAGATATATACAAGTGGATTTGTAAGGAGAAAAAGCAACACATGACACATTAACATAAGAAAGCTAGACTCACGAAAATAATAACCTTGCTTACTAGTTTTTGTTTGTTAGTTTGTTTGTTTTTGTCAACTTGACTAAATCTAGGTTCAACTGGGGAGAACGAATCTTCATCAAGAAAAGGCCTCCATGGGACTGGCTTGTATGCAAGCCTGTGGTGCCTGTTTTTGAGTTGTGGCTGATAGGGGACGATCCAACTCACTGTGTATGTGTGTGGGGGTGCGGCCACAACTCCTCTGTCGGTGGTTCCAGTTCTCTAAGAAAGAAGGCTGAGTAAGCTATAAAGAGCAAGCCAGTAAGCGGCGTTCCTCTGTAGCTTCTGTATCAGCTCCTGCCTCCAGGCTCCTGTCTTGAATACCTGACCTCAACTCCTTCAGGAACAGAGTGTGACCGAGGGGATGTAAGATGGAATAAGCCTTTTCCTCCTTAATTTGATTTTGGTCACTGTGTTTATCACAGCAATGGGGCCCCCAACTAAGACTGTGCCTATGGATGCTGCCTAACAGGGGTGAGGGTGAGACACAGGGATGATGGTGCATATGTGCATGAAATGAGAAAAATAAAAAGATCTTGTAGCTACATGTTCTTTAGAATTGAGTTAATTTTGATGGAATAATGAAGTGCAAGTCAAATTGTAGAAGTAGTACTAGAATTGCTAGAATTCAGATCCTACCTTTTGTCCCCAGTACTTTATACTGAAGAAATAAGATGTGTAGTTTACACTATGAACTAACAAATCAATACCCGCTTCAGTCAACAAAAATCTCACTTAAATACTCCCAATTATTTGTTCTATTTCTCAGCAGTTCCTTGTACTTCCTATATTTATTCATCTGTCCATCTATCTCATCAATATGATTCTTACACAAAGACCACTGTTAAACACCAAAATCACAACACAAACATAATAATCTTAGGTAGATAATATTCTCACACATATATAGTCTCTCAGAAATCTACATACTGAATCTCAATCATTACATTACTATGTATAGTTTTCAAGATATTTGAAACTTTAAAGCAGGTGCTAAGAGAAACAAAACAAGTTATAGCAAAGAAATTGATGCTGACTGATCACTGTCAGAGAAGCCAAATAAAAAGTTGAAGAAAAGAAAAACTAGAAGACAAAAAAATAATAATAATAAAAGTAGAGCATCTCCAGTATCCACACACCAAGCTATGGGAAAAACCAATTCTGTGTATTAAAGCACCCATTTCTATTCCTAATTATTGTAGAAAACACCAAAAGGAGTGATCAGATGACACAGTCATATACATAATTTGTGTATTTGTTTTTCTGAGACCAGAGGCTCCGTGGGAGCATCGTCTGCACATCTTCCTGCAGGTAGACAGCGCTTTACAGTTTTTTAAGGAGAAAGGCACAGTATTGTCACTGTGCAGCAATGGCCCTCAAAACTCATAAACTCACAAACATGCATATTTTCATCTCTCCCACCAAGCAATATATGTGTTTCTAAACAATATAATTCAAAGTATTGTGAACCTTCTTATTTCATTAAATGTATGATCTTAGAACCATGTCTACGAAGCTGCAGAGGCAGCTCATTGTTATAGTGCATGCCTAGCAGGCACACAGCCCTAAATCTGACTCCTTACACTGGAAACAAATGCTTGTGTGTATATATTTGTATGTGTGCATATGACTGTGTATATTGTTTATGTGTATGTACATGTACTTCTGTATATAAGTGGATATGTTTGCATGTAGTTGTGTGCGTACATATGTTTGTGCATATGTATTTATGTTGGTAGGATCTTCAGGAAAATTTACAACAAACACGTGAATTTTTATAATCATTTATCTGCCATCCTTACTCCTTACCATTTTGTTCTCTGTATGAATTTAAATTGTTATGAAATATTTTCTTTAAAGCATATCTCAAATCTTGTCAGTTTACAAACTTCCACTAATTACCTTGTGAAATCTCTGGTATCATGCAGAAGGGCCTAGACAACTTGAGTGTCTTCTGCTTTGAGTTTCCGTCTCCGTCTGCTTTGAGTTATTGTCTCTGATTATATGCAAAACTCTGATCCTGCTCATTCAGACATTTTTACCTTTGCCATTTTTTCCCTGATCCAGATCATTCTCTACTGCTGATACCAGCCAGAATCCATGCCCACGTCCAGTTTAATTCTACAGTCTTTCACGAAGCGTTCCACCTCCAAAACATCTCTTTCCACCTACCTTTCTCCTCTCTTTCTGCACCTCTTTACCCTGCATGCCAGTCATCTACTCTAGTGGGGCTTATCATGTCCTAGATTTTGTGAGAGTCATTGTTACTCCCAATAGTTACAACACTCTTAAAGCTAGACTACTTATTACTTGGCAATGATTTCTTCATTCGTAATTTACACTACTTGGTTTTGTGCAGTGATCAAGTAAGCCCTTAACTGAATGAATTACTTAAAAGAAATGACTGTATAATGTCTCAAGCCTTAAATTCACATGTTCTTTGTTGTTTCCTGCCAAGGGTGACCCCAAAAGTAATAACCATTGCTGCATATGAGGTTCTTTTATAATAGGGCGCATGTCATAACTCTTACGTACATGTGTGTTCTACAGTACAGTGTTGGCTAATCTGCTTCTGGGAGGAAGAAGGCACTTCACATGGCTGACAATCATATCTATCCAAGGAGCTTTGGTCCCCAATGCTACTGAGGCCTAATTTATGTTCAAAATAAAGTTATGTCTCCAAAGCCAGAAAAAGTACTCCCATGAGAATGCAAAATGAGGAGGCATGAAAGAATTTACTATGGCTATGCTGTGTACAGTTATTCTTATACACTTCAAAACTGCTCTAAATTTTAGTCTAGACCTTCAATTTATCTGAGACCATGAACTAAGACAAATAAGTGACATTGTTAAGTGTATCAGCTGTCAGCACAACATCACAACACCTAGATAAGGAAGTCATAAAATGTACAGTGGTGTGCATTACCACCCTCCCCTCATTCTTCTGATCATTTTAACTCTGTGTAACATTCTTAAAGCACCAGTCAACACATCTTGCTTCCATCTGACAACCAATATAATGATGTTTGACATAGTGACACACTAAACACTCACATAATTAGTTTCTCAATATCTTGAAATTCACACATGAAAGTTTTCAGACAGTGATCTTGAATATATTAACTTGTCACCATAAGGCCATAAAACATAGCTTCTGAACAAAAGTATATTGTAAAGATAGAAATAAGTGCAATATGCATAATGCTTATTTTCAGTGTGCACTAAAGTCATGTTCTTCCTGTGTTTCTGTGTTTTATATTGCACTACCTGGATATAAAGATGTCCTGAGTGCTATACTTTGAGTGAAAGGGGCAGAAAACAAAATAAAACTAACAACAACAACCAAAAAAACACTGTTATTTCTATTTCTTTTTTATGGCACTGAAGACCAGTACTGTTGATCAAAGTACAGTCTTGGTGAATGTTAGGTAGGTGTGCACTATGTTCCTGACTTAGAAGTCCAGCCTCTCATGTCATAATTACAATTTTTTGAAGATTATAGAAATAAATTTGGTAAGATATTTTCCTATAAACCCCTAAATAGCATATGTTTAAACATATATCGTATACAATATTACAGAAAATTGTCCTCATTCATTTGTACAAACTATATCTCTATAATTTGATATAAAGTTTCTTAAAATGCTGCCCACAAAACACCTGTTTTAAATTTGAAGCACTATTCTTGAGTGAGAATACCCCAAGACTCCACTGTAGCCCAGACCTGTCAGAACTCCTTGGAATGAGGCACTAGACAGTATGAATTGAAAGCAAGTTTGCCCATGTGATTCCAATGTACACCACGTTAATAAGGAAAACATACCTACTCATATTCTCAACATCGTAATGTTCAGAAGAAAAGTTGCCAAATGATAGCTTCCAAAAAGTATTATTTCCAAACACCTATTCTTTGGATTTCTACAGTGCCACTGAACAGAAAAATCAACAAACATGTTTCTTAAATTCACAACATCACTTAGCTTCTTATTTCTTGGCGCATTAACGGGGGCTGGGGGGACCGTCTCCGCACCTGGGGATACTGATCTCCTCTTTCCACAGGTCAGAATATTTGATCTGTAGCATAGGCATAAACCCTGACACTGGAATGCCAAACCTTCCAGAGTCCTGGCAAGGAGTCCTCCCCCAAAAGCGCAGGGCAGGGCTCTGTCAGCACCTAGGACAGCGCCCGGAGACGGAAACCGGGCCTCAGAACAGCGGCTGAGAACTGGGAAACCCACCCGAGAAGCCTCTAGACACAGACTACAGCCACTTGATCTTCTCTCCTGCGGTCAGCAGATCTTTCCAAATGACAACAAAGGAAATCCTAAGCACCTTTCACCTAGGGATGCAAGCCGCCCCCACACCCAGTCTCCCTTCACAGTCCTCAGCGCCTGTTGCTAAGGGAGGGGAGAAGGCGCTCAGGAAGCCTCGCGACCAGGTGACAGCCCTCCTGAGATGCTGTATGCTTCGGGTGGCGCTGAGGACCGGGACTCTGGGCCAGCCTAGGACCCCGCGACAGGCCCGGCGCCCACGAGAGTGCAGGGAGCGGGGCAGGCAAGAGCCCGGCGCCAGAGCGCGCGGCTTCCCCTGCAGACCAGGAAGCCCAGGCCGGTTCAGGCCTCCAGACCAGCACGGGAGACATATATGGGCCCAGGCGGCCGGGTAGGGCCGGGGACAGCTTGGGGAAGCTCAGGCACTCACCATGTTGACTTCAGAAACCATGTCGATGCTGGCGATGTCGATGTTCATCCCCACGCAGACTGGGGGACCTGCGGGAAGCGCAGCACACCGTGATCAGCCAGGCTCCAGCAGGGGGGACGGGTGGCTCTGAGAATGGGGGGCTCGCAAAGGACCACCCACCCACCCCGCTACAGCCCCCCGGAGGCCGCCCCCGCCTCCCTCTCCACCCAGACCGCCAACACGGTGGATCGCGCTTCCCGCAGCGGCCGCGCGCATCCCACTTACCCCCGAAGTCGGGTCTCAGACGAATGTCGTAGCCTTTCAACAGCTTGTCGACCGTCTCCTTCACAAAGGACATGTTCCCGGGGTCGTTTACGCTGAAGGAGGGGCACAGGGCAGAAAGAACAGGGTCAGGCAGCCGCTCACCCGCCAGCGCCCGGCGCGCACACAGCGCGCCAGCCCGCGCCCGGCCCGCTTCCCGTCAACCCACCAGCGACCCTACCTCTGGGCGCAGCAAACCACCGCCACCAGCACCGGGGCCGAGAAGATGCCGAAAAGCCTTCCTCCCGCAAAGCCCCACATCCCTTCGCCGCGCCCCGGCACGGGGGAGGGGGCGCCCCGCCGCCGTCGCGACCCGCAGCCGGGGCTGCTACTGCTGCTGCCACCACCGCCGCCGCGCTGGCCCGGAGCGGAGGAGGCGGAGGGGGAGGGGGAGGAGGAAAGCAGGAGGAGGAGCGGGACGGGAGGGAGGAGCCCTGGCGCGGGAGCGCTGGGCGGGCGGAGGCGGGGGCGGAGCCGGCCAAGAACAGCACCCGCCCCCTATGTGTCCGCGGTCGCGGCGGGGCTCTGGACACCCTCTCCAGGCACGGTAGCGGCCGCTCGGGACTCGCGGGGAGGGGCTGGCGTGCGGCCGCAGATCCGCGCTGGTCACTGCGGGCGAGGGCCACGACTGCGTGGCGCCTGGCAAGGCGGGGGATGGGCCACAGAGACAGGTCCTCTGAGCTCCCTGCAGCGGGACAAGGGATGGATGGGATGGGACCCTGAGATGCAACCGGAGGGCAGCAGAGGCGTGGGAAATGCTCCGCATCCCTAGCGGTATCCCACCCTCCACCTCCAACCCCGCCCTGCTCTGCCCGAGACCCAGGGAGCGCTGCACAGAGCCTGGGCGCGCTGCCTGGTCAGGAGCCATGCTGCAGGGCTGTGAGGAAGCCCCATCCTCACCTGCTGGGCTCAGATCCTCGGATCCCCAGGGTCCAGGAAAGCCAGACTGACAGCAGCAGGGCCTGGAGCCCGGAGCACATGGCGTTGCTCCTCTAGCCTAACCTGAGTGGGATCTGCTCCACTCCACCGTCACTGAGCTAGGAACCAACGGCGACGTGGGGATCCCCGCCTCCCTCCGCCCCTACTCCCACCCCCGGGCTTTCCCGCCTGACCCATCTTCCAGCCCCTTGCATGGCGGCTCGATAATCTATCAAATATGACTATGTGAAACAGGCTCCTTGAGCTGTGCCTCTCCCCGTGTCTCCTGCACAACCATGTGAGTGCTGAATCTTTCCTGCTCACAGAGATGCATTCATAATTAACTGTAAAGAGAAATCTTGTCGATAAACTGGTATCCAAGCCAGACTTAAGAGACCCTGGCCTCTCATTCCAGTGATGGGAAGTAACGTGTCTTTTCTGGTGCACACCAGAAACATCCACACGTATTTTAAGGTAAAGATCTTTGTTTTCCGTGTGGCTAGCCACCATCCTTTGGCGGTCATTAGAAAACTGATTGAATAATTGGTCAAAAACAAGAGCTGGTGCACACCCCGATTGTGTAACCACTGTACACCCGCTGGTGCCCATTCCACCTGTACATCACTAGAATACACCCACTGGCGCCCTCCCCATCCTATGTATCACTACAGTACACTCAAGGGGTGCCTACTCACCTGTGGCCACAGGTTGCCTGTTTTTCTATAGTGAATGATAATTTTCAATTCAAGTTTCCCTGTACCTGGGCTTCTAACATTGAGGAAGATGGTTACAGGAGACCCACAGATCAAGTCTGTTTCTAGTTTCTGTAGACTGGTTCAGGCTTTCAGGCTGTGATGAGTGCTTAATAATACAACTACTTGCCAGTATTGGCTCAGTTTTTTCTTTCCATATCTTTTCTTTTCTATTACCATGATTTATGTCAGTAAATATCTAAATCTAGACTTTTATTCTTAAGCTGGCATGTTTCTGTGCATTAATTTTAAATATCTTTGCTTTTCTAAAAATCAGCAGTTTTATTTTTAGAACTGTGGATGTGACTGCATTACCTGGAAGGTTCAGAGATAAATATAGCTCCCTAATTATTTTCTGGAAAAGTCTATTCACAAGTGCTTTGTATTCTGTGTCCTGTTAGTGTGCAATAGAATTATCTGCAAAGTGACACCTTCACCATGACACATATTTATGACTACCCAGTGTCTCCTGTTTGCATGCACTAACTTCAGTGATATATCCTGCTGGGAATCACTGCTATGAAAAATGTGATGATCAAAAGAACATATGAATAAGTCAACAGCGTAACAGACCTGTCTTCCTCCCTACTTACTGGCCTGTGTGTCCTAAGATTGCCAGAAACACATTACAAGTCAGCTGTGCCCCACCTTAGATCTCTGCTTCCATCTCTCTCTGGAGTTCTTGGCCTTATTACTCACCAGCTGTTCCTCCAGCACGTACTTCAGTGACAGTTCTGATCAACCTTATATGGGAGCAATCCCTCAGTTTCATTTCATTATATATCTTGTCCATCTCCTCAGCTGATGAGGAGAGAGGATAAAAATACATCCTGCTCCAAATCTGAAACTCCAGCAAGTCAGAGGTTATAGAATGGACCTTTGGCCAAGAGAGAGAAGAGGGTAGTGTATACACACTTCTTCTTGCCTCTTAAGAAGCGTGGGTCAGCCTCTTAAAGCTGACCCTATGAGCCAGACCTCTCTGCTCCCCAAGCTCAGCCATGGCCTGTTTGCTGGCAAATTTTCCTGTTCTCTCTTTCAAAGTCTCAATATCCTTTCCTTTCACTCCTGTTTTAATTGCTGCTCCACACCTTAATATAGAAATGTCACTTAAATTTTGCCTCAGGATATGTTTTCTGGGGAATCCAGGCTAAGCCTGGAACCACCTGGTAAGTCATTAAAAATATCATTTAAAATACAATCACCTTAAAACAGGAAAGAAAATTTTTAAAGAATATGCTCACATAACCACTGCAACCCAGTTGTAGGACGCAATAATGTGCTCATCCTCTTGGACATTTCAGTCACTTCCAGCTGTCCTCAGCCTACTTTTTAGTAGGAATGCCCAAAAGCTGGATGAACACTGAGCACCACACACCTTGCCTTTCTCTCTTGCTGGAGTTACTAAAACCAAAAATTTTACACCTTGATTAACTGGTGGTGATGTGTTGGCCATATCAGGAGGAAGAGCAGCCTTATTTAGTACCATAGAGCCTGTATACCAAGAGGACTGGTCATTTTTCTAAGTGTTGTTTTTATAGGAAATGAAATGGGGAGCATCAGACTGCACACAGAGGACTCTAGGAGGCTTGGAAGAGCACAAACTGAAAGTAAGGATACCAAATTAATTCTACCTCTGCTGTATTAACAAATCATTTCCTTGCTCTATAGCTCATTTTTCTTGTTTCTGGGCTGGAACAACAGTCATTCATGATAAAAAAAAAATACTGTTTTTTATTATTATTATGCACTAATTGCACAAAATAGTGAGTTTAATTTTGTCATCCTATGGCTTTGACAGCAAGATAAAAGGACTTTAGCAGTCCATAGTGGGTAAATGGTCATGACATAAAAAAAAGGAGGCAAATGGCATTTTGTTCACAGCTAGGCAGCCTTAAGCAGGCTAGGATTCCTTGTTATCTAAATCTTCAGGTGGAGTGTTGGGGTTTTCTAGATTTTTTTTTTCAGTACAAGTTTTGTGGGGACCTAGTAAAGGAGCATTCATGACATGAGCATGACCATGTCAAAGACACCAATGCCTCATGCTTCAGGCTCATGGGAATGGCAAGGCCTTCCCTAGACCAGACTCTTGGGAATGGCAAGGCCTCCCTTAGATCAGGCCCAGGAGAATGACAAGGCCTTCCCTTGGTTCCAGTATGGACATTGACAGTGTGAACAGAAAACATCCACCAGAATTTCCTCCTCCCACCCCCACCCTCCACCCCCACCCCCATGATCAAAGCCAGAGACTGTTCCCCTGTAGAGAGCCCCTATCCACCTAGATTAGCTAACCCAACTACTCCTCTAGCTGTATCTGATAAACTTGCTGAGTTTCCCGGTCTGCTGGTGCATCTCTAGCAGAGTGAGCATCTCACCCAATCCCAGATTTTCTGCATGTTCATCACTTATTTCTTCATTCCCTGCCACCCAGTCAGATCAGTCTTAAAGCTATGTAGATCATGGCAAAATTTTCATAGTTTTTCTTACTAATTCTGTGGATTTCATTAGCATCAGCTATAATACCCCTCTTTCACTACAGTTTCATTAATTGGAGTCTTATCTCTCTCAGTTTAGTTAACGGTTTATCTATATGTTTATGTATTCAAGGAACAGGTACTTTGTTGGGATTACCTGTGGTATTGTTCTTTCAGTCTCCAGTTCATTCATTTCTGCAGTGAACTCCATTATTTGTATTAACTGCCTTTTCTGTCTGGCTTGTTCTTGTTTATCTAAGACCTTGATGCATATCATTAAGTAATGTATTTGAGAGCTGTCTATTTTATGTGAGCACTCAGAGTGAGAAATATTCCTCTACTAACTGCCTTGGTTGTGTCCTAAAGGTCGTGAGAGCTGTTTTCATTTTCATCCCATTCTAATTCTATTTTTGATCCATTCTTTTGCTTTCCTCCAGTTTCTCCAATAGCACTTAGTATCCCAGAGTATAATATTCAATTTTCATACGTTTCTGTTTTTTCTGCATTTCTCCTGCTATAAATCTATACTCTTATTTTACTATGATCTGATAGTAGAACTATCTATAGTGGAACTAACTAAACAAGGAATTGTTTCTATTGTTTTGCATTTGGTGAGATTTGCTTTGTTTTGCCTGAAATGACAACTATTTTAGAGAAAGTTCGACGAGCTGCCAAGAGGATGCATATTCCTTGGCTGTTAGATAAATATCTGTTAAATCCATTTAATCTCCGATGCAGACTTATTCTGAACTTTATTGGTTTTTAGTCTGTCTAACCAATTTATTGATAAGAGTGGAGTATTAAAATAGCCTACTATTAGGATCTACCTGTTATTTTATGTCCATTATTATTTGTTTATATAATATCAGGGGCCTAAGATTCAATGTATTTCAATTGTTAATCTTCTTCATGAATTCTTGTCTTTGTGAATATGAGGTGGCCTTCTTTCCTACTTCTGATTACTCTGATTTGAAATGACTTTGTCAGGTTGTAACTGTTATACGAGCTTATTCAGACATCTATTTGCTTCATAAATTCTCTTCCATCCTTTGATTTTCAACCTGGGTCTTGCCAATTGAGGTATTTTCTTAGGGACAAAAGATAGTTGGATCTCATCTTTTAAATGTAATCATCTGTATCTGTGTCTTTAAATTGTAGAGTGAAGGCCATTTAAATTTGAGGTTAATGAGAGCTTTGCTGATTCCCGCAATTTTCTCACTGATTGGATTATTTTTTTCTCTTTTTCATCTCTATGAAAGTTTTGCTGGTTTATTGTGTTGGACATGATGAATTCTTTCTTCATTTTCTTTGGTTTATCTGTTACTCCCAAGAAATTTATTCTTTGCTGCTTCCCTGACTTGACATTCTTTTCACGATTCCCTTAAATATCTTGTGCGGTGTTGCCTTCGTGGTTATGCATTGCTTTAGTTTGCTCTTGAACTGCCCTATCTCTCTGTCAAATTTGAAAGATAATTTTACTGAATGTAGCACTTTTGGTTGAATGTTACCTCCTATTTTCAGGCCTTAAGATATATGTTTTCTTGTGTTTAAAACAGTTATTTAAATTTAAAATTAAATTTAAAATTTTAAATTAAATTTTTAATTATATGTTGTGTATGTGTCTGTTGTATGGATATGTGCTCATGGAAGCCAAAATACTCAGATCCCCTGGAGCTAGAGTTTGGGTGATTGTGAGCCACACTATGTGGGTACCAAGATTCAAACTCTGGTCCTCCATAAGAGTGGTTTATGCTCTGAGCCATTAAATTTTTTTTCTAGCACTTGTTTCCCTGGCTTTAAGTTTTTTTTAGGAGATCTGATAGGATTTTTAAACATTTCTTTCTATGATTTTGTAACTATATGAGAGGGGTTGGGGTATGTGCATGTGAGTGCAGTCACCTGGGGAAGCCAAAGATATTGGATCACCTTGGATCTGGATATAGGAATTTATGATCTACCTGATGTACATATTGGAAGCTGCCTGATATGGGTGCTGGGGACCAAACTTAGGTTTTCTTCAAGAGTAATATGAGCTCTTAGCCTCTCAGCCATCTCTCCAGCCTCAAGTATTCTGATATGTTTATTTAATAAGTGGGGTGGGATTTTTCTCTTACAGTTTATAATACTGTTCCCCTGTTGTATATGATATATTTTTGTCTTCTTGACTATGATGTGTCACAAAATGGTTCTTCTCTGGTCATGTCTATTTAGGGTTCTAAATGCCTCTTTAGGTGTTATGGAAGTCCATTTATTTCCATAGATTTGGAGCATATTCTGGCATAATACTGTTGACTAGGTTTTTTGAGACTCTACTACTTAATCTCAGCTATCTATTCTAGTCCACATTTTTTTTGAGATGGTGTTCTACTATGTAGCCTAGGATGACCACAAACTTGATATCCTGCTACCTCAGCCATCCAAGGAGCTGAGAACATAACAGTACTCTACCACACCCTGGTTACCCCCAAGAATTCTTATGACCTGTCACTTGATCATATCATTGTTTTCTTGAAAGTTGTAATCATGCTCATTTTTTCTTTATTGCTATTAGAATGTAGCATGTTTTTAATTTTGTGTTCTATCCTGGATCATCTTTCTTTTGCTTGGTCTTGTGAATGGCAATGTGCTTCACTGTGTTTTTATTTGACTTTATATCTCTACTTCCAACATTTCTATTTTTTTCTTTTTCAAATATAAATTCCCTTGCTGAATTTCTCATGCTTGTTGCTGAATTTCCCATCAATTTTCTTATGAATGTCACTTGTTTGTATAATCTTTGAAGCTACTGATTATTGTTCCAAATGAAACTTTTTAATTGCTCATCTACCCATTTCTATAGCTTTGAAATTAGTAATTGAGGAGTTACACACATTTGAGTGAGTTTTGCTGCCTGCTTTTTTGTGTATTCCTCGGGTTTTTTTCTTGCTACTTGAGGAACTGCTGGCTTTATACCTCTTCCATTTTTATTTGAGGATCTTCCTAATGAGCATCCTACTCTTAGAAGCTCAATCCCTACTACTGCTTATCCAACTGCTCTTTGCTGAGGCTCCTTCCTTCTTCAGCCTCTGGGTAGCTGGAACTGTAAGGCTTGTTCCCCTTGGGCAATCAATTTTCTGTTTCTCCAGTTTTCAGCTATCCCATCATTCATTCTGTAAGTGACCCCTGCCCTTCCTCTCTTTCTTACTTTGGAAAATTATCTGTTCTTTCTCATGCTAACTATTCTTTCCTTCACTGCATCATGGAGGCAATGTCTTATCCATTGGAATATCTTTACTTTGGTATATATGAGGAAGACAGGTTAAATAAGTTAAACATAGAGACCTGGTCATGCTTAGCTGGGCTTTATTGATGCTTTGAAGTAACATCACTTTAGTTTGTTTTTATTTTTTATTTTTAATCTGATGTATTTTTCTACCATATCTTTGTGATTCAATCAGAGAATGTTATCAATATATTTCAGTTATTTTTAATTTATTGGTTGGTATCTATATACAAACAATTGTAAATGTCTCATGAGAATTTAGAGTCTAATTTTTTCAATGTCTTTATATTATCAAAGTTAATATAATTTGAAAAAAATGTATTGATTATATGATTTAAATATTTTTACAATGTATTTGTTTGGTGTACTTTCTTAAGACATTTCTTAGAGAAATGTCTTTGAAGCTTTTTAATCTATAGTATATTATCACCTTCTTTTCCTTTTGAGTCTTGTTACATTGTTCCTGGAAGACAAGGCCTCCCCTTTACAAGTGAGGTGAAACCACACCAGAAACACTGGTGCTGTTGTTATCCTGCCTCTTTCCTAGTATTTTGTCTAGGAAAGCAGGCCTTTGTTGCTGCCCCTTCCCCACATTGATCCCATTTGCACCAAGTAATAGTTCCTTGTTTCTGACTTTTATAGGATTCAGCTAAAAATATATGTAACAAAAAAGAATTCCTAGGAGACTCCCTAAAGTGTCATTCATGAATGATAGATCTTGTGCCATTTTCTTTAAAATTTGTAGTGTCACTCATTTGCATGCACAGTACCTGGCCCTTTTACCTTTGCTTAAAAGTAGGAAATAGAGTAGGCACCTGGGAAGTCCCACAGCTCTCAGAGGCTTCTGCAAAATTTGGGAACCCATGGTGTAGCCAGATATGACCCCAAGTTAGCCCACATGTACAAAGAAGCTCCAGTAAAAGCTGCTGAACCTAGATGCAGAATAATCCTGAAGCTAGGCAAAGCCAGCTTGAGGAGTTTGGGGAGTTCCACATCTTTCGAGCTTGGAATGAAATTGTGGATTCAGGGTGGGAACTGAACTTAACTCCAGATAAGACCCATAGGTCCCCAAAAGGACATGAGGAAATCAACTGGTACTTAGCAGGAATCTTCATCCTCAGCTTTCATAGTGCTGGAGGTTTCCAAACACACTACCAGCAAAGAAAGGTCATGAACAGTCTTCACTAGCTGTAACATTGGAAGCTAAAATAATGACTGGCCTGGCAAGATATGCCCACTGATGCAGTAGTGGTACAAACGCTATGACAGTAGCATACCACTTTCTGACCAGATTTAAAGCCTTCTCCACATGATGAAACCCATGCTCAGTATGGTTAACTGAACCAAAAACCCATAGCTGGCTAGGTCATAATAGTCTGATAAATGGACAGAGGAACAAACTGCCCCCTTAGTTCTCATCTTTATACCCATAAATTAATACATCTCTCTACTCATCCAGAATAGCTTCTTTTTACAGTAGATGATGATTAATGCAGAGACCCACAAGCAGCCATTATGCAGCAGATAAGAGACTGTGGAGGGCTCAGCACTAAACGGTACATGTACATCACACTCTATCCCACCAAAGCTTGGATATCATCATGGATGAGGGGGGTAAATGATTTTAGGAGCCAGAGGGAGTGGGTGTCTGCCATGAAATAGTATTTGCTGGACATTCCAGCACCATTGCTCACAATTAAGTTATGGCATCTAGGACTACATGTACAATACCTACACAAGGATAGATAGGTCATGAAATCCACCCAGCATGGATAGATAGGTCATGAAATTCACCTCTAGCTGAAGAGCTACTGACACCTGATGGCTACTTGGACAGGGACAATCGTATTTCTTTAGTAATGGGTCCTCTAAGAGGCGGCCCATGGTCCAGTAGGTTGTCCGTGTACATTCAAGTGTTTCTAAGCAGGTTCACTGATTTAAAAACAATAAAGAAAGAAGACATGAAATTGGAATGGAATAGTGGGGGGGGATAGAAGAGAAATTACAGTGTAGGGAATGGGGATGGATTTATTGAAACACATTATATGCTTATAAGAATAATGAAATATTTAAATAAAGAATGGGAAATCATACATTTGTTCCACCTTAAATAATACATTTACTCCTTACCCTTAGTCTTTCTGTACAATATTTTAAAAATATTTCTGTCATTTCAGCTATTAAAAGAAGACAATAAAGAGGAAAGATAAATGCCTGTATTTAATCTTCCATGGTTAACTCTTAGTTCCATTAATACATTTGCTAATATTAGATCACTCACACATTCCTGAAATAAACCATAACTGTCCATACTATATCACTCTGTTTTAATTTATGTGAACTTGTCAATATAACTTTCATCATTACTTCTTTCACAGAGCATAATTATGAAGTTAGAGGGGCATTTAACAGTTTCACTGAGCTTTCACTGTCTTTCTGAATGTTCACTCTTCTTCCCCAAAGATTTTCCCCTTAATTTCTTTTCTCTTTTTGGTGAGACTTTCTTAGCAGAGAACTCGTTAAATTTCTGTTAATTTGGCAATGGTGTTGACTTTGCTTCACTTCACTATGGAGTATTACTTTGTAAGCAGACTTCTTGGTTGACCATAATAGTTTCTCATGGTGGCGGTGTGATGATAGAAGCTCAGGACTTGGCTTTGTTTTTATGAAGCTGATATATCTGTCATTGTTCTTTCACTGTGTCTTTCCTTGGATTTCTTTAGCCTTGTCTTACTTAGAATTTTCTCAGATTCATGGAAATCTGTTTCATTCCCATAGCTGCCTTTATGATTTGTCTCTCAAGTGTCTTTCCAGGTGTCCTGGGGCAATTCAATGGACTATCCACTTTACAGAAGCTCTGTGCATGCTGCAGGCAGGATGTTAGGAGACAGCACCCACGGGGAAATGGTTTGTTTTCTCCTCACTGTATTGTACTAGGGATTGATCTTTCAAGAACAAATTACTCTATAGTAAGGCACTCCATCCCATAAATAAGACACATCCAGACTAATAGATGGGCAAATCACAACACAGAAACATGACACATGAAAAATCAAGGCAATGTGAGTCCTCATGATGACTCCTTAACTATGAAACTCACACATACTGAAATAGATAAAGTAACAGAGGAAGATTTCAAGAGTTGTCTAGTAAAAAAAATAATCAGTAACTTGAAAAAACATACAATGAAGTAGATGAATTCAACCCAGGATCAGGAGCAGAAAGTCAGCAACATAGAATAGTCAACAGAGTAGATGAGAAAATAGCAACATGTGAGAGAAATTCAGGAAGGCAATCCAGAATTTAAAAGGAAGAAAAGAAATGTTACATATGAAAGGCTCAATGAACTAATTAAGAAAATAAGAACTGTCACCAAAAGACTTGACCAAGCAAAAGAAAAAACACAGAGATGAAGAAGACTATGCCAGTCAAACATCAAGAGGGATAGAAAATGAATAAGCTAATTATAATAACGAAGAACTCCTAAACAGCCAAGAATTTTCCTAAATCTGGGGAAAGGAATTAGCATTAAAATGTAAGAGGCACTTAGAATCCCAAATATACATGAAGAATCTACCACTTATCCATTAGAGTCAAGACATCAAAAATAAAAAGCAAAGAAACAATACTACAAGCTGTGAAGCTGCGAGGAAAGCTGATAACATGGCTCCTCAGGAAAGGACACTTGCTTCCAAATCCTGAGTTTAATCTCTAGAACTCTTATTGTAGAAAGGGAACTGACTTTTGTAAATCGATCGGTGACCTCCAAGAATTTACCCACCCAGATACAAATAAACAGCTCCCAAACAAGGTTGCTAGATCCATCTTTTAAAGTAGTTATAGAGAAAATGGTCCTTCAAGACAAGCGTAAAGTAAGGCAATCGATGACTACCAACTCAACACTGCCCATATTCAAAGAAATAATGAACACGAAGGAGGAAGAAAATGGTATTAACTAGGACAGAGCAGGAGTAAGTAAATTTTAGGAGAGGACTCCATGAACAAAGGGGAACCAGAAAGGCATCTATTGTATTCCATATCATAAACCAGCAAAGCCCTGATATGAACAGGTGAGAAACAGAAGAAAACAATCACTTAACCTGAAAAACAATACCAAATTACAATAATGGAAAAAAAAACTTGTTAATAAAAATTTTAAATGTAGATGGCCTCAACTCACCAATAAAGAGATGAAGACAGACTCACTGACTGGATTCAAAACAAATTGTCTCTTTTCTCTGAGAAACATACCTCATTGTTAAGTCACCAAAGATTGAGAGTCAAAGAATGAAAACAATCTACCAAGCCAACAGAGGTTAAATGCAAGCTGGTATAATTATCCTAATATCTGAGAAATTAGAAGATTTCAATTAAAAAATTAGAAGAGATAAATAAGGCTACTATACATTAATCAAGGGAATGATTCATCAAGAAGATGTAGGAATAGTAAATGTGCATGTTGTGAATGTTGGGCTCCCAATTTCATAAAACAAAAGCAAATGCACACAAAAGAACTAAGAGGCCCTGGTGTTATTACAATAGGTGATTTCAGAATCTCCTCTCATCTCTATATAGGTCAAGAGACTGAAAACCAAAGAACTTCCAGTGCTAAACTACAATATAGATTAAATGTCCCCAACAGATACATATTGGATATTCCTTCCATTAGATATAACATATATGTTTTCTCAGCATCTTATAGAATCTTCGGTAAAAATAGATCACATTTTGGGCCATAAATAAATTCTTATCAAATACAAAAGAATTAAGATAATTTATTGTATCTTATCAGATCTTACCAAAATAAAACTACAAACCAATAGCAAGAAAATCTACAAAAACTGAGCAATACACTCCAGAAGAACCAGTAGATTGTTGCATTCATTGTTTTTCTATTGCTGTGTAGATACACCATGGTCAAAGCAACTCATAAAAGAAAGTGATTAACTGAGGGCTTTCTTACAGTTCCAGAGGGTAAGTCCATGGCCATCATGGCCAATAGCATGACAAACAGATAGGGAGGCATGATGCTGGAGCAGAGTAGTAACTAAAAGCTTACAATTGACCACAAGCCCAAGGCAGTGGGTGTGGATTTTTGAAACCTCAAAGATCACCCCCAGTGACACACCTCCTCCAACAAGACCATATCTCTTAATCCTTACTAAACAGTACCACCAGCTGGTACCAAGTATTCAAATATGTAAGCCTATGTGGGCAATTCTTATTCAAACTATCACAGTTGTTAAGGGGGGGTCGTAAATTGTTAGAATCAAATGAAAATAAAAGAACAAAGTATCAAAACCCTCAGGATCCACTTAAAGGAGTAAAGTTTGTATATATGAGTATTTACATTTAAAAAATCAGAGTGAGCTCAACCAAATACCTAATGATAAACCTCATGGTCGCAGGAAAAAGGAACAACTCAAACACTAAAGAAACAGCCAAGAGTGCATCAGAGATTAATGAAATGAAGATTAAAAAGGTTAATATAAAGAATCAAAAAAGTTTAGGTATTGATTGAAAAATACCTAAACAAACTAACCAAATTCAAGAAAAAAAAAAAAGACTCAGATTAACCAAATAAGGGACGAAAAGGAGGAAGTTACTACAGATTATGATAAAATCTGTAAAAACATTAGGAACACTTTGCAAACATATGTATGAAAACAACTGGAAAATATAGATAAAATGGATAAATTCCTACACACATAGGACCTACTAAAAATAAATCAGGAAGATATAAACAAACATATCTGTAATAATCAAGATTGAAACTGTAATTTTAAAAACTTCTCAACAAAGAAGAGCCCAGAACCATATGCATTAACTGCCAAATTTTACCAAGCCTGTAAAGAGCCTAATGCCAATGCTGTCCCATGAAACAGAAAGGAAAGAAACAATGGTGCATTCATCCCATAAATCCTGCATTACTCTGAGAAGCCCACAGCAACCAAAAAGAAACCATAAACCAGCTTCCCTGATGAACATAGATGCAAAAAAAATTTAATAGAGTTCTAGCAAAGAGAATTCAAGGACACTAAGGAAACCACATTCCATGACCGAATTGGTTTCATTCCAGGGGTGCAAATTTTGGTGCAACATATGCAAATCCACAAATGTAATGCAGAACCTACATATACTTAAGAATGGAAATTACAATGGTTATCTCAATTGATGTAGAAAAGCCATTGATAAAGTTCAACAGCCTCTCATGATAAAAATCCCTAAGTAAAGTAGGGACAGAAGGAACACAACTCAAGAGAACACAGCAAATCTATAACTAGCATTATACTAAACAGGGGGGGGGGAGATTGACAGTAAAATATGAACTGAGAAAAACGTTCTCAGGCTCTCTGGTCATCCAGTACAGTGCCCCAAATCTTAGCTAGAAAAATAAAAAAGAAAACTAAATGAAACACACACAAATAGAAAAGGAAGAACTAAAATAACCTTCATTTGCAGACGATATTATTCTTTATTTAAAAGACCCTGAAGACTTTACCAGAGCAATCCATGTTATTTATAACAATTGTTATAACTAACAATTGCTATTTACAATAATAAAAAATGCTTACTGCAAAGTGGTAGGATACAAAGTCAACATGGAAAAATAAGTAGCAACATGTGTATCAGGACTCTTTCTACGAGAGTTGTACACTGATCGGAAGTACTGGGTCACAGAATTGAAAGAACTCAAAATCACAATTTGGCATCAAAGATGTAAATGGTCCTGGAGATGTTTAACTATTAATAAGGAAATCATCACCTAAGCAAAATCTCAAAAATTTAGAATTTTCATTATATCCCTGGATTCACATATAAAATGAAGCTTTTTAAAAGATAAACATATAATATGAAATATATTTATAAGTATAAAGTAGTTGATGTTTTCAGATTTAATGCTATGTAGTAACAAAACCCAACATTATAGTTACTGAGTCCAGAAATGAAACTAAGAAAACATTTTTGCTAGCATATATTAAAAAGCTCTAAGTATTTGGCAGTCTTAATATTTATTCATTTAATAGCTGGTAATATTCTTTTTGGTATATGAGGTGCCTTCACTAGAGACAAGAACATGTGTGATTTCTAAGTCAGCAGAGATTGAAAAGTAAGAGTGGCCAAGTCCCTATTGCCAAATATATAAAGCAAAGAACAGCCATGAACCAAGAAGAATGTAGTCATGAGGCAAGATCACTGAGGTACAGCCAGAAGAGCATTTGAGCCAAGCCAAATAAATAGTAAGAATTCCTCTTCTGGAAAAAAAGAAGCAAATAATTAGACAAAGGAATCTATTAAAATTATAATGCTTATCAAGGTATATTACATACAGTGAAGAGTCAATATGCAGTCTGATCACTGCCATGTATTGCCTGATGACCCGGTGAATTATATTTAACATACCTGGGTTCATAGGGCTTCACATATAAGGCAGGAATGATGCTTTCCTTGTATCTTACAACACGATGTGAGTATGGCCATTTATTGTGATGCTGAATCTCATACAGGATATCTGCTAAATACAACTTCTCTCCATGTCACTAAAAAGAGATTTTCCTTTGAGGTGGTGTTCTGCCTGTCTCCCACGGACAGTCTGGGTGTGGCTTGCCTTTATTTGTTCTTGATTCTGTGATTACTTAGTCTGAAATACCATGCCTAAAGTATATTGCAGAAAACATAGGTCAACTTTTGGTCCTCGGATCTCTTTTATGATATTATCTTAGATATAAGGTCTTATGTTAATAATTTTGTAGTTTTGTTGGCTATGAAATTGTCATGGTTTTATTTTATTTTCTCTCTGTACAGACTTTGGAGTGATTTTCTAGGTTTAATCTCCAGGACAACAACTCTGTCTTCATATATTTAGATTCTGAATTTTAATGTAACCACAGAATTTCTCAGTTTAGTAGACTATGTATTTCCTTTTTAAAAGCTCCCTTAGTCATTTATTGTATTTCATATTGGTTTTTCTCATATTGGTTTTTCTTCCTTCAATATTTTATACATCTTCAAATATTCAGAATTGTCTTATTTGTATGTGGTATATGTGGGTATATATATGCTTGTCCATATGCACATACATGCAGAAGCCAGAGGTCAATGTAGATTGTCATTCTTTATCACTCCTCACCTTACCTTTGAGGTCTCTCACTCAACCTAGAGCATGCTTTCCAAGATAGACTGGCTAGCCAGTGAGTAGCTGGGATCTGCCTCTCTCCTTTTCCCAGTGCTATTGTCATATGTGTGCACCATAGCACCTCCAAGGAACTCAGGTCCTCATGCTTGTGCAGCAAGCACTTTGCCTATAAGCCTTGTCACCAGCCCCAGAAACATTTTTATAGTGAATGACCTCATATATCAAGACATAGACTGTGTAATTACCGTTATCCCTTAAAGAAAAACCCAGTTACTACTTTATCAAACATCCCGAATCCACTTTTTACTCTTTGTTTCTTGATATGTTACAGTTTAAGCTGCACTTTGCTTCCAGCTAAGATACTGTAACAAGAACCGGATTCACTTAATTGTTTGAAATAATAAGAAAAGACTATTATGTTTCATGATGCATGAAACAACAGTTTCCACAGTATGTGTAACTGTATTCTCAATATCTAAGTTTGATTCAGTCTGGAAAGCAAGGACAGCTCTTCCAAGCTTGGTGTGTAGCTCAGAGGTGGACTGATTGACTAGCAAACTGAGGCCCCAGGTTCCATCATCAGTGCAGAGAATGGGTGGTGCATGTCTGCTCAGATTGACAAAGATGGCCACCATTATTCTATTTATTTGGTTCTTGTATTTAATTAAAAACTTAATAATGAAATATGTGAGCTATATACTTTTCTGTAGCATTACCAGCACTAGTAACTATTCTCAGGGGCTGCTGAACTGTTGTGTACTCCATATATCTCACAGACCTAATGAAATGCCTTTTCTGCATTTGAGTCCTAATTGTAAGAGCTTAGGGATCACCAATGTTTTACAGAAATGTTGTTCCAGGTTCTCTAGGCAGAGATCTTCTACAGTCAATGGCTCCTCCAAAAATAGTGGCAGCATTTAGAACCATAGGCTTCATTTTCCCTCCCTCTTCTCTTTCTTCCTTACTCCTCCCTAGCTTCATCCTCCAATGAGTTGAGTAAAAGATTTTTTGGCAAAGGAGCAGCATTTTGCAAGCCATTAAGAGTTAAGTGTCTAAGAAGTTCATTGATAATGCTTCTATAGATTATTTCATTACAGGAAGATCATGTGGTTACAGCAGCTACTTAGAAACTAATTCTTTTAAAAACAAACCAGGAAGAATGAAAACACTTGTTTTTGCTGATAAACAGCAATGTTTCCATTGAGCCCACAAGGAAACTAAAGACAGGGTAAAGCTTGGGACTGCTGCTTTCATTTGTTTTATATATATTTGAACAGTTGTGAATCTCTGTAGTATCCTATATTTGCTTCACAAAGAATATTCTTTGCTGAAGGGTGAGAGATATGCTGTCTATGGGTATAGGAAAAGTATTTAGAATACAGTTAGAAATTATATTGTATCTTAGGGTTTATATTGCTGTGACATCATGACCATAGCAATATAAAGGAAAACATTTAATTAAGGGTGGCTTATAGTTTCAGACGTTTACTCCATTATCATCATGACAAAAAGCAAGGTAGCACAGAGGCAGACGTGGTGCTGGAGAAAAGGCTCAGAATTCTCCATCTGAATCCACAGCCAACAGGAAGTGAACTGTCACACTGGGTATACCTTGAACATACAGGAGCCCTCCGAGCCCTCCACCACAGTGACACACTTCCTCCAACAAGGCTACATCTACTCCAACAAGAGCATACCTCCTAATAATGCCATTACCTATAGCATTCAAATACATGAATCTATGAGGACCACACCTATTCAAACCACACACAGTGCTTTAGGAAAATGGTTGTAGTAGGTTCTCCTCTAGGGTTAGGCCCTCTCCTATCCATGGCCAAGTTTACTGTGCCAGAAATGAGTTCCCTCCTACTGAGTTGGCCTTAAGTTCATTAGACAGCTGTTGGTTAGCCCCACGATAAATGTGCACTATTGCACCCTTGAGAATATCTTGCCATGATAGCTATTGTTGTGGCTTACAGGCTTTCCAGTTGGGTAAGGCTGCTGACTACTTTTCTCCTTTGGCAGCTTGCATAGCACCTTCTGAAACTATGAGACCTAGTCAATCAAGAAACAGACTTCTAAGTTGGTACTGGCTTTGTTCCTCTAAGTTCTGTGTTTGAAACGTGTGATATGTTCAGCAACAGGGTGTTACTTTCAGTTTCTGGAAGGCAACCAGGGACAATGACAATAACCTATATTGATTTGGTGGTCTCTGGAACACCCCTGATCAACAATTTGAATGGAGGAATCCTGTCCTTGCTTGGCACTGGAGTTTTTTGTTCAATAGTCTATGGTATTGGGAGGGGGGCATTATCACTTCATGTGATGAAATTCCATTTAAAATATTATTTATATAAGTATATAATGTGTGTTTTAAGAAAGATTATAACATAGTATGCTCCACAATGGCCTTTTCAAATATCCCCAGTGTTATTTATCCCTCCTCCATCCTTCTCCTGGGTTACTATCCTCCCTCCCCAGCTAAGCCCCAACTATTTTTCCCCTTTACTCCTTCATAGAAACTGTGTTCTACTATGTTCCTCTCTAAAGCTCCTTTTTCCCTCACTCCCCCACCATAGATTCTTTCTTCTTTTCTGTCTTCTGTGGTTACTTCAGGTTTTGTACTCAAGTCTAAGGACTTTGAACTAAAATCCACAAGTAAGAAAGAATTTGCAACATTATATTTCTGGCTCAGTGTTACCTTGGGGTAACACTTTCCAGTTTCACTTACTACCGGAAGGTTTTACTTTTCTGTACAGTTGGGAAGAATTCCATTGTGCATCTGTTCCACTTTTTCAGTATCTACTCATCAGTTAATAGATGCACAGGCTGCTTCCTTTCCCTAAGGATTGTGAATAGAGCAGCCATGAACACAAACAAGCACGCACCTCTATAGTAGGATATTGAGTCCTTTGGGCATATGCCAAGTAGTGAATTAGCTGGATCATATGCTAGATCTACTTCTAGCTTTCTGAGATGTCTCCATACAAATTTCCATAGTGGTTGCACCAGTTTGCAATAGCACCAACAGTGAATAAGGGTTCCCCTTTCCCTGCATCTCCTCCAACAATTGCTGTCAGTTGACTTCTTGACCTTAGCCATTTTGGCTGAAATAAAATGAAGTCTCAAAGTAGTCTTAATTTGCTTTTTCTTTAATTGCTCAGAATGATGAACACTTTAAGATATTGTTAGCCAGTTTTATTTCTGCTTGTGAGAACCCAAAGTTCAGGTCCTTAGCAATTTCTTAACTTTTTATTGTGCTTTAGTTCTTTTTTATATTAAGGAAATTAGTCCTCTATTTGATGGATAGCTAGCAAAGCTTCTGTCTTACTCGGTGGGCTCCCTCTTCAGTCAGTTGATTATTTCCTTAGCTGTTCAGAAGCATTTTAGTTTTATGAGATCTCATGTGTCAATTGTTGGTCTTCATTCATGAATGAATGGAATCCTATTCAGAAAGTCCTTTCCTACACCTATCTTGTAGATAGGCCTGCATTTTCTTTGAAAAGTTTTAGGATTCCAGGTTTCACATTGTGGTATTTCATCCATTTGGAGGTTTTGTGTGTGTGTGTGTGTGTGTGTGTGTGTGTGTGTGTGTGTGTGTGTGTGTGTGTGAAGGATGATAGATACAAGTCTAATTTAATTCTTCTAAATCTGAACATTCAATCTTCCCACACCACCTGTCCTCATTTTGTGTGTGCCTATCTGCTTAACTGTAGGCCAGTCACCTGTTTAACTCTGCATTAGTGAAGCTATTTCGACATGTGAACATCCAATTTTCCTACCACTTCTGGATTAGGACCACAATATGTGAAGAGTTTAGCAACATCAGCACTCTCTCTCTCTTCTCCATTCCTGAGCAATGTACAGAAGGAAATTATTGAGCTGGGGAAATGGGTGAGTCAGTGAAGTGCTTGTCTTGCAAGCATGTGGAATTAAATTTGATCCCCAGAAACCAGGTTAAATAAAACAAAGCACAAAGTCAAGGCTGGTAGTGCTTACTTATAATCCCAGAGCTGGATAGTAGACACAGGTAGATTCCTCGGGTGTCTTGGCCAGCCATTCTCGAAGTTCCAGGCCAATGAGAGACCTGTCTCAAAAATAAGGTGTATGGCATTCCTGAACAACACACTCAAGATAATTCTATGGCACACACACACACACACACACACACACACACGCACGCACGCACGCACGCACGCACGCATGCACGCATGCACGCATGCACGCATGCACACACAGTGGAAATCCATTATTAAAACTGGAGGAATAAATAAACCATATAATTTTACCTAATTTTAAACATTTGTTACTCACCTAAGGACTATCTGTCTAAAAACTGATCATAATGCTTAATCAAACTCAAAGGTACAAAGAAGAGAAATAGAAGTGTCTTAATTCCAACTTGTACAATGTCCTATTCCAGTACTACAAAATGTTCCTGAATATCTCTAGCCAGTGTCTTAAGTCTGCTGCCACTTTGGAATCTAGGGACAGCAAAGCCTTATAGACAGATTATCCCCAAGCAGAGACAATCATCTCTCCAGTGACTTGAGTTATCTCCCTGAGTGGTCAGGATTTCTCAAACAGTGAACAGAACACAGAAAGGAGCCAGAACTGAAATACAATGATCTGACCAAGACTGCTTTGGAATGCACAGCTCTCCTCACCTTGTCCCAACTCCTCCTGTGTTTAAATCTTAAGCTCATGACAGTCCTCAAGACTTTCCATCTACCCCAAAAAAACTCTATTGATTTACACCCTTTTCAATCTTATTTTCACTTGCTTTCCTCGGGGTGAGTGCTCGGATTAGACATGTTGGAACTCTAGAGTCTGGCCTGTGGCCCAGGTTCCAGTTATGTAATCCTCACAATTGCTGTTGTTTCTCAAAGCTCTTTTCTTTTTAATTTTTATTTTTAACTCCTTATTGTGAGGTAGGAAGACTGCAGTTCTTCCCAGGCTCCAGCCAAACATTTTCTTCAGAGAATAATCTTTGTGCAAAGAAAGCTCCAGGTTCCAGGCATTTATCATCATAGTCAATTTTCCCCTTTTCCTACTTAAACTACCAGGGAATCTTCAGCTGTTCCCCTTGAGAACTGAGTGGCACTTTCAGAGGGGAAATCCAGAAACATGTGGGCCATCTTCCAAGACTGAGTGCTTCAGAATTCTCTCCCCCCAAGCTAGTCCTCCAGCAGTTCTTTCAAATATGATGGAAGTATTCCAAGAGTTTATAGCTCTGTCAGATAAAAAGAAGGAATCTGGGTAGAGAGATGCCTTTTGCTCTAGGACTCTGTTGACATCTCCCGTACCTGAGAGTCAAGAATATCATCAAAACTAACAAGATCAAGGTTCTCTGCAGATGCAGTACTCCATTCTCTACGTGACGTCTCTATAATCAGCACAACCACTGTATTTGCTCAGGACCAGAAAGGTATTTGACCTTTCAGTTGACCCACCCACAGCACTTGTCTCTCATCTCTAAACCTGAACATCCTCCCTCACAAACAACCTTAAATTTCCATGAAGAAAGAAAATTCCTGATATCAGAAAATTAAGTTAGCCCATTTGTATTTTTACTTGAATTTTAAACTGTGTAATCATTGAAGCTGCTTATTCATTACACTTTCTAAGCAGTGTAACATTAAAGGCTAGAAATCACAAAGTGGCCATTAAGACACTTGGTCACTGTGGTGGTATGGAAAAAAAAGGCCCCCAAAGGGAGTGGCACTATTTGGAGGTGTGACTTTGTTGGAGTAGGTCTGACATTGTCAGAGGAAGTGTGTCACTGTGGGAGGTGGGCTTTGAGGTCTCCTATGCTCAAGCTCTACTCAGTGTGACACACAGTTGCTTCCTATTGTAGGAACTCCTGATGTAGAACTCTCAGCTCCTTCTCCAGCACCATGTCTGCCTGCATACTGCTGTGTTTCTTGTCATGATGATTATGGACTCAACCTCTGAAACTGTAAGTTAGCCCCAGTTAAATATTTTCCTTTATAAGAGTTTCCATGGTCATGGTGTCTCTTCACAGCAATAGAAACCCTAACTAAGACAGTCACTTCACCCCCTTCTCCATTTCATAGTATTATCCCTATCTCTGTGTAATAACACGATTCTGCTGCATCCTGACTCGGTCTCAAATTGTTTTCTGCAGCATAAGTGAGTTCTTTGCTTCACCTGGGTGGAGGTCCCTGACCTGAAACTTCAGGTGGCAGATCTAGGCTGTGACACCCCTGCCAGCTCTGAGCACCCTGCAACATAAGCCCACCAAGCATGCCTCTACACACTGTGATCCTCAGGATCTCCATACTTCTGGAAGTGGTTTTCTCTGTGGCCATAGGGGTTTGATAGCCTGGCCCCCAAAAGCTGCTAATATTAGAATGTTCAGATTTTTGTTGGTGGACACAGCAAGAATTCCTTTCAAGTTCCTTTATACTTCATTGCCAAAATCAGAAGCAGTATATTGCTTAATTAAAGCCAATGTGTAAATTGGCTATGCACTCTTAAAATAACTTCCATACATTTTGTATCTTAGTGTAAACTCAGGTTGAGTTCATAATTAAAATTTTAATATAAGGGCTGGGAAAACAGCACAGTCAGTAAAGTGCTTGCTGTTCAAGTGTGAAGACTTGAGCTTAGCTCCCCCTTACCTATGTTTAAATAACAAGTTAAGCATGGTGCTGTGCAAGCATAAACCTAGTTCTAGGAAGTGGAGGCAGGTGGACCCCTCAAGCTTGCCTAGCCAGCGGCCCAGCCCACCTGATGACTTCCAGACCAGGGAAAAACCGCTTTCTCAAAAACACCCAAAATAAATAAATCCATGAAACAAGACAGACAGTGTCCAAAGAATGACATCCAATGTCCATATCTGGCCTTTACAAACACATGTACTTATGTGTTTGGTTCCCCTACTCACTCCTAACATGTGTATCCATATAAACACACATAAACACTTACACTGCAAAGTGTGTGTGTGAGAGAGTGTGAGTTTGTGTGTGTGTGTATGTGTGTGAGTGTGTGTGTGTGTACAACTATGTAGGCATGTATGTGTATGAGCACACTTGCACATACATGCATGTACACATGGAGGCCAAAAGTTAACACTGGTGTCTTCTTTAGTCCTTTTCTGCTTTATTTACTGAAGCAGGGTCCCTTGGAGAGCCCAGCCCTCACAATTCAGCGAGTTGAGCAGGCCAGCTTGCCCAAGGGAGGATCTCCTGTCTCTGCCCCCCAGCCACTGGAATGGTGGCAGATATGCCTGCACGGCCACCTTTGACACCGCCACCTGTTCAAACTCTGGCCCTTACCATCCAACAAGCAAGTGTGGAGTTCACTGAGCTGTCTCTTCAGCTGCCAGTGCTTTATGATACGAAACATGGACTCACTGAGAGCTACTATTATGTTTTGGGGTGTAATAACAAAAAAAGAGCTTTCAAAAATATCCTATGTCAACCTGATTAGTATCACTGCAGCACTCTTAGTTTTGTAGTGCAGTGAGTTAAGCATGATCAAACTTTAAAGATCATATTATGGGTCATAATTTAAAGACAGCAAATATAGTGCAAAATATTATATACTAAAAACCAATATTAACAATGCACATATTGCTCCTTCTTATATAATCTTACCATTATTTGTTTTTAAATTATAGGGATAATAACTTCATTGTGGCAAGGTAAGCAGGTAATTACCCTCATTTCTAACACAAACTAGTACTTTATTATTATTTTTTGCAATGTACACTTTCAAACAAACTTTTTCTTTGACATTTATTGTTAGACAGGGTCCCATGTAACCCAGACTGTCTTCACACTTGTTATGTAGTGGAAGATAATTTTGAATTCCAGATCTTCCTACCTCCACCTTACTGGTACTAGGGTAATAGTCTTGCATTACTATGCCTGATAAAACTATTCTTTTTTTTTTTTTTCTTGTGGTGCACGCCTTTAATCCCAGCACTAGGGAGGAAGAACCAGGCAGATCTCTGTGAGTTCAAGGCCAGCCTGGTCTACAGAGTGAGATCCAGGACAGGTTAAAAAACTGCACAGAGAAACCCTGTCTTGAAAAAAAAAATCTGACTACTAAAAACTCGTGGTAAATCTACACAAGAACTATTTACTTTTAATAGGAAAAGATTTCAGTTTTATATCTAAGTTCTCTCCCTTTCACGGTTAGCTTTAAGCAGTAGTGACTAGAAAGGAGACAGAGAATCACATATTAACTCCTCTGGTAAAAGACTTTCAGCCATGAACTTTAGTAACTAAAAGAAAAAGTAATAAATTAATTAACAAATAAAATAAAAGATGACTCTACTAAACCATTCTAAAAATGTCTTACATTATTCTTTTAAAAAATAATGGTGGAGCCGGGCGGTGGTGGCGCACGCCTTTAATCCCAGCACTCGGGAGGCAGAGCCAGGCGGATCGCTGTGAGTTCGAGGCCAGCCTGGGCTACCAAGTGAGCTCCAGGAAAGGCGCAAAACTACGCAGAGAAACCCTGTCTCGAAAAACCTAAAAAAAAAAAATAATGGTGGTCTTTTCCATTGTTTGTTTCAGAGAGGGGTAAATACTTATTTTCCATGCTTTAAATGAGACAAAAGAAAGTGAAAAAATGTACATGTAGAATAAATGATACAATTGAAAAATATGAAATACACATGTATGGAAAAATCACAATGACCTTATAATTAACATTTTAGAAATAATGATAATTAAATCTGAAAGCACCTATTCTCTTAATGTTTCTTTTCTAAATGAAAGCTCTCTTATTCAGAACACAATAAAAGTTGATGTATGCTAAGAAATTGAAAAAACTAATTTGCTTTACACTTTTTTACATTTCTTTAAAACTTCAGTTTGGTAGCTTCAAAAAAAAAAAGATTTAACATTTCATCCAGAAAAATTCATCTTTATTATTTAAAAAAAATTGTAATCATACTACAGTTACATTATGTTCTGATTCCCATTCCTCTCACCAAACCTTCCCATGAACCTGGCTTGTTCTCTTTCAAATTCATGGCCTTTTTCTTTGTTGTTTCACATACACACTCATACACACATACACTAAAACACACCCCTTCCTAAATATATAAACACAACCTGCTCAGCCTGTATAATCATATATATATATATATATATATATGTATATATATACACATATATATATAACTATATATTTAATGGATATAAAATATTATATATATGCACATTGATAAAACTATTCTTAATAAAATGGGATATTATGGGGAATATAGGATTTCATAGCTTGTTTCATAGCAAACTAAGCAATATAATATTATCAATTTCCAAAAATTGATATGCCTCAAAATCATTATTGATACTTAAATAGCAATTTATATATAATATACTTTGATAACTTCTTGTGATTGGCTATATAATTAATTTCTTCCCTACAACCACCACACCAGGATGTTTGTTTTTGTTGCTGTTTGTTGTATGTTGAGGCAAAGCTCCCTGTGTGGCTCTGGCTGGCCTCTAATTTGCAGCCCCCAAGTGCTGGTTGAAGGGATGGATGCCACCATGATGCCATCAATTGTAAAGCATTCCTTTTGTCTTGTTTCCTTAGGATGAAGTGTTGCAGGAATCTTAAAAGTTCTTATTAATAAAATCAAACCTGAGGCGAGTTATTGGGGTCCATGCTGGTAGATCAGAGAGACAGAACAAGCCACAGCTATCTCACCACGCCGGATCCTCAGCTGGTCTTGTCTCCTCAGACTGGAGGCCTCTGAGTCCTTATCCGGAATGGGTCCCAGCTGAACTGTGTTGCTCCATAGCCTGAATGCTTAACCAGCCAAATGCTTAACCAGCCAAAATGCTTCTAGTTTCTGGTCCTCACGCCATATATATATATATATATATATATATATATATCTTTCTGCTTTCTACCACCACTCCCTGGGATTAAAGGCTGGCTTTCTGGGATTAAAGGCGTATGTCACCATGCTTGGCTATTTCCAATGTGGCCTTGAACTCACAGAGATCCAGAGGGACACTTTTTAATCAATATGTAGTCTGACAGGATTCAATTGCTATTTCATTTATTTTATTTTACTTTTACTTTGTTGAAGAAGAGTCTCACTGTAAGTCCAATGCTGGCTTTAAATGTCTGACTTCCTACCTCTGCTGCCTACATCCTGAAACTGTAGGCAGGCACCACCACACTCTCCCAATCATCATTTTAACTTGGTTTTCATTATTATGTTTCTAATATTTATTCATTTATCATTACATATTTATTTTATAACATTCATATGCTCCTCATATTTGACTTTTATTCCCTTTGTTATTTGTTATTCATTTGCTCATGTTTCTGTGACACATTTGTATTTCCTTTTATTGATTTGCAAGAACCTTTTTATTAAAGACAAGTAAATATTTGTCATAACTATTTTAAATTATTTATGGGATCAAGCATTAGCATTTGTCACATGAGTCTTTCATCGCTAGCACTTTAATCATTTTTCTTCACATAGCATCTCCCCCCGATGTATGAAGGACCTGCGGTGGCTGTGCTGGCCACACATCAAGGACACAAGTGTCAGGAGTGGAGCGGTACTGGACAGGGCACTGAGTGGCTGCCTCTCTTCCTCTGGGAATCTCAGGCTTACTCTGAACCTGAGAATCTTAAATATTTATATCCATGTTCTTGTGATGCTACTTGTCAGAGGAAGTTAATTACAACCATCTGGTGTAGCTCAAGTTTTCCTGCCTTGCCCACAGTCAGGACAAATCTTTGTCACCCGCCAGTCCCACAGCCGCTCAGACCCAACCAAGTAAACACAGAGACTTATATTGCTTACAAACTGTATGGCCATGGCAGGCTTCTTGCTAATTGTTCTTATAGCTTATATTAATCCATTTCCATAAATCTATACCTTGCCACGTGGCTCATGGCTTACCGGCATCTTCACATGCTGCTTGTCCTGACGGAGGCTGGCAGTGACTCCTTCTGCCTTCCTGTTCTCTCTTTTCTGCTCTCTGTTAGTCCCACCTATACTTCCAGCCTAGCCACTGGCCAATCAGTGTTTTATTTAGTGACCAATCAGAGCAACACATTTGCCATACAGAGCATCCCACAGCAATCTGGTCTTTCATACTATGAATTTTGTTCAAATGAAAATGTATATATGTCATTTTCTTTATGACCATTATATGAGTTCTTTGCTATTATTTTAATTATTCTTTGATATTTGGATAATTGTGGGCCTTATTTCTAAGATCAATAATTGTCTTAAACTGAAGAAATAGAGACCTTAGAAATGAGCAATATTAAACCTTCTGTTTTATGTTCTAATTCCTGATTTATTTCTCTGATAACATTAATAAGATGTCATACTGTAAATAACAATGATCAACAGCAATGGAAGAGAAATTTCACAAATTCACAAAATTGTTGACAGACACTACTACAATTCTCTCAGAATAAATAAGAATATATTTGAATACCACCTGTAAGTGGTATCATGCATGTGGTCTAAACGGGGGTTTTGCATTCAGATAAGTGATAGACACTATATTGTGCAGACGGAAAAATTTACACAACTTTCAAATGCAGAAAACAACTTACACTGACTGGTGTACACAGAACACTAACCACAAAAGATGCCAGAATAGCTCTTCATCACCAAGACAAATGCAAAACGTATCCAGAAAGAAAGAAGAAAGGAAAACAGAAAAATTGCTCCTCAAAAGATGCTTATTTATACAAAAGCTGTTGCCTTGAATCAGCTTATTAAACAATAACAAATGATGAAATTTGGAAAATATTCAAGTCAATACACTAGAAATACAAAAAAAATTAAAATTAATGAGAAAAGAAGAAAGGAAAATGTGTGAAGGCCATACCCTATTTATTTAGTTTGTATGTATATGTACGTTCATTTATATCCTAGTGCACACATGCACACATGCGTGCAGAGGTCCAAACCTTCAATATTTACTTTTGAATGTATATGTATATTTTGCATGTGCTAGTACACACATCCATAAATGCATGTGGTGGTCAGATCCTATTTATTGTATGTATGTGCATGTTCGTGCATGCTCTAGTATACTCATGCCTGTATGTGGAGGTCACAGGGCAGCCGTGGGCATTATTCCTTGAGTTCTGTCCATCTTTTTAAATTTTTGTTATTTTATTTATTTGTTTTAGACAAGGCTGTGGTGATATTTTATTTGTGCTTAAATGTGATTTTATTTGTATGTTAATAAATAAAGTTGCCTGGGAATCAGAGGTCATAGCCATTAAGCAGAAGTCTGGTAGTGGTAACACATGCCTTTAATCCAATCACATGGCAGGCAGAGTCTGTGTGTTCAAGGACATAGCCAGCATAGTGACACACGCCTTTAATCCCAGTACCAACCGTAGAGACCTGGAGGTCTGTATAGACAGGCAGTGACAAAGAAGTCATGTGGTTGGGTTTAGAACCAATGAGAAGGCAGAACAGAAAGGCAATAAAAATACAGACACACAGGAAGTAGGTTTCTTTCTCAGGGGAAAGACAGCAGCAGCAGCGAATGGTAAGAAGGTGGTCTTAGCTCTTGGCTACTGCTCTCTGATCTCTGGGCTTTTAACTCTGCAGTTGGCTCTGTGTTTCTTATTTAATAAGACTGTTTAGAATTACATCTACACAAGGCCTCTCACTAGAGCTCACTAGTCAAGTCGACTAGACTGTTTATCCCAAGACCCGGATGTCTCTGCTCCCCAGTGCTAGAACAAGCACTGAAGGTCAGACTGTTTTGTGTGGGCTGTGAGGATCAAATGGAATGTTTTCTTGTCTCTGCAAAGCAAGCCTTAGCTAACTGAGACATCACACAACCCCTTACAAATCCACCATTCTATATGTTTATGCATTTCCTTTTTAATTTGTTCATTTCCTTACACAAGAAAGTATTGAGTCGAGGTGTTTTGTTATGTTTATTTCTAATCATCACTTTTAAATACTGCTGAAATAAGTACCCGGCACGTGCATGTTCCTGAGTGAAAATTAGACTAGAAATAGAGCTGCTGACTGCACATTTTCAAACTTGCTACTATCGGCAAATTACATTCCAAAGCACCCATGACCTGCCTACACCACATGTTTTCCCTTCCTTTGACCTGCTTGTAAACAGTTCTTCTCTCTTATGTCAATTACATTATCTCACTTCTCTACCTCATTTCATTACCTCATTTCCATGCTTGGCATTATCAGAGTTTTTACTTTTACAAGGGAGTAACATAACTGTTCAGCGCTACCTTATACATTTCAAGTGTGGTAGCTTTAATGTACTTATAAGTTACTAGGATGCTTTTAATTCATAGATCAACATTCATACTTTAGCCCATTTTAACACAAAAGGAGATTGTGTGTGCTTGCATGCATGCATATGTGAGTATCTCTATATGTTCACTCATGTCTCAACTAGAGGTTGTGGGGATTTTCTAGTTTCACATTTTTCATACAGTAATTTTTGGTGTAGTCAAATTTTTCACTTTTCTCTTTCAATGTGGGCTTTTTGTGTGTGCCATTGAGATGAACTAATCTCTGCCATGACTACCATCAAAATTTGTCCCTCTTTGTGTTGTATTAACGTTCTATAGTATATTTTCTCTTGTTACATCTTTAACCTATCTGGTGCTAATTCTATGTGGATGTGAGACAAGGCTATAGTATGGCTGTTCCCCATCTGCAGCCAGTTGTCACAGCAACAGGCATCAGCTAGCCCAAGGTATCCTGTCTGGAAACACCATCCCCTCACTGACATGGCCATGTATCCCTGACACCTTGCTCTTAGAATCTCTAGCCTAGTCCCTTGGCTCCTGAATTTTTATCTACTTCAGCTCTGAAACATGGTGGAGGGGTCTCTCCTTCCAACCTCTTCAGGTGTCTTGTCTTAAATCTGTGGGGTTTTTTTTATATCAATTTCCCAACTCTAAATCACAAAGATCCCTGGTAAGTCTATAGGGTTGAATTTACATTTATTTTTAGAAGAAATGGCACCTGTATGATAATTTATTTAGGTCTATTACTTATCTTTTAAAATTGTGTGTGTGTGTGTGTGTGTGTGTGTGTGTGTGTGTGTGTGTGTGTGTGTGTGCTTGTGCAATCATGTGGGAGATAACTTGTATCTTTCTCAATTGTTCTCCACCTTATCCTTTGATACAGGGTCCCTCACAAAACTTGACTCATCAATTGGCTAGATTAGTTACTCCAGGGACTTCTTTGTCTCCCCTGAGCTGGGATTATATGTATCCATGACCATGACCATGTACAGCTTTTCTGAAAAAAAAATGTAGGTGCTGGTGATCCAAACTAAGGTCCTCACACTTTAGCAGCACTGGACTGACTGAGATATCTCCCCAGTCCCTCTTTCCTTTTTAGTAAAAATTTAGTCCTTAGCTCTTGAGTTTAACTGTATTCTTCAGCTGTGCAAAAAACCCTTTTAATGTAATCCTTGGTAGGGTCCAGGTCATGGTAAACCACAGTTGCTTTGTAATTACATTCTTGGCTTAGCCATCTGTGCAGAGTTCGGTGTTTTAGATTTCTGCACTGGACACTGGTGCTGCTGTCCATGCTATGTGGCATCATGTAGAGACACAGCCTGAGTCCACTTCTTGATCTTACTCCCTTTTTCTGTGACATCTTCCCACCATCTTACTACTATAACTACAAATTCTGGTGTTGTGCTAATTACAAATACCGAAAGCAGGATTTAGTGACTTAAAGGTAACAGGTCTGATATTTTATATCAACTATGTGTGTAGTGGAGCTATAGCTGAGTTCTACAGTTTGGATATCTATCTTATATTGGTGAGTTGATAGGTAGATGTTTTGCCATTTAATGGGCAAGCATAATTGTACACAGACACACACACACACACACACAGAGACAGACAGACAGACAGACAGACAGAGACACAGAGACACAGACAGAGAGACAGAGAGAGAGGCTTAGTGCTAGGACTAAACCCATGCTGTCGTGCATTCCAAATAAGCAAATAACCCACCACTGAGATACTCTCTGAGCCTCTTAAAGTTTAGCATTTTTAAAAATAAAGTTTGGCTTTTATTGAGATATACTTTACAGTTGACATGTCACAGATTATGACTTTTGTGGGGGGTTTGTATTCTCTATTTTGATTGAGGGGGCACTATCCAGAAGCTGACCCTAGAGTTTTGCACTTGCTAAGCATGCATCTTTCCTTTGAGCTGTTTTTCCATCTGCCAATCTCACATTGTTGAGATGTAGCTTTGATGTGTTCAAGCTGCATTTAGTGGCTGTGATTGATGCTTTTGAATATTATTTCAGGCTTTTTTTTTATCCCCATAGAGCTGAGGGATTTCCTCCCAGCACTAATTTAGCTCCTATGACATCCTCTTTGTAGGATGAGACTGCTGAATCCTGCACAGTTTCAAGGTTTCTCTACTAGGAATTCTACAAATGCCAATAATTCCTGGTCAAGTGTGATAGCTGAGGTATTCTTTTTCCTTATTAATTCCTCTGTTCTTTATCCTTACTTCAAGTTTTCTTTGCCTGGCTTTACAGAGTTTTATCCAATGTAAGTGCAGACTGAGATTTAGATATGGCCTGAGTTCCATTACTGAAGCTTCTGGTTTTTCTGCTGTCACTCTGAAACTGTTGACCTCAGGGTCTGGTAAACTGTCAATCCTACCTCCTCCTACTCCCAATTCTATGAGGCTGCTGCTTTTCCTGCCCCTGCCCTCCAGTCTGCCAGGTGCTAGGCTGCCAGTCTCCCGGTCCCTATCTACTGGACTACCTGAACCTGAGACTATCATTTCTTCCTCTGGGAAGCTCTTGAGATTCACCAATTTATGTCAGACCCATTCATTAAGCATTTTCATCCAGGGTACTAGTGTGAATGCTTTCCCGAGTTCTGATAACCCTGGTCTCTCCCCTTCCTTCTATTAATTCCACCCTATGATGCAACTATTTTCTGTGTTTTGCCTGGAAGTCTTAGGACACTAATTTCTGTGGCCTCGAGGCTCATGGGATTTGCTTGACTTTCAGAGAATACAGTTCTGTGTCCATCAAAGTCCTCAGTGGAGCAATGGCTGCCAGGCTGTTCAGTGGAGCCCCAACTTTTTTGTGTTCCACCACACATTCCTTCCTGAGGAAGAATCAGATGTCACAAAGAGATCTAAGGTAGGAATTCCAAGCACTGTGTGTTTGGGGGACATTCTTGATGCCCTTAAACATGTGGTCTGTGAAGAACTCTTATTTTCAAACTTCTACCACAAAATTTACAGTTGGGCAAGAAGCGAGGGGGAAAAGATTCAAAAGTTGTTATAATCAAGATTCTTTTATGTAATCTAGAAAACATATGCATACATACTGTGAAGTGGGATATGGGGAGCACATACTCCTCCTAGAAAGAGAACTCTCTGAGGGTAGTATCATGGTGTGTCATGCCTATACAGCTAGGAATGGAGCACAGAGTACAGTCTCCAGACAACAGCATCCAGTTTGGAGATGATCATGGGTTTTCTCATCCAGAATCTTGAAGTGACCAAGCTGCAGAAGGTTGGCATTAATTGGCAAATGCCAGTAATGAAGTTAAGTCAGAAGGCACCCGATGCTCCCCTTTTCACTGAACAGAGAGTCAGGTGGCAGGATGCTTTACTAGGTACCTCATACACGTGAATATCGACAAGATACTTTGGCCCTGTTTTCTCCTACAGGGGACATTGTGTTGGATTCCACCTGTAGTCTATAGGAGTACAACTATTATGGCCTTTCAGAGTGTAAAGATCGTCACAACTGTTGCTGGGCATAGACGACACAGAAGCACTGGGCAGGAGAAGCATCAATATGAAGTTCCTCTGGGAACGTGAGGGAGGATTTATAGATATCCTGCATGGGTTTATTTTTCTCTCAATTTAACATTAGCAGCAAGAACCAATATTAGATTTTGACTCATTTAGCACAACCATTGTCAGATAAAAATTCTGTGAACTTCATTTCTGCTATAAGTATAATTAGGTTGAATTCCATCACAACGGATAGAAAAGACACATTTGTGCCCTTAGGTGTTGTACAACTGGTATGTAATATCTACAGAGTCAAAGACACGCTGTCCTGCATGAGGTTTAGAAGGCAGAGCAGTTCAGTACAGGCTGGGCTCTGTCTTCTCTGCTCACTGGAAACACTCATCTCCAAATAACCCACTGCAGTTCAAAGCTGCTCATTAACTACTCTGCTTGGTTAAGCTTCCCTGAAAGTGTATCCTGTCCTCAGGGATGCTAGCTCAATGTGTCCCAAAGAACTGCAGCACACACTGGTCTCTTCAGCAGTTGCCGCCTTTATGTGATTGCTGCTGTTGCTATCTCTTCTGCTGGTGGTGCCCTTAGGGTCACTGATGCTGGCTGCCTTTCCCTTCTTTGGATTGTTCTTTCCATGATAATTCAGCACAGTAGTCCCCTACAAGGAGGGAACTGAAACTTCTCCTGCTATTAAAAAATTAAATCCCATCTGCATGAGTGTGCTTTATAAAGAAAAGACTGGACAAGGGCTGGATAGAGTTAATGTTGGCATGTACAGTCAGAAATACTTGATGATGCCTGGGTCATCAAATTACTTTTTCCTTTGTCACCGTTCCCTGAACTCATCTCATCCTAAGAATGCCTCCTCACTGCAGTCTACAGAATGTGTTGTAAATCACCGTTTCATTCCACTGCTATGCACATTCTGAGCTCCCACTGGCAGGACCCTGCCAGGTAGAAGACCCCCCCCCCCGGTAAAAATGTGTATTGACACCTCTCACTCGGATGGTTTAGCACAGGTGTGAGAGCTGACATTGACACTGAGCTCACAGAAAGCTGGGCACCAGAGCCTACCTTGGGCTGGAGTCAAAGCCAAGAACATCGAAAGTCTGCAGGTGTAAGTAAACAGTTTAGACCAGGCCAGACCACCCTCTTGGCACACTGCAGCTTGTCCTCAAAGCAGCTCCCGCAGTGAGCATCTGCTGGACAAGAGCTGCACATTTCCTTCAATTTCTCATTAAGAATCACAGATTGGAAAAATCACAACCAGTGTGGCATCTCATACCAGGACTTCCAGTGTTTGAGAGACTGAGGCAGGAGGATTGCTATGAGTCCCGAGCTAGCCTTACCTGCATAGTGAGTTCCAAGCCAGCCATGGCTATGAACTAACTTCCTTTCTCTCAAAAAAAGTAAACAAATAAGATAAAGTAAAAATAAAAAGGAACAAAAATTATGTAAATGTCTAGTATTTGAAAGCTGTTATAAACTCTTTGGGATAATTAGGAAATTCAGGTTATCAGCTAGTCATCTACAATAATCAAATTTATAGTCATTTTAGGTATGTTTTCAAAATTAAACAGAGTTATATTTTAGATAGATAGGTCATCTTCAAACACTTCAGATATCTACAGAATATGGCATTTAAAATATTTTAATAGCATAAGGCTTTTCATGGCAGTGAGATATATCTGCTCCTGATAGCACCAATCTACTTCAGAGAAGATGATGGGCATCATAGAACCTCCATATGGAGCTTGCTTTTAATGTGGGAAAGCTAGCCACTGGACAAGAAACTGCTCTTGCCTTAACTGCTTGACAGTATGCTGTCCAATTCAGATAAGCAGGACACAAAGGAAGTCAACTGCCATTCTTTACCAGGACAAGGTAGGTCAGTCTTTCAAAATGTCTGCTTCACAGATAAGTCTGTCAGATATTCTAGGTCTGTAGGCTGGATATGGATAGCCAACATTGCAGAGGAAACTCAGGTAACTGTCCAGTAAGCCAACTGTCTCTATCCTTTCTGTATTTTTAGAAGTTACTTGCTCTGCACTTCCTGTTTACTCAGGTAATACTTCATCCTTCTCAGGTCTCTGATGGGGTTAAACAGTTATAGTTTTGCTGTGTTCTTTGTTACCAAGTTCAAAAGAGAACCTCACAAAAGAAATGTAAAGTTTATAAAAGTTGAGAGATATAAAAGCCTAAGTTGTTTATCTTAGAAAATGTTTAAGGTCTAAAAGGATATTTTTATGCTGGTAATACAACTTATCATATAAAGTGGTTTAGGTATAAAACTTGGACTCACCAAAATATGATAGATAATAAAGTACTTTTTCCAAAGTTGCCAAATAAAAATGGGCTTGACATGGTGAATGTAATTCTTACCTGATAATTATTCATATTGTATATAGTTTTACTGTGTTAGACTTAAAATCTTTCCTTTTTATTTAGACAAAAAGGAGAAATGTCACAGGATATTTGGTCTCACTGTGTGAAGATGTGTGTGTTCTTCCTCAGTTGCCTAAAGCACCTTCTGATTGATTTAATGAAGAGCTCAACGCCCAATAGCTAGGCAGAAGTGGATAGGTGGAAATTCTGGGGAGAGAGAGGAACTTAGGGGAAAAAATCTGAGAGGCGGGGATTTGCCAGGAAGATGCAGAGGAAGTTGGACATACAGTATGGAGGAGAAGTAACGAGCCATGTGGCAGAATGTAGATTAATATAAATGGGTTAATTTAAGTTTTAAGAGACAATTGGGAACAAGCGTAAGCTAAGGCCAAGGTGTCATATTTAATAAGAAGTTTCAGTGTCATTATTTGAGAGCAAGTGGTCCAAAGAAAGTCTGGCTTTTCCCTCTGAACTAGAGAATTGGATCAGATATAGCCAATTGTCTCTTATTTCTAAATACTAAAAAGTATAAGACATTTCTGGACATAAACACTCTTATGGGTAAATGTAATCTTGTTATCAAGTATTAATGGGCCTAGAAAATAAAAATAGAACTATCTGCAGCTTTCAGCTTTCTATGAGTGTTCATAAACAGCCAAGGCAATCTTTGTTCTGGTATTTCTGCTGTTGTTCCTCCTGCTCATTGAAACACAAATACTGAAGTAGGATGTATGCTGAAAAAGAAACACTAAGTTATACATCTGGGATCTAAAGCCATTCAAATGAGAAAGAAGGTGGAAAGATCTCAGCTATATAATCGCATAGAATCAAGCCAGCTGGAATTTCAACATTGATATAGGAAAGTGGACATGAGCTCTCATCCCTAACCAAGAATCTATCTGTCACTGACACCTCCTTACAAAGGAAAAATTAGTTTTCTCTAATGGAGTCACACTGGGTATATTTAACACACTTAAGGGAGGCTCCATTGTGGTGGTATTGTGTTCCCCAAAATATTGTGTACCTTAATAAACTTATCTGGGGTCAAAGAACAGAAAAGCCGCTAGTTAGGCAGTGATAGCACACGCCTTTAATCCTAGCATTCCAGAGACAGAAATCCCTCTGGATCTCTGTGAGTTCAAGGCCACATTGGAAACAGCCAAGCATGGTGACACACGCCTTTAATCCCAGAAAGCCAGCCTTTAATCCCAGAGAGTGGTGGTAGAAAGCAGAAAGATAAATAAGGCGTGAGGACCAGAAACTAGCAGCATTTTTGGCTGGTTAAGCTTTCAGGCTATGGAGCAACACAGTTCAGCTGGGATTCATTCTTAATGAGGACTCAGAGACTTCCAGTCTGAGGAAACAGGACCAGCTGAGGAACTGGTGAGGTGAGATAGCTGTGGCTTGTTCTGTCTCTCTGATCTTCCAGCATTGACCCTGATAACTGGCCTCGGGTTTGATTTTATCAATAAGAACTTTTAAGATTCCTGCTACATTCTATGTCCAGAATTAGATAGCCAGCACAAAACAAACCAAATGGTACTTTAGTAGACTTTTGGTCTCATATTGTTTTGTTTGGGCATTTTTTTTTGTCTTAGTGGTATTTTATGGTTTTCAATTTTGTTTTTACAGCCTGTATGCATGTGTGTGCATTTGTGTGTGTGTTGCTTATGATTTTCCATTTCTTTTTTCTTTTTTTTTTTTTTGCCTGTTTGCTTTATAAATAAAGAGAGAAAGAAAGAAAAGGCATGGAAATTGGGAGGTGGAAGTATCTGAGAGGAGTTTGGGGTAGGGGAACCATGATCAGAATATATTGCATGAAAAAAAAATCTTTCAATTAATTAAAAGAAAAATATAATTGCACTCTAAAAAAAAGAAACAAAAATTAAAAATGAAACATAGTGGGAGAACCTCTTCACTGAAAAGAGCACACACTAAATAGGAAGTGACTTGGTAGAGAATCTCTGCCTGTCAAAAATTGCTTTTGGTCTCCAAAAAATGTCTAAATTTAACTGGAACTAATTGAATAACAGCTATCTAAATTTCAAATCAATAAAATGATATTTTAGTGTCCAGACACATAAATCACTCAGTAAAATACATTTAGTATTCAGAGTATAATGATCTAAATTTCTGCTGTCAGCTCTGGTGGACAAGCTTTCAGAGGGGCAGTCTTCTTGTGAAAACACGTGTGTGTAGTGTGGGAGGGTGCAGTGAGAAATGAAGGTAGTCCAGCCTTGGGACTAAAGTTTTGGAAAGAAAGCAGGCTCACTGTTGTGAATGTGAACTCCAGTGATAGGTTTGCTCTGGTCCAACTTCCAGGCCCATGCTCTGCTGAAGCAGACTTAAGCAGCCAGCTTGTGCATCCATGTGCCTAAGGTGGGGCTGTGGAAACTTAGCCAGCTGTTAGTGGGAGCAGGTTCTACCTATGGTGAGGGCAGGGAGGATCACCAGCCATGCTTTCTCCCAGGCTGGCCTTGAGAATTGATATGAAAATGAAGTAAATGCCATAGCTACTGAGCTTGCTAAATCCTAGGGTTGTGTTTGTATCAGCCCTCCTCTGTTTGAAGGACTCAGCTCCAGATGCTGCCACAGTAACTGGCCTAATGATAAAACTTTTACTAGTGACTTGTCCTTCTCTGTACTGTTATCCCCATGCTATACCAGTGTTCCCTGGCTTTCCCAAACAAATTAGTTTTACTCTGGTTTGTATCTCAGGGTCTGTGCTAAGATGACCTTGCTCTACATTGATAAAATTAGACATATACAGGAAAAGACTGCAACAAGTACCAGAGAAACACAGAAAATCATTAGGGAATATTTTAAAAACCTATAACCCACTAAGTTGAAAAAGCTAAATGAAATGGATTCATTTTGAGATACTCCTAAATCACCAAAATTAGACCAAGAAGGGCCAACAACTTAAACAGACCCATAATAAATAAAGAGATTGAAACTTGGGGTTATGGGGTGCCATCTGACTAAAAAATGCCCAGGCCCAGATGGATTCACAGCAAGAGTCTACCAAACTTTCAAAAAAGGACCACAACCAATCCTTCTCAATAAGCTCTTCAAAGTTCTTACAAAGCCAGTATCACTTTAATACCAAAGGTATGTAAAGATACAATAGAAAGAGAGAACTATAAGCCAATATCCCTTGTGGACAAGGATATAAAAATTGTCAATAAAATACTTGCTAACCTAATGCAGGCTATGTGTCAAAAAGATCACCTACCACTATATAGTTGACTTTAGCCTGCCAAAGCAGGGCTGTTACAACATCTATAAGTTGATTAAATGTAATAAATCATGTAAATGGACTTAAAGGCAAAAGTCATATAATTATTTGAGTATATGCAGGCAAGGCTCCTGAGAAATCCAACATACCCCCATGATAAAAGTCATTGATAGAATAAACTAAAGAGAACATACCACAACAAAGTAAAGGGTATATATTATAAACCCACAACCAACATCTTGCTAAATGGAGAGCAATCATACTAAAATCAGAATGAGACAGGGCTATCCATCATCCCCAATGCTTTTTATAGTGCTTGAAGCACTAACTAGATCAATAAGACAAAAGAAGAAAATGAAAGGAATAGAAATAGGAAAAGAAGAAGTAAAATTATCCATAGTTGCAGATGGTATATTATTCACAAGACATAGCAAAAAAAAAAAAAAATCCCCCAGAAAACTTCTAGAAATAATCAACACTTTTCGCAAAGTGGCAGAATATAAATCCACTTATAAAACCCAGTAACCTTCCTAAGAACAATAACAAACATGCTAAGAAAGAGATTGTGGAAATACTACTATTCACTTCAAAGCATTAAAATAAAATAAAATATCTAGGAATAAGCCTAACCAAGGAGGTGAGAGACTTCTATAATATAAACTTTAAGTCTTTGAAGAAAGAAACTGAGAAAGACTCTAGAAGATGGAAGGACCTCTCATGCCTTTTCATCCCTTATCAAATCAGCTTATTTTTGCAGAACATGGTTGATGGGTGTGGTGGTATTTTAATTGTACTGAAATGTGATTTTGATTGTATGTTAATAAATAAAGTTGCCTGGGGGTCAGAGCTATTAGAGCCATAGACAGAGTGTGGCGGTGGTGGCACACGCCTTTAATCCCATAGATCTCTGTGTGTTCAGGGATACAGCCAGCATTGGAGACATATGCCTTTAAGACCTAGGGGGCTGTACATTCAGACAGTGACGAGGCAGTCACGTGTTTGGGTTTACAACCAATGAGAAGGCAGAACAATAATACTATAAAAAAGGCGTACAGACAGGAAATAGCGCTCTTTTCGGGAAGCTGGGACACCGCAGGCGGAAGGGTGAGATTTTAGCTCTGAGCTCTGACCTCTAGGCTTTCTCTTTTACATTGTTTCTGTGTTTCTTATCTAATAAGACGGTTAGTTACATCTACATCTGGCGCCCAACGTGACAAGAATCCATTAAAAACTGCTTGGCTTGGTGGCAGGTCCGCTTTCCCCGCAAGGGCAGCAGGCGGCCGGCGGCGGCCGGTGGCAGCCGGTGGGGCAGGGGGCGGCAGGCAGCGGTCGGCTTCTTAACCTGGGTCTAGGTCTGCTTGACCTCACGCTGGACTATCGGTGAGCTGCTTGCTTAAATCCTGCTTGCTTAAAGCCGGTGCTACAAACAACTCAGACCTGCCCTGCCGAACAGGGCCCTGCCTGTAAAGCCAATGCACGTGGTTGGAGCTTAAGGAAGCCAGGCCCAGGCCTTGACTCGGCACAAGAGGGAACACGTGGCTGCATTTAAACTTTAGCCAGCTACGCTTTCTTGTTCTCTCTCTCTCTCTCTCTCTCTCTCTCTCTCTCTCTCTCTCTCTCTTTCTCTTTGGATTTACACCCGGGACACTAGGTGGCTGTTTTGAAAATCCCCTCGGATTTCTACTGTTCTACGCAGATTTGGTAAGTCATAACATATCAGATATTTTAAAGGAAACTATCTAAAAGAGAATTTTTTCCACATTAAAAAAAAATGGGTTTTATGTGTACATTGGAAGAAAATTGGTTTTTGTTTGAAATTTTAGGCAGTCTGGCAATGGAACAACTATATAATATTAGTATTGGTGGAATTATGCACCTTATCACTATGCTAATCCTCATTTTAATATTTAAAAAGATAGTCAATTTAAGTGCCAGGATAACAGCTTTAGAAGAACTTGTTAAACCTGCAAAAATTCAGACAGAAGAAATTAACAGTGAAGTTGTTTCAAGTCTGAATCATAAGGTTACAGAAAGAAAGCCTGTTTTCACACAGTCACCCTTAATTTATCCTGTAACCGTACAGCAGATGCCTGATCAAATGGCTACACAAAATATTTGGGCTCCAATTTAAATGTTGGATTTAAAAAGGTTTAAGGAGGCAATAGTATCTTATGGCATGCATTCCCCATATGTAAAGCAAATGTTAAACTCTTGGTCAACATATAATAGGATAGTACCACAGGACTGGCGGGACCTTGCACAAGGTGTTCTGGAACCCAGCCAGAGACTTCAATTTCTGACCTGGTTTAAGGAGGAGGCTAAAAACATAGAAAAACAATGGAGGGATAAAGGAATACAAGTTTGCCAGGATTAGCTTATTGGAGAAGGCCAATATGCTTCAGCACAAACACAATGTTTATATGATGTCCAAACCCTAATTTTATGTCGAACGGCAGCCTTGAATGCATGGGACAGAGTTGAGGAACCAGGAAAAAAATCTGAGTCATTTACAAAGGTGATGCAAGGCCCAAAAGAGTCGTTTACAGATTTTTTACAAAGACTGGCTTCAGCAATAAAGAGAATGGTCTCGGATTCAGAAGCTGGTAAGGCAATAATTGAATCTTTGGCCTTTGAGAATGCGAATGCAGCATGCAAAAGAATAATCAGGCCATTAAGGGCAAGATCTGCACCTATGGAAGATTGGATTAGAGAAACAATTAATGTTGAGGCTGATGAGCATGATGATACGTGGGTAGGAGAAGTAATTTCAAAAGGTTTGAGGAGTGTTAGATGTTTTGGATGTGGAAAGCAAGGACATTTGAAAAGGGACTGTAGACAGGTCATTCATAGAAACAATGTTTCTTCAAGGAACAATGGCAACAGAATGCCCCTTCCTTCTGGAGTATGCAGAAGGTGTGGTAAGGGAAAACACTGGACCAACAAATGTAGATCAACAAAGGACAGACAGGGTAATCCTTTGCCTCAGCCTTCAGGAAACTCCCAGAGGGGCCTCGTGCAGGCCCCCAGTGCAAATCAAGTTCAAACCTTTCCTGCAGCCATAGAGGAAATCCCTGCTCTGAGCGATTAAATAACCAAATGCCTATTGGAATAAATCATGCTGGTCAGGTTGATGAAACAGAGAGAATAGAAAATTCAGGAGAAAACATAAAGAAAATTTTTTGGCAAACTTCTATTAATGAACAAAGACCAAAATTAACGATAAAAATAAATGGTGTTTTGTTGTCTGGTCTGGTAGACACAGGTGCGGACGTTACCATAATTGCACCAGAATTTTGGCATCCAACTTGGCCTCTTCAGGAGGTAAACGTTCAACTGTTAGGAATTGGGACATTATCTCAGGTGAAACAGAGTGCAAGATGGCTCGAATGTATAGGTCCAGAAGGACAGAGAGGAAAATTAAAACCATATGTGGCTAACATAACTATGAACCTGTGGGGTCGAGACTTGTTGCAACAATGGAATACTCAGATTAACATCCCTCCAATCTCAGAAACAAATCATAAACTAGCACATGTTACTGAGAGAAATATTAGAAGATATTGTTCTAATGAGTGGTCACCAGTCATCCATATTATACAAGAACAGGGCACAATAACTGATGATCTTCCAAAGACACCAACAGCTCTACCTTTAAAATGGTTAACAGACAAGCCTGTATGGGTCCAGCAATGGCCTTTAACAACAGAGAAACTCCAGGCTTTAGAAGAGCTGGTAGAAGAACAGTTAAATGCTCAGCATATTGAAGAATCAACCAGCCCTTGGAATTCTCCTGTATTTGTTATTAAAAAGAAATCTGGTAAATGGAGAATGGTAACAGACCTTAGAGCAATTAACAAAGTAATTCATCCAATGGGCTCTCTACAATCTGGGATGCCTTTGCCTACTCTGTTACCAAAAGGATGGCCTCTCATAGTTATTGATTTAAAAGACTGTTTCTTTTCAATACCCTTACAAGAAAAAGACAAAGAAAGATTTGCTTTTACAGTGCCTACTTATAATAATTCTCAACCAGTTAAAAGATATCAAAGGAGGGTCCTCCCTCAGGGAATGTTGAATAGCCCAACTCTGTGCCAGTATTTTGTACAACAGCCATTGGAAGTGATACATAAAAAATTTCCTAAATCTATAATTTATCATTATATGGACGATATTTTACTAGCTGACTCAAATGCAGATACTTTAGAAATAATATTTGAAGAAGTAAAGAAAATTTTGCCTTGCTGGGGATTACAAATTGCTCCTGAAAAGATACAAAGAGGAGATTCTATTAATTATTTAGGATATAAAATAGAGCTACAAAAAATTAGACCCCAAAAGGTGCAAATTAGGAGAGATAGACTACAGACTCTTAATGACTTTCAAAGATTATTTGGAGATATTTCTCATCTACGAACTATTGTTGGGGTAAAAAATGATGAACTGACTAATTTGTTCAAAACCTTAGAAGGTGACAAGGACTTAAATAGTCCAAGAGAATTATCACCTGAAGCTGAGAAGGAATTAGCCTTGGTAGAAAAGAAAGTGCATGAAGGATATGTGGAACGTATTGATCCAAAGCTGGATTGCATTTTGGTTATTTTACCTTCTAGGCGTTCTCCTACTGGAATATTAATGCAGAGGGAAGATATTATATTGGAATGGATATTTTTACCAAATAAACCAAATAAAAAATTAAAAACTTATGTGGAAAAAAATCTCTGACTTGATTTACAAAGGAAAATTGAGACTTTGTCAATTAGCAGGCATAGACCCAGCAGAAATTGTCGTACCATTAACTAAGGAGGACATTGAAAAATTATGGACAGAAAGTGAACCTTGGCAAAGAGCTTGCAGTAATTTTTTGGAAGAAATTAACAGCAAATATCCCAAAAGCAATAGAATTGATCTTATAAAGAGAGCTGAATGGATCTTGCCTCGAATTGTACGGCAAAAACCCATATCTGGAGTTCATACATTTTATACAGATGCCAACAAACAAGGAAAGGCAGGTTACAAATCAGAAAATTTAAGTAAAGTGGTTCAAAGTCCGTATAATTCAGTTCAAAAATGAGAATTGTATGCTATTTTGTTGGTATTAATGGATTTTTCAGAACCTCTCAACATAGTAACTGACTCTCAGTATGCTGAAAGAGTGGTGTTACATATTGAGACTGCAGAATTTATCCCTGATGCTTCAGAATTAACTTCACTATTTATTCAATTATAAGATACAATCAGGAAAAGGAATCATCCTTTATATATAACTCACATTCGATCCCATACTGGTCTGCCAGGCCCTCTAGCACAAGGCAATGATGAGATTGATAAATTATTGATAGGAAATGTGCTGGAGGCCTCAGAATTTCATAAAAAACATCACGTCAATAGTAAAGGTTTAAAAAAGGATTTTTCCATAACCTGGCAACAAGCCAAAGAAATAGTAAAGAAATGTCCTACTTGTTCTTCTACAACCAGACGCCATTACCAGCAGGATGTAACCCAAAGGGTACTCAGAGAAATGAAATCTGGCAGATGGATGTGTCTCACTTTGCAGAATTTGGAAAATTGAAATATGTACACCACACTATCGATACTTATTCAGGATTTCAATGGGCAACTGCTTTGAGTTCTGAAAAAGCTGATTCTGTAATCACTCATTTGCTAGAAGTTATGGCCATCATGGGTATACCTGCACAAATCAAAACTAACAATGCTCTATCATATGTCTCTGTTAAAATGAAACAGTTTTTTGCTTATTACAATATAAAGCATATTACAGGGATACCACATAATCCTACGGGTCAAGCAGTTATAGAAAGATCAAACAGAACTCTAAAGGATATGCTAAACAAACAGAAATGGGTAACAAAAACCCCCAGAAATAAAAATAAATAAATAAATAAATAAATAAATAAATAAATAAAAATAAAACTGCATAATGGTCTGCTAACTTTGAATTTTCTGAATGCCAATGAGAAAGGAACAACAGCTGCAGAGAGACATTGGATAATAGAAAAAACTACAGAATTAAATCAGCCTATATATGTAGATGTAACCAACCGTCTTATTAAATAAGAAACACAGAAACAATGTAAAAGAGAAAGCCGAGAAGTCAGAGCTCAGAGCTAAAATCTCACCCTTCCTCCTGCTGTCCCAGCTTCGCGAAAAGAGACCTACTTCCTGTCGGTTCGTATTTTTAAAGTATGTTGTTCTGCCTTCTCATTGGTTGTAAACCCAAACACATGACTGCCTCGTCACTGTCTGAATGTACAGCCCCCTAGGTCTTAAAGGTATATGTCTCCAATGCTGGCTGTATCCCTGAACACACAGAGATCTTATGGGATTAAAGGCGTGTGCCGCCACAGCCACACTCTTGCTATGGCTCTAATAGCTCTGACCCTGAACACACAGATATCTATGGGATTAAAGGCGTGTGCCACCACCGCCACACTCTTGCTATGGCTCTAATAGCTCTGACTCCCAGACAACTTTATTTATTAACATACAATCAAAATAATAATTCAGTACAATTAGATTATCACCACATTTCCCCTTTTCTATTTTAATAAAAAGAAAAAGAAAGCAAAAGGTTATAACTAACAAAAGAAAAACTATATACAAAAGTACAATAACTATATACAATATATACAAGTAATAAATACCTAAACAGGTATTTGACAAATCAGAGAAAATAATTCCATTATCTATCCTATTTTGGTAAATCCAAGATGTATCTAATGCACTTTCTATCCTAATTAATGTTCAACTATAACTAACTAATCTTCAACTATAACTAACTAATCTTCAACTCTAACTAACTAATCTTCAACTCCCTCAGAGACCCAAGAAGGGAATAATAGTAGCTAACAAAAATAAAAACAGGAAGTGCATGCAAGCAACTTCCAAAAAATTTTGTGAGTTGACAGAAACAGCCAGCTGCCTGGGCAGTCACCTGAGGTTTCTCCGCAGTGTTGGGGCATCATCTTCAGCCTATAGGCTTAGTGTATCTGACAGACTCATTTGTGAAGTAGGATGTACACAAGGTCAACAGTTCAACCTCACATTGGGTGAGAGCAGTCCACGTACCAGAAACACCTGAATTCCACTAGTGTCCTGTCATGATTCAGGATTTTAAATTCTGGAAATTGTTGACAGTTTTTAAATTCAGCTGTCCATTCTTCTTGGCTGTGTATATATGGCTTCATCTCAGCATCCCCTTCTTCTCCACATCCCTCTATTAAATGCCAGTCTACTTTTGAGAGGCATGAGCTTTCAGCTGCTGTTCCATTGTACAACAGAATCCATCGGCCCTCTGCCTGTTAAGCTGCCTTCGAAGAAAAGGGCACCGTACCTTTTCCGGATGCGAAGGCCACTTCAGGGATGGGGCCATATTGTCCTGGCCTCAGAAGATGCCTTTTGATAAAGCCATAACCACACTTGTTTTGGCAAGAATCAGTAGTCCCTTGTTTCGTGATCTGTCTGTCCATTTTGTCCTGTTGATTCGAGGATACTTTGTTGTCCAGTGGCTAACTTTTGCCAGAATGAAAGTTGACTCCATATGCAGTTTCTTCAATGCCCATATTTTCTCTAAAGTAGATTGGTACTGCCAGGAGCCGACATGTCTCAAAAAAGAAAAATTTTCTAAGTTATTAAAACATTTTAAATGCCATATTCTGTAGATCTCTGAAGGGTCTGAAGATGACCTGTCTAAAACATCTCTGCTCAATTTTTAAAACATATCTAATATGACTACAAGTTCTATGATAATGTCTAACTACTAGCTTTCATTTCTTTATATCCTAATAGTTGATAATAATAACATTCAAGGATCAGAAATTTGCATTACATTGTTAAATGGATGGAATAAATACAATTAGAAATATACATCTAGCATTTTCTAACAATATCAGTTTCAAATTTGTGTACAATATAAAACAATTCAATCCAATGTAAAGTATTTAAAACTAGTAATTGTCTTTTTCTTTTCTTTCTTTCTCTTTTTTTTTAAACAAGAACTTTAAATCTAATCTCCTTTGCTTAGCCTTTTTCCTAACCCTTGACAATAACTTGTAACCAACCCCCCTAAATACTGAAAATTATCCCAGACCCAAAACCCATTAAAAAGACCAAAAAACCACCCGCCCCACACCACCTCTTTGGGAATGTGGGCGTCGTATTCTTAAAATTGCTTCCTGCTGGGTATGGGCGAAGTTTTCTTTATCCTGAAAGAAAAATTTTAGGTTAATTGTCAAATTCTAAGAGAGGTAACTATATCCTTCATTATCCAGTCTGTGTATAATGCCAAAGTTCAGGGTTTATCTCAAGTCCTTATTCAAGTAGTCTTTGAGGCTGGATCATCTCAGCTAGTCATCTCAAATTTGCTCTGAGCACCTTGTAGTTCAAAGCTGATCTGTGGATGATGTTTGTCAGCTTATGATATTATTATTGTTCACGTGGAATTGTTGTTGTTGTGGGGCCCCATCTTCTTTCTGGAGACTTCAGTTGATGTTAGGCCTGGCCATGATTTCCTGCAGAAAACTGATAAGAGACTCGAACACAAAAACATATATATGCAGCTAGCCTTTTTTCTAGAATTAGTTAGTACTCTATGTGACCATACATATCTTAACAAAGTTTAAAATGTATATATATATTAATCTTGTAAATTTTGATATAAAATTTATACTTTGAGAAAAGTTTAAAGAATCAGAATAGAATCAAAGAGTTGAGATTAGTAATAGAATAGTCCCTTAATTAATTTTGCTTTTGTCCTGTACCATAGCAGAAGATGGCTCTTATTCTGGCATGATACAGGGAGTTTGCATTTTCCTTTTAACAACATGCTTGATTTTAAAGAAGGAGAGAGCCATTCTCCAACTCCAAAGTCAGCTTTAAATTTTAATTGAACTGGGACTATTAGAAAACCAAGAGTGTTAAATCTTTAGAGAAAAGCAGAAACAAACATTTAGGAAGACATAAAATTTTTTTAGATAATATATACCCATACACCGTTTCACTCTGTTTCTTGGGATAGATGATTTGTCACTTTTCTTCAGTTGTCTCATTTGTCCAGTGTTCTTCAGATTCCTTAACCTTCATTCTCCTAAAAGACAAAAACAAAAACCTTTCCCCAAGACTAATTTTGGGGATGTTCCTTTTTGGCAAGTTATTATCTGATGAAATGAAAAGGCATGTTTTATTGATACAAGTTAGTTTAAATTGGATGTTGACGCTGGTTGATGAACTATCACCTCCTCTAATTAAGAGGTCTCTCTTGTTCAAATCGAACCTTTATCAATTTTGATGGTACCCACAGCTTATCTTCTCCTGTAGAAACAAAAGCAAAACCACGTCCCCAATGTAATACATACCCTGGTCTCCATTCTGAGGTCAGCACATCCTTAAAGTATATAGGCTGATTTAATTCTGTAGTTTTTTCTATTATCCAATGTCTCTCTGCAGCTGTTGTTCCTTTCTCATTGGCATTCAGAAAATTCAAAGTTAGAAGAGCATTATGCAGTCTATTTCTGGGGGGTTTTGTTACCCATTTCTGTTTATTTAGCATATCCTTTAGAGTTCTGTTTGATCTTTCTATAACTGCTTGACCTGTAGGATTATGTGGTATGCCTGTAATATGCTTTATATTGTAATAAGCAAAAAACTGTTTCATTTTAACAGAGACATATGATGGAGCATTGTCAGTTTTGATTTGTGCAGGTATACCCATGATGGCCATAACTTCTAGCAAATGAGTGATTACAGAATCAGCTTTTTCAGAACTCAAAGCAGTTGCCCATTGAAATCCTGAATAAGTATCGATAGTGTGGTGTACATATTTCAATTTTCCAAATTCTGCAAAGTGAAACACGTCCATCTGCCAGATTTCATTTCTCTGAGTACCCTTTGGGTTACATCCTGCTGGTAATGGCGTCTGATTGTAGAAGGAACAAGTAGGACATTTCTTTACTATTTCTTTGGCTTGTTGCCAGGTTATGGAAAAATCCTTTTTTAAACCTTTACTATTAACGTGATGTTTTTTATGAAATTCTGAGGCCTCCAGCACATTTCCTATCAATAATTTATCAATTTCATCATTGCCTTGTGCTAGAGGGCCTGGCAGACCAGTATGGGATCGAATGTGAGTTATATATAAAGGATGATTCCTTTTCCTGATTGTATCTTGTAATTGAATAAATAGTGAAGTTAATTCTGAAGCATCAGGGATAAATTCTGCAGTCTCAATATGTAACACCACTCTTTCAGCATACTGAGAGTCAGTTACTATGTTGAGAGGTTCTGAAAAATCCATTAATACCAACAGAATAGCATACAATTCTGATTTTTGAACTGAATTATACGGACTTTGAACCACTTTACTTAAATTTTCTGATTTGTAACCTGCCTTTCCTTCTTTGTTGGCATCTGTATAAAATGTACGAACTCCAGATATGGGTTTTTGCCGTACAATTCGAGGCAAGATCCAATCAGCTCTCTTTATAAAATCAATTCTGTTGCTTTTGGGATATTTGCTGTTAATTTCTCCCAAAAAATTACTGCAAGCTCTTTGCCAAGGTTCACTTTCTGTCCATAATTTTTCAATGTCCTCCTTAGTTAATGGTACGACAATTTCTGCTGGGTCTATGCCTGCTAATTGACGAAGTCTCATTTTTCCTTTGTAAATCAAGTCAGAGATTTTTTCCACATAAGTTTTTAATTTTTTTATTTGGTTTATTTGGTAAAAATATCCATTCCAATATAATATCTTCCCTCTGCATTAATATTCCAGTAGGAGAACGCCTAGAAGGTAAGATAACCAAAATGCAATCCAGCTTTGGATCAATACGATTCACGTGTCCTTCATGCACTTTCTTTTCTACCAAGGCTAATTCTTTCTCAGCTTCAGGTGATAATTCTCTTGGACTATTTAAGTCCTTGTCACCTTCTAAGGTTTTGAACAAATTAGTCAGTTCATCATTTTTTACCCCAACAATAGTTCGTAGATGAGAAATATCTCCAAATAATCTTTGAAAGTCATTAAGAGTCTGTAGTCTATCTCTCCTAATTTGCACCTTTTGGGGTCTAATTTTTTGTAGCTCTATTTTATATCCTAAATAATTAATAGAATCTCCTCTTTGTATCTTTTCAGGAGCAATTTGTAATCCCCAGCGAGGCAAAATTTTCTTTACTTCTTCAAACATTATTTCTAAAGTATCTGCATTTGAGTCAGCTAGTAAAATATCGTCCATATAATGATAAATTATAGATTTAGGAAATTTTTTACGTATCACTTCCAATGGCTGTTGTACAAAATATTGGCACAGAGTTGGGCTATTCAACATTCCCTGTGGGAGGACCCTCCATTGAAATCTTTTAACCGGTTGAGAATTATTATAAGTAGGCACTGTAAAAGCAAATCTTTCTCTGTCTTTTTCTTGTAAGGGTATTGAAAAGAAACAGTCTTTTAAATCAATAACTATGAGAGGCCATCCTTTTGGTAACAGAGTAGGCAAAGGCATCCCAGATTGTAGAGAACCCATTGGCTGAATTACTTTGTTAATTGCCCTAAGGTCTGTTACCATTCTCCATTTACCAGATTTCTTTTTAATAACAAATACAGGAGAATTCCAAGGGCTGGTTGATTCTTCAATATGCTGAGCATTTAACTGTTCTTCTACCAGCTCTTCTAAAGCCTGGAGTTTCTCTGTTGTTAAAGTCCATTGCTGGACCCATACAGGCTTGTCTGTTAACCATTTTAAAGGTAGAGCTGTTGGTGTCTTTGGAAGATCATCAGTTATTGTGCCCTGTTCTTGTATAATATGGATGGCTGGTGACCACTCATTAGAACAATATCTTCTAATATTTCTCTCAGTAACATGTGCTAGTTTATGATTTGTTTCTGAGATTGGAGGGATGTTAATCTGAGTATTCCATTGTTGCAACAAGTCTCGACCCCACAGGTTCATAGTTATGTTAGCCACATATGGTTTTAATTTTCCTCTCTGTCCTTCTGGACCTATACATTCGAGCCATCTTGCACTCTGTTTCACCTGAGATAATGTCCCAATTCCTAACAGTTGAACGTTTACCTCCTGAAGAGGCCAAGTTGGATGCCAAAATTCTGGTGCAATTATGGTAACGTCCGCACCTGTGTCTACCAGACCAGACAACAAAACACCATTTATTTTTATCGTTAATTTTGGTCTTTGTTCATTAATAGAAGTTTGCCAAAAAATTTTCTTTATGTTTTCTCCTGAATTTTCTATTCTCTCTGTTTCATCATTCTGACCAGCATGATTTATTCCAATAGGCATTTGGTTATTTAATCGCTCTCCAGAGCAGGCATTTCCTCTATGGCTGCCGGAAAGGTTTGAACTGGATTTGCACTGGGGGCCTGCCTGAGGCCCCTCTGGGAGTTTCCCGAAGACTGAGGCAAAGGATTACCCTGTCTGTCCTTTGTTGATCTACATTCGTTGGTCCAGTGTTTTCCCTTACCACACCTTCTGCATACTCCAGAAGGAAGGGGCATTCTGTTGCCATTGTTCCTTGAAGAAACATTGTTTCTGGAAATGACCTGTCTACAGTCCCTTTTCAAATGTCCTTGCTTTCCACATCCAAAACATCTAACACTCCTCAAACCTTTTGAAATTACTTCTCCTACCCATGTATCATCATGCTCATCAGCTTCAACATTAATTGTTTCTCTAATCCAATCTTCCATAGGTGCAGATCTTGCCCTTAATGGCCTGATTATTCTTTTGCATGCTGCATTCGCATTCTCAAAGGCCAAAGATTCAATTATTGCCTTACCAGCTTCTGAATCCGAGACCGTTCTCTTTACTGCTGAAGCCAGTCTTTGTAAAAAATCTGTAAAAGACTCTTTTGGGCCTTGCTTCACCTTTGTAAATGACTCAGATTTTTTTCCTGGTTCCTCAACTTTGTCCCATGCATTCAAGGCTGCCGTTCGACATAAAATTAGGGTTTGGACATCATATAAACATTGTGCTTGTGCTGAAGCATATTGGCCTTCGCCCATAAGCTGATCCTGGCAAACTTGTACTCCTTTATCCCTCCATTGTTTTTCTATGTTTTTAGCCTCCTCCTTAAACCAAGTCAGAAATTGAAGTCTCTGGCTGGGTTCCAGAACACCTTGTGCGAGGTCCCGCCAGTCCTGTGGTACTATCCTATTATATGTTGACCAATTGTTTAACATTTGCTTTACATATGGGGAATGCATGCCATAAGATACTATTGCCTCCTTAAACCTTTTTAAATCCAACATTTCAATTGGAGCCCAAGTATTTTGTGTAGCCATTTGATCAGGCATCTGCTGTACTGTTACAGGATAAATTAAGGGTGACTGTGTGAAAACAGGCTTTCTTTCTGCAACCTTATGATCCCGACTTGAAACAACTTCACTGTTAATTTCTTCTGTCTGAATTTTTACAGGTTTAACAAGTTCTTCTAACGCTGTTATCCTGGCACTTAAATTGACTATCTTTTTAAATATTAAAATGTGGATTATTATAGTGATGAGGTGCATAATTCCACCAATACTAATATTATATAGTTGTTCCATTGCCAGACTGCCTAAAATTTCGAACAAAAACCAATTTTCTTCCAATGTACACATAAAACCCATTTGTTTTTTAATGTGGAAAAAAATTCTCTTTTAGATAGTTTCCTTTAAAATATCTGATATATTATGACTTACCAAATCTGCGTAGAACAGTAGAAATCCGAGGGGATTTTCAAAGCAGCCACCTAGTGTCCCAGGTGCAAATCCAGAGAGAGAGAGAGAGAGAGAGAGAGAGAGAGAGAGAGAGAGAGAGAGAGGAAAGAGAGAACGCACAAGAAAGCGTAGCCGGCTAAAGCTTAAATGCAGCCACGTGTTCCCTCTTGTGCCGAGTCAAGGCTTGGGTCTGGCTTCCTTAAGCTCCGACCACGTGCGTTGGCAGGGCAGGTCTGAGTTGTTTGTAGCACCGGCTTTAGGCAAGCTGCTCACAGACCTAGGCCCGGGCTAGAAGTTGCTACCCGGACTAGGAAGCTGGCAGCTCAGACTAGGAAGCCGGCAGCTCGGACTAGGACGCCGACAGCACGGACTAAGACGCCGGCCGCTTCCTGCCGCTTCCTCCGCTGCCTGCCACCGCCTGCCGCCCTTGCGGGAAAGCGGACCTGTCGTCAAGCCAAGCGGTTTTTAATGGATTCTTGTCACGTTGGGCGCCAGATGTAGATGTAACCAACCGTCTTATTAAATAAGAAACACAGAAACAATGTAAAAGAGAAAGCCGAGAAGTCAGAGCTCAGAGCTAAAATCTCACCCTTCCTCCTGCTGTCCCAGCTTCGCGAAAAGAGACCTACTTCCTGTCGGTTCGTATTTTTAAAGTATGTTGTTCTGCCTTCTCATTGGTTGTAAACCCAAACACATGACTGCCTCGTCACTGTCTGAATGTACAGCCCCCTAGGTCTTAAAGGCATATGTCTCCAATGCTGGCTGTATCCCTGAACACACAGAGATCTTATGGGATTAAAGGCGTGTGCCGCCACCGCCACACTCTTGCTATGGCTCTAATAGCTCTGACCCTGAACACACAGATATCTATGGGATTAAAGGCGTGTGCCACCACCGCCACACTCTTGCTATGGCTCTAATAGCTCTGACTCCCAGACAACTTTATTTATTAACATACAATCAAAATAATAATTCAGTACAATTAGATTATCACCACATATATACTTTAAGGATGTGCTGACCTCAGAATGGAAACCAGGGTATGTATTACATTGGGGACGAGGTTTTGCTTTTGTTTCTACAGGAGAAGATAAGCTGTGGGTACCATCAAAATTGATAAAGGTTCGATTTGAACAAGAGAGACCTCTTAATTAGAGGAGGTGATAGTTCATCAACCAGCATGAACATCCAATTTAAACTAACTTGTATCAATAACACATGCCTTTTCATTTAATCAGATAATAACTTGTCAAAAGGAAACATCCCCAAAATTAGTCTTGGGGAAAGGTTTTTGTTTTTGTCTTTTAGGAGAATGAAGGCTAAGGAATCTGAAGAACACTGGACAAATGAGACAACTGAAGAAAAGGGACAAATCATCTATCCCAAGAAACAGAATGAAACGGTGTATGGGTATATATTATCTAAAAAATTTTATGTCTTCCTAAATGTTTGTTTCTGCTTTTCTCTAAAGATTTAACACTATTGGTCTTCTAATAGTCCCAGTTCAATTAAAATTTAAAGCTGACTTTGGAGTTGGAGAATGGCTCTCTCCTTTTTTAAAATCAAGCATGTTGTTAAAAGGAAAATGCAAACTCCCTGTATCATGCCAGAATACAAGAGCCATCTTCTGCTATGGTACAGGACAAAAGAAAAATTAATTAAGGGACTATTCTATTACTAATCTCAACTTTTTGATTCTATTCTGATTCTTTAAACTTTTCTTAAAGTATAAATTTTATATCAAAATTTACAAGATATATATATATATATATATATATATATATATATATATATATACATTTTAAACTTTGTTAAGATATGAATGGTCATATAGAGTACTAACTAATTCTAGAAAAAAGGCTAGCTGCATATAGATGTTTTTGTGTTCGAGTCTCTTATCAGATTTCTGCAGGAAATCACGGCCAGGCCTAACATCAACTGAAGTCTCCAGAAAGAAGATGGGGCCCCACAACAACAACAATTCCACGTGGACAATAATAATATCATTAAGCTGACAAACATCATCCACAGATCAGCTTTGAACTACAAGGTGCTCAGAGCAATTTTGAGATGACTAGCTGAGATGATCCAGTCTCAAAGACTACTTGAATAAGGACTTAAGATAAACCCTGAACTTTGGCATTATACACAGACTGGATAATGAAGGATATAGTTACCTTTCCTAGAATTTGACAATTAACCTAAAATTTTTCTTTCAGGATAAAGAAAACTTCGCCCATACCCAGCAGGAAGCAATTTTAAGAATACGACGCCCACATTCCCAAAGAGGTGGTGTGGGGCGGGTGGTTTTTTGGTCTTTTTAATGGGTTTTGGGTCTGGGATAATTTTCAGTATTTAGGGGGTTTGGTTACAAGTTGTTGTCAAGGGTTAGAAAAAAGGCTAAGCAAAGGAGATTAGATTTAAGGTTCTTATTTAAACAAAAAAAAAAAAAGGAAGGAAAAGAAAGGAAGAAAAGAAAAAGACAATTACTAGTTTTAAATACTTTACATTGGATTGGATTGTTTTATATTGTATACAAATTTGAAACTGATATTGTTAGAAAATGCTTTATGTATATTTCTAATTGTATTTATACCATTCATTTAACAATGTAATGCAAATATCTGATACTTGAATGTTATTATTACCAACTATTAGGATATAAAGAAATGAAAGTTAGTAGTTAGACATTACAATAGAACTTGTAGTCATATTGGATATGTTTTAAAAATTGAGCAGAGATGTTTTAGACAGGTCATTTTCAAACCCTTCAGAGATCTACAGAATATGGCATTTAAAATGTTTTAATAACTTAGAAAATTTTTCTTTTTTGAGACATGTCGGCTCCTGGCAGTACCAATCTACTTCAGAGAAAATATGGGCATTGAAGAAACTGCATATGGAGTCAACTTTCATTGTGGCAAAAGTTAGCCACTGGACAACAAAGTATCCTCGAATCAACAGGACAAAATGGACAGACAGAACACGAAACAAGGGACTACTGATTCTTGCCAAAACAAGTGTGGTTATGGCTTTATCAAAAGGCATCTTCTGAGGCCAGAACAATATGGCCCCATCCCTGAAGTGGCCTTCGTATCCGGAAAAGGTACGGTGCCCTTTTCTTTGAAGGCAGCTTAACAGGCGGAGGGCCAATGGCTTCTGTTGTACAGTGGAACAGCAGCTGAAAGCTCATGCCTCTCGAAAGTAGACTGGCATTTAATAGAGGGATGTGGAGAAGAAGGGGATGCTGAGATGAAGCCATATATACACAGCCAAGAAGAATGGACAGCTGAATTTAAAAACTGTCAACAATTTCCAGAATTTAAAATCCTGAATCATGACAGGACACTAGTGGAATTCAGGTGTTTCTGATACGTGGACTGCTCTCACCCAACGTGAGGTTGAACTGTTGACCTTGTGTACATCCTACATCACAAATGAGTCTGTCAGATACACTAAGCCTATAGGCTGAAGATGATGCCCCAACACTGCAGAGAAACCTCAGGTGACTGCCCAGGCAGCTGGCTGTTTCTGTCAACTCACAAATTTTTTGGAAGTTGCTTGCATGCACTTCCTGTTTTTATTTTTGTTAGCTAATATTATTCCCTTCTTGGGTCTCTGAGGGAGTTGAAGATTAGTTAGTTATGGTTGAAGATTAGTTAGTTATAGTTGAAAATTAATTAGGATAGAAAGTGCATTAGATATATCTTGGATTTACCAAAATAGGATAGAAAATGGAATTATTTCTCTGATTTGTCAAATACCTGTTTAGGTATTTATTACTTGTATATATTGTATATAGTTATTGTACTTTTGTATATAGTTTTTCTTTTGTTAGTTATAACCTTTTGCTTTTTTTTCTTTTTATTAAAATAGAAAAGGGGAAATGTGGTGCTATTCTAATTGTACTGAAATGTGATTTTGATTGTATGTTAATAAATAAAGTTGCCTGGGGGTCAGAGCTATTAGAGCCATAGACAGAGTGTGGCGGTGGTGGCACACGCCTTTAATCCCATAGATCTCTGTGTGTTCAGGGATACAGCCAGCATTGGAGACATATGCCTTTAAGACCTAGGGGGCTGTACATTCAGACAGTGACGAGGCAGTCATGTGTTTGGGTTTACAACCAATGAGAAGGCAGAACAATAATACTATTAAAAAGGCGTACAGACAGGAAGTAGCGCTCTTTTCGGGAAGCTGGGACACCACAGGCAGAAGGGTGAGATTTTAGCTCTGAGCTCTGACCTCTAGGCTTTCTCTTTTACATTGTTTCTGTGTTTCTTATCTAATAAGACGGTTAGTTACATCTACAGATGGGCTACTAAAGATAACCATAACTGGCCAAAATGCAGAAAACAGGTGACTGTGGAGTGCCCAGCATTAACCGGTGCATCTACCATTGCAACTCCTACACTTAAGGCTCAGGTAAAATGGCAGAAGATGAGATGGAAATATTGTAAGGTCAACGGTGCCCACTGCAAAACAGGTATGCTGTAATACTCAACAATATGGTTGTCTAAACAAGACCTCTACAATGACAAAAGTGGTAGACCTGCAACATACATAAGAGAAAATTTCATAAGACCCTACCACAAGATGAAGAGCTACATGCAATCAGTGGCTGCCAAGAGAGGGAGGATCAGTTGTCTACAGGCATGAACCCCTTGGCACATTATTCAATACCAAGTGGTCAGCCCTAAACACATGTACATGTAAGCAACGCTAATTGAATTCGGTAGGTTGTTTTCTGTTTTGTCTTATTTTATATGTATATGTAAATAATTATAGAAAGGTCTTGAATTTAGTAAGGAGTGGGGGCCCTGGGAAGAGTTGGAGGGGAAATGAGGAAAGGAAATTATGTAAACACTGTGTATTTGTATATGAAATTCTCAAAATTTTTCAAAACACAATGTGATTTTTGGGGAATAATAGATAAAGACATAGGGAACAGAATAGGAGTTCTCATTTAGGACAATACAAATGAGCATGAAAGTGTAGTCAATACATCTTTAGAGGGAGAGCAAAGGTAATTCAGGGGTGAAAAGATTTCAACAAAAGATGCTAAAGCAATTTGTATCCAAAACAGAAAATGTGCTAAACCCAGAGGTTTTATTCCTTCCAAAAATTATCTCAAAATGGATTATAGAGCTAAACATAAAGTAAAATGCACAAATCAAGAACATATTATTTAGAAAAATATATATGACCTTGAACTTAGTGTTGACATTTTAGCTACCACACAAAAAGCATAATCCATAAAAGAAATAATTTCTACAGTGGGTTTCATTAAAATTAAAAACTTTTGCCCTATGAAGAAGTTACTATAATTAAAAAAAACACCAACTATAACGTAAGTCTTTACACAGATGTATCTGATAATAGACTGTTACTGAAAATATACCAGAAGGCTCTTTACGCTTAAGAGTAAGAACAGAAATAACCCCAGTTAAAACAATAACAAGTCTCTATGTGCCTAGAATAGGCACACCCGCACAAAAGGGTCCTATGAAAGTTTCTTTATTTCTACCAAAAAATGACCCACATAGGAAGAACTTCAGTGGCCTCCTGGGATGTGGATCTATAGGAGTTGCCCTTTGCTCCTTGCTAATTCAAATGCAAAATGAGACAGCCATTCTACAAGGCACTTTGATTTATTTTTTTTTGGGGGGGGGAGGTGGTAAACTAAACACTCCAATTGTTAAATCTAATGATTATGATTTGGAGTACTTGAGTTCTAAAATTATGTATACACAATGTCTGCACAAGAATATTTATAGTAGTTTCATCTGCAATTGCCAAAACTTAAGAACAGACCAAAGTTTCTTTGGCACATAGCCAAAAGTTCTTATGTGTCCACCCAATGGAAGACTATTCAGATGGAGAAGGAATGAATTATTAAGTCAAAAAGAGGTGGAATATGAGCGTGGCAGTACATGCCTATCATCTCACTGCTTGGGAGTCTGAGGCAGGTGGGTGTTTCCTGAGCCCAGGTTAGCTTAATGTGTAGTAAGACCCTGTCTCAAAAACCAAATTAAAATAACACAAGACCTAAAATTCATATTGATAAATCAAAGCATTCAAGGTGAAAAGGCTATATATTGTAAAAGTCCAGGTGAAGGCATGTGACTACTTGGAAGAGGTAAAAATGACGGAAATGTAAAACATTGAGTAGGACAGGAGAGATGAAGAGAGCTGAGGACATGGGTGGATAGACAGAGAAACGCTGTTGGATACTTCTGTGGTATCTGTAACTGTAATGTCAATATGCATTTGCCAACAGGCATAGAATGCTCAACATAAGCAGTAAACTTTAATGGAGACTATGGGTTTCAGTAATTAGTAACAAGAAACATAGAAATAAAATTGGACAAAGCTGACTGATGAAGCAACAGTTAAGCAACCCACTGCTGTAGGCAACACTTGTAGCATTAACAAAAATGAACACATTTAAATAATGAAATGAGGTCTCTTAAACTTACCTGGTTTCATAAATAGCATAAAGTTTTCCATGTTCTTTGACTGCGTTCCTGAAAAACATACAAAGAAGGACATGATGTAAGGTTTTATACTCTAAGGTCTAAAATTCCTCCAACAGACATGTATCAGCTTGCATCTACTTGGTGAAATAGTCTTACCAGCTTTTTGTAAAGTCTTAGAAATACTACCAAAAGGAATAATGTGCATGCTTAAAGCTGCATCCACATAGCACCAAGTTAGCTCAAGCTGGGTTGACACTCGTTAAGTAACTAAGGTGACATGGAACCACTGGCTAAACTCTGGGGAAGAAAGGGAACAATTGTTTCCAAATTGTGGTAGATCTAGAGATTAAAAACTAAAGAAAGCAAGCTAACTGGAAGTTCTCTGTAAGAAGTCAGCTAAATAGATACCAAATTACATCATAAATGAAAAATTAATTGAAACCTGAGCTGTGGAAGAAGCTAACACTGAGATGTGTAGGAAAAATGAACAACAGAAAATTTACTGTTCTTAAGCAAGAATGTGCCAGGCATGCTTGATATCATCCTATATAGTGTGCATTGGTCACCATGTATAAGGCACTGCATCTCTTATGCTGGAATACAATGAAAATGATTAAAGTAAAGTGATAGAATAAATGCCCATAACTGAAGGCAATGAAGCCATAAATGACAATGAGTCATCTATGTATGATGCGGAAGGACACAACCTGTGGCCAGGCCCTTGGCCTTAAAAACTACTAGATATGGAAGAAATGAGAAGAAACAGATACTATCCACATGACATGAGTGATGGGAATTCCAACCCCATCCCCATGGTCGTGCATGCCCCAACAGGACACTTAGTCATTTCTGCCTAGTCATTTCTGGGTCATACGTCCTACGTAACCCATGCCCCATGTGCTGTGTGGTCACGAAATTATGTGGCATGACCACATGATCTATGCACATGCATGGTGTAGCCATATGGGCCTGTGTGTGCAGGCATGGACTGACCCTTAAAAAGACAGGCCCCATGTCTCCCCACCCCCTTCTCCCACAAGTGTCCTTCAGCAGGCCTGATCACATCTATCCCTTTCTCCTTGTCTTAGTAAAACCCTTGTTAGTGGATTCTGTCGTGTTTTGTGACTTTTCCTCATAGGATAAGAGCACTGCTAAAAACCATCAATGAGAAAAGAGGAAACAAGAAAATAAAACAAGCAAAATAAACACACCAAAGTATCAAAATATTAATAGCATGGAATAGGGAGAAAAAAAGATTTAAAAAAACAATCTAATGAAATGTTAGTCATGAACTATGTAACTGTTGTAAGAAATCATGTTAAGGTTGAAAATGTAGCTCAGTGGTTGAGTGTGCTTCTCCTTGCATACACATGGTCAGGGGTTCAGAAAATAGAACCTAAAAAAAAGTAAACCAAAGCCAATGGACAACTCCTCCCACACACTTTCAACTGGGGATGTGGCTTAGCATTAGAACAGGTGCCTAGGATATACAAGCCCCTTGGTGTAATCCCCAGCACCATTGATGGAGGGAGGAACATTTTTGGAAGAGATAAATAAAACACAAATGACCAAACAATAAGTGACACTAAGCTGGAGTCTCAAAGGAAACAGAGGTGATTCCCTGGGGGAACAGGAAATGGGATGTGGCAGTACAGGAAACACTAGAGTATAAGAGAAACTGGGAAATAATTGGTGCAGTGAAAGAAAACATGTTTCCCAAAATTAAATAAGTAGTAGATTAACTGGGCTTGTACAGGATGCAAGGTATGTAAAGCATATGTAATGGCTATTCTTGGTTGTCAACTTGACTATATCTAGAATGAACTACAATCCAGAAATGGAAGGCACACCTGTGAGAGATTTTCTGCTTGGTTTGAAGTGTGTTGAATCCATTTCTAGTGTGGACATTTGAGTCAGGAAGACGTACATCTTTGATCTGGATCTTAAGGCTGGAAGACACAGGCCTTTGTTTGAAATCTTGAGGCCGGAAATCATATGTTTAATTTGGGCCACACCTCTTTCTGGACACCTATATAAGAACTTTGAAGAAGGAAGCTTTCTCTCTTTGCCTGCTTACTCTCTCCTTGCTACCACATCCATTCCTTTGACTGGCATTGGAGCCTACTTCTTTTGGATTCCAGCATATACAAAAGACCAGCTGAGACATCCAGCCTTGTGGGCTTGAGCAACTATTGGACTTTCTGTTATGTATGTATGTATGTATGTATGTATGTATGATTTATTATGTATGTGGCATTTATTATATATTTATATATATATATATATATATATATATATATATATATATATATATATATATATAGAGAGAGAGAGAGAGAGAGAGAGAGCAATAAGAGACTTAAGTCCTAAGTTATGTGACTCTAGAGAACCCTGGCTAATACAGTACATATACCACAAATAATTAGGTTAAAAGGAATGATAAAATGTTTATACTCCCCTTGAATAGACAAAATTATTATTCTAAACAAACTTTGAAAAGTCAGTATATATAGCAATCCCTAAAGCAATTACTAAAATGCCTGTACAAACACATATTAAAAATTAAGCCGGGCGGTGGTGGCGCACGCCTTTAATCCCAGCACTCGGGAGGCAGAGGCAGGCGGATCTCTGTGAGTTCGAGGCCAGCCTGGGCTACCAAGTGAGCTCCAGGAAAGGCGCAAAGCTACGCAGAGAAACCCTGTCTCGAAAAAACCAAAAAAAAAAAAAAAAAAAAAAAAAATTAAAATATCAGTTTAAATGGGATACAAAAATATTTGAACAACCCTAATGAAGGCTATAATGAAGAATAAAAAAGGAGAGAGGCAAAAATTAAAATAATCTGGTAGAACTATGTTCAGACATATAAATATTTATATTAAGTATAAGTGGCCTAATATGAAGATTACAGTGCATTCATAACATTGACCTTAACCATGTAGCAAGCTAACTTTACATATGTAAGAATGTATATATTTATGCATTTATTCATTTATCAAAGTGCTAGGTGTTGAATCCAGAGTTTCTCACATTATTGACAAGTCTTCTACAGATCTGCATGATCAGACCCAGGGTGCTAACTTTAAATATGAAGACACAAATAGATTTAAAAGACAAGAAGATGCATAGTATCAAACTATAGTACACCAACCAACCAAAAGCAAGCCAGAATGGTTATATTACTATCACATTAACTATATCTCAGAGCAGAGAAAATTTACAATGATAAAGATATGCAATGATAGCAGGGTCTCTTTCTCAAGGACACACAGCAACCTTATGAGTGTGCACACCTAGCCTATGCATTCAACAACAGAGCGTAAGGGAGGAAGAAACAAATTCCAGCCCCCTCTGTTTTCCTTGCAGGAATCAGAAGGGCTAAGTCAATATGGAGACACTTCCAACTAGTGATGTAACTAACTTTTACAGAGGGCTCTACCCAACAAGTGCATATTATATGTACTTTCCATGTCCTTGATCATTAAAAAGTTGGCAATCCACCAATGAGTTAATCAGTTTGTGAAGGCAGAGCACTTGATACAGTCTCTACCCAAAAGCAACACATGAATGTGTGGGAATATTTTACATTCAAACAGTGGCACTTTAGAAGATATGGTGATGAACCCCTAGAAAACTTAGCAAAGAATCAGTTGGACATAGTGACTATTTGACCATGACAAAAAAAGCACAATGCCTAAAAGAAAGGTTGGTAAATTGGTCTATTGAGGAAACAAGAGACAGGCTACAGAGTGGAAGAAAGTGTTTCAAATCACATATGTCCTGTTGCTCTGCATTTGGAGGGAGGACTGTCAAAACTCAGTAGCAAAAATTCCCAAACTCCAATTACAACACAAAAACATGTGACATTTCCCTGAACAGGATGCATTAATATAAACAGTGTCAAGATGATTGGCTCTGGATGGGGCGCAAGGAGAATGCCCATGAAATGCTGTAACCCATCAGAATAGTGACATGATTGCCAAACATCAAATGCAGTGGATGCTCAGAAATGTGATGACCAATGGGTTGATAGAAATAATAAAAATTGGCATTAGGAAAGATTTTAGCAAATACTTCGAAGTGAAAATGCAGATGCCACATGGCTGTGCTCATTGCTCTTTATCATGAAGATTCACACACAGCTGCATGTGACTGGGAATTCTCTTATCTGCTTGTATGATGTGGAACATATAGCTCATCTATGCGTGTAGGTGAGAGAGCTGAGATTGTGCACCCTTGTTGTATGTCTTCCTGCTGTGGAGACAGATGATAGAGTATTTTCTTTAATTTTTCCAAATATAAATAGACATTGTAAGTGTAATTCTTACTTGGTAATTGTTTCTGCTGTATATATATACATATATATTATATATAAATATATATATATATATAAATATATAAAATATATATATACTATTTTAAGGTTAAAACTTTCCTTTTAAATTAGACAAATGCTGTGGATTATGCTTGCTGTTCATAATAAAGCTGATTGACCAATAGCTGTGCAGGAAGAGATTGAGCACGGGAGCCAGACTAGGAGAATTCTGAGAAGAGGGAGGGTGGAGTCAGAGCTGCCAGCAGATGCAGAGGAAGCAAGATGAGAACGCCATACTGAGAAAAGGTACCAAGGCATGTGGCTAAGATAGATAAGAATTGTGCGTTAATTTAATTGTAAGAACTAGTTAGTAATAAGCTTGAATTACCAGCCAAGCATTTTTCATTAATATAGGCCTCTGTATGGAAAGTTGGGAAGTGGCTGCCAAGAATTTGGGAGTTGCTGGCGGGACATAAACTTCTGCTTACATCCTCCAATAGGCACAATCCTGTCTAAAGTCAGATGTACCTCTCGTTGCTTTCTATCTTTCCTTTAAGCAGCCTGCAGAAATCTAACACAAAGTCTAAGTACATGTGTCTATAGCAGCTTTCTCATTGGCACAACACAAAACTGTTGTCTTTCATACATGGGTGCCTGAACAGACTTGGTTAACCTATGCTGGGCTGCTGCTCCACAATAGTAAAGAAGATACAAGCAATAAAAAAAGATTCTTAATATGATATGAGCAACAGATTTTTTAAAAAAAATAAGTAGACATAAGATTTATTTGAATAATTTTAATGACACTAAAGAATGTTCATGATATACTATTAAATGACATCATAAAACAATACCTTGCAGGTATGTGTTTACTAATTAAGGAAAACTTAATTTATAACCCAAAGTACAAAATAATGAATTAACTCTTGTAGCATCCAAATATATACTTCACTTCAGAATGATTCAGGGGCTATAGATTTATTTGCTTGATTTTTGAAGCAAGGTCTAACTTTGTAGCCTAGATTGGCCTCAAACTCACTTGCATACAAGTTCTTACAATGTCAAGGGCTAAAAGGAATTTAATTCCTTGTCCTGAACACAAATTTTACAGTATTTGATAGAAAAGATTCACATTTAATATTTCTTATACCTCATCCTCCCAAGTGCTCAGATTAACAGGCCTCTGTGCCCACCTTAAGTCATAAACATTGAAAAGTAAACTTGCTAGAAGAAAATGTATCTTTCAGAAAGTGAAAATATCTCTTACAATCAAAATGAAAATCAAGAAAATTAAAGCAACAAGGAATAATTGTACAATACAATGATGCATGAAAGTGAGCCACCCGCTGGGCAGCGGTGTGCACCAGATCTCTGTGAGTTTGAGGACAGCTTGGTCTATAGAGCTAGTTCCAATATAGCCAGGGCTACACAGTGAAACCCTGTCTCAAAAAAAAAAAAAAAAAAAAAAAAGAAAAGAAAAGAAAGAAAAGAAAAAAAGGGTAAAGTTAGCCATCCATGGCAGCCATGCTTGCAATCTCAGCATTGAGGCAGGAAGAAAGAAGGACCAAGCTCAAGGTCAATGTGGGCTACAGAACAAAAACACTGTCTTATTTTTATTTTTATTTTTTGAGACAGGGTTTCTCTGTGCAACAGCACTGGCTGTCCTTGAGCTTTCTTTGTAGACCAGGCTGGCCTCAAACTCACAGAAATTGGTATGCTTCTGCTTCCCAAGTGCTGGGATTAAAGACCTGAGCCACTGAAACATAGACAGTACTATCATAATATAACAGTGTGGGAAATGAATATGACTCCATTTGCCCAAGAACCAAGGTCAACAACTGACAAATAAGACCTCATGGAACTAAAAAGCTTCTGCATGCTAAAGAATAATCAACTGGGTGAAGAGACATTCTACAAAATATGAGAGAATCGTTGCCAGATGCATATCGGACAGAGGTTTAATACCCAGAATAGATAAATAATTCAAAAAAGAATAAATCAAAACAATAAATGACCCATTTAAAAATGGGTTTGGGACCCAAATACAGAGTTCTCTAAAGATCAAAAATGCAAAGAAAAATATCTTAAACAGTTTTCATCATCCCCACTAATTAGGGAAATGAAAATCAAAACAACTTTGACATTTCATCTTGCCCCAGTCAGAACTGCAAAGATCAATGAAACAACTAACAACAAATGCTGGAGGGCATGCAGGGAATAGGGAACCCTCATTCACTGTTGAAAACGGGTGCAGCCAATATGGAAATCAGTCTGGAAAATTCTCAAAAAGCTAAAAATGAATCTTCCATATGACCCAGCTATGCTACTCCTTGGCATATGTGCAAAGGACTTGATATCCTACTCAAGAGAAGTTTATTCCTTCCTGTTCATTGTGTCTCTCTTCAGAATTCCTATGAAATGAAAACAACTGAAGTGTTCTACAACCAGTGAATTCATAATAAAAATGTAGTACATATGTATACACTATAGAATAATATCCAGCTGAAAGGAAAAATGAAATCATAAACTTTCCAGGTAACTAGATGTAACTAGAAAAGATCATATTGAGTGAGGTAACCCAGACACAGAATGACAAATGTTAAATGTTCTCATCACTCACTGGGGGCTCCTAGCTTCAACTCCTCAGATATAAATACATACCCTGTGGTAACTTCAGAAACCAAGAAAGTAATATGCAACCATTGCCAGGATGGGGTGTGGGAAGCAGTAGAGAGAGGAGTAACAGGGGATCGCCAAAGTGGGGAAAGGGGCAGCTCTTTGTGGAAGCAAAGGGAGGTAAATAGAGAAGAAGTTCAGAGAAGGGTAAAGGGGAACTGGAGGGATACCAGTGATGTCATAGGGGAACAAAGAAAGGAAGGGTTCTTTAGGGAGTGGGGAGAGAGGCAAATAGAGAAGAAAGAGGGAAGTAGACAAAATGAAAACATTGATGGCTGAAAAAGCCATGAGGAAATCATACTATTAACTCTTTACTTAAAAATTAAGCAAACAAATAACCCCCTATAACACATGTATTTCTATGTATAAATATACATATATCATTTTAATGAAACTTTCTCACCTGGGCTGATGACCCCTCTAAGAGACAAAGACCACCCAACAAAACCCTCAACAGCAGACATGAGAAGCCCTCTTTTCTAGTTGTTTGCCAAGGCTGTTCAAGAGACTACCTAAGCATACAGCCTATTGCTTTGGCCCTTGTTTACCCCTGAGAAATGGAAAGTAATTCCCTATTGTTAAAGACACCATGTACTCCAGAAACAGAACCTAGAGACCCCTGAGCCAGGCCTTCCCTGAGAACTAGCCTTCATGATACTGGAAGGTACCATCCAAGTTTCCAGAGGGGGGAGCAACCTACAGTCTTGTCCAGATATGACACCTATGAACCATATCAATAAACAGGATAGCACAGTAGCCCTATGAGTGCAGCAATGGCACACATACCTTGGCAGTAACCAACGATTCTGTAACTGTACTTAAGACCCACTCAATAAATGTAATACCATGTCTGGTACTGGAGACCTAGCTAAATGCTCAGTGCTGGTGAAGTCACAGTTTTTAGAGGACAATCTACAACCTCTGATTCACTATAACAGCATAGTTCTTAGCCATCATCAAGAAATTTCCCTTTTCAGCACATGGAGATCACTACAGAAAACCACAACCAATCAAAACGCAATATGTGAAGCCAATTCCTAATGGATAAATCTACAAAACACTATCACATCTAAGGATCAGAGAACATTGCAGAAGAGGAGGCAAAAACGATATGAAGAGCCAAGGGATTGGAGAATTTTCTGTGAGATTGTGTTTCCAAGTAACAAGACTGCCCAAATGTGAGCTGAACAATGATGACACCAGTGAGTATGTCAAACTAAATGGGAAAAACTCTACGAGGCCTCAACTCTACACAGAGTACTACAGACAACTGAGTAATGCTGAGAGCGGTAGATGTGATCCTCCAGAGGGAAGAACACACCAATCGGTTGACTATTGCATAATAGTCATCCCTGAAAACATACATGCAAGTAATATATGGGCTGAGCAGGTTATATATAGGAAGGTATATGTACACACACACACACACACACACACACACACACACACAATTAATGAAAAAAAGTCCATGAATTTGAATGAAAATGGTGAAGATTCTATGGAAGGTTTTAGAGGGAGGAGAGAAAAGAGTGAAATATTGTAATTATATTATAATCTCAAAAAAGAGAATGTGGATATGTGTGTGTGATTTTTAAACCACAAAGAATAAAGTTATATGATTTACAAAAAATAATTGCAAATTAAACCAGTCTTAGACAAACATTTTCCTTCATTTGTAGTTATATGTTTTATATAGACACAGAAAACAATGTATGCCAATATTTCATTAAAGCAGAAGTGAACAGAAGTGAGGAGGAAGGTAGGCAATGTGCCTGATAGATAAGATATCTTTGCATACAAATAATAATAAGGGTAATTCTGGCCCACCTTAGCAGAGACCGAGCCCTTGATGCATAGTCCTTGGGATTAGATGTGTCATTCATTGTTTCATCTATGACCATGACTATGGTACATATAGAAGCATGGTACCCCTTACTTCTGTTCTTCTTGTCTTACTGTTCTCAGAGCTTTCAGTACAGAATCACACAGTCTCTAAAAGGGAAGCCCCAGGTTGTTTGGGTGGTAATATGGAGCAGGTACTCCAAATGCTGCTGACTACTGGCAGTCCTCTAAAGGCACTCTACATCTCCCCCTTCCCTTCTCATTGTCTTTAGATCCTTGCTGTTCCACTTCAGAACAGTCAGTCTCACACATTCCCTGTCAGTTCTACCACAGACTACACCATGCTCACACAGCCATTTTTAATCCCCTCTGTGATCGTTTCAACATTTGAGTCACAGGCCATTCCACTGTTCTATTTCTTTGTTTCCTCAGGCTGCTTTTTCTTATGCAATTGACAGCCAGACAATGTACAGGACAACTGCAGAGAGGTAAATAGCTTTTACTTGGAAAGGGGTACAGTCTTGGATTTGCTGGGACTTTACTCTAGTTTGAGTCATCTAATGAGGCACTAAGCTGAACTCACTGGGGGTGAGTTGATTGTGTAGCTATATCCATGGATGAAACCGAGAGACACTATGATTTCTTCAAATGAATGTTTCTTCAAAACCTCATGTCCACATTCCTTTCCTGCCAGGAAAGCACAAGGAGGTGAGATTTAAGATGAGTTCAGCTGTGAAGGCTGTCGCCTCATGACCGGACCATTGCCTCTACCCTGTGATGAGTCTAGGATAATGTTCTTTCTTCTTTTTGCTCCCCCATCCTCTTTTGCCCTTACCCAGGCAATACCCTGTGCCCAGTAACGATGCTTCATAAGGCCCTCATTGCATGCTGATCTTGGGTTATCAGCCTTCAAAATTGTGAGGAATAAATTTTTCATCATTATAAATTATCTATCCTGTGGTAGCCTATTATATTAACAGAAAGTGGACTAAGTCAATATTTAAATTCATCCAAGATCTCTAGTTGAGGCTTGGAATAGGCAGATAAGCCCCCCCAAACTCCTGCCTCCTCCCGTGAGTCCTCCATCCTTGGTCAAAAGCACCTTCTGTGCTTGGCCACAGCAAAGGCTCATTAGAGATACTTATTTGCCTGAGTTGGAGAGGTTCTCAGTTGTTCTGATTAAAGAGAATTGTTTATTCTTATATGTTCTTATTATACTGCAAGTGGCTTCTTTAACTTTTTTTCCTAGTTGCTAGTACATAATGATTACAAGCCTTTAGTGCATGGACTTTTGGAGAGGCACTCCATTCTCTGTTACCTGTGTCCATGAATATGGTCAAGTCCTTACCACTGTTCCTCTCCATTTATTGGTGAAGTTAGAGATTCCATTGGAAGTTGCATAGAAGGAGAGAAAGTGACTCTCCCAATCTGACTCTACAGGCTAGGTTCTACAGTAAGAAGATGTGTAACTTATGAGAAAGCAGCACAATGCTCCGATGACTGCCCATCCCCTATTCCTATTCAGTTCCCCATCTTACAGCACTTGGTCCTTACAGCTTCACTGTGCATTTCTCTAATAACTTCCATGGTAAGTACTGATACCTTTGCTTATTTCCTCATGGATGGCTCTGGGTAAAGTGCTTATTTGTATACTTTCCTTTACGAATAGGATTTGAAAGGCTTTTGTATTTTCTCGGAGTAGGTTTGCTGTGACATGCATGCCTTGAAAGCATGTATGCACTTCATGTATGTTTTTTTTCCTTTTTTAAGTAGGATAAATAGTAAGATGCTATCATGACTAAAACATTCCCATGGTAGGTTTATTAATTTTTAAATTTTCTTGTTTTTATTTTATGATTTTAAGATTGTGACATTGTGATATGACTCGGTTGAATGTCATGAAACCAGTCCATTTTACTCATATCACTATTTAATTCATAATTCTGCCTTCATTGTATCCTATGAATTATTTAAAAGCATTGTTAGTTTTTCAACATATAACTACTTCTTATTCATTTGGGAGAAAAGTGGTATACAGTGGTATTGATTGCGATGGTCAATTTGACTTGATTTAGAACAATCTAAAAGACATACTTTTGGGCATATCTGTGAGGGTGTTTCCAGAAATAATAGTTTGATAGAGGAAGTCCTGTCTTCAACATGAATGGCACCTTGCAGGGGGTGGCTATGACATGAAGAAGTGCCCAATAAAACCAGTGTACCAGACCTGCTTTTGCTTCTTTGTGATGAAGTGTGTCTGTCACTGCTATGGCTATCCTCTGCTGACATCAGACTCCAGCTTCTTTGCCTTTCCAATGTGGACTGAATAACTGAGTACCACAGACTCTCCAGAAAGAGTCCAGACTTCCCACTCTGGATTGGGACTTCCAAGGAGCCCAGTCTTTGAGCTCCTACCAAGTCCTTGCCTCTTTGGTGTGCATATGACAATATTTAGACTACCTAGACTCTATCATAAAAGCTAAAGCGTGTGTGTGTGTGTGTGTGTGTGTGTGTGTGTGTGTGTGTGTGTGTGTGTGTGTACTTTTCATTTGCCTGGTTCGTCTTCTGGAGTCAAAACTCACAAGAGGTTTAGCTTGAACTCTTTAAAATTCACTGATAATTTCTACCTCTGACATGTAGTTACATATTCTGGAATGTGACATGCAATGCTCTATGCTTATGTGGATCTGGTTGCTGCTTTTCATGGAATCCGCTGCATCACTAACTGCTTCTCTAACTGCTTCTCCTATTTATTCCCCAGCTTTGTGGCCTTCTGAATGATCATTTTTAGCAAACTCTCATTTATCCTTTAAACAAATATATATATTTGGATCTGAGTCTGTTTATTTTCTTAAGAATGATATTCAGCACCTATAAAGCAAAAACTGTGTAGCTTTGGATTATTTTGTGTTCACTCTGCAGATCTCTCCATTTCTACCCTGGTTCTCGTTGCTTCCCGTGATTCAAGAATTCCTCTTTGGGCCAGTCATTGGGCTTCTTTGGCGTGCTCTGTGCAACAGACATCTAGGAGCCAAGCCAAGCTTCTGTCAGTAAGGTCTCTGGCTTGTTCAGTAAGGAGTTAACAATTCACACAAGATTGGAGGAACAAAGCATGGCTCCAAATTGGTTGATTGGCAGTTTGCTTCATCAGCTACTGGCCTCCAGCCATTGAGGAAAATTCTTCCTACAGCCACAAGATGGCACCATGATATGGAGCCATTACCTTAAGGGAAGGTCCAGGCGATTGTGCACCTCAGGTGGAGCTGGAATGAGGTGGTGATTGGAGATGGAATGGTGGAGATGTAGAGGTTGCCAAGAGGGAGGAAGACCGGCTAGGTTACATAATTTCATTTTATTCTCTGTGTGATGGAGAATAATTGTTTTGATTTTATATTGGATTTATATTGGATTCTCCAAGGAGAAGAGACTGGGAGACTAGTTAGGGAGGTAATGTAGAATCCTAGGGGGCCTAAGACTAGGTTAGAACTGTCTATTCTTAACCTCAGTGTAATTTAATTACAACCAAAGGAAGGAGAAGATTTACAACCTTAATTCACCTTTGAGAAGAACAGTGTTTCTGCATGTCTGCAAGAATTTCCTACCTTCCTTCTTATGACATTTCTGTATACAACTAATTAAAAGCAGGTTTTTTTTATCTTAACTAATGACCTGTTTAATGTGCAATATATTACTCCATGCAACAACGTCACACCTTTCCTGGATGAGAGCAGACAATGGGTGCTGCAATGACTATGATGTTGTCATTTGGTGCCTACCCTTCCATTTGGACATAGCAAAATAGAAGTTATGAAAATTGATATAATTTAATATTTCCCTGCATAAAAAGATATACCATTTCTTCTTTCATTTAGTTCTTTTCTCATACCATCCAACAATTTTTTTGTGATTTTATTATTAAGGGCCTTACCATTTCAGAATACCTACATTTATGCTACAATATATTATTAAGTCTGTTCGTGTGAAGATTATTCTTTTGTTTTCATTTTGAGATAGGAGCTTGCTCTGTAGCTAAAGCTGACCCTCACCTCATACCAATCCTCCTGCCTCAGCCTCCCCAGTTCAGAGATTAGAGGTAGAGGTTAAAGATATATTTTTACCTTGAGAGAATCATCAGTGCTTCCCCTGGAACACACACTAATGAAGTGTCTAGAGATGCTTATGCTTGTAAGTTGATTTAAGTAAATTCCAATGTTTATTTCCATTTATTCTTTTGGGCTTTCTATAAATATAACAACAGCATTTAAAATATGTAGCTGTAGTACATAAAAACACATTCTCACTCGAAAGGAGTAGTCTCCCCTTTCCTGACTGACTGTTTTGAAGAGAGCACTAACTTGAATCCTAAAAATGGTGGCTGCATCTTTCATAGGAGTACATAAAAAGAAAATTGCATATGCATCTATATTAAATGCAAAATTTCCATTAATTATGAGCAGTACAAACAATCCACTTAGAGTTATGTCATTTCCATATTGATTTTTAAAAAAATAAATACAAATTTCAACCATATGGTGTCTTTACAAGAATTACTTCTGGCACAAAGATTCACTGATTACCAACACTGATCTTTCAACAATATGAATACCATTATTTGATCACCACATGATGTACACATTTTAAAACATCATATTGTATCCCAAAGGTATGCAGAATTATATGCCAATTAAAAATAAAGCAAGACTTTCAAATTGACTTTTTCAATTTTTTTTTTAAAAAAAGAACATGAAAATAAACAGGAATTATTGGGGATGTGGAAGAAGAAAATAAAAGAAGAGGAATATGATCAAAATTAATCAAATGTATGAAAATGTAATGAAGTATATTACTTCAATGAATATGTGTCAATAAAAAGAAAAAGTATCCACATCAAATGCAAACTAACTCAGCAGCAAGGTTAAGTCACGAGCACAGATAACTCTTGACACCCTTAACCAAGAAAACTTACATGGATGTATTTGAATCACACCAAACAAATTAATGCCGATACATATAGTAAATGGACATTTGGAAAAAAATCTAATTGACTGTAAAAAAATATTTTAAAATTACTTTCAACAGGCAGCAGTGGCACACGCTTTTAATCCCAGCACTCGGGAGGCAGAGGCAGGTGGATCTCTGAGTTCGAGGCCAGCCTTACTACAGAGTAAGATCCAGGACAGGTACCAAAACTACACAGAGAAACCCTGTCTCAACGCCCCCCACCAAAAAAAATTTACTTTCATAAAATGGTGTGAGGTAAAAGATGCAAGCATTTTCAGAAATGGGAAAAGAGATTAATATACAATAATATTCACAAAAGCTCAATACATTCTCCAAAACTATCAACAGAAGCAGATAGCTTGATAAAGGACTACAGAAAATTTGATACAATGATAAGAGAAATTATTTAGAAAAAGACACGAAATACAGGACACACTCATTGCAGAGTCACACTGAAGATCAGTTGACTTGGTGTTATGCTGTCAGACTGAATTCATCTCGACCAATTTCCAAGAATGACACCAGATACACTTTCCCCCTAAGATGTATTTATTTTATAAGTCATTGGCAAAAGACACATCAAAATTTCAATCTGATGAGAAATTAACCCATAGATCAAAGAAGAAATGTGGTCCTAAAAATCAGGAAGCATATAATAAAAAACTATTAAGCTTTGGGTATGCTGCTGAAATTATTAGAAAATGTATAGCCACAAATTCATATTGGAGAAAAAGTGAATAAAAAAGATGAACTGAACCTAAGCTATGTGAAGTCAGAACAAAAAGTATTTTTCAAAGGAGCCAAGAATAAGAAATAAATATAACAGCAAATATCGGGTCAATATAATCAAAACATAAAATTAAAAGTAACAGAGCCAAGAGTTCGCTCTTTGAGAGAGAAAAAATGTGGCCTTTACTGGCAAGATTCTGACAAGGCTAAGACTAAATCAATCTACACAGCAATCCACATGAGAGGTAAACCCTACTGCGGAGTTTGCAGAATCACCAAGAAGGAGCTGTGAGGAACCGTGCCCTAGTCTATGAACACTGAGATGAAATGACCACTTGTGGGAGCAAAAGAAAACCTTAGTAAAGCAGCTCTGAAAGGAAACAGGGACATTCAACTTGAAGATTGATGACTTCCCCTGTTTATCCTCCTCGTTCTTTGTCTACTTGTGCGGTTAACATCCCTGAGTACAGCCTGGAAAGGCACAGCAGCACAGAGGGTGCAGGGGAGCTGGGGTGCTGTGCACTGGGGACAGATAGGGACTGTGGTGAAGGCTGCAGAAGGTAGCGTCTGCCTATACCTGTAGAGATGAGGGCCTAGGACCGAGAGCCACTCAGGACAGACGAAAGTAAGTTCATGTGCAGAGTGTTCGCTGTCATGAAGCAGACACAAACTTGTAAGTTTTCCTCCCCATCTTCCCCATGAAGAAAGTGGCAATGAGCCAAAGCTGATAATTGTCTGAAAATATATGCCACTCAGGAAAGCCCCAGAAGGCTTTAACTTACAGGAAATGTGATTTATGGGACACATCAATGGGGGCAGGATCCCGGAAAGACCAATGAAGCATTTCCTTTCCATAGGCCCATCCAAGGTGTAAAGACTTCCCCCCAGGATCGGGATCTGTCCCTGGTGCATGGACAGGCTTCTGGGAATCTGGTGCCTGTGGTGTGACACCTTGCACAGCCTTAGTGCAGTGGGAAGGGTCTTGTACCTGCCTAGGCTCAGTGAGCTGGGCTCTGCTGACTCCCTATGGGAGACCTCGATTTGGGGAATGTGGGGATGCGGGTGGCTTGGGAAAAGGGGCTGGGGATGGGAAGAGGGAGGAGGGGGAGTCTGTGGATAGCATGAGGAGTGAGTAGAAAACTTCTTAATAAAGGAAAACAAAAGACTCCCCACCCCCCAGGCCTGAGGGAGTACTTGATTGCAAGTCACAGCGCAGGGTGTGCCTTGGCCTGCAACTGGCTTCTCTAGACAAGCTTGCCACAAATTGAAAGTATCCTTAGTCAAGGAGAGTGGAAGCACCCTTGATCACATGTCCATCTATACCTGCCATGGTGGTCCCTGGTGTGACCAACCCAGGGAAATACATGAATTCAAATAGACGGGCGGTGGTGGCACACACCTTTAATCCCAGCACTCAGGAAGCAGAGCCAGGCCAATCTCTGTGAGTTCAAGGCCAGCCTGGACTACCAAGTGAGTTCCAGGAAAGGCGCAAAGCTACACAGAGAAACCCTGTCTCAAAAAACAAACAAAAAAATCTCTAAATGTACAACAGGGTGGGGACCAGTGTCAGGTCCAGGGCCCTCAAAAAAACATGGTCCATCATCTCAACCCAAACAAACACAAATTCTAATAATATCTTAGAATGTGTTAGAATGAGAAGCCATGTGCCCAGTGGATGCTGTGAAAAGTACCGGAAAAATGAAGAGTGTCAGTGGACAGAGGGTAAGAAGCACAGGAGAAGATGACTAAGAACTGCTTGTGGTGAATGTGCTCCTCAAATTTTCAATGAAGGCCAAGGAAACATTCATGAAGTCCATTCACTTCAGGCCTGTTGTTAAAAATACACTGCATACACCAAAGAAGCCAGTCCGGAAGGCTGGACCTTGTATGACTCCATCACTGTGATATTGTGGAAAGGCAGACTTATGGAGACCCCACCAAGGCTAGCAGTCGCCAAGGACTGGGAGGTAGGTGAGAAGAATAATTGAAGCACAGGAGACTTTTAGGTCTGTGAGACGGATTTGCATGTGGTTTCAATGGTGTGTAGCTGACATTTGGCAGTAGTTATAATGCCTAACTCACATTGCCTGCTCGCAATAGGGAAGCCATTATTGGGAGAATCAGTGCAGGCGGTCTGCCTGTGCATTTTCCTCACTGCTCTTAAAAACACATCGACACTTTTAAAAATGGGAGGAGTTGGAATTTTGGTACCAGGGCATGTACACAGTCTAATAAAAAGTACTCAATGAGAAAATGAAGAGCTTTTTGGTATAAAAGGCTACATTCCTCCAAGAATAAAGTAGTTATTTGTATCAGTACACCAATTAAAGTAAAATTGTTCAGCACAGAAAGTTGAGTCCCTCATGTTAATAGAAACTGACTCTACACATTAACACATCGTGCTCAGGCAAAACCAGGCTAAAAACAAAAACAGTAGTTAAGCTATAGACTGTGGGCTAGAGAGATGGCTCAGTGCTACTCTTCCAGAGGAACAAAGTTTGGCTCCCAGTGTCCATCCACATGGCCCACATCTACCTGTATCTCCAGCTCCAGGGCATCTGCTACCCTCTTCTGGCCTCACAGGTACCCCCATACACACATGTGGCACACACACACACACACACACACACACACACACACACACACACACACACACACAAATAAAAATCTTTTAAAAGATATAAAAAATGTAATTTTAAAAGCAACACCAATAGAAATATGTTAACCTCAAAACTCTACAGCTAGAGAATATACCCCTTTTTCAAGTATGTATAGAAATCAAAGAAATTGCATACCATGCAAGAAAGCTGTAAAGGAATTAGATAAACAAATAAAAATAGTATCTCTCTAATGTAGCCTGTACTCTCTCCACTTAAAATTATATTAAAGGTAAGATTTTTAAAAATCCGAAAATTGTGCTATTAATTATAACTTCAGAAGCAATCACACCAAACAGGGACAAAGTTTAGTTATTAAATTAACCTTAGAAGCATTAATTAATAGTAATTAGTGAAATAAATTAATGCTTTAAAATATGTTATAATATAAAAGATGGTCCTTGATTGCCATTGACATTATTATTGAACTGAAGTTAGTGTTTCATTCACAAGAAAATAAATGTCTTCAAATCACATTGTAAAGGGCTAGGGGTAGTGCCCAGTGACAGAGACTTGTCCAGAAAAACCTGGGTGAGAAGGATTGGGGTGTGGAATATTCAGGGGAGGCAAGTAGCGTGGAGGAGTGGTGATAAACGGCCCACTGGACACACACTGTGTGTGAGCTGCCACCACGGTCCCACCCCATTGCTCTGGCATTGCCACTGCTGAGCGCTAAATTTTCCTGAAAAATGGCCTGTCTGGATGTTCTAGTGTGCACACTGACCTGTGAATTAGTTCTGACATGCACACTGAATGGCATTCCAGAGAAACAGGGCACAGCCTAAGGTGATCTCATCCTCCCTGTCCACAAAGCTCCAGCCCCAAGTTATGGTCTAGTTTGCTCATTCATGAAAATGGGAGCTCGTCCCTGTCTCCAGGGGGTCTGGGGAGGAATGCTATCCAATCCTGATATCTGTTTTGCAGCATTCCCATGCAGCTGGTGCTTGCTTGTATAGAGGAATCGGGGCTGGGATTCTTAGGATCCTGCCACACTCACTGTTTCCAGTGCGCACACAGAGTGAGTACTCACAGTCCATGGATAACTCCAGGTCTGCCCCAGTCTGCACCAGCCCCACACACCTGGCTGCTGGCCAGCGTCAGTAAGTTCTTTCCAGGCCTGTGTTCTCTGTGTCATGGCGTTTCTGTTGGCAGTGCATTCAGAATATAACCTACTGTGGTCTGTGAAAGGCTCCTTAGGAATGGGTGTCAGCGCTGAGTCACCTCAGGGATCATCACACATTCTGTCTCTCTTTTGTGTGTTCTCACCTGTCTGAGAGACATCATGATGATGTGTCTCTATAAATGCCGACAGACTTACAGGTGGCACACACCTCTATTCTCAGAGAGGCAGAGGCAGGCAGACCTCCATGTGTTTGAGGCCAGTCTGGTCAATACAGCAAGTTTCAGGGCAGACAGGGGTGCATAGTGAGACCCTGTCTCAGAGACAAAAACTAACCAATGAACTTACTGGAGTCCAGACTTTGTTGATTGTGTTTTTGGAAAGGCTGTTGCTGTCCTAAAATGTCAGGAGAGAAGTAGCACAATGACCCATTGTATTGTGATTGCTGTCACTTCTATCATGCTTACAGGTTTCCTAACGACTTATATATGTTTTTCAATGGATCCAGAGCAGATGCCAAGGCATAAAGCTCAGGTAGCTGCCCATTCACACCAGTCTGTCTCTCCTCAGAACCCACTTTTGTCCCCTATGCTGAATTTAAATAAAAGGAAATCACAAATGATAAGATTGTCCAGATAGTGACCAATCCTCCATTATTACATGGGACATGGCATCCTACCACAACTCACTTTTAATTTTAAAATGTCTTCCCTGGATGAGAAATCCAGGGAGCATTGTTTTCCAGCTACAAATGAAAGCTACACCTTAGGGAGTTAGATGATTTGAACAATATACAGGGCTACTAGGATGAAACTGCTGGATCTGAGTGATGATTTTCACTAGCTGAGGTGCCTTTGCCTTCCTTCCCTCCTTCCCTCCTTCCCTCCTTCCCTCCTTCCTTCCTTCCTCCCTTCCTTCCTTCCTTCCTTCCTTCCTTCCTTCCTTCCTTCCTTCCTTCCTTCCTTCCTTCCTTCCCTCCCTCCCTCCCTCCCTCCCTCCCTCCCTCCCTCCTTCCTTCCTTCCTCGCTTCCTTCCTTCCTTACAGAAAGCATAGTTAATGAGGTGGGAGTCTTGTAGATCTGCAGCAAGGGACAATGCTTTTTAAATTGATTTAAAAAGCACATGCTTTGGGAGTTGGTGGGGTATGAATTGCTTGTTGCCACTGTACATGTAACCCTCTCCCTGTATGTTTCGGTGTATTGAGTATCTAGATGAACTTGCTGTAAAAAGCCATAAAAGGGTGGTCAGCTAGGCTGAGAAATGGCTTAGCAGGTAAATCCCAGGTGTTGCAAGTGTGTAGACCTGAGCTCAGATCTTCAGAAGTCAAATCCAAATCCAGCCAGATGTGAAAGCATAGTCAGTGTTCCTTCAGCAAGTTGAGAGATGGAGAAAGCATAATCCCAGAGCCTGCAAGCTAGTCAACCTGGCATATGCAGATAGCAGGGAGCAAGAGACATTGTCTCAAATAAAGTGCAAGTCCAGGGCCAGCACCCAAGTTCATCGTCTGAACTACACACACACACACACACACACACACACACACAGAGAGAGACAGAGACAGAGACAGAGACAGAGACAGAGACAGAGACGGGGGTATTAAGTGGAGTAGTTATAGCTACCTTCAAATGGGCCATATGATCACACTGTCTCTACATCCATCAACTTTCTCCCCACCTCTCCCAGGAGCTACCCATCACCTACCTTGTAAGTATGATGATTCACAAGGACGAAGTCTTGTGACTAATGTCACTAGCCTACCAACATAAGCTGCACTGTCAGCACCTGGCCTCAAATCATTCCAACCCAAAACTTAAACTCATGTCAATCTCCATAGCTGATTCAATTTGTCTTCTGCAGGAACACACATTCCCTTCCCAGGAATGTGCATTTCCGGTGTGTTATCACAGGCATGGTGAGGCAACTGCACATGGAATGGGAATTTCAAAGCTTCTTTACTGGAGTTAGGAGAAATCATGGTTTCTTTGTGATGGGTGGGTCTTTGGTGTTAATTTCTTCTAAACTCTTAAGTACCTTAATTTATGTTCCAATTAGCATGGCATTATTTCAAAAGATTGCAGTAATTCAGATTTCTGAAGCCTGGAAAACACTATCTAAACAGACTGGCAAGCACACAGAGAGGTAGCATTGCTGTGGGCGGTACCTCTCCTCTGCAGACACATGTACTCCACTCCATAGACCTCCTTATCCTGTCTGAAAAGTGGAGCTTTTAACTGCATTTAGCAATTATGGCTATGGAGCCTGAGAATGGAAATGTTAACTGAAAATGAAGGAGTTTAGTGAGAGATCATGCTCTTGGGAATTTACCATTCCCTGGTGCCTAGCCCGTCCTGATTAGATCAGAGCCAAATTCACATCCTAACACACGGCTGCCCCAAATAATCATGCATCAGATCTTTCTTTGATCAAGGAAACTGTATTTTTCAAATGTCACAGAGAGTGATAGAGAGATATCTCCATGGTAAAAGAACTTGCTGGGCAATCAGGAGGACCTGGATTCAAATCCCTAGCCCTTGGGTAAATGTAATTCCAGCTTCAGAATGCATAGACCAGGGATTCCCATGGTGACATGGCTAGCTCTAACTATATGGGATTAAGAGCCTCTACCTCAGAGTGTAAGAGGGAAAAGTCATTGAGGATGGTTCAGAACATCTACCTCTGTCTGTACTATATATGTGCAGGTGCATCCACACTTACAAACATCTGGAAATGGAAAGGAAAGGAATGTCATAGATAGGCCTTAGGTATCATCCAGTGCCTTGTGCCTATAATGTATCTTATTCCAGTTTGCTCCTTTTAAAAACACAAATCAAGCCAAATTTTCTGAGTTTTCTTCTTTTTAAAACTCCCATGGTTTACTGAACTAATTTGGCTGAGCTTGAAACAAATTTCATGTCATTTAATTCTGGAACAAACTTTTTTTTATTTATGGACACTATTTAATCTCTTTCAAATCCTAAAGACATTTTTCACCTAAGAAATTGTGGGCAGGAGAAATACATCTTTTTAACCTTGAGTGGACCATGAGCGTAAATATACCTCACCTTACATCATAGGGTCCAGAAATGTACTTGCTCAAGTTTGGTCCAGGATAATATAGAGCAGAAACAGAGACTAATTCAATTCCTCTTCCCACACTGTCCTCAGTTCAGAGCTGTTGCAATCCTTGCAGGGAAGCTAAGTTCTACCTAATATGACTAAGGGGTCTCTATAGGGATCCTCATGAGCCCTTCATAAAATCTGAGTGCCTGTTAAGAGGGATGCTGATATATCCTAAGATGCCTACTCTGTGGTTACTGAGATTGGTGGTAGTTAACAAGCTTTTCTTCTTCTTCTTCTTCTTCTTCTTCTTCTTCTTCTTCTTCTTCTTCTTCTTCTTCTTCTTCTTCTTCTTCTTCTTCTCCTGCTCCTCCTCCTCCTCCTCCTCTTCTTCTTCTCCTCCTTCTCCTTCTCCCTCCTTCTCATTGTTTCCCTCTTCCTCTCTTCCTCCTTCCTCTTCCTCCTTTCTTTCTTTTTCTTTTTACAATTTTTTAATTCATTTTATATAACAACCACAGTTTCCCCTCCCATCTCTCCTCCCGCTCCCCTCCCTACCCCCTGTGCCCCTCCCCTGCACCCACACCCTGCTGCCTTCCTCTCAACCCACCTCCTATCCACTGGACTCCCATCGACTGGACTCCCAGAGCTCCAAAAGTGTAAGGCCTCTTATGGAGAGAAAGCAAAACATAGTACATTCAGTTGAGGTGGGACCAAGCCCCTGCCCGCTGCATCAAGACTGAACAATGCATCCCACCATAGGGAATGGGCTCCAAAAAGCTATCTCCTGCACCAGGGACAGATCCGGGTAGAACCGTTAGGGGCTCCTCAAAGAAACCAAGTCTCCCGTATGCAGAGGGCCTAGTTTAGTCCCATGCAGGCTGCAGGGCTGTTAGTCTAGAGTTCATGAGTTTCCCTGAGCTTGGTTCAGTTGTCTCTGTAGATTTCCCCATCATGATCTTGACCTCCATTGCTCATATAATCCCTCCTCCCTCTCTTCAACTGGACTCCCAGAGCTCAGCTTGGTGCTTGGCTGTGGATCTCTGCATCTGTTTCCATCAGTTACTGAATTACGGTTAAGGTATTCACCAATCTTATTACAGAGGATGGCCAGTTCAGGCACCCTCTCCATTATTGCTTGGAGTCTTAGCTGGGTTCATCCTTGTGGATTCCTGGTAATTTCCCTAACACAGACCTTGAAAGAACAATATTCAACTTCATATGGAAAAACAAAAAACCCAGGATGATAAAACAATACTGTACAACAGAAGGAACTTCTGGAGGCATCACCATCCCTGACTTCAAGCTGTATTATAGAGCTACAACGATAAAGGCAGCTTGGTGTTGGTGTAAAAATAGACACGTGGACGGATGGAATCGAACTGAAGACCCTGACATTAACCCACACACCTATGAACACCTATGACAAAGAAGCCAAAACTGTACAATGGAAAAAAGAAAGTATCTGCAACAAATGGTGCTGGCGTAACTGGATCTCAACATGCAGAAGATTGCAAATAGATCCATATCTGTCGCCATGCACAAAACTCAAGTCCAAGTGGATCAAAGACCTCAACATAAATCCAGTTACACTGAACCTGATAGAAGAGAAAGTGGGAAGTAACCTTGAACTCATTGGCACAGGAGACCACTTCCTGAAACACCAGTAGCACAGACACTGAGAGCAGCAATCAATGAATGGGACCTCTTGAAACGGAAAACCTTCTCTAAGGCAAAGGATACAGTAAATAAGACAAAATAACACTTACAGAATGGGAAAAGATCTTCACTAACCCCACATCTGACAGAGGGCTGATCTCCAAAATATATAAAGAACTCAAGAAACTAGACATCAAAATACCAAATAATCCAATTTAAAAATGGGGTACAAATCTATACAGAGAATTCTCAACAGAAGAATCTCAAATGGCTGAAAGACTTTTAAGGAATTGTTCAACACTTAGTCATCAGGAAAATGCAAATCAAAACAACTCTGAGACATCTCCTTTCTTTTTAATGTTTTCTTTTTCTCCCTTTTCTTTTCTTCTATTTGAGAGTCTCAAGAACTATGTACTGGCTAGTTTTGTGTGTCAACCTGACACAAGCTAGAGTCACCAGAGGAAGGACTCTCAGTTGAGGAACTGCCTGGATGAGATCCAGCTATAAGGCATTTTCTCATTTAGTGATCAATGGGGGAGGGCCCAGCCCATGGTGAGTGGTGCCATCCCTGTGCTGGTGGTCCTGGGTTTTGTAGAAAAGCAGGCTGAGCAAGCCAGGGGTGGCATGCCAGTAAGCAGCACCCCTCCATGGCCTCTGCATCAGCTCCTGCCTACTCTATTTGAGTTGTCCTGACTTCCTTCAATAATGAACAGCAATCTGGAAGTGTAAGCCTGATAAACCCTTTCCTCCCCAACTTGCTTTATGGTTATGGTGTTTTGTCATAGCAATAGAAACCCTAACTAGGACACTATGTAAGGCACGCTAGTTTCACCTTGTGATCCTTCTGTCTCCATCTCTGAAGTACTGGGATTGTATAAGCCACTATCCCAGCTAGGTCTTTTCAAGCTGCACTCTCCCCAGCAGCTTGCTTGCTGGAGCCTTGCCCATCATATATGCTCAGTCAAGTCACCCCATTAGAATAGCCTGTGGCCTCTGTTCTTCCTCACACAGTGATGTGGGTGTGGCTTTTCCCTCAGTGCATGTGCTGCAAGCTTGTCCCCCATTGTAGTGATGTTGAAGTGATAGACTCATTAAGAGGTGGGGTCTAGTAGAAGGCAAGTAGGCCATTGTTGCTGCCGTCCTCGGAGCGGACTGCTATAGTTTTTGAAGGAACCTGTTTAGTTCCCTTCAGAGCTGTTATGAATCCCTTATGTTTTTTTTTCTCATGTGACTTCTTGCTCCTTTTACCCATACTTCTGCCACATTGTAAGATGCTATAAAAGGACTCTTAGCGCAGGCCACTCGGATAAGTAAACATGATCATGAATTCCTAAGATCCCAAACAATGAACTAAACCCCTTTTCTTTATCAAGGACCTAGCCCTGTGTATTTTTGTTATAGCAACAAAAAATGGACTTAGACATCCACTTAGCTAGAGTAAGCTATAATGAATATATATGTGCATGCTGTGTGTGTTTAAGTTTCTAGATGCTCAAAATTCCTACACACACATATCCTTTCCTTGTTGCCAAAAGACAAAAATCTATTTTTCTCTAGATGAATATTAATTCTCATTTTAAAATGCAGGCTGAAATGGCTATTAAGGAACACAATATGCAGGCCTGGAGACAGAAAACCGTGTAAAACACCATATTCCACAAACAAAACCCAGACAACAAAAAGCCTTCTGTTTTCTTTATGAAAGGCAAAACATGTTTATATTTTGACGTGATGTGTATGTTTCCAGAACATCTTCTTTGTATTCAACAGACACAAATTAGTACAGAAGCACAAGCGTCTTTAAAAATACTATGGGGGGGGGGGGATGAAGGGATGGCTTAGCAGTTAAGAGCACAGATTGCTCTTCCACAGGACCCAAGTTCCATTCCCAGCATCCACATGGTAGCTTACAACTGTCTATGACTCTAGTCCCAGGGGATCCGATGCCCTCTTATGGCCTCCATGAGCACCAGGAACACATATGGTGCAGAAACCTACATGTAGGCAAAACACTCATGCAGATAAAATACATAAATGTTTTGAAAATTAAAAACTGCAGATGTCAATGAATTGTTACATTGTTACAACACAAGTCTGGCTATGCACACTGAGCAGAGTTATGATGAGGTGTTTTTCTTCCATAATGTACCAAGTTCTAAGTATAATAAGTAAAAGACTAGAATTTCCTTGATTAGTGCCAGATTCTTACCCAGGACTGACATCTAAGTGGATGAGCATTTTTAGAGCTTATATTTGAGTTGTACTCCATTCCAGTTTAATAGAGGAATTTGCCAACCAGCGCTGATGTCACCCTTCAGTTACATGGTGGTTATAGTAGTCCTACTCTCTAGCTGCTTGATCACAAGACCACACAGACCTGCCCCAGGCCAATGGGAGGACACTCTGATGTTGACAGAACTGTAGAGATTGGTTGAAAAATGCTAGGTACCCACCAAAAGGTCTTTCACATGCAAAATCCTAACCATATGCATTTGAAAACTTTGCTCTCCTTCTGGATTAGTAGTTTTGAACCACTGTAAACTACAAAATCTGTGATATCAAGAGTACCTTGGTCCCTTCACACAAAAGAGTGTGTGTCTTACAGTTGGCATGGTGGTGAATGTCCCTAACCCCAGCCCTCAGTTCCAGAGGCTGAGACAGGAGGATGGAGGATTGTGCATTCCCAGGCAGCCTAGATGAGGCTCTGATTCTGAGACAAGAAGACATCGAAAATCCCACTTTCATGTCTTGCCCACAAGGTGAATCATTTATTGGTGAAGAATATGATTCTTAGATTTTCTTGCAAGTAAGCCTGAATGGAAGAAGGAGGGCACAGAGGGGAGAGCTATGTGGTTGTCTATAGTGCAGCCAGAGGGTGAGTTAGGACTCCCTGTTTTGGGCCATTTTCAAGATCCCCTTGATCATTCTCACACAAATACCATTGTGTGTGCATATAACCATTTCCTTTTCATTCAGAAAACATAAACACATACAGAAAGGTGTGTGAAACAAAAACGTTTACTGTGATAGTTTATCACAAAGTGAACATTTGTCAAAAGATTAAGGTGTTTATGTACGTTCTTATAGGCCTAGCAATTTCTGTTAATAATTTCTCAGAAACAATCTGACCTTACTTTTATATTTTATTTACTTCTGCCCTTCGCTATACTGTCTTTTCATTTGTTTCTCAACTACTGCTTTTTAAAAATAAAATAAAGATAAAATTTACAAACAAAACCAAGCATCTTAAAGTTAATTCCAAGGAAACTGAATTTATTTATTTTTTTAAAACTTATTACTGTTAATGATGCTTGTTACTGAGCCCAGGTCAGTTGTAGAACATTATTTTAAGTTACATTTGTTTGTGTTGTGGAACATTTGTTTTAATGATGCAAAGATGTGTTGCATTCTTTTAGGTTGCCTTTGTTTAACGCTGTGGCTGTGTTACTTTGCCTGTCTAAAACAACTGATTGGTCTAAAAAAGAGCTGAACGGCCAATAGCAAGGCAAGAGAAAAGATAGGAGGAGATTGAAGGCACAGAGAATAAAGAGAAGGAGAAAAAAAGAAGGATCAGGAATTAAGAGAGATCAAGGAGCAAGAATAGAAGGGGCCAGCCACACAGTAAGAGTGAAAGGAAGATTACAGAAGCAAGAAAAGGAAAAAGCCCAGAGGCAAAAATGTAGCTGGGATAATTTAAGTTAAGGAAAGATGGCTACAAATAAGCTAAGCTAAGGCTGGGCATCCATAAGGAAGAATAAGACTCTGTATTTATTTATTTGAGAGCTGGGTGGCAGCCCCCAAAAGAACAGAGTTAAGAATAAAAAAAACAAAACAAAACAAAACAAAAAAAAAACAACCAATGATACAGGCCTTGCATCTCTCTCTACCAATGAATTATATGTCCAGCCTTTAGAAAGTGAAGTTAGGTCTTTTCTTTACATAACAAACGTTTATTTAGTTTTAGTTTTGTCTAAGCTATATGGTATCTGAAGAGCAAACACAGGCCTGAGCCTGGAAAAATGGTGCCAAAAGGCTTTGCCTTTTACCCTTTTCCTGCTTGCTACACTGTTAGATTACATTCCTAAAGCTAGCCCCCAAGGTTCATTCCCTTATTTGGCCACTGACTCACTCTTGAGACAAAACACCAAGGTCCAACAATCAAAATTCATTATTTGGCTAATGTTACCAATCAGGATTTACCAACTCACCCTCGCACAGACTCCTCATTTTCCTCCTTAAAAACTCACTCCTGCGAAAACCACCTGCTCTCTCTTTTTCGCTTGCTGCTGCTGCCTTTGCAGCCCCCTCCATCACCCCCACCCTGCCCCTCCTGGGTAATAAATCTCCTCTGTGCTGAGAATTTGGTGTCTGGGTGTGTCCTGCACAGGTTCCAGGGAGCCGGATATCTCTTACAATTATCTCACATGTATTAACACTGTATTTCATTAGTATTAAAGTAAGTGTTTAGGTTTTTCTTTGCGATTTCTCTTTTTGACATGCTAATTACAAAGAAATATGCTGGTCACTTTCAATAATTAGAGGAATTTCTAGAAATATTTTAGTTATCAATTTCCAATTTAATTTTCATGTTGTCAGAACTTTGAATTGATGACTCTGATTCTCCATCAAAAGATTAATGATAAAAGGACCTGGGAAGACAGATTTGACTTTGGCTTTCCAACTCACTAGCCTTCAAACAAAGCACAAGTGCAAGAGTCAGATTACTGGTTTCTGCTTGTGTGGTAGTAGTAGGGCAGCTCACAGCTCCTCTTCTAGACTCTAGTCCAGGCTTTGGTGGGAATAAACCTCTAGGCAAATGCAGACACTGAGACTCTAATGTGCTGGGCTTGGGTAGCAAGCTGAGTCACTGACACTCATGGGCTTAAATAAGTAAACAGCAGCAGGTCCAATAAGGTGGGCTTTCATGAGTAACCTTGCCTTACCCATTTCAGTAGTTCATGGGACTGAACCCAGGGCTTCCCACAGACTGTAGGAGTGCTCCACCACTGCGCTCCACCTCCAGACTTATGAATCAGGTTCTTGCTTTGTCACTCAGGCTGGTCTCAAACTCACACTTCTCCTGTCTCAGATTTCCAGATAAATGTGATTGCAGAATTTCGCCGCTGCACCCATCTCTACTTTTTCTTTTAATAACACTTTCTTTTCATGCTGTCATATTTATCTGACTTTTTAAAAGACTAGGCATGGTGTCCCATACATGCAATGCCAGCGCTCAGGAGGTTGAGTCCAAAACATAGCGATGATGTGCTGATGATTTGCAAAAAATAAATTCCCTTCAGAAACTCAAATGTGGTTGTTATATATTTAAATACTCATATTATTGTATAATCACAAGAAATAAAAGTGTACACATCATTAGAATGCCAAACAAAACCCAAAATTCATGGAACCACCACCAGAAAGAGGCATGGACTGTTCCAATGACAGAAGTCTTTTCTGCATCTACTTAGAGAGTCATGTAATTCTTGTCTTTATGTCTTTGTTTGTTCTGTATTATCTTTATTGAATTGTGTATATTGAAGCATCTTTGCATTCCTGGATCTTTTGAAACCAACTTCTCCATGGCATATGGTCTCCTCAATGTTTTCTTGAACTTGTTTTGCTAGAACAGTGTTGCAAATTTGTGTGTCTGTGGGGTGTTCAGATGGTATGGGACGTCATGAGCTTTCTCCCATCCATGCTGGGATTTTAACTGGCTTGTCCTTGTGCCTACCTTGTGTTTGCAATCCTAGCTGTTGAGAATTCATCTGAGCAATGGATCTGTCATAACCAGCAAATGCTATTTCATGGCAGACATACACTCCCGCTGACTCTTACAATATTTCCATCTCCCTCTTCTGTCCCAATCTCTGTATCCTGAAGGGAGAGTGTATGACATAGATGTCTCATTTAGAACTAAGTACTCCACAGACTCTTATTCTCTACATGTTGACTAGTAGTGGGTTTCTGTATTAGTTGCTTCAACTGCAAAGAGAAGCTTCTCTGATGAGGATTGAGATATACAATAATAAGTTGATATAAAGATGCAACATATATGGACTATATGAGCTGAAGAAATTGCTCAGTGGTTAAGAAAACTTGCTGCTTCTGCTGCAGAGGACCTGGATTCTGTTCCCAACATCTACATGGTGGCGCATAACTGCCTGTTAGTCTGGTTCTCCAGTTCCATGGGATCTGACACCCTGTTCTGGCCTCCATAGGCACCAGGCACACATGTGGTATATATCATTTATACATGCAGACAAAACTCTCACACTCATAATGTTTTCAAATCCTAAAAAAAAAAAATAGAGGGAGATTAATTGCTGTGTCTGTTATGCCGAGTACTAGAATACTAGTACAAGTTTCTTCCATAAGGCCTATGATCTAGCCAGCCACAGGGTTTTAGCTCAGTTAATACTACCAGGCATGGGTTTCCTCTTGTGGAGAGGGCCTTAAATCCAACTGGAAAGTGTTTGGTTACTCTGACAATATCCATGCCACTACTGTACCAGTGGTCATGTCTTGTCAAGGCAGTAACTATTGCAGTTCACAAGGTTCACAGCTGGACATGACTGCTGATTACTTTTCTCTCCTTTGCTCTTAGATACATTCCTTATTTAGATGTTATTATTTTGGCCAAACAACTTTATATCTAAGTGGCCTGTATAAATTTTTCACTGTTTGTCAGTAGGGCCTCTGCTTGCCCACCCCCTTGAATAAGCATGGACTTTCCCCTGGAGTGACATTGCCCCTGCGCTGCTCTCTCCAAGCATACCACAAATCCTTGGAGACTCTGATTGTTCTTTAGTTGGCACTTTAAACGCTCATGTTAGTGTTTGATTATGAATGGATGTTAAATGTTTTCTGCATTTACTAAAATGAATCTAGTTTTCTTTTCTGCATTATAAGTGAGTAATAAAGATGGATTTTTCAAGGCTTAACTGACCTTAGATGAGACCTGACATCAGCTTCAGTTAGTCATGGCATTGTTGAGTGCTCTGTGATGATGTCACTCATTTTCACTCCTATTTTTAAGGACAATGGTTGGGACTTTTTCCCATCTTTTTTCTTCCTTTTTTTCCCCCAATAATAAGTTTGTCTTAAAATGTTGGAATTTTTTCTTATTTCTCTCTCTAGAATAGACTATTAAAACCCTGGTTTTCCTTTTAAAAATGAAAATGTTCGATAGGTTCCAGGCCTAGAGTTTTCTTTATAAATTTTAATTATAGACTCAGGTTTGTTATTGTGACACATTCCTTTTTGCATTTTAAGTGTGTCTGTAGCATGAATCTTAAAAGTTCTTATTAATAAAATCAAACCTGGAGCCAAGTATTGGGGTGCACACTGGAAGATCAGAGAACCAGAACAAGCCACAGCTACCTCATCTCGCTGGATCCTAAGCTGGTCTTGTTTCCTCATACTGGAGGCCTCTGAGTCCTCATCCAGAATGGGTCTCAGCTGAACTGCTGCTAGAAGCCTGAAAGCTTAACTAGCCAAAATGTTTAACCAGCCAAATGCTTCTAGTTTCTGGTCTTCACGCCTTATATACCTTTCTGCTTTTCACCATCACTCTCTGGGATTAAAGGCTTGCTTCCTGGGATTAAAGGCGTGAGTCACCATTTTCTAGCCTTTGTATCTAGTGGCTGTTTATTCTCTGACCCCACATAAATTTATTAGGGTACACAATATTTTGGGGAACACAATACCACCACATGTGTCAGTTAGGAGAATTTTGATTTTTTTAAAACTATCCTTTTCACTTAACATGTATAATTTGAGCATGTAATTAGTTTCATAATAGCTCTTCATTATTTTAATGTTTTATGATTTTTAGTTGCTTTTCTTCACTCATAGTAGATATTATCCATTTTCTCTCCTAGTTTACTTTTAGTTTTCTTCTCATGCACATTTGCTAAACATGGGCACAAGTCATCACAGCTAGCTTTTTGAGTGTATGTGTTGTTTTTGTTTTTTGTAGATGTTGGGGGAGGTTTGTTTTGAGGTTTTTGACATGCTTTGGAAAGCCCCACATTTTTTTATATCTAATCTAAGCATATTTTGCAGGTTAGAGTATGGGATTTTCTGTGGGTAGTTGTGTAAAACCGAGATTTTAAACTATTCTGTGCATTACCTTATTCTTTTTTTTTTTTTAATTTTTTTTTTTGGTTTTTCGAGACAGGGTTTCTCTGTGTAGCTTTGCGCCTTTCCTGGGACTCACTTGGTAGTCCAGGCTGGCCTCGAACTCACAGAGATCCACCTGGCTCTGCCTCCCGAGTGCTGGGATTAAAGGCGTGCGCCACCACCGCCCGGCTACCTTATTCTTTTCAAATGCTGTTAAAGCCTGGTGTACTGATTCATGCCAGCAATTCCATCCCTTAGGCAGCTGAATTAACAAGATTGTGGTGAGTTCAAGGCCAACTTGAGTTTGGCTGGACTACAAAACAAGATCTGGATAATGTCCCCCAAAAAATACAATGAAATCATTCCTGTTGGACTCAGACATAGGATATCTACAGTCTTGAGAGGAAATGGCTTTCTTGAAGACTTGTGAAAAATTATTCCTGCCATGACTTATGAATTAAAATAACAAGAAGGGGGAGAAAGGGAGGAGGAGAAGAGGAAAAGCAGGGAGAGGTGGGGAAGTACTCACTTCTACTACTTCTATGAATGAGAAAACATGCGTAGGCTATATACATGGATGTTTTTCTAGGGAAATTTTGCTTGGACACATATAAAATAGTCTGGATTTGGACAAAATGTCATGGTCTATTGACTCTTGGTCTATTTCCAACAAAAAATACAAGGGGTAAGTCTGGCAAAGAAGCCAGCTTTGTTTTCATTTATTGTAGTTGTTCGCGTAAGTGTGTAGTGCTGGTTCAGTGTGGTTCTAAATGTCTTCAGTAGCCAGTGGGAATTGTTTGTCATCTACTTATCACCTGTGCTGAAATAGATCTTAATATCATGTGCCATTTTCTAATTAAGCTGCCTTTTGTCTTTACTGTTTGAGAATCCTTTGTTCATTCTAGATGCCTGTCTACTTTCAAACATGTAAATACTTTCACCAGTTTGGTAGTTTGTCCCTTTAAAGACTTTACAAGGGAAATCTTTTGGGCGATGAAAATGTTCAATTTTGATGAAATCTAATTAAATATAGTTCTTTTTATGAATTATGCTGCAAGTCTGAGAATTCTTTGTCCAGCCTAGATTAAATGTCTTTATATGTTTCTAGAAATGTATTATAGTTTGGTTTTCAGAGTGCAAAATGTCATAAAATTGAGTACTTTCTTTCTGCACACAGAGTGGGGTTTACCCTGTGGTTCAGGATTTTGCCTTCTTATTTCTAGGGCCTCAGTTTCACCTGTTGTCAAGAACATCCTTTCTTCATAGATCTATATTTTCTCATTTGGGAAGAGCGATTTGATAATATATGCACGGACACCATCTGCTTTCTCTGCTGTGTTCTGTCTATGTGTCTATTTATTACCAGAACACATTATCCCAGGGCATTCAGGAAATATTAAAACTGGGATGAAATCTCATTTTATTCTTTTTTATTTTATTTTATAATTTAATTTAATTTTATATATCAGCCTCAGGTTCCCCTGTCCTCCCCCCCACCCCCACCTTCCCTCCAGCCCACCCCCCATTCCCATCTCCTCCAGGGCAAAGACTCCCCTGGGGATTCAGCTCAACCTGGTAGACTCAGTCCAGGCAGGTCCAGTCCCCTCCTCCCAGGCTGAGCAAAGTGTCCCTGCATAAGCCCCAGGTTCCAAACAGCCAGCTCATGCACTAAGGACAGGTCCCAGTCTCACTGCCTGGGGGCCTCCAAACAGATTAAGCCAATCAACTGTCTCACTTATCCAGGGGGCCTGATCCAGTTGGGGGCTCCTCAGCTATTGGTTCATAGTTCATGTGTTTCCATTAGTTTGACTATTTGTCCCCGTGCTTTTTCCAATCTTGGTCTCAACAATTCTCACTCATACAATCCCTCCTCTTTCTTGCCAATTGGACTCCTGGAGCTCCACCTGGGGCCTGGCCACGGATCTTTGCATCTGCTTCCCTCAGTCATTGGATGAGATTTCTAGCTCTACAGTTAGGGTATTTGGCCATCCTATCACCAGAGTAGGTCCGTTTGAGCTTTCTCTCGACTATTGCCAGTAGTCTATTGTGGAGGTATGTCTGTGGATTTCTAGGATGAAATCGTCTCATTTTATTCTTATTTTTTGCTTTCAAACTCGTTTTAGTTACTCAAATATTTTGATTTTTAATATGTTTGAATAAGTTTCTACATTTAGAAAATATTGCTTGTAATTTTACAGAAATTCATCAAAATTTTATATCAATTTGAGATTATATACATGATATGAAGTATTCCCATACATGGGGACAACTTTCCATTTTTTGCTCTTTCTGATTAATTCTATCAGTGATGTGTAGTTTGCATCACACAAGCCTGGTTCATGTTTGTTAGAAATTTATATGTATGTTGTAATTTAAATGTGAAATAAATGTATCCTATAGGTCCGTGTGTTTGAACACTTGGCCCCCAGCTGATGGTGCTGTTGGAAAAGGTTGTGGAACGTTTAGGAAGTGGAGACTTGCTGAGGGAGTGAGTCATGGAGGGCAAGACTTGAAGCTTCCTGGCCTACTCCTACTTCCTATTAATTTCTCTCTATTTCCTAACTGTGGATGAGGCATGATGAGTTGCTTCAAAGCTCTTGCCTTGATTTCCCTGCTGTGGTGGACTATACACTGGATCTGTGAGCAAAAGCAAATTCTCTCTAAGACAGTCTACACTTCATTGTCTTAGCTAGTTGCAAATAGTGCTATATCTTCAGGTGTGATTCCCATGTGTTCATTGTTAGTAAACAGCTAGCATCCCTGAACTCACTCCTTAGCACTATATATATATATATATATATATATATATATATATATATATATATATGTGTGTGTGTGTGTGTGTGTGTGTGTGTGTATACAAATACACACACACACACATATTCTTTCCTATACTTTATGATTTTGTATGTGTTTGATTATTTCACATGAACAAAAGATCAGCTTTGTCTTTTCCTTTCCAAATTGTAATTCTTTTATTCACTTTTGTCACCCATCTCCTTTTGTGACAACTCTTAGTGTTGCATTCCCATTGGACACAGTCAAACAAGATTTGCATGCCGTCCACCTGATTTCAAGGATTAACATTCAATGTTTTTCAACATTAAACATAATTTTTTGTATATGGTATTTTTAAATGTGGTCTTCATGAAACTGGAAATTCATACCTATTCTTACTTTGCTGAGAATCTTGAATAGGTGTTGAACTGTCCAATAGATTTTGAAAAAACAAGTTGTGAAATATTGTTGATGTAGTCAAATTCTACATTGTAACTTGAATATAAAAAGCCATCAGTTTTTTCTAAGACAGTACACCTTAAGTGTTCTTAATGCTCAGATTAACATATACAGAAAGTGCTTGGTGTTCATCCACCTGACTGAGACAATTGTGTCACAGTGGGTGTTGACATCATCAAAGCTCATCAAGACCCTTACATAGGCATAAGTTTTTCTTGTCAGTTCTCTCCCTCAATAAAGCTGAGGAAAAGGAGATGCTATCAGTGTAAAAATCTGGAATGTTACCCAAGAATATTAACATTTACCAAAGAAAAACACCTGCTAAATTCCAACTGTTTGCTAGGCATGGTAGCTCACACCTGTAATTTTTGCTTGAGATACTGAGGCAGGAGGATTGAAACTCAAGGTCAACTTGGGTCAACTTGAGTGAGACCCCATCTAAAAAGAAAGGAAAAAAAACTTCCTCCCCCACCCTCATATGCATTTGCATGAAACTACAGTGGTTTTTAATATTTTGGTCTAAAAGAGCATGTAACACACTGAGACAAGAGATACAAGAATTCAGTTCTACTGAAGAGCTTTCATAAGACAGACACTGAACTAACACCACTCATCTCACCAAAGTTCTTCAATGGGCCATTATTTTGAACTACTATGCTAAATTATTTTTAAATAAAATAAACATTTTAAAACCTCACTTTACTTTCTAGTATAAGATAATAGCTGTCATGGACATTCTGAGCTTGTGGAAGGCTGAGGGATTATAACTAAGGATTCAAAGTGTCGTGGGTGTTAAGAACCAATGTGTTGGCAAGCGCTGCCATGACAGTTGTTTACTTTTCATGACAGCAAAATACTGGAAGCATTTCTAAGTGACCTTCAGGAAAGGGAAATGATCAGGTAGTGACAATTCAGTTCACAAAATGACATACTATTTACCAGAGGGAATTGTTTCCTTATAATGTATCATGGGTAGACATGGGAAAATATTGAGTCTTATATCTGGAATTTTGTCTTATCTATTATACTATGTTTATATAGAAAGTATACTGTTTATATAAAAACACAAAACCTTTATTTTAAATAGGACATTTAAAAATAATAGTGATTGATTGGGTGGATGCAGAGAATGGGCTTGAAGTTTAACATAATCAATAATGTATTTCTGAAGGCCATTGGGTAATTCATGCATTATTATTTTCTCTTGCTATAGCAAACTACCCAAGGCTATATAGTTCATGAAGAAAAAAGCTTTCCTGAGTTCACTAAGTCTATAAGTTTGAGAACATGGTGTCGCTTTCTGTTCAGCTCTGGCCGTGGGTGTCTGACTACATCACATCGTGGTGGAGTGGCATGACAGTGAGAGTACCTGTGAGAAGAAGATATCATACAGCAAGACAGGGAGCCTGGAAGGGTCAAGGCCAGAGTTAGTGCCTTTAAAGGATACCCCCAGAGACCTCACTCCCTTTTTCTATGTACTAACTCTTCAAAGTCCCACTGCCTGACAGCATTCCCCCACTGAGGGCCAAGATTCCTACACAGGAACCTCTGGAAGACTCACTCCCACCATCTCCATTATAATTAATTAATTAATTAATTAATTTTATGATTATATAAAGCTTATTTATTTAAGTACAGGTATAAGAAAACCTGATTCATGTATTTATTTGGAGACAATATCTCTCTGTATAGTCCTGGCTATCCTGGAACTTACTAGGTAGATGAAGCCAACTTCAAATTTACACACTCTTCTGCCTCTGCCTCCCAAGTGGAGTTCTGGGATTAAAGGGACACTTTACCATGCCTGGCTTAGAAAACCATGCTTAAATATTTAAAACCATACTGACTGTACAACTGACGAGAGAAGAATGCCAGCACCACAGGAGGCAAAAGAGATAAATCAGCTCTGGAATCATCTCTCCAAAGGAAATTTAAAAGTGAGATTTAAAAACATCTTTTTTTTTTTTTTTTTTTTTTTTTTTGTAATATAGGGATCACTAAGGTTTCAGCTTACTGATGACAATGGCTTGTAACTATGCTGGTTGGTTTTTGTCAACTTGACACAGCCTAAGGTCATCTGGGAAGAAGAAACTCAATTGTGAAAATACATCCATCCCATTGGCCTGTGGGCAAGTCTGTGGGCATTTTCTCAATTGATGATGGATATAGGAGGAACCAGCCCAATATGGGTAGTGCCACTACTGGGCAGGTGGTCCTGTATTGCATAAGAAATCAGGCTGTACAAGTCACAAACATCAAGCCAGTAATCAGGACCCACCCCCCATGGTCTTGGCTTCCCTTGGCTGTAAACTGAAATAAACTGTGTGTTGCTCTTGCTCTTGGTATTTATCACAGCAGTTGACAGTGTCTAGGACTGTCCCTCCTTCTGTCCTATGCCATTGTTTGTTTTGTTTTTCTGTTTTGAGATAAGATCTCACTGTGTAGCCAGAGCTGGCCTCAAACTCACAACCCTTCTGCCTTAGCTTCTTGAGTGCCTGGACTGCAGTTACATATCACCATGCCTGGCTTTTAAGGAGCTTTCTAATAACCACAAGTAAATAAATAGTGGGTGTCTATGTTTAACAAATTTTTTATATTTCACTGTCAGAAAGGCCCACAGGAGAAAATTATTATTTGTGCTCATCAGATGGAGTATGTGGGGTCAGAGGGGGATAAATGTGATGGGATTCAGCTTGCCCTTATAAACACCTAGAAAATCAGACAAAATACCTTAAATAGCTTTCCAGATGCTGGACAACAGTGCATAGAAACAAGTTCTTGGTGAAAAAATAAACAGTGCAAACACAACATCCCCCTGGTTTCTAGTACCAGGGGACTCTCAAAGCAGATCAGGTAGCAGTTAAGGTCAGAAGGGAGAGCGTAACTGTTAACTTACAAGTGCAAAGAACCAGACAGAAGGAGAGGTAGGAAGTGGTGACTGCAGAAACCTTCAGTGATGTTTGTAAGTGTAGCTGGGAACACAACATTACATAGTCATGAAGGAAATGCCAGGAAGATGACTAATGCCAGCCCTGAAGCAGTCAGATGAACAGCCCCAGAAAGCACCTCTCAGTGGGACAGGCTTAAGAGACAGGCTCTGCATACCTGGGTATTTAATGGAGGCATTGAAGGGAACCCACTACAGTAAGGAACTGAACTAGGCCTACACCAAAGCCACTGTAGACTCATGATCACAGTGTTTAAAGACTTGTGATTGTGTTGATCTTCAAGTGATTCAACTTCCTTTCCATATCAAAATTCTTGGTCTTAACTTTCAGTATGGATGTGTGGGTACATGTATGTACTGGGCATGTGTGTTCAGATGTATGCTGTGTAAATGTATGTAAATGTAAATGTATGTAGTACATGCATGTATGTGTATTATGTGAATATATGTAGGGTTGTTTGTGCATACACATGTATGTGGTATATGCATATATGTGATGTGTGCATGTATGTATATATGTATATTCCAATCCACAGACATGTAGATATCAGAAGTTGATATCAGTGTCTTCCTCTACAATTTCCCCCCCTTTTTTTTTTTTTTTTTTTTTTTGAGACAGGGTCTGTCACTGAACCTGGAACTTGTCATTTCTGTTATGGAGCTGCTAGTGAGTCACCAGGAATATCTGTCTCCATCTCCCAGTGCTGGAGTTATAGATGGACACCACCACTTCCTGGCCTTTTACTGCAGATGCTTAAAGTCTGAACTCAGGTCCTCAAACTTGTGGAACAAACTCACGACCCACTTAGCCATCTCCCCAGCCCCAAAGGACACACACTTTAAAGGAGAGCAATCAAACCAGACACTTAACAAAAACTCATAATCCAATTAAAAAAAAACAGCAGCCATTACATGTAGCAGGAAAATATGATCCCTAAGCAAAAGAACCAGTAACACCAGCCTGAAACATGAACCGTGATGGATGGGACTGACAAATACTGTTCAATCTCTAACAAATGTGTGCTTAAGTTCAAGTCAGACTAGGGACATGAGGATTAAAAAAAGAAAATTCCAGACATAAAGTATGCAATTGTTGAAGGAAAAGATACACTGGAGAGGATCAGGGGCAGCCCATGGGCCTCAGAAGGAAAGATTAGTAGACTGAGGTCTAGAAATAGAAAGTGTCCAGAGAAAGAAGCAAATGTGTCATGGTCTGTGGGGACAGCAGGAGGCAGGAGAATGGGACAGAGTCAAGAATGGAAGAAATAACAGATTTTAGCTTAGTGAAAACTTTCAGATAACATAATCTAGGCTCTGAGATCAATGATTTTAAAATAAAACTGATAGCCAGAAGGAGAGAGAGGGCGAGGGCGAGAGCAAGGGCGAGAGATTAAAATGCTGAAAATGGTGGTAAAGGGGAAATCTGAAAGTCAGACGCTGGACAGAGCAAACAGATACAGAGAAATTTAAGAGAATAACAGGCGACTTCTTATTAGGAGTGAGGTCCACGCAAATGCAGCAACACAGAACCTTAACAAACACACAGAAACACCTGACAGGCTGGAATTGTACACAGGGAAAAATGATCCTGCAGAAGAGGTTGTGAAGCAAATACTCTTCCAAGTAATACATGTTTTCACAGAGTTTACTATAAACGATCTGTTACATAGGAATGGTATTTTTTTCTCAGAATAATTAAAATGATTCTCGGCAGAATTTTTCCCTATTGAAAATCAATTAAATGTTGATTGTAAAGTAAAAAGTAATTGGCAGAATATAGAATTAATATTATCAACTAGGATAGAAAAGAACAGTGGATTCATATACTACAAGACTTGTCTGTTCATATACTAGCATACACACCTAAATATAAGAAAGTCTGTCAGCTACATCATATCAGAAATAATAAAGCAGAATATTACTTGAGATAAACAGTAATACCTGAAAGATATCTGTTGTAAACCTTACAGCCATCATTTTATAAAAGAAGGCCAATATATCTTTGACTGACCCAATAGTGGATATAAGATGGAAAAAAGTATCTGTTTCAACAGCCCTCATTGATTCCAATTCCCAAGTTACAGAAATGAGACCCAGAGTGGAAAAGCACAGGCAATGTTGCTCTGAGGGGCCCACCCCAGGATCAATGGTCAGAGGTGGGCAAGAAGGTGGACTATGCTCAGCGTCATCAAATCTGTGGTTTTGTTTTGTTTTCATTTTGTAAAGGGAACCTAGAAATCTGAACATATTTATCCATCTATTCATTGATATAAAAATCTAGCTTTTAAATACTATCTCTATTTTAAAACAGCTTTGGTTTAATTACAGAATGGCTCATCTATATGTAGCCTTCAAATGACTAGTTTCACAGCTCTGATTTAAATAATATAAAAATAAGAGAAACAAATACCAGATTGAAGACAGACACAGTGTGTTTTCTCCCCCACCCCTGCCTTGCAGTCTGTCTTCCTTTGCCTTTGCTGCCCACACTCTTTGTCAGGGTCAAATCCATTGCTGTATCCATATAAATTTCCCCAAGTCTCCTATATCAGTCTTGCCCTTTCTGTTTCCGTAACAACCGGATCATCTTCCATCTGGTCGAAGCATTCACATGTTGTCTGAGCAGACCTGTGGTCAGTCACTCTGTCAGTGAAGTAGCTGCTCCAGAAGTCCACTCAGGGCTTTGTTATTGGTTTGGTTTTTTTTTTTCTCTTTTGGGGGACTCGCCACTCAGCTCCCAAATAAATCACACATGGAGGCTTGTTCTTAGTTATAAATGCCTGGCCTTAACTTGGCTTGTTTCTTGCTAGCTTTTCTTAAATTAGCTTGCTATCTTTGGCCTTGGAGCTTTTATCTTTCTCTATTCTTGTATACCTTTCTTTGTTTCTTACTCGGTGTCTGAATGTGTAGCTGGGTGGCTGGGTGGCTGGGTGGCTGGCCCCTGAAGTCCTTCTCCTTCTCTTGTTCCTTCTCTCTCTGGCCTAGATTCCTTCTACTACTTATTCTCTCTGCCTGCCAGCCCCACCTATTTCTCTCTCCTGTATCACTATTGACCATTCAGTTCTTTATTAGACCATCAGGTGTTTTAGACAGGCAAACTAACACAGCTTCACAGAGTTAAACAAATGCAGCATAAACAAAGGTAACACACCTTAAATTAATATTCCACAACAATGGCTGGCCTTTGCTGCCTTGCTGCACCTGTTTGCTATTAGACTGAATTTTCCATACTTGCTCTGAGACAGTTGCAAACCTGATTTCTTACCTATTCTGGTGCTCAGGACATCAGAGCTCCTCAGAAGCACCCAAAACTTTCAGCAATAAATCATTTCTTTCAGTCATGCTTTTCTCCTGCCCAGACTCTGCACACCTAGCTCATCTCATCTCTGTGACATTCATCTTGCACTAGATTCTTCATAAACACAAGAAACACACACAGTTGCATGAGTGGGTCTCGCTCTACATATGTGGACTCTCAGCTTGTAGTCAACTGCGTGCCTTGACCAAGCTCTGCTTCATGAGCTTTTTCTTTGCGATATCACTGATACTTGTAGTGCTATGTCTTAAAGGTGATCTACTTTATAATTTGTAATATTTCTACACAGCATAGTGATCAATGTATGCACTACCTCCTGCAGTCCTACCTTCTTTCCTATGTGTGGTAAGAACTCTATTTTTAAACTTTCTAAATCTATTCTTTGTGTTTTTCACATTATACATCTCAATCCCATTCATATCATGCATCTCAATCCCATGTTATGAGAACTCTTAAAGTCCACCCCCTTAGAAAATTATTAATGTACAAAAATGTTGCTTATCAATGTCACAGTGTCATACATTGCATATTTATATACTGATACCTACACACACATACTCATATGCACACATACATCCAGACACACAAAATGTATGGTGACATGCTAATACAGCATCTACATCCCATGCATGCTAATCAAGTTCTCCTCCTTTGAGCTATATTCCTACTGCCACTCCTACTATGAGTGTGTATCTAAAGAAAATATAATCTCTGTTTTGAAAAAATCTCTGTGTCCCATGTGTATTTTAACATTTTTCATAATAGTCAAGATATGGAAGGTAACATAAATGCCTGTGGATTGTTGAGAGCATAAAGAAAAATGTATAAATTATATGGGATATTCTCTAGTCCTAACAATGAAGGAATTTCTGCTGTTTGCAACAATATGGATGAAACTGGCAGAGATGCTAAGTAAAACGAGCCAGGCATTGAAAAACAAATGCCACATAGGCTCACTAATATGATGCCACCTGTCATGTTTTAGGTGACTGTATTATATCCATCTACATAAATAGAATACAGCCACCACTCAGCCTCTGTTGTGCATACAGTGGGCACCCTATATTTACTGGGATACAGAGTCAATGCTGCTTTTGGTAAAATGTCCATGCATCCATTACACAGCTTCTCTAAGAGTGACTATTTTAGGCTTTCACATTGGAAATAAAATACAGAATGAGCCAACACTGGGGTTATGTGGAACTAGGGTGCCCTCTACTGTTTCCTAGACTTAAAGCTACAATGTTCAATTTCATTCAATAAAATGCTAATGAACAAATAGGAATGTGGCCAGCAGACCATTATTAAGCAGGACAAACACTATATTCAAGTTACCCAAACTTGTTGAAAGGACAGTCCATAGACGTCTAGAATTGCAGGTTTCTGTAAGGCTTGGGTTCTTGGCCATCTCCATGTTCCTTCAGCTCCATCTATGTTGAATCATATAGCTGTGTTGAATATCATGTAAACCCTGCTGGGGACAGTGTGACATCACTTCATCATAGGAAGGGAGAAGGAAACTTAGGCAACATGATCACATGCAAGGGTTTTGTTGCTGATGACTGGGTTTGGAGACAGGGATGGAACCCAGGCTGACTTTGAATTCACAATTCTTCTTCAGCCCCCCAGGTGCTGGGATTATAGGTGTGTGCCCCATGCTCACTTTAAATAGTTTTAAGGAATGGATCTTATTTATTAGAATTTTCATGTCTTTTATGTTTAAATGTGTTGTTATGAAACTGATGGTCCAAAACATAGAAATTTCAAATAGAGTCTGTCAAAAGAAAAGGTTCATACATAGATGATACACAATTCATGGAAAAATAATATTTGTAACTGTGAAAAATACAGAATTAATCTCTTGTGTCCTTTTTTTTTTTGCTAAAATAGTCCCAGAAATTTTGTGTTCAGCTTTCTGTTCACTAATTATTTAGCCCTTCCTATTTTCATTACGTTGTTTACCCCAGAGAATAACAGATGTCTTGGCATTCGTAAATCCAGAAGTAACACACAATAGGTGAAAAGCATAGTAAGCTAGTTATAAATCCAAATTAACTCTTTTTAATTCACTTACTTTAATTATTATGTTATTTTTGTATCACCATGAAAAAAAATGTCAGAAGCAAATAACTTGCAAGTAGGAAAGGTTCATTTGGGCCGAGTCCTGGAGGTTTCAGTATCATTGCCTTTGAGTCTGTGGCTAGTTAGTTCTCTGTGGCTGGGAGGTTAGAATTTAGGACGGTGCCCATTGGGAGCAAAAATCAAGAGAAGAGGTTGGTTCCCCCATGTCCCTTCAAGGTACACTTTCAATGACTCAGTAACCTATAACTGGTCACCACCTTCTTCATTAGCCTCACTGGCTGGTGACTAAGACTCTGGAATCTGAAACTTCAGGGAACATTCTGAATCTTAACTACAGAATTCTCAAGAGACTTTATCTTAGAGACACATCTTCAAAGAACTCAAGAAATGAAGAAATGTGTGTGTGTTCAATGTGTTCATGTTAGAAAAGCCACTTGAATGAACATCTTACTTCTAGTTCATGAAGAGCTTCTTGAGCCAGACTTATTTAAGATTGTGGTTAACTGCATAGTCAAGGTAAGCACTATTATATATGTGCAAATGTAAATATTACATCCTGTTTCTGAAATAATTTTACTGTTTCTTATTTTGGGAAAACTAGAATTTCTGTAATGTATAAAAGTACCACCAGATAGCTCAGATTGACACAGTGCCATGTCTAACATAACTGGAGAGGAGGGAGGGTCTGTGCTCAGCACTGCTACAGAAAGCTCCAACAGAGAGGGAGAGGTTTGCCTCTTCTCTTTATCACTATTAGAAGTCAATGAACAACTCTGTTCTTTTAATTTTTTGAAGAAAGGGTCTCATGTATCCCAAGTTGGCCTAGAACTCTCAGTGTAGTGGAGAATAACTTTCTCCACTTCTGCTCTGCCCCCTGGGTTCTGGGATTACAGGAATATGCCAGTCATGTGAGGATTACACACTGTAGGGAATGGAATCCAGGCCCTCCTGCATGCTAAGCAAGCACTGAGTCCTTGCCCACCTCCAGCCGAAACAACACACTGCTCTCAAGGGGAGGGCTGTCTCGGCATCCAGTAGCACTTGAAAGGGCCTCCTTCTGCCCAGTGATTAGTATGCCTAGTCCTTGCCTCGCAGCAACTATGCTACTGACATTGGACAGACACCAGTCATATTAATCAACCCCATGTGTCTGCTGAGAAGGCAATGCCTTCCTTCCAGGCCTCAGAGGGTCACCTGAAAGCCTTTCCCCGCCTGTGACCTACTTTTAGATCTGTGACACAATACCCTTTTTCTGCACTACCCATCCCATAGCTTGTCAAGAAACGAGTCTTCAGCCAAACTCTAAACATGCCCTGATGTTATGAAAGGGTTTCATTATAAGATTCAGCAATGAATTAACGACTATCGGTGAATTAAATGAAAAGGGTTCTCTTGTACCAGTTTCTTTCCAAAAAGAATGGATGGATAAAGCCAAGGGTGCTAGTGAGGACTGATGAAGAACAGAAGGTGCTGGCAACCCTACCTGACATAAGCAGGCCTAGCATCCGCCTAGGTTATGGATGCTACTGCCAGTCCACACAACCTTTCGCCCTCTGGCCTAAAAGGTGACCAGTGGTTATTCCAGGGGGAACCAAATCTGCTTCTAAGGCCCACTAGAAACTTCAGCAGAAACATGGTCCATTCCCAAAAGATAGTGGCCCCCATCCCCTCCCGCGTCAACCCCTGGGCTGAGTGGGGGCCAGGCATTTGGTGAAAGTCTGGCGGCCTCTACCGGGCGCCTCAGCCTAGGGACGTTCCTCAACCCAGACACGACATGTGGCGCTCCGGAGAGGTGAGAGCGAGCGCGAGTCCGCCGGGGGCGCTGGGGAATCTGCAGCGGGGCAGCGCGCGGCCTCGGGCGCGGCGTGGAGCAGAGCCGCAGGGCGGCGGCGGGAGCGTGGGGCTCCGGGTCTCGTCGGCGCCGAGCGCAGGGCAAGTTCGCGCCGGCAGCATGGGGCGGTGACGCCGCACCGGCCCGCCGCGCCCGCCGCAGGGAGAGCGGGCGGCGGCGAAGCAGGATGAGCCCTCGCCGACGGCTCGCCAGCCGGGGCCCGAGCGCAGGGTAAGGAGCAGAGGTGGCCACGGTGGCTGGCGCCCCGGCCTCGGGACCGGGAGGAGCGCAGAGCAGCTGGGTGCTCGCAAGCCCGCAGCGCAAACTTTGCCCGGAGACTGCGGAGGCCACAGGCGCGGAGGACAGGGGACCTGGTGGCGTGGTTGGACGGGGCTCCGGGCGCAACACCTCGAGGTCCAGGGTAGACACCAGGTAACAGCTGCCTGCCGCGGTCTCCGAGCTCTCCCGCCTATAAGGCCGCTCCCGCCCGGGAGCAGGGGCGCGCGGTGGGCGCGGGCCCCACTTGGTGTCGCGCGCCTGTCGCGCGGGCTGCTCGAGGCCGGTTCTGGCTGCGCCGCCACTGCACCGCGCGCAGCAGAGGAAGAAGGCGCTGCCTGGCGAGCGCTCAGCCGACCCTGTCGGGGGCTAAGGAGGTCTGGAGGGCCAAGAGCGAGCCCGAGGGCCGGTCCACCGGAGGTGTCCGGCGGCGCTGCGGAGCGGCAGGTGCGGGGTGGCCGAGGCTGCGGCTCCGCAGTGCCACCCCCTCGCCCACCTGCGCTGTGCTCCAGCCCTGGTGAGCTCGCACCGCGATCTGGGGCCCCCCGGGAGAGCAGCCTCGCGGTGGGGATCGGGAAGTCGGGGGCTGAGGGGCTGCAGAAGGCACCGCCCGGGTTTCCCGCATGCGGCGCCGCGTGCTCGCCGCCTAGACTCGCCAGGCTACCGGCGCCGAGCCCCAGGATGCGCCCAGGCGACCACAGCATGTCAGTCTTCTGTTCTTGACTGGAGTCTCAGAGGGCCTTCTCCTAGGAGATGGAAGTACCTGTTGTGTGCTTCCCAGTTCTAGACTTTTGGGGGTCTCCTTGGAAAGATGTTTCTTTTTGGAACTCTGGCTTGCTCGTGGACATTGAGCACCCATTTGCGTTATGCGCAGGTTGAGATATATGTGCCTTCTCTAAGGTTGTTGCTGGCCCAGGGGCAGTGCTTGCTTGGATTTCCATTGCACTAACCAGAGCCCAGATAGGAACAGAGATATTTGTCAAGTGTCGTGATTCTAAGCCATGTAGTCCTGGGGGCATAATGCCGAGCCAGAAACTCTGACCCTCACAGACAGGTCTAACATTGCGATCCTCTAGAAGACGTGTTTCTGACGTATGCCTTTCCCCCTCTTCCCACACACTTTCAGCACCTTGCAGAACAAGAAGCAGCTTGCTGGCTTTGAACGTGTGACAAATATTTCAGAAAGGTAAATTTATCTCACTTGTGGATTTGATAGATACAAAATGCAGTTGTCAAATAACTTTGAGCCCTATGTTAATAACTGGGTCATTTGTGCTGTGCTAAGAAGTAAAACAATATTTGAGAGATGCAAAGAGCCTATCAACTGTGCATTCTGTAAAAGTGGAATGAAGCTGTACTGTCACCTTTTTACAGCGTCGTGCTGCCCAGGGAAAGTGGTACAAGCTGCTGGCACAGTCTACTGATAACAAGGACCAGCCAGGTTCCAGGCTTTGTCGGCTTCATTGTAGCAGCAGCATGCTTGGATTCACTGTAGGGACAGGAACATCCATGTTCATGTGCTCTCCCTTTTGTGTACTTTCAGCTTCAAGATCAAGTTGGAGGAAAAAACAGTTTTTCTTCCAAATTCATCTGCTTCAACTATTATTCATACTGGGAATGGACAATGGAATGTTCTCTAGATTTATCATGACCAAAACCCTCCTTGTCTTCTGTGTTTCCATGACCTTATCCAGTCACTTTGGGTAAGTTCTCCCCCGTGGTTTCATTTTATAGTCTTGGGGGCCTGTGCCGTTGTGAACCCCTGTAGGGCAGGACAGTCCTGGCCTGCCGTCTCTGCAATCCTGCACCCTTCAGTGGGTGGTGAATATGTCCCGACCCATGCTTCCTTCCTGAACAAAGTTGTTCCTGGTGCGGGGTCTCTGGAAGGAGTTAGACAGAAGAGGTTTTCACAAGTGGAAGCAGAGGATGGCTTGAGGGCAGCTGGTTCCTCCTGCTCAGGTTGGAAGAGATTCAGAAGTTCACGGGCGTTAAGGATATCTGCTGCTGTCAGACAAGTGTGTAACACACTCACTCCCTTCTTGCGTCCATTGTGCTGCTGAGTTTGCTGTTCTAGCCAGGCTGGTGCTTTGCATGTGGCATGGAAAGAGATCCAAAATAGTCATGGCTGAGCCAAGCACAGAGGTCAGAAACTACACCTGGTTCGCTCCTGAGTCTCTGGAAATGCCATTTCCATTGACCTCTTTCGTTTGGGCCCCGAGTGTCTCTGTACCAACACAAGCCTTTCCCTACCACACTAGTGATACCTAGTATTCCAGATGCAAGCCGTCAGGAGGCAATCAGTGTTCCTCTTCTCTCCTATGTCCCTCACTGCCCCAAATTGGCTAATCAAAGGATAGCAAGTTGAAGTAGTCCCGTTGGACAGTGTGTGCTGCTTGGTTTCCTGTTTACCAGTCCTCGTTCCCAAGGGAGCACTTGAGATAGTTAGAAGGACCGCAGCACACAGTCACCTGTTTCCGTTAGTACAGCTCGAGTGTACAGGCTGTTTGGTGGGTATTCACAGGTCCACTCTGCTGGAAAAAAATTCCAGTGAGGGCTCAGGCTTCTTACCAGGGGAAGTTAAGATGTATTGCCAGCATCTGAGAAAGTCTATCAATCTGTCTTCTCTCCTCTCTTCTTCTTTCCTTTCTTCCTCTTTTCTCCTTTTTCTCCTCTCCCTCTCATCTCTCTCTCTCATCTCTATCTCTATCACCTCTATATTTCTAATTTTGTCTCTGTCTCTTTTATCTCACCTTCTCGTCTCATTCTCCCTCTCTCTTCCTCTGTTCAAACTGAAAGGGTCAGAAGAGCAGAGAATGTCCAGAACACAGGCAGGAAATGCCATTCCCCACCAAGAGCATCCTTACTTGCTAGAAAAAAAGGTGTCTTTGCCGGCTGTTGCCCAGTCCTGTGCATCCTCTGTCCATTTGTGATGTACACACATGCAGACTACACTCTGGGGTCCATTTTTACAGGTCATATGCTTAGTGACTTTGGTTCTTAAACAGAGTAACACACACTTTGTCTAGCAGGTTGTGCTTTTCATCAAGTCACGAGACACACCATGAAAGATTTATTTATTTTATCCCCCATTTATTGAACACTATTCTTGCCTTGCTGATACTGAGGGGACATGCTCCTCCTCCCCAGCCCTTTGATTCTTCATCTACTACATGAGAGTATTTCCTTTGTAACTTCTTTATTAAATCCTATAAATTGTAGTATCCCCACTGCTTTTCTGAATGGAAGGGGTGCATGAATGAAATCCCATGAACATTCACTATTGCAAATTAATACATTGAGATAGTTGGCTTGTTTTCTGATATTCTATCTATACTGGGTGATATTTTAGAAGTTATGTCCATGCTGTGCTGTGCTATCTTGGGAACATACAGTTTATGTGATTTGGCACAATAATTACAATTGTGAATCAAATAAGGCAGGAAGCTATCACTCTCTCTGGTAGACGCAAGTCAGAAGTAGGAAGTCATGTGTGTGAGTTTAGCTCATTTCTTATTTAATTCTGTGGATTTCTAATGTCTTCTATGAATTAGAGATGGACCTGTCAGGTTCTGGAAGGAAATGCTGATTAAGTCTGAGGCTACCCCTCAATCTTTCAAAAACACTGACTGTGGGAGAAGATATTAATTTTTAGATATGAAGTTTTTAATTATTTTATACTTTATCATATGATACCTACAAACTACAGGGAGTATGTGAGGTGCAGCCATTTATTTTTAAAAGGTGTCCTAAATCCCTAACTTACAGGTGAGCATTCACTCCCATTTTGGTTCCTTCCCTTACTTGCTCCTCCTGTATGTATTTGTATGTATCTGGGATCATCCTACATCCAGCTTTTTGTTGGCTTTGGGCCATAACCTTCCACTGTTACAAATTCCTTGGGCTTTGTGATTTTAAAATGGATAGATATTGTAGCAGTGCATGAGTGGGACACCATTAGCTCCTTCCTGACTTGGGGACACTTACATTATTTCTGATTTTACAGTTATCGCTTCTCTTGTACAGAACACAGTTTGTCTGTAAATTTCTTAATATCTGAACTTGTTTATATGAGAAGCTCTCCCTAGGAGTGGGCTTACACACACCAGGTGCTGTGAGTGTTTGCCCAGCTTCTTTAGATAACAAGGGAGCCAAGCAGCACATGGTATACACAGACCACATCAGAAGACATACCACGCCCCCACTTATTTCTTCTCAGATGAGGTTCTGCTTACTTACAGATTAATTATATGTAGGAATAATTGTGTTGAAACCCAGCCAGTTCCATAAAATTTCCTTGACTTTAAATCTTGACAGAATAATAACTACTACAAGGCAAAACACCGATTCTCCCAGTGTTTTAAGTCAATCCAAGGGACCGCCTTATGAGCTCAGTGTCATTAGTCCCATCCTGCAGCTGGCAAGGTGGGATGGCTGAGTATCTTACAGGAAACTGTACAGAGCCAACACCTGCTGGGATCCTCATGCTGCACTGTCCTGTGCCATTCTGCTCACTTCTACCCTGTGCTCTTTTCTCTGACTGCATTTTTTTTTTAATATGTCAAAGCAATGTACAAGCTGGGGGGTATGTACCTGGAGTGTACCATGCATGTTGGACTTGGAAAGAGTTTTCTATACTCTGAGATTGGGGAAGGGAACAGTTTGAATATATTCTCCTTCCCTCTTCCCTCCACCAAAGAAGGGATTTCTCTGATTAAGGTTCAAAGGAAGTTGGAAAGGGAAGTTACAAAGGTCCTAGTTCGATTGTAACTCGGATCAGAGAATTACTGATGCTCCTAAATGTGCCCAGGAGACTTGAGAGCTGGCAAGGGTAAGGAGATCTATGCAGAATCAGGCAGGGAAAAATGAGGAAAGATGCAACATATAAGGTTCTGTCCAGGTACAAGCTGACACATTGCATTTGTGAAAATCTATGCATTCAGCAACAAAAGATATATTTGTGAGGAGGGAAGTGTATTTGGAGCTTACATAAGATAGTTAATGCGAACTTGCTTTGAAAATATCATGAGAATTATTTGTCTTTTTCCACGTAATTTTCTAAATTTAGTCACCAACAGCTCATTTTCAATAGTTTTGTGATTTTACTATCGGTTGTGAATTATAGAACAGGGCATGAGTCAAGCATACAACTGAACCAAGACCTTATACTCAGTCACTGCCATGGCCCATTCAGATGCATGGAGTTATTTAAGTCATTATAGTCATTTTAATGAAACCAGTCGTCGAAATTACACAGTGTAGAAAAAATTAGCACTGAGACAGTATGGGGATCAACGTGCTGCCAAAGTATATAACATTAAGTTTAAACTGGAATTAATTTATCACTATTTAAAAACTATACTTTGTCAGACTTGAGAGGCCAGTGACAATTGCAAGGCACATTTGAGGATTAGTAGTTCAATAAGGTAATGTCAGATTTCATTCATTTACTGGTATTAACATAGAGATTTGGAAATACATTTGAATTTTATTACATGGGAGCTGCAATTCAAACAGATGTCGGAAAACAAAATTTTTAACTGACAATGAAAAGCAGGCTCTCACACACATGAAGAAAGATCTTTCTTTCTCTGTGTACATGTGTGGCAGCCTGGTCTTTGGTCCCACAAAGAGGGACCATTTCATTCTCCTTCCTAAACGCAAAGATAGATGCCTCTCCTAACTGCCGCAGTAAGCATGTCTGAATCGTGCCTGCACTTGCCCTATCTTCTGAAGCGGGAAGCTGTCCTGCATCCCCTCCGATGATAACAAATCCCTCCTTCCCCAGAGCTGCAGGTTCCCGAGGCTCAGGACACACAGCTGGTGTAATGGCTGTAAAAACACTGCAGCGGTGCAGTCAAAGCAGTTAGCAGGGGCAGAGCCGAACTGATGGCTCAGTCTGGAGGCTGCCGAGAGGGACGACGGGCAGAGATGAGGAGGGTGGTCCTGCGCAGGGCAGAGTGTTCCGTACCTCAGCGGAGTGATGGAGCTATCCTTAACCTCGTTCCAAAAGACAGAAAGAGAACATGCTTCCAGGCTTTCTACTTTATAAATCTAACTTTGAGCATGTTCGACACACCAGTGCTCAGTGAGCAGTGCTCCGAGGGTTGGCAAGGAGTATAGCTCTGCTAAGTAGACTGTCCCTGAGCTCCAGAATGAGTCACCAGCTGGGCTCAAGGAAGGGGGAGATGGTGGGTACTTGGTTTTGTATGACGAGTCAGTGGCACAGAATACATGTTTTAATTGGTGTGGAATTCAAAGGGAAGTATTAGAATTAAAAGCAAAAAGAAATCTTCTCTCGCTCTCATAGCAGCAAGATTTACCAAGAGGCATATGGGTGCACTGCACAAGTTTTCAGAATGCTGCTGTTAAAACATGCTTTTTTAATTTTTACTAAGTTCTCATTCAGTGCATAAGAAGAGCTCAAACTCTAGAATTTAGGAAATTGTGCCGAGTGTTTTGCTACTGAATGTGGAAATCACCCCTTGCCTCCTGGATGGCTAGCATTCCCATTGCAAAGGCCCCTCCACTGTGTCCTAATGTTTATGGCACCACAGAATAGACACAGCAGGAGAGGGAATCTATGTGTTAGAAAAAAAGAACATCAGAGTCTAGAAGATGACTTGGGCCAATCCTGAACAGCCCAGGCCAAAACCACTGTGATGTAAGGTTTCTGGAACCTAATGCATAGCAAAGGATCACCTGTGAGGAATAGAAAAGCTCCATCTTATCTGTATTTCAGAACTGTTTCAAAAGCAGACAGAACCTAAAAGTCAGAAAATGTATAGGCCAATTGTTTTCAATTTAAGAAAGAATTGACCTATCAGTTCAAAATCAGCTTGATTCTATCCCAAGATCACTAGTGATAAGTATGAAGAGTATTTTTGATGGTGGCTCAAGCTCTTATCTTTGTTTTGGCTCATTTTTGTGAGATCAGAAGTTCCTTAACCAGCCTTCAGCTCCGTTTCTGAATCTCATACTTGGGGATAATAATGGATCCATCATCACAAGGCTGATGCCTTGATTAACCTATGCAAAATGCTCAGACTGATCCAGGTGTGAGTCTGTGTGCTAAGCCACACTATCCACAGGGTTTAGTGCACAATGAAGACCATATCCAGGGTTATACCCATGCAACCTCCCTTGCCTGAGTGTGGTGGGGGTCATCACCCTGCTTTGGCTGTAGTGTGAATGTGTCCCGTTCCACATTTCTGGCACTGTTATAGGTGCTAAGAGCCATAAAGAAACTGGCTTCAGTGAGAGTGTGTTCCGATGTGAAAAAGACAGGCAACACACCAGCAATGGTGAAGTTAAGTTGCCCAATAAAAGAGTAATTCAGAAGAAAGATAGTAAAGGTGCCGGAAGGAGATGCTACTGGGGACCTGAGGGAAATGGGGGTTTAGTAACAGCATTAATGGTGGAGAAGACCAAACTTGTATGGGGAATGGTGATGAGTGCAGGATTCCACAGCAGGGGCTCCCTGGGGAAATGGGCAACAGCCAGCAGCTAGCTTAGCATCAGTGGTACAGCTCCATGGGAGGCATAATCACAGTTTAAGGGAGAGAACTGGATTAGTTCTGGAGTGTCAGATGACTTTCCTTTGAGGGTTGCTCTGGGCCATGGAGTGGAGTGGAATTTCTTGTTGTTTGTTCGTTTATACTTTTTGTTTATATTGTTGGTTTTTGAGAAAGGGCCTCATGTATCCCAAGTTAGTCATGAACTCTCTGTAAAACCAAGGAGAGACTTGAACTCCTGATCCTCTAACTCATGAGATTATTGTGTGTGCCACCATGCCTAATGTATGCAGTCCTAGGGTGCAAACCTAGGGCTTTGTGCACTCTACCAACTGAGCTATTGCCTCATCCCATTTTATGTTTTGGAGATGAGACTGCCTAATGTCATGTGATCCTCCTACTGTAGCCAGCTGGATATCTGAGACTATATACTGCTGTGCCAGGTGACCTCACTGAGTAGCTTTAAGCAAGCATGTTCCTGTTCAGATGTAGCAATGATATGACCTCAGTGTTGCATCCCCTGTGAGTGCAGAGTGAACAGAACTGAGTGGAATTGGTGTAAAACAGGGAGAGATGGAGCTGGTGTGCAGTTAGTTGACAGGTGTTTGCATAAAAAAAGGTTTATTTTAACCAATGGGATGTGTTGATGGGATGACATGAGCACGAAGGAAAGATTAAAGGTCAAGGATGCACCATCAACTCTTTCTCTTATCATTGAGACAGAGAAGAGAGTAGAAAATGTGTGTGTAGCTATGGTTTTGTAAGCTCTTGGAGAAACCACTTCCACATCCAAGTAGCTGGGCAGTCCTTTGCACACAGGGGCCTGGAGTCTGGAGAAGGACTGGGTTGCATCATGATTTAAAAGCTACTGGGCATGAGGACAGATAGAAACTGAGTATAGACAGAGTGGGAAGAGGCCCATAGATTGTGCCCTTGGACATTATGGTGTTATGAGTTTAGGAGGCTAAGAGTGAGGGCAAGACTGAAAGGGACAGAGAAGAGGAATGAACAGAAGAGTAAAGCTGGACACAGAAGCACTTAGGGTTAAAGCAGGAAGACCTTAGCTTCAACCTACACAACATAACCCTGTCTTTAAAATTAACAAGTAAGCAAGTATGCACACTACAGCCAGAACCTAAAGACAAGAGTTTGTAGAGGCTAAGAGGAGAAAGTTCTGTAGGAAGGGGGATGCAGTTGTCTCTGCTAACTGTAGCTACTGGGCCCTTTGAGTTAAAGCATTTGGTCTTGACTCTTGGATTTGGCAATTCAGAGCTGACTCCTGGCCTTTAGCAAAGAGAGGTTCCTGGGTTATAGGTTGCAGGAGCTAGACAGGGGCAGCAGCAAGAGAAGGGAAGAGAGGTGTGTGTGTTGGGGGGGGGGGGGGAGTTCCTCAGTGAATTCCCCGAGAAGAGGAACAAAGGGGCAGGGTAATACCTAGGTGCTGTGACTGTGGAGTCACAGTGATAAGCGTTGGGAACCCAAGCCAGGCAGCAGTGCCAAGGACATAGAGAACCTGCAGGAAGAGGGGTGAGGAAGATAGCTTTGATTTGGGCAGCTGAAGGGCAAGCACTGGAAGGCCTGGGGGCATGAGGAGAACCTCAAATTTCTGGCCCAGTACTTCATGGCCGGGGCTTTAGCCATATGAAATGTATTGCAAGTTCACATTCCCACCTTGAGACTGGAGTGCTCTCATGGGGAAACAAAATTGTAGCCAGTGCCCATGCTACAATGGCCTGCCTTGCTATTATTTATGATAGCTACAGAAGTATGCAAGGGACAACTGAGGAAAATATCAGTGCATGACCCTGTTTATTGAGAGTTATATAAGGACCTTAGCAAGTGAGATAACATTTCTTAGAAATGCTAAAAACCAGAGGAAGGAATGCAGTTTCAGAATATAGGTACACTAACACACAAAGTGAACCCACAAAGTCAATTCACAAAAAATGTTCACATCAAAACTGCCTGAAGTTATCACTACTGAGCCATTTTGTGTGAATCACATATGGCTGTTAATACAAGCATAGACAATATCACAAACCTAGCACTCCGTCTTCTCCAGTACCATCTGTGCTATGACAATGTTCAAATGACCTTCTAAGGCTGATGAGAGATTGTCCTCTTTAGAATACCGTAGTAGTGAAATCTCAGCAGGGTCACTTAACACATCACCATTCTTATTAGATATTACAATCTGGATGTATAAATAGCAAAATTACACTGGTGGAAAATCCTTTAAAATTCTTCACACACACACACACACACACACACACACACACACACACACACACACACACACGATTCTTCTAGATCACAACTGAGAAAACAACTCTTAGCCAACTCCCTTTGCAGAACCCAATGTCCCTTGGTGTTCCTGGGGATCTGGTTTCAGAAGCCCCTCTGGATTTCAAAGTCCCTTATGTGAAATGGCACGGTATTTGCATGTAACCTGTGTATACCCTGCCGTGTGCCACACTGTTTCTAGATTCACACACAGTATAAATGGTGATGCACTTGGGGAGACAATGACAGGAACAAATTCCTGGGTATGAGTGCTACAGATGCTAGCTTCTTCTGAACCTTCTCAGTCAGTGGTTGATGAAGTTTGTGCATGTAGACCCTGAAGACATGGGAGGTCATGACCAAATTCTGCAGCAATTCTACAGTTTGTGCTGTGTGGGTATGGTAGATCTGAGGGTGGCTCCCTCTGGATTTCCCATCCCTGATTCCACGCTCCTCATTTTCCTTCAGCTTCATTCAGAAATTCAAACAAACTGGACATGGTGGAGACACCTGGAGTTCCAGCTAACTGGGAGTCTGTGGCAAAAACAAAACAAACAGACAAACGAAGAAACCTGCTTTAGACCAGGAGGTCAAGGCTAACTTGTGCCCCATAGTGTAAGACTTCATTTGAAAAACAAAACAAAACAAAACAAAAAAACAAAAGAAGTCAGATTGTGGTGGCACACACCTTTAATCCCAGCACTCGGGAGGCAGAGGTGGGAGGATCTCTGAGTTCGAAGCCAGCCTGGGCTACAGAGTGAGTTCCAGGACAGGCTCCAAAGCTACACAGAGAAACCTTGTCTCGAAAAACCAAAAAGAAAAGAAAAAGAAAGGCCAAAAGAAATACATCCAGCTAATGACTCTCACGTGACCCATCTCTCACCTCCCCTGTTGTCTCCTGAGTCACTGCCCCCTTTCTTCTCCCATCCTGCTTCTCCCAAGTCTGTAATTCATAAGTAGTCCAGGGGCCTTGTCAAAAAAGACTTCAAGTCACCATTATCTTCAAGAAGATTTTACAAGTACAGCACGGCATCAAAAGTCTTTTATGGATTTGTTTGTGACTACCTTCCCAGGTGCATGTTACCATTTTTGTTTTGTTTTGTTTGAGACAGGGTTTCTCTGTGTAACTTTGGATCCTGTCCTGGAACTCGCTCTGTAGCCCAGGCTGGCCTCGAACTCACAGAGATCCACCTGGCTCTGCCTTCTGAGTGCTGGGATTAAAGGCGTGTGCCACAACCACCTGACCACATGTTACCATTTTTTTAAAGTTTTGTGGTATTAATGATTAAACCCAGAGCTTGGCCCCTTGCAGTGCTCTGTTACCCAGTGCCTGGCCCCTGGCAGTGCTCTGCTATTCAGTGCCTGGCCCCTTGCAGTGCTCTGTTACCAAGTGCCTGGCTTCATGCAGTGCTCTGCTATCCAGTACCTAGCCCTTGCAGTGCTGTGATGTTCAATACTTGGTCTTTGCAGTGCTCTTATACCCAGTGCCTGGCCCCTGGCAGTGCTCTGCTATCCAGTGCCTAGTCCTTGCAGTGTTCTGTTACCCAGTGCCTGGCCCCTTGTAGTGCTCTGCTATCCAGTGCCTGGCCCCTTGCAGTGCTCTGTTACCAAGTGCCTGGCCCCTTGCAGTGCTCTGCTATCCAGTGCCTGGCCCCTTGCAGTGCTCTGCTACCCAGTGCCTGGCCCCTTGCAGTGTTCTGCTATCCAGTGCCTGGCCCCTTGCAGTGCTCTGTTACCAAGTGCCTGGCCCCTTGCAGTGCTCTGTTACCCAGTGCCTGGCCCCTTGCAGTGCTCTGCTATTCAGTGCCTGGCCCCTTGCAGTGCTCTGTTACCCAGTGCCTGGCCCCTTGCAGTGCTCTGCTATCCAGTACCTAGTCCTCACAGCTCTGTGCTGTTCAGTACTTGGCCTTTGCAGTGCTCTGTTACCCAGTGCCTGGCCCCTTGCAGTGCTCTGTTACCCAGTGCTTGGCTCCTTGCTGTGCTCTGTTACTGTGGTTCAGTTTAGCCCTAGTGCTGGCTTTTATCAGAGGTCTCACATTCCTTCTGCAAATACCACTTGTCTTTTGGGGACCACTGTTCATAATTCTCTCCAGTACCCCTTTCACTGGATTGAGCCAATATAGAGCCTCAAAAATTCAGGACTGTTTTCTTCTGTTGCAAACCTAGACAGAGCCCTTGTTCTTTTTCTCCTTTGAGTTCCTCTCACGTCATGCTTTGTGAAGTGACACTAGGTTCCTATCCCTGCTGTTCTCTACTAAAAGTCTCTAGTACTAAAATTTCTCATATCTAGATGTAAGGGCTAATGCTGCCTTCTACATGTCCCTATTTCTCACCACTGTAACTGGCACAGGTTCAGACACTCATCGTTAGGTCCCATCACTGGGATTCCCTGAGGATACATTTGAAGATTTAGAGGCTCCTGGAGCTCGTGGCACTGGCCCTGTGGCAGCCCTTCTGTCTCCAGCTTAGCCCTAGAATACCCACTTTCTACCAGGAGGTCACTAGGTAGGAGGCAGGCCCCACAAATACTGTTTCGTATTCTCTCTGAGATCAGTTAAACCTGGGACTCCAGGGACCAGAAATTGAGAAGAAGCTATAATGCCTTGAAAAGGCCAGAAGTGAGACAACAGGGAGTGGGAGAGAGCCCTTCACTTGCTGAGGGCATCCAGTTTATTTCTCTTAAAGACTGCCCAGAAAACCAGCCTCTTATTGGATCAGGTTTTGTAAGATGCTGATTCCTAAGTTCATTTTATCAGAATTAGAAGTTGGACTGCCATGACAGAGATTTCAGGGACATTTGGTATTCTGCAGTACCTACCAGTGTCCCTATCTGTCCCTCAGGCACTGTGCTCATCAGGCTGAAAACCAGGGCTCATTTGTATCACTTATACTTCAAACCAAAATCACCAGAGTCACTGGGTCACATCCTTGTGCCTCCTGTATGAACTAGGCAAGGAAATGTAAAAAGGAGTGGTTTTTAAAACAGGTTAGATTGGTTTTATATAGTTGGTCCAACATACCAGCAGATTCTGCATCTGTGAATTTAACCACACATTTTCCATTTTTCATTAAAAATATTGGAAAAATTGCCTTCTCTCTAACTGAGCATGTGTAGACTTTTCTCCTTACACTATTCTCTAGATAATATGATTTAATAACCATCAGCACAACTGGTCTAGAGATGATTAAAGTATACGAGAGGCTGTGTGGAGATGCTATGCAAACCTACAGCAATTATAAAAGGGATCTGAGCTCCCACATATTTTGGTTTCCATATTGAAGGGCATCTCTGTTGTCTTAAGAATCCCTTTTCCTGGATGATAAACAAATGTTAAAGTGGAAGAATTGGAGCATTGGATAAGTGTATCATGTTTTCTATACTTCTCAATAGTAATATTGAAAAACTATAAGGAAACTTTCATGTTTCAAGAGAATGTAGCTATTTTAGCCTTATATTATAATTGAATTAAACTTCAATTATAAGTGAAGTAGGTTATCAACCTTTAAAAGTATTTCTTTTATGCTAAAGATGCGGTCAGTAGTAACAGATTTAATTTCACCTCACAAAAAATCCACGCCTTCAAAGATATTTTACCTTGCCCCTGAAGCAGGAGCTCACTCACAATTGTGCTAGGAGTGAGCAGACCCCTTGACCATCCTCAGTAGGATTAAGATGGATGGTGGCCAGGCCTGCCTGGGGAGGACACTGGCTCAGCATGAGGCTCTTCAGTCACACTGCTCCCCACTGAACACAGACTCCAGTATGTCCCCACTGTTTTCCTTTTCAAGTGCTTTGGTGGAGTCAAACCAGAGTTTCTTTCTGACTAAGAAGTAGTCCTTAAAGATCTTGCAGCTTGATGAAGACATAACTAAGTACCCAGATGTCTGTAGGTGAAGGAGGCACTGTGCCAGGGCAGCAGACAGTACTTGTATAATCCTCAACACTGTGAGAATAGGACATTGCACAGCCACATATTACAGGTGATTCATTTTGGGGGTTGATTATGGAAAACAAAGAAACAAAATCTCCCAAACAACAGCTGCAAAATATAAACCCTGTTCTTCCCTAAGAGGCATTTCCAGGGATTTTTTTTTTCTTAATGTCTTTTTTCTACTCCTGGCACATGACTATTTAATACAACAAAGACAATATTCCAACCCCCCTCCATACCCAGCCCTGAATGCTACTACATGAAGAACCAAAGATCAATACAGGAGGCAATTATGGCAGGGCAGGGAAGATACTGAAATTTTGCAAAGAAAAGTGTCATTATGGGCAAGTGTGAGTAGGTATTATAAAATATAAAATAAAAAATGTGTCTAGCTGGAGAGATGGTTTAGAAGTTAAGAGCACTGACTGCTCTTCCAGAGAACATTGGTTCAATTCCCAGCACCCACATGGTGATTCACAACCATCTGTAACTCTAGTTTCAGAAGATCTAATACCATCTTTTGGCCTCTGTGAGCACCAATCATGTACACAGACATGCATACAGGCAAAACACCCATGCACATAAAATAAAAATAAGAAATTATGTCCAATAAATGGAAACAGTTTTGGAATTTCTAAGTATTGCATCTATCCCTGGCATTGGTGACAATGTGGGTATGTGTAAAGTGAGAATCAGATCCAAGAGGCACACCAATTGCCTGAAACAGTGAAGCAGTGGACATACATCTACAGAAGACAGGGGAGGAAAGAAAGAAGGGGAGGGAGAGAGAGAGAGGAGAGAGAGAGAGAGAGAGAGAGAGAGAGAGAGAGAGAGAGAGAGAGAGAGAGAGAGAGAGCACACTAAGCAATACAGTGACCCGCTGTCATGAAAATAGCCAATGATACTACCAAGTCTTTTTCTCTTGATAGCTGGGTATCCTATCCAATGGGATTGAATAACATTTCACAACTCATAATCGACCAGCTTAGAAAAGCCCTTGGAATGCAAAATAATTGTTGCTTGATTGTGGGGATATTTTCCAAACCTTTGATGGGTGCCCAAAATTTAGGATAGTGTTAAATCCCACATCTGCAAAATTTTTTTCCATATAATGCACACCTGTGCTAAATTTCAGTCTATAAATTAGGCATACTAAGAGATCAAGAACAATAGTAATAAAATAGAAAAATTCTAATACCATACTGTAATGAAATTGCCAACATCATCACCCTTGTATGTCAGGACTATTTATTAAATTAAGTAAATGTTACTTGACATTATACATGACAATGGTGTGACAGGCCAGCTGATAACTGAGACAGCTATTAAATGACTAGTTGGCAGGTAGCACATACAATATAGATACTCAGAAGTACTATTCCCTAGATAATATACAATTTATCAATTCTGAATTGCCTATTTATGACATTTTTAAGACTTTTGAACGAAGTTGACCTTGGGTACTTTAAGCAGCAGGAAATGGACTCATGTATGAAGATGTACAGTGCTGTTGTTTTTTTCCTACTGTTGAATATCTCACACCTTAATTTTTAAATTGAAGAGATAGTGAGGCCTTTCGAACATTAGGCATCTGGACATTGCCTAAAATTGGATAACCAGATGGACAATAACTGAATGTCATGAGAAGGAGACTGTGAGGCCAGACGTTTTGTGCCCAGTTATTAGACAACCAAGCAAGCCTAGCATTCTTCTTATGCAGCCCAAATGCTTCAAGGCTTTCCACCTAGCCACTAGCTACTCGGGGGGGGGGGGGCTCCATTGTTTCTTCTGAAGTTTGAAATTCTCATGGGTGTTAGAAATAAGAGGCATGTGATATCTTCAAATACTAAAAACAATGAAATACTCATATCTGTAGGCTCTGTAATAACAGGACCTAAGCTAGCTTGTGAGAGCTTCAGCTGTATGCATTTTAATCGTGATATGAAAATTAGATCAAGGGAACTTTATGCTTATTGAAAAGAGATCTTCGTTGGGGCCAGGGAAGGATTGATCTGCTTAGATGCAATCAATGGAAATGCATGGTTTGCAAGAGCTGAGTGGGAAAAGGGCATGTGCATTCTAACCTCAGCTTCTCACAGAGAGATGGCAAGTCTGATTTCAACAACTGCATGAGAGGAAGTGCTTCTGCAGACCCAGCATCCCACAGCCAGGCTTTCCAGAGAAGTGCCAGGAATCATGTGCTCTTCTTCTGAGTGCCAAGAGTACTGAATTTCAACTGGTAATGCGCCTTAAGTCTGGGATGCCCAGACCAGCTTGTACATCAGGTGCTGACTGCACACTTGAAATCATCTGAAATAAATGGAGGATCTGTGGTCTTCAGACATGTTACTGTCTCCTGGGCATGTATACTTCCTGTCCCCCAGATGGTCTTCTTGGTTTGTTCAGCTTTTCTCAGGTATATGCTGAGGTCAGAATCGCTGTATGTCTGCTGGACCAAGTTCTTGGAAATAATTGTTTTCATTGATCACATTTAAGTAGGTCGATTCTGGCTTCCAGCTCCAGCTCCACCTTCTTTTGGAGTCTAGAAAACATTACACCATTGAATGAAACCAGAATATTCTTGTTCATTTTCTGAAGGCCAGTCTGCTACTAAGGGTGGAGTGAGATTCGGGCTCACCTTCTTGTCCTCTACCATAGATGGATGGATGGATGGATGGATGGATGGATGGATGGATGGATGGATGGATGGATGGATGATTAATAGATAGATAGATAGATAGATAGATAGATAGATAGATAGATAGATAGATAGATAGGATCTCAGTGTGTAGCTTTTGCTGGCCTGGAACTCACTATATAGACCAGGCTGGTCTTGAACTCACAGAGATCTGCTTGTCTCTGCCTCCTGAGTGCTGGGAATAAAGGTTTGTGCCACCACGCATTTCCATGGGTTAAAATTTCCTGCCTCCCTGTTCTCAGTGATGACTTTCAAACTCAGTTTTTCTGATTTAGATAAAGTTCTGAAATCCCTGCAATTTCACAATCCCGCTATGTTCAGAGACTCATTTTTTTTCTTTTTCCTTTTCAAATGTGGCTAAAGCATTGAGAGCCACATTATATGACTCATCATATCACAGCAGCCGGACTTTAGAAAAGAAACAAGAACCTTCAATTCCTCAAAAAGAATGGGGAGCCTGGAGCTTGATGTTAGTTTGACAGCCATTTTGCCTAGAGCAGAACTAAGGATATTCAAGATCTAGGGCTTCTGAAGGGAACCCAATGGCCAGCCAAGGCAGTGTGGGAGGTCTATTTATTATATGCCAGTCCTCCAAGGTCAGATGCCATATGAGTATTGTGTGCCTGTCTTGAAAAAAATATTTATAAGAAGCAATTGGAATTTTCTCTCTCATTTTTCTCTTTAAAAGCTTCTCACAAATGCCAACCGGTTCTGTACGAGACGAGACCAATGACAACATCACAATATTCACCAGGATCTTGGACGGGCTTTTGGATGGCTATGACAACAGACTGCGGCCTGGGCTGGGGGGTGAGTGTGTTTCCAGCTGATGCCTACAAAGATCTAGGCAAAAATCACCCTCAGCCATAATGATATGCTGCCTGAAATTCAGACAATTCCAGAGAGAACTACTTTTCCAGGATTTTGAGTGGAGAGTCTATCTTGTGTCCTGTGATATTATTTTCCAGATTCATGGGGTTGGAGGGAAGTTTCCTTATCACATTGCTGAAGACTCCCTGCTTTCCAGATAATCTGACAGTCCATTCTGATTCCTTAGGGAGGAACCAAGTTCTTAGGTGCTGTTAAAGCTGAGCATATGGTGTGTTAGGAAATAAGAAAAGGCCCTCACTCTCTTGTCTGTAAATGCTTATCAGAATTCCACTGCTCACTGAAGGTTTCCTTTGTGCCTTTACATGCCGGAAGTCTGATTTCTCACTGAGTTCATAGTTAAGATATTTACAATGGTCCTGCTTATCCAAAGGAGAAGTCCCCTGAACCCCATGGAGGTCTGAAATAGTGACTACTTCCAAACTCTCTATCTACTACATTTGTTCCTATACATACAAACCATGAGGTTTAGACCCTTTGCCAGATGCATTCTTGAAATAAAATGTTCTCTGATGTTTGTATTATTAACAAAGATTCACAGAAAGTACCGGTTTATATTCACAGTCTTTAGTGCAGGAAAAGTCCTCACAGGTTTGATGACATCTGTCTACCCCACTGAAAGACATCATTGGGCTCAGTGCCCAACAGTTCCATCTCTATTCGCACATTCGCAGGGCCAAAGCACAGAGAGGACTGCTGAGCTGTCATCAACTCTTGGAGAATTTTATTCAGATAGCCTGTGTCACTCTTATTCAGTCAGTAGAGAGCCCAATGGGTCTCTGTGGGTCAGGGGGTGCAATAGGGCTTATATCTTATCCAGAAAGCAGACACTGAAGTCCTACTACACAGACATGGTAAATATATACCATGCAAGTGAAATAATGCCTCAAAAGGAGATTCAGGAAACTATTTGAGCCCACTGTGTCTTTAGGCAGCTTGGAGTGGTTAAGTGTGGGTGGTGGTGCATTCTGAATGTAGTTTCTGCTCATGACCCAGGGAAAACACGAGTCTTCCCCAGTATCATTGATCATTTTCATATTTCTGTGTACCCCATCACTTTAATTAATATGGGAGGTGAAAGAGTATACGGCACTGGTGGCTGGTGCTGGTTCAGTGCTGGTTACGTGGCAGAAAGGTCACAGTCATGAGAGAACCTAGTGGTACCTTTTAGAGCTTTATTAGGAGAAGGAAAGGAAGAGAGAGGCAGAGAGAGGGAGAGAGAGAGAGAGAGAGAGAGAGAGAGAGAGAGAGAGAGAGAGAGATGCACAGAGAGACAGAGGGAGACCAAGAGCAGAGAGAGATGCAGAGAGAGCATGGAGAGAGAAACAGAGACAGAGACAGAGACTGAGAAAGCACATGGGGGTGCATGTCCAGCTTTTAGGCTAGTACGCAGTCACCCACTGATGAGCTGATGACATAATAAAGTGCCAGACGAGACCCCGGGCTGTGCATATACAGAGTCCTTACACAGTAGGACCTTGTGATGGGAGTTTCTAACAACTCACAATATCATATATGGAGGAGCGGTTCCTTTTCAAGATAGACTTGTGTTGGCATGCACCAAAACCCTTGCTCATTACTCTTTTTCTGAGTCTGCACAGTGCTTCTTCCACTTTTGTTATGGTATTCACTCAAGTCAGTATCCACAGTAGGCTGGCCTTATGGCTCCAGGTTTAGGAGTGTCACTACTCAAGACTTCCCATCTCAGTCCACATCTGTTGAAGACCACTCCCCAGGGGCTGAGGTACCATGAGACCCATGCCATTTTTCTAACATGATGGATAGATACTCTGTTTCATTTGTACTTTGGAACAGCCCAGGTCCATTGAGCATTTTTTCAAGTCTTCCAGGTTCACAAAACACATAAATATGCCACTGTTACAAAGAATGGAGTTGAGTGCCACACTGAGAATGTCAACACAGTATGCCTCTATGGAGGCATATGGTGAGGCAGTGCAAAGCAACCTGTGTCTGTGTTGCAGAGCGAATCACGCAGGTGCGAACAGACATCTACGTTACCAGCTTTGGCCCAGTGTCTGATACGGAAATGGTAGGTACCAAAGCCCGGTCAACACAAACAATTCCCACACTGAATTAACTGTGTTAAGGGCCTCTCTCACAGACATGTCACCCTGATGCCTTCTTCTGTATTAGGAATATACCATAGATGTGTTTTTCCGACAAAGCTGGAAAGATGAAAGGCTGCGGTTTAAAGGGCCCATGCAACGCCTGCCTCTCAACAATCTTCTTGCCAGCAAGATCTGGACCCCAGACACATTCTTTCACAATGGGAAGAAGTCCATCGCACACAACATGACCACGCCCAACAAGCTGCTGAGGCTGGAGGATGATGGCACGCTTCTCTACACCATGCGGTGAGCAGTTGAGTACCCCTGGGTAGCTGGCCAGTTTAGCTGATGGTTATATCCAGGTATATCCCAGACATACCTGGATGAAGCTTGGTGCCTAGTGGGTATGCAGATGATTTGAAGGTTGAGGTTGCACATGTGTGTGGGACGTGTGTGTGTGTGTGTGTGTGTACTGTGGTACACTGCACAGTGAGCACTTGCTCTTGGAGAAGTACAGATGCTAGGTTTGTTCAGATTGCTTCCCTGGGCTGAAGAGGTCCACAGACATCAGCATTTGTACTCCATTTTATTTTTGGTACGTGCTCAAGAGCATCCTTTGAAGTGGTGACTCAGATAATGAAAGAGGGAAATTACATTTTATACAAAATTTATTAAGACCTAAAATGAACCCATGTTTTGTTGCAGTTGTACAGCTTTTTCAAGGTTTGAAAACCCAATTCTTATGTTTTGATAAGATTTAAATACTAAGAATAAGTTGTATGTTTTTAATTTAAAAGGACATTTGCCACTCTTATTCCGAATTACTCATAGACTTCAGTTAATAGATGAATTGGCCAATGAGCAAGAGTCCTTCATAGCTTTTCAGTTCCCATGGTGAGCATAAGTAGGGTTGAGGAAATGCTTTCAAGGTTACAGAAAACAAAAAAGGAAGGCTGCATTCCCTAGCCACGCACACACACTCATGTAGGCATCTGTAGAATTTATTTCAGTAAATTTTTGTTCAAAAAGAACTTTAGTACATAACCATTTTGGAAAATAATATAGCTATTGTCACACTTGGAGGCTGTGTTTCCAACTATAGGCCTTCAGGGACACATGGACATGGTGTCCTGCACCTGTTTGGCAGCAACATTTGACTAGTAAGCAGAGTGGTAGTGAGCAAGACACCGAAATGCTTCTTGGTATTTCATTTTCTGCCCAACCCTTCACTTTTCTGTACAGTGCCTTTGAACTTGGGCCCATAGATGGACACAGCTCTAAGAGTAAGTGTGTCTACACAGCATGTTCTTCGTTCAAAGAAGTCTGTGGAGAAGTTGAGAAACAGAGTCAAGATTGAGAATAAGCCCTAGGTCAGTACCCCATGAAAAACCAAGAGTCTGCAAGGTGATTCAGGTTAACAGAGAAAGGTGCAAGACAGAGTGAGCTCATGGAGCATGCTAGGAGGCATCTAGCATTGGGGTGATGATTGAATTCGGCTATTGTGGGAGTGGCTTTTTTATCATAGATAAAGATATCCACCATCCCACTAGATTATTGTTCTTGAGCCTCATCTCCAAGAGACTAGTTATATCCAAAATGTAAGCCTGATATCATAAAATGTGCAGCTTTACTTGATGCAATGTGATGCCACACTCTGATGCACATTACCTATGTGAGGGGTGGAGTTAACTACACTATAGAGAGGGGAAACAGGATAGGGAGCCCCCTCATTGAGTGTCACTTCTAGGGCACAGATATTAAATACTTCTGCCCTCAAAGAGTTTTGCTAGCTTGGTGCAGGTAACACCTTCACATTTAATGCTCAAAGTGAAGGAGGCTCCTAGAAGTTTGGTAACCACCTCAGGATCACAGAACCATCAAAGGGCCAGCCACAGTTTCAGCAATAGCCTTGCTTTATCCATCGCATTTGTTTGCTGGAGCGCAGCCACATTCCTACTGGATTTAGGAGAGTCCTGTTAGTACCAGCTTTAAAGTGCCATGCCCAGAAGGAAGGGTAAGAGTGATGAGAGCCACAGCGACTTGTGGCAGTAATGAGTGGTTGTTTATGCAGAGCGAGTCTGTTAATGAGCTGCAAAGTTGATAATGAGTTTTCTTTTTCTCAGTCTACAACACTTGAGAAGTGGAATAGTCCTTGGAACTGCTGAGCATCTTAGTGTGCTAAAGCTGTCTCACTTAGGTTTCTACTGCTGTGATAAAACACTGCGACCAAAAGCAACGTGGGAAGGGCAGGGTTTATTTCAGCTTATACTTCCATGTAACAGATCATCACTGAGGGAAGTCGGGGCAGGAACTCAAGACAAGAACCTGGAGGCAGGAACTGAATTAGAGGCTGTGGAGGAGTGCTATGCACTGGCTTACTTTTTATGGCTTTCTCAGTTTGCTTTCTTATACAACCCATTGCTACCTTTCTGGGGTGGCACCCCCACGGTGGGCTGGACCCTTCTATGTCAATCATAAATCAAGACAGTACCCCACAGACTTACATACAAAGCAATCTTATGGAGGAATTTTCTCAGTTAACATTGGGTCAAGTAGACAAACACCAACCATCATTTTACTGATTTTGCAAAGACAGTGAAATGTCAGTAAAAGTTAATGTCAATGCATGGGTTACATACTGGCAAAGGAGGAACTGGTCCACCCATCGCAGGCATTTTGGGGAACAGGTTTCTATTCAGCACTGAGGTCAGACATCAGACCTGGCACTGTAGCATGGATCTTTAATGTCCCTCCATAGCCAGTATACTAAAGCTTTACCCTCTAAGCAGTGATAGTGGGAAGAGATGGAGCCTTCAAGGGATGTGGCCTAGTCTTCAAGGCAAGGGGATAACCTTCCTTTTCCCTCCTTTGGCTTCCTAGTATGAGATACCTGCTATGGCTCTACCATGCATTCCTGTCCTTATGTCATTTGTCTTGACACAAGCCCAAAATAATGGAGCCAACAAGTTATTACTGAAATTCCCAAAACTGATCCAGAAAGACCATTTTCTCTTTGTAAATTGGCATTTTGCAAGCATTTGTTACAGGAACAGATAACCAGTTTACACTCCAAACAAAACCAGTGGGTTTGTTTCCCTTGGTGCAGTAATTCCTTGGTAACATCCACCCTGAGGAGGTTATAAGAAACATGGTCTGAACATCTGTACAGAAATGTGCACTGTGATATTGCTCATGACACCAAACAGTTGAAAAAAATACACAGATGGGTACATTGTTCAAGTAAAATTTTGCCCTTACTCTTCTGTAAGACATAGTATCTAATTCAAAAGATGAAGCATGAGTGTGTAGTGAAAGCTGGTGTATGCACAGTACCTTTTTTAGTCCAAAGCAGACCTAGAAATGTTTAAAAATAGCGGCCATCGTCTTATAAAATGTAGCTCCCCCAGTACAATAAAACTCAGTATAAACCAAGGAAGTCCTGGTGCTTAGGTAGGGTTTTTACTTACAGTACCCACCATGCTCCAGAAGTTAGCAGTCATTTAAAAACACACATCGCTGAGCAAACTGGAAATCTTTCTAGCCATTGTTGATGCATGCTCCCCAAGTGCCTGTCACCTGACACACTTACCTGGAGCTAATTGTCAATGTGGGATCTGAAAACCTTTCAGGATTGCTCCAATGGGCCATTGTTTCCATGGTCTAAAGATAAACTTCACCAACATCTCTAGTAAGCCTAAAGAGAGCCACTGACATTTCCCATTATTTTCAAAAAGAAGTCACCTTTGGCCGGGAATGAGCTCAGGGGTAGATTGTGAGTTTAAGTATGAGACCCTGGGCTCCATTCCCAGTACCAAACTATGAAACAAAACAAGAAGCCCAAAGATAAATTCAGAGACTTATAATTTTTTAGGATTATGTTTCAGTAAACCCACTATAAACTGAAAGTGTCCTGAGTTGATTCCCCGAGGCTGTGGGCATCATTGTTAGCAGGAGCATCTTGCTTGTTATTGATGTTCTCCCACAAGCACAAGGCTCCTGGGACTGTGGCTCTCTGTGGTTGCAGATATTTGTATTTGACAAATAGTATACATTTATAGCTAGAGAAATTCAACTAGACACTGAGATGTACATATGAATGCGCAAATGTAAACAACTATGCATATGCATTCTCCAAGAAGTTCAGATTGTAGTTTACTAACCCAGGAAAGGACAAATATGAAACCCAAAATATTGCTTCTCATTTTCACACCCTCTTCCTGTCAAATCTACAAACCTGACATGGGAAGTTAGAGATGGTGACCAGTGGTTTCTGGTAGGACAGCCTTAAGCACACACCCTCCCCAGAGTCGTGTGCCCACTATTGGTGAGTGAGTCACTTCTAAGGAAGCCTCCACAGAGATGCCCCAGCCCTTTCTTCCTAGGGTCATGGAAGGGAGGGATAATGACCCCAGAGATCTGCTAGAGACTGTTGCTATGTCGAGCCTGTGTAATTGCTTTTTATTTTCTGTCTGGAACTTTCTGTCATCACTGCATGGAAGGTGAGCACGGATGCCCTCTGGACAAGTCCCTGAAGCTCAGGGTGGGTTGTCTCCCAGGGAGTATACCAAGGAGTGATTTATTGTATTTTATGAGCAGGTCACCTCATGACCAATGGCTACCTTTCCTCTTCCTTTCCCCTGCACCCTCTGAACATGTGTGCTGTGTAAGATAATGTTGTGAACACCACCACAGGAGACACAGCCCTGCACAGTGGGCTCCTGGCTGAACTTGTTAGTCTGTTGGGCAAAAACCACTAGAGGAAAGAAAGGACTTCCAGGAGAAGGCTTGCAAAGCCCAAATCCAGCCTAACTCAGGAAACCCAGCAGCTCTTCCGCTTGGGATCCCTTCATTCGTGTGTGATGAAAAACCTAGGCAGGAACATTGGAGTGTTGACAGTTTTACCACCATGTCAGTGCACACAGCAGAGTACCATCTCCCAGCACTGTCTGCATGGAATGTCTCTCCAGTTTGTGCCCCGCCCAGGGAGTGTGCTGTCTGCTATTTTACTTTGAAGAAAGCATACTTTAAAAACAAACAAAAATTATTGCATTACTCTTTTTTAAAAAATCCAGTAGCATATATTAATTGTGCAAAATAATGGCTTTCATTTCGACATTTTCATACATGCACTTATGCATTTTGATCATATTTACCCCATGACTGTCTGTTTTTATCTCTTCTAATACAGTAAGAACATTAGGTCTAAGACTCATTTTGCTGAGAACTGGTTTATAGTCCAATGCCCACGAGAGGGCAGTATAGTCACAGTTCAGCTCGAAGATTGATCCAATCCTTCCAGTGAAAGTGTAACTTAAGGGAATTACATGTGTACTAGTGTCTGACTTATGGGTAATGTAAAGTTTACATTTATAGCTAGAAAATTTTGACTTGGCAGTGAGGTGTGTGTACGCATATGCAGACGTAAAAATCTATACATAATATACCCCAGTATCTAGTTATGAGACTGGGGGAATGGCTTAGTGGTAAAGGGCTTGCTCTACAAACACGAGGACTTGAACTCAGATTCCAGCACGCCGAAAGAAAACCCAGATGTTAAGGCATGCCCCTGCAAGCTCTATCTTATACCTAATCCCAGGTCTGGAAAGCCAACACAGGAGGATCCCTGGGCTCAATTGTGACACAGTCTAGCTAATCAGTGAACTCAGTTGAGAGACACTGTTTAAAGGAGTTAAGTGGGGAGTGACTGACATAGATCTCTGGCCTACAACACAAACACACACACACCCTAAAATCAAACCAAACCAAACCAAAAGCAAAAAAATTACCTTGTGAACTAGGAGCTGTAGGGTTGGTACAGTGGTTAAGGGCACTTGCTCTTGCAGAGGACCTGAGTTTAATTTCCATCACCCACAACTATCTATAACTTCAGTCTCAGGAGATCTCGTGCCTTCTTATGATCTACTCATGCATCAGGTATGTACATGGTGCACAGACATATATGCAGACATAGCATTCATATGCATAAAATGAAAATAAATCTAAAAACACTATAGATAGTAGATACATTAGCTGAATCCTGTAGCTGATTTAAAAATTGGGAAAACACAGGCATGATAGTAGAATAGAGAGTCGATATTAATATTTTGGAGGGTAACAAGTATCCATCTCTCTGTATGTCTCACATACAGTGTGTGTTTATACACACACACACACACACACAGTCTCCTACAGTTTTTAAATGGTTTATTTCTCTGAAGTCGGTTTTGTTCTATAATGTAACACACATTGTAAACCTTTTTATGTACTTTAAACATTATTCTGAAACTGTGACACGTTGTGTTCTATTATGTAGATCTTTCATCTTCATGAGTCTGTACAAAGTTCATGTTATTTCAGTTTTTCTATCTACGGTAAGCAACACTGTGATGCAATTCATGGTATATGCCTTGGATTAATTCCAGGAATTGGACAAAAGTGAGGTAAATATTTGAAGTTTCACTATATATGTGACAGTGAAGTGGCTGTCATTCCATGAGATACATTAGCAAATGAAGCATATACAGATTCTAGTAACACCAGCTTGCTCTTTCCTTTCTTCTAAGGTTCATAGAAGCCTTTTTACTGCTTGATTTCAATGCACTTGCTCTGGATCCTGGGGACTGGAGCTTTCCATGCCCATCTTTGCTCTCATCTGCCCATTCCCAGAAGACTTGCAGTAGGCATGCACCCACCATAGTTCAACTCTTCATTCATTGGTCCCTAGCCCTCCTAGATATGCCTCTCTTGATCCTCTTGCCAGCCTGCTCCTACCCCCTCAGCTCTCTGCACTCTGGGCTTTCAACATACATAGATTAGCCAGTGTTCTGTGTCTAACATCTTTGAAAGGGGCCTATTCTATGTCATCCATAGACAATCAGTTCTTCATACTTGTGGGCTCCACATCCTCAGATTCACACAGCCCCAGATCACACATAGTAAAAACAATCCACCTGCACAAAACATGACAACATTCCTCGTCATTACTCCCTATGCAACACAGCACAGTAGTTATTTACCTGTGTATGAGATCTCACCTGGAGGTGAGTTCAAGCCCACCAGGAGGATGTGTGTAGGTTCAATGCAAACTATGCCTTGGAAGTTCTTTTGTTGTTAGCTCAAAAAACAATGTATTTTGTTACGACATTTTCATACATATATCATTGTACTTATTGCCCATATTTATCATCCCACTCTCCTTCTAGTCCCACACCCCACCCTCAAGTATCCTCTTCCTCCTCTCAGATATTCCTAGCTCTGCCTTCATGTCTGTCATGTGTGTGCATGTATATGCAGTTACATCTGTATCCAGCATATGAAAGACAACTTGTGATATTCAATGTCCCTTTCTTGTTACCCTCTCCACCTTCTTTTTCCCTCCTGGTTCCTCTTCTAATATAATATATATTATTACACACAGGAATGAACACATGCAGCCTCTGTCTTTCTGAATCTAACTTACTTTGCATAACATGATTTTCTTTAATTCAATTTTTCAGCAAATGGCATAATTTCATTCTTCTCAGTGGATGAATAAATCTCCAGTGTGTATCTATAACAAATTTTTTACCCATTTATCTGTTGGTGGACATCTAGACTGGTGATCATATCTTGGGCTCTGCATGTAGTACTTCAATAAACATGGGTGTGAAAGTATGCATATGATATGTCGCCTTAGAATTCCTTGGGTATGTGTTCTATTTTAAGTTCCCTGAGGAGCTCCCCACTGTTTTCCATAGTGGCTGCACAAATTTACATCCTTACTAACAATGACTAGGAGTTCATCTTTCTCTGCATCCTTATAAATATTTCTTGTCATTTGTTTCCTTGATAGCCATCTGGCTCGTGAGAGATGAAATTCTAGTGTAGATTAAATTTGCATTTCCCTTGAGGCTAAGAATTTTCAACTCTTTTTTTTCCCGAATATTCTGTGGCCATTTGTATTTCTTCCTTTGAATGCCACTTATTCAATTCATTTACTCAATCTATTTTCTACACTTTATTTTCACGATTTCATTACATAGCTATATATAATATAATTGGATTATAATCTCCCCTGTTATTCTCTCCTACTCACTTCTGCTTCCCGCCAAATCGCTGATTCCCAAGAGGCCCCTTGCTACTTCCGTGTCTGTTTTTGAGGCCCGCTGTAATTAGGGCTGCCTGGATGAGCATAGGTGAGCTACAACAGTGAGGAATATGACTCTTCCACTTCCATCAACCATGAATTGTCTTTTAAGGGAAGAGTGGCACTTATAGGCGTCTTCTTGATCCATGATAGTGTTGATGATCCCAGTCCTCTGTGGCTGTGAGTTCAGTAAGAAAGTGGCTGGAGGAACCATAGCAATCAATCCATTTTTGCACCATTGGGCACATTTTGCCTGGCAAGTTGTTACTGAATCTCACAGGGCTCATAGCTAGGTAAAACTGTCGAGGACTTCTCTCCGAGCAAGCCACACAGCAACTTCCTGAACTAAGAAAGCTAGCTTCCCAGGGAAGAAACCAAGCCACAGCTTGGTTTCTCTGTATCTTGCAACCAAGGTACATGTCAGATTCAGCAATAGTGTCTTATTGTTCAGTTCTGATGATCTTTCATTAATTGGTTGCCTGTATGATGTTGGTGTTTAATTTTCTGTGTTCTTCATAAATTCTAGATATTAGTTCCTTGACAGATGTAGAGCTGGGAAATATTTTCCCCAAAATTTTAGGCTGTCTTTCACCATTTTATTGCTTCTTTTTCTGTGGAGAAGCTCTTTACTTACATGCACTTACAGCTTTTAAATTCTCAGGGTTACTACCTGAGCTATTAGAGTCCTGTTCAGAAAATTCTTGCCTATTCTTTACTTAAAATATTTTCCTTATATTTCACTCCAGCAGTTACAAAGTTTCAGGCCTTACATTGAGTCTGGGATCCATTTTCTGTTGATTTTTGTGTAAGGTGGATCTAGTTGCGTTCTGCATGGAGCTATCCAGCACCATTTGTTAAAGGAGCTGTGTTGTCTGTGATGTACGTTTTTGACACCTCTGTCAAAAGTTAGTTGGCTATAGCCATGTGTGTTTGTTTCTGGAGCCTCTAGTCTACTCCATATGAAATGTGCCTATTTGGGGCCAGCACCACACTACTTTTGTTCCATTGACTGTAGAATAATTTAAAATCGGGTATTGTGATACCTCTAGCACTGTTTCTTATGCTCAATATTTCTTTGGCTATCAGTGGTTATCTTTTGTGTTACCATATATCAGTTTTACAGTATTTTCCTAGTTTTGTGAAGAAAGCCATTAGAATTTTAATGGGGACTGAATCTAGATCACTTTTGGTAACATAGTGGTTTTCACTTATGAATTTTGTCATTCCACAAAGCATAGGAGTGTTTCCATCCTTCAGTGTAATCTTTAAATTTTCTACAGTGGTTTAAAATTTCCGTGTTTGAGGTCTTTCACCACATTGTCTAGGTTTATTCCTAGGTATCTTATTTATTAACACTATTATGAAGAGGATTTACTTCCCTGATTTCTTTTCTCACATGTTTATTAGCATATAGGAAACATGGTGGTTTTTGTATGTTAATTTTGCACCTGCTACTTCATTGGAAATATTTATGAGAAGAATCTTTAGTGTCTTTAAAGCAGAATATCATGTTTCCTTCAAATAAAAGGACAAACTGGCCTCTTCCTTTCTTATTTATATCTGTCATTTCTGATCTTTGCCTTTGTTGCTCTGGCTAAAAATTTAAGCACTGCATTGTATAAGAGTAAAAAGTATGCAGACTATTTTCCCATTTCTGATTTTAGAGGAAATTGTTTGACTTCAGTATAATGCTGACCACAGGCTTGCAAGATGTAGCCTTTATTATAAAGAGGTATTAATATAAGTTTCTTCTATATCTAATTTTTTTCTTGTAATTATATTGAACTTCCTAAGAGATCTTTCTACACCTATGAAGATGACTGTATTTTATTTTGTCCTTAATGTCTACTTTTATTCTATATTGTATTTATTGATACATATATATAACCATACATATACATATACATATACATATACATATACATATACATATACATATAAAACAATCCTTGCATCTCTAGAGTGAAATCAACTTGGTCATGGTTTATGTTCTTCTTAATATTTTCTTGAACTTGGTTGCAAGGAAAATATTCAAATTTAAGTTCTATGTTTATTAAGATATTTGGGTTTTTTGTTTTCCTTACTTTTTACCATATCATTATCTAGACTGAGTGTCAGGTGAAAACTGGCTCCATAGAATTGTGTTTTGTAGTATTCCTTTCCTTTCTATTTTTGGAAGAGTTGAGGTTCATTTCTTCATTGCTTAGTTTTTCTTTAAAGGTTTGGTAGAATCCAGCAAGAAGTGTGTCCAGTTCTTGGCTTTAAAATATTTCATTTAGTATTCATACATACACATAAAGTGTTTGGATCAAGTCTACCCCCCATCCTCTCCTCTCCAACTCTTTCCCTATTCCCTCCCCACTTTCCCCTCCAAATTTCATATGTTCTTTCTCTTTTTAAAATATTCACTGAGACCAGTAAGTGATGCCCATATGTACGTAGGTGTGGACCTACTTACTGGTGTGTAGGTCCCCTCTCAGGAGACTCACTCCTGAAGAAAACTGGTGCTCCCTCCCCTACCAGCAAGCAGTTGTTAAAGTTCTTCAGTTAGGGCTGGGACTTCATGAGCTCCTCTCATCTCACACTGGAATTTTGGCTGGCTTGAACTTGTGCAGGTTTTGTACATACATTTCCAACTACTCAGAGGTTATGTATATAACAGCCCTGAGAGTTGTGTCTGGCAAATACTCTTAATGCTGCCACATCTGCTCCCTCTGGAGTTTCCAGATATTTCCACCCCCTCTTCCACAACTACCCCTGAGTCTTGTAAAGAGTGGGTGTGATAAAGATGCCCTATTTAGAGCTGAGCACTCTACAGTATATTCTTGGCACATTGACTCGTTGTACATCTCTGAATTAATTCCCATTTACTGCAAAAAGAATGTGTTTGATGTTGCTGTTGTTTTGGATGAGGGTTGAGAGGTACACTGATCTATGGGTATAAAGATAAGAACTTAGAGGACTGTTAATTGCTGTGTTCATTTACCACAGTTAAAATGCTAGGTTCTGTATGGGATCTATGACCTAACCAGCCACAGGCTTTTGTCCTAGTGGATGACACTTGACATGGTCTAATGTCATATGGAAAGAATCTTAAATATAATTGGAAAGTGGTCACTTATTCCTGTAACATTCATGCCACTACTATACTAGTAAGCATATCTTCCTGGGTCAGTGACAAGGTTCAGAGGTGGATAAGACTGTTGATGACTTTTCTCCTCCAGTCTCAGGCATAGACCCTTGTAGCACCATGAAAGCTAGCCAATAAAGATGAGACTTTCAGTTCAGCACCAGTTTAGTACCAGTTTGAGTTCTCCATATATTGACTCAGGAGTGTAGTATCTTGAGTAATAGAGTCTTTCCACTCAATTCTTAACCAAGAGCAATAGCAATAGTTTGTAAAGTTTTTTTTTTGGGGGGGGGATCTGTGGGACCCCACTGATACACAACTCAAACAAAGGTAACCCATCCTGGCACTTGGCTTTTTATTTCACAGTCTGTAGTATCTGATGGTTGTTTAGAGTTCTTTTTGTTGTTGTTTAGAGTTCTTTGTATATTCTAGATACCATCTGTCTGTCAGATGCACAGCTGGTGAAAGTTTTCCCATTTTGTAAGCTGCCTCTTTACTTGAATGTTGATGTCCTTTGCTGTACTGAAGCTTCTGAATTTCATTAATTTTAATTTACTAATTGTTGATCTTAAGGCCTGAGCTACCAGGGTCCTGTTCAGAAAGTCCTTGTTAATTGAAGCACATTCTCTACATTCTCCTCTACCAAATTCCAGATCCTGGGTCTTATGTTCACATGTTGAGGTCCTTGATCCATGGGTGGTTGAGTGGAGAGATAAAGCTCAAGATCTAGTTATATTCTTCTACATGTATCGATACAGCTTAACAAGCACCACTTGGGTGGGGTGTTCTATAGAAGTCTGTTAGGTCCATTTGATTTATGATGTAATTTAACTCCACCATTTCTCTGTTTAGTTTTTGTGCAGATGACCTGTGTATCGGTGAGCCTAGGGTACTGAAGTCACCCGCTATCACTGTCTTGGAGTTAATCTTTGCTTTTAAATCTATTAGTGTTGCTTGTATGGAATTGGCTGCACCTGTGTTTGGTGTGTATATGTTTCGGACAATAGCATTCTCTTCATTGATTATTCCTTCAGTGAATATGAAATGAGACTTCTTACCTCTTCTGATTAGTTTTGGTTTGAAATGTGTCTTAGTTAGGGTTTCTATTTCTATAGAGACACCATGACCATGACAACTCTTATAAAGGAAACATGTTTAATTGGGGTGGCTTACATTTTCAGAGGTTTAGTCCATTATCATCATGGTGTGACATGGTGGCATGTAAAGCAGACATTGTGTTGGAGAAGGAGTTGAGAGTCCTAAGTCTTGACCAGCAGGCAGCAGGAAGTGAACTAGGACACTGGGCCTGGCTTGAACATATATGAGACCTCAAAGCCCATCCCACAGTGACACACTTCCTCCAACAAGGTCCTACCTATTGCAACAAAGCCAGCCCTCCTAATAGAGCCACTCCCTATGGGCTTCTGGGGGCCAATTACATTCAATCTACCACAAAGTGTATTTTGTCACATATTAGAATGGCCATGCCTGCTGGTTCTTGGTTTCATTTGCTCAGAATGCCTTTTTCACATCCTTAACTTTAAAGTAGTGTCTATCATGCAGGGTGAGATGAATTTCCTAGTGGCAACAAAAAGATGGATTCTGTTCTCCAAGGCAGTCTGCTAGTCTGTCTCTTTAGGGGGAATTGAGACTGTTAATATTAAGATTTATTATTGAATGATGTCTCTTAATTCTTGTCATCTTATTGTTTTGTGGCATTTTCTTAGACCTCTTTTCATTGACTCTTCTGGGTCATTAATTTATTCTTGTGCCTTCTTGGGTGTGTTTATCCTTGTCTTCAGACTCAAGTATCTCCCCCAGTGTCCTTAACACAGGACACTGGACAGGACACTTATGGATCAGTAGCCATAAGTTTTATTCTGTTGTTATCATGAAATGTTTTTATTTTACCTTCAAATTTAATAGTTAGTTAATTGAGCAATATAGACTGAGTTCATAACTGTGGTCTTTCAGAACTTGGAATACATCTTTCCAAGCCCTTCTGACTTTATGCTGTAGGTGGTTCTGCTTTTATAAAGTAACTTGACTTTCTCTTTTGAAGCCTTTAATATCCTTTCTTTATTCTTCATTTTTAATGTTTTAACTACAATATGTCATAAAGAGATTCTTTTCTCTTCTATCTATTTGGAGTTCTATAGATGTCTTGTACCTGGGTGGGCATTTCTTTTTCTAAGTCTGGGAAAATTTCTCCCATGATTTTATTGAAAATATTCTTTATACCTTCACTATGACATTCTTCTCATCCTATGCCCATCTAAAATTTAGATCTTTGTATGGTGTCCGACAGCTCGGCCACTTCATGTTCATATTTCTTTTAAAAATTTTTATACACCTTTAGTAAGTGATTCAATTCCTCTACCTTCTCTTCCATTCCTGATTTGCTGATTTCTACATCATCTGTTCTGTTGGTAAGGCTTTCCATTGTAGTTTTCATTTGGCTTATTGGATTTTTCATTTCTATCATCATTTCAGTTTGGTTTTTCTTCAGCAATTCTAACTCTATTTTCTTATTGTAGATTCACTATCTTATTTCCTCTCATTTTTCTCTTTCACACTATTCCACAGTGATTTGTGGAGGAAATAAGGTGTCTTGATTTTCCATGATGTTTCTGTTCTGTGCTGGGATTGCAAAATCTAAAGTTAGTTCACTGATTGAGTTTTTCTTTCCTCTTTTCATTTGAGAAATTCAAGGGCTCCTTTTGCTCTCAGTGGTGAGTTTTACAGTGTTCACTGAGGGAGCAAGACCCAGTAGGGCTGAGGTGTTGTTTCTCTCTGTGGAACTGGTGTGCAGGGCTGGAGTTTCTCTCTGGTGTCTTCCACTGAGCATCAGGTACTGCCCTGACAGCTGGGGTCTCTCACCTGTGTCTGCAGCTTTTGCTGTGAGTTGTGGAATTCATCAATGCCTGTGGGCCTTAGTGACAGTCAGACCTGAAGCCTTCCCTGTGCTTGCAGCTTGCTCTGGAGCACTACAAGATGTAGAGGCTCTTTTTTTTCAGATGGGGGTGGGGGTGGTCCTTTTTATTGAAAGACTAGAAAGTTTGCTGTTTCAATCAACTGCTTGCTATAGACCTGCTTAAATTCTTTATAATCTCTTGATTTAATTTTGGTTATAAGTGCGAATTTACCCATTTCTTGTAGATTTTCCAGTTGTTTTTCAAAAAATATAAGTGTTTGCTAATGATCCTGTAGTTTTCATTACTATCTGTCGTAAAGTAATAAAATGCTTCATTTCAATAATTTGGGTCTCCTCTGTCTTTTGGTTAATTTGTTTGTGTTTGTGGCTCGTTGTTTTATTGAGTCTTTGTATTTTTCTTTTAGTCTTCATTTTATTATTCTGATAGATCTTCACTATTTCTTACTATCTACTGCCTTAAGTTTGGCTTTTTTTATGCTACTTTGAACTACATTATAAATGATTTAATTGTGGTCTTTCAGATTTTTGTTTTGCTTTATATTTGAAACAGTCTCACTATGTATATAGTAGAGATTCAAACTAATGACAAGCCTCCTGACTATTTCCATTGCTGGGAATACAGGCATGGACCCCCGTGTTTTCTTGGAAACCTGATTTTTAATGTAGGCAATCATAGCTATAAACTTTCCTCTTAGGATCCCTTCTGATTTCTCATTTTTTAAAAAAGTTCTCATGCATTGTACTTTTATGTAAATTAATTTTAGGAAGTTTTTAATTTCCTTTTTGTCTTCTTCAATAATTTACATGTGACCAAACAGTGTATCACTCAATTTGTAAATAGTCACACAGTTTCTGAAAACACATATATACAGGTATGCCAACACACAAACATTGAAACAATATACAAATGCATAATGACACACAGACACACAAACATATACAAATATACACAAACACAAAACCACACAGAAACACAAACTTGGAATCCTTATTTAATTCACAAACCTACTGAACAATTAACTTCTGCCAGTTTTATGAAGATTTGAGCTTATATTTGATGAAAAATATGTGCAAACAAGGGCATTCGAAGCACATATTCTTATATAGTTCTTGCTCAGAAAAAAATAACTAGAATTCTTCTGGGTGTATTGTGAGACCATCGTCACTACATCCATTCAGTGTAGTTCATGAGTGCTTTTGGCATTTTGGAAGATACACAAATAGACTTTTCCTGTACATTTGATTCTGTATCCCCTGGCCTCCCCAAGTCTATGGGTCATCTCAGTCTTGTTGTGTGAGAGAGCTCTGGCTATTACTCTTATCTGGCTAGCATTATGGGGTCCCCTGCCTATCAAGGACCTTCTTAGACAGAGCCACCTATTGAGAAAGGGCTGCAACCACCACAAGATTCTAAGGAATCTCTGTTGGGAGAGAAGGTGGTGGGCATTGAGTCCCAGAGTGGTGAGAGTTTCAGATCCAGGCTTTCAGCCTCAGCCTCACAACAAAATGCTCTAGCAGTTTGAGATGGTTTGCTTTTGGATTTACAAGAACTTATACTCTTGGTTTTGTTACACAACAGGTGCTTCAGAAATACAAATTCATGGAAGAATTTGTGACAGCATTATCTGTATCCATAGATAAGGTAAATAGATCAAAGTGAACTATAGACATTCATTCATTCGTAAAACCCAACAACCTGCCTGCCTGTTCTACATTAACAAATGCCCAAGAAACCAATAGTGTGTTCTATTTAGACAACAGGACTGAAAATCACTACCACTAGATGGTGCTGTGAGTCCACACACACACACACACACACACACACACACACACACACACACACACAGGGAGAAGTAGGCCAGCATCAGGAGCTGGCTGCTGAGCAAGCATCATTGCAGCCTGGATCACTGAAGGGCTTTCAAGGGAAATAAGATGCTGGGCTTTAGGAGCCATGGCCCTCACTGGTACATGGCCACACTGTGCCTATTTCCCAGATAGTGGCAACACGGGAGCTCTGGGTCAAGGTCAAAGGTTGATGAAATGTCTTTTTCCCCCTTCCTCTAGAGAAAAATGAATAATACGGCCTCAAGAATTTAACTAATTAAGGATATGGCTAGGCCTTTTAGGAGTTGGAAAATGATGAGTATATATCATGCATAGCTCTGTTTGCATTCCAGCCATGCCTCCTGAGCCTGAGAAGACTTATGTCAGCCAAATGATCAGAGGAGGAGTAGCAGTGAGATTTTGAAATTTACCTGAAAATGACTAGGCATGTCCCTGATGCTGATCAAAGATATGTTAGGGTCTGCCATGTATCATGTTTCTCAAAAAATTTTGAATCTTGGGTTTTCCTAGAGGCAGTACAAACCAATCTTCCATTGCATTTAAAAATTAAAGAAGGGGCTAGAGAGATGGCTGAGTGTCTGGCAGAGAATCCGAGTTTAGTTTACAGTATCCACATCAGACAGCTAACAACCTGAAGATCAAGGGGAGTTTCAGACTTTAGTGGAGTCTTGGAATATTTGAGGAACATTAAAGCTTTGATGCTATGGTCTGTTAACATGAGGGCGGTTTCTAAAGCATTTTAAACCTGTCTGCAGTCAATAAACCATGACATTCACAGACATCTAACAGGAGAATAATATATGGCTAATTTTTATTATTGAAGCTTGCTTTTTTTCCCAGCTGTCTTCTCCCCAAGTAGCTAACACAGGGTAAGGCCAATCAGTGATCATGGGATGTTTCTGACTGAGGAAAAATAGGAAGAACACAGGGGAAGAGGAGATGCCCTTTGTGCTGGGAGAGGTCAGGAAAGGCTTCCTGGACTAGGCTGCCTGTTACCTGGCCCAAGAGAAGACACGGCCTTGGGTAGGTAAGAAAAGTCTAATCATGGGAGTACAGAACTCTGCACCTATGAGCTGTATGCAGACTAGGCTGGTGAGAGAGAGCATCAACACTCACTGGGGTTGAAGCAAAGCACCTACTGCTTTGCAGAAATAATGGCCTGCAGGATCAGTATTCCAAGGGCAGTTACGGAGAATGGTGCATCCAGACAGGAGGCAGACACGGACTCCAGGGACATGGAAGAAAGGGACCATGTCTGCCTGCTCTTTGGGGAGCTGACAAGACTTGTTGAAGATGTGAAGCAGTCAGTGTGTCGGTGGTGTCAAAAATAATGCCGGCTTCAAAATGTTGTCATTCCCCAAGGTAGTGACTGGAAGGAGGGAAGGGAGAGGCAGGGGCATTTGAAAGCTGCCAGGCTTTCACAAGTGAGTGACAGAAATGAATTCTGTTCTAAATTTTACGTAGGTTGTCTTTGAGACAGCTAAACGAAACTGTCTAGCACAGGGAAAAGTACATCCCAAGTAGACATTTGTGTTTAATTTCACAGAGAGTACACTGTAAGACCTTTCCCTGGGTCCTGACCTGCAGAGACTGAGCCCCAGCTCAGTGGAGGAGGGTGAGGGTGTCACAGGTCCTTCAGGTAGCTACATGTGGTAAGTGACAAATGACAGCCTTTCCCAGAAAGCCTGAGTGATGACTCACCTCAGGACTATACCTGTGTCCACTGTGTGCCATCAGCCCACAGCAAACATCCTGTTCTGTCCAGCTAGGTAACCTAAAATGCTCAGAACACTGGAAGGTAGCCCCTCTGTTCTCCTTCCTGATTCTGTGCTTTGATGGTGCACAACAGAGCTTGAGAACATACCACTGAGGATGGCTAGAATAGGAACCATGTGAGTGTGAGTGTATGGATAGGTGAATATGTGTGGGGGTATGGGGTATGTAGGAAATTGAGTGTTGTGGTGAATGAGTATTTGTGGTGCCTGGTATATGGTATATGTGGATGTGTGGATTTGAGTATGGGTGTATATGTCTGAGTGTGTAATGTGTGAGACATATATAAAGAGATATGTGTATATGGGTTGTTTATGAGTATATGAATAAGTAAAGGGTATGTCAGGTGACTGCTGTATGAGTACGTGAATAAGAGAATGCATGTGTATATGTGGTATGGTACGGTTTGTGACTGTGTATGGATATATGACAGTGTGTGTGTGTGTGTGTGTGTGTGTGTGTGTGTGTGTGTGTGAATGAACTTTCATCTCCTAAGATAGATATCCATTTGGACTGATTTGCCTGTTTTCAAGTTCAGGTGAAAAAATAGTAGTTCATTGGAACACAGGTTTAACTGCCTCTCTACCATGTCCTCGGTGCCACAGCCCTTCACAACCTCCCTTTCCTTGCTCCCTGATCCCTGTTCCCTGCTCCATCCATTCAGTCACATGACTAAGCCTTACTCTGAGTACGTCTGGGGCCTGGCTGTCTGCCCAGCTGTCAGGTCACAGTGGCAGAGGCGGCTTGCTGTACATGCAGTTATGAATGAAGGGCAGGGTGATGTCGCAGGGAGACCTCAAGGCTGAAATCAATGAACAATTGCATGTGCTAAAACTACCAGGGTGTTCTGTACATAGGGCCAGCATGTCCAGAAGTACATACAACCACAGGAATCAATATGAAGTCACATAAGTGTTTACTTGGGATACTGGGGTAAGGGATATAGAGTAGTCAGAAATGCAATGAAGTATGTAGATAGAGACCACCTTACAGGGGGGCCTGTAAGGAAGGCAGATTGCTTGGTTTGGGTCTTGAGGAAATCATAGGACATAAAGGCTCCTCCTAAGCCAGGCCAATCCTCATGCCCAACTCCTTTCCCCCAAGATTCTTTGGAGTAGCTACAATTACAAGAGGTATGGAGGTCAGAAGGTAGAGCAAGGAAACAGAATGGAGAACTCCTATTTCAGACAGCCATGTGCAGGTTCTCTGAATCCGTGGCCTAATTTGGACTTTGTCAAAGGCCCAGTTACCAGGTCTGGCCACTGCTTTTTTTTTCCTGGTCCCAATCTGGATTTTTTTTAAACAATCACTTATTTCTGAATGTCCAGCTTCTGCTGCTACCAACATGCTTAGAAAACAGCCTAAGCTCTAAGGTGATGTCTAGTGGATTGTTAAGTTACGCCCCGTGTATTCTCTGTAGACTCCTCTAAGCAGCCTAGAGTCCCTCTTATGTCCTGGCTGCTGGCTGAGATTTACATTAACCAGCAAATTCTAATCATTGCCTAGGCCTTTGCACTCTTTTTTCTGCCATGGGACATGCGGCTCTCTCTTCCTTCCGCCATCTACCAGAAAATGCTATTACTAATGGCTTGTATCCATGGACATCTGCTGCCCATGTGTGATCTAATTCTCAGCTCTTGAGGGTTCCACCTTTGCTTGGCTGATAACCTCTCTCAGTTTCTCTTAGGTTCTTTCTGAATATAGATACCACATCAGTTGACAAGATCACTGGATTCTTTACAAAATCTTTGACATGTTTAAGGCTTATACCTAGCCAACTAACATGCAAAATTTTTATCCAACTCATTCCTATCCAGGATCTGAAACTACTCTATATGAGTTGAAATCTCAGTCTGCTACTAATTAACTTCCACATTTATCTTAATTTCTTCTCTATGGATATGATAAAATAATGTGACAAAAACTACTTCAGGAAGAAAGAGTTTATATAGGTTGCAGTTCTAAGATGCAGTCTCCAGTTGATGGGAAGTCACAGCATCATACTTGAAGCAGCGGGCACATTCTGTCCATAGCCAGAATATAACATTAATGCACGCATGCATGCTAAAGCTCAGCCCGCATTCTTCACCATTATGTATAGTCCAGGACTCCCTGCTGAGGGAATAGTGTCACTCACAGTGGGTAGGTCTTCCCACTTCAGTTAATATAATCAAGATTATATCTCACAGCATCCTCAGTAGCTCATTACCAAGGTGATTTGAGATTTTACCACACTGACAATTAACACTGACCATTATGGACACTCTTAAGGAAGTAAAAAGAGTTTCTGTTTCCTGGGGTGATAAATGCAAATGAAAGGAGAGTTTTACAGTTCATAGCTTAGACAAGATGTGTCCTTGGCCTTGTTGGCCACAACTGGGTGCAGGTTCTTCAAAAGCCCTCACACGTGTGTTCTCGTTCGTTCTCTCTCTCTCTCTCTCTCTCTCTCTCTCTCTCTCTCTCTCTCTCTCTCTCCTGCCCCTTGTCCCTATTATTCCTCCCCCCAGGTCATCCTTTTGAATTGTTCCCATTCCTTCCTTTAAAGTGTGGTTTGTGTATGTGTGTCAATGTCATCCTCAAAGAATCAAATAATTCATTGCTGTCTCTGTAAAGAAAGCAAAAAAAAAGCTTTGTAAATAATCTCGTAAGAGCTTCAGGAATAGGACATCATTTCTCATGTGAATTAAGCTTTCACCCTTATAAAATGCTATCAACCAATAATTGCAGTTGAACTGACTGAAGCCTATTTATTCATTGTTTCCTTTTCAGCAGCGTCATTTGTCATGTCAGAAAGCAAGCAGTACCTCGGGTGAAGGGGAAATGGATTAGTTACTGTGGGCTAAATTTTGTCAACCAAAACTTCTTACATTGAAGCCGAAAACCCCCTGGTACTTCAGAATGGGACTATATTTGGAAGCACTGTCTTTAAAGAGATAATGAAATTTAAAATGGGGTCTTGACCAGTGAACCTTTATCCAATCTGGCTGGTGTCCTTGTTTGAAAAGAAAAGGACATGGCCACACACAGAGGAAAGAGCCTGTGAGGACACACGAGCAGGCTGCTGCCTGCAAGCCAAGGGGAATGGCCTCAGAAGATGCCAAATCTATGAGACCTTCAACTTAGACTCTCAACCTTCAGAGTGCTGAGAGAGCATCTATGTTGTTATGGCAACCCCAGCCGACTAATATGAACACCGGGGGAAATGCTACTATGCTGTGTCCTTGAGGGATGGGGCGGTAGTAGAGTAAACTGCCTTCACTCATATCATAGCTCTTTCCATTTCTTTACCTACTAGACAGAAGGACAAGCTACCCAGTGTTATAGTTGTAGAATATATGTATCTTTTTTGGAGGGAGCGCAGTTCTTGTTTTTTCTGTGCTGGGATGGAATCCCACACTCCCAGCTCTGTATTCCTTTTACTGGTAAAGAGCTGAGTCAAATGCCTGCTGTCATTAGTCCCTGTCACAGCCACAGTCCCTTCACAACACATATGTCCTTTGATGAAACTATAGCTGGATGGTCTCTTAGGAGGTAAAGCCTGGATTGAAGGAGTGGATTACAACAGTATGCCCTTGAAGGATACATCTTGTTCCTGGACCCTTCCTCTCTGAGTCCCCTGCTTCCTGGCTTCCCTGAAGTGAGCAGCTGTCTTCCCAAGCCCTTATGCCTTAGGACCAAAACAAAGGGGACAGCCAACCATGGGTCAAAAGCTCAGAAACACCAAGCCATAAAGAAATCTTTGCTCAGCCGGGTGGTGATGGTGCCCGTCTTTAATCCCAGCACTTGGGAGGCAGAGGAAGGCAGATCTCTGTGAGTTTGAGGCCAGCCTGGGCTACAGAGTGAGTTCCAGGAAAGGCTCCAAAGCTACACCGAGAAACCCTGTCTTGAAAAACAAAACAAAACAAACAAACAAAAAAAAATCTTTGTCTTTAAAAATGGTTTTTCTCAGGTATTTTCTAAAAGCAGTAAAAAGCCACTAAAACAGCAAAGTAGTGAACTTAATTTTAAAAAGTATTTATTTACTCATATATTTTAATTTTTTGCAATTATTTAATTTTTAATAACATCCTAATTATGCATAATAACAAGGTTCAGTCTTGGATGAACATGCATATACACATTCACTGCTTAAATACAGGCTACACCCAAACATGTCCCTCTCAACTTCTATTGATCACTGTAAAAGAAATTCACCTTTCAGAGCAGTTTCAGGTTTATAGAACTTAGAGAAATGTGTAGAGATTCCCCATACTTCCTTGATCCATCCATGTGCAGACTTTCCTGGCCCCCTGCAACTACAGTAGTGCTTATGTCTTAGTTCCAAGTCCATGGTTCATGGCAGAGTTCACACTTTGTACTGTCTATTTTATGTGTTTGGACAAAATTGTAATAACACATATCCAATACAGTATCACATAGAAATTTCCTCCCCTAAAAATCAAATGTACTCACCTCTTGATTCATTTCTGCCTCCCTGCCTCCTCTTGCCTCCTAACAATTCTCTCTCTCTCTCTCTCTCTCTCTCTCTCTCTCTCTCTCTCTCTCTCTCTCTCTCTCTCTCTCTCCCTCCCTCTCCCTCCCCCTCCCCCTCCCCCTCCCCCTCCCCCCTCTCCCTCCCCCTTCCTCCCTTTTGGTTTTTTTGAGACAGGGTTTCTCTGTGTAGCTTTGGAGCCTTTCCTGGAACTCTGTAGCCCAGGCTTGCCTTGAACTCACAGAAATCCACCTGCCTCTGCCTCCCGAGTGCTGGATTAAAGGCGTGTGCTATCACTGTCTGGCAATTGCTTCTCCTTTTATTGTCTCCTTAAATTTGCTTTTTCTTTTCTTTTAGAATATTTTCTGGGAGAATTCATACATTGTATTTTGACCCCTATTCACCTCCTCCCCCAACTCTTCCTAGATCCAACTCCCCTTCCATGTTCACCTAATTTTGTGTCAGCGTGTGCACACACACACACACACACACACACACACACACACACACACACACCAAAAAACAACCAAAAAAACCAAACCTCATCAAGCCCAATTTGTGCTACTACTCACTGTAACATGGTGGATCTACAGGACTCACAACCTTAATGAAAACTAGTTCTTCCAATGCCAGCAGCTATAAGTTACCAATAGTGAGCTAATGGTAGGACTTGATGTCTACTTTCCATTTCATGGATTTTCTCTGGCTTGGGCTTGTGCAGGTCTCATGGATGCTGTCATAACTGATGTGAGTTCATATAGTCAATTGCCCTGTTCTGTTAAGGAAAAATTTTCCTTGTACTCACCCACTGCCCCTGGCTCTTCTGATCCATTTCCTCTTCTGTGATTATTTCTGAGCCTTGAGAAGGGTGTGTATGATATAGATACCTCATTTAGGGCTGAGCATTCTGCAGTTTCTCATTCTCTGTACTTAACACACTTATGGGTCTCTGTACTCCTTGTCAGCTACTGCACTGGAAACTTCTCTTATGAGGCTTGAAAGATGCACTAATCTATTGATAGAGCAGTTAGTAAGTCAGTAGGAGTCAGTTTAATAGTGTGTCCACTTAGGAAAATAATAGGAGTAGGTTATATCCTAGGCCTATGACCTGACTAGGCACAAGTTCTTGGCCCCAACAACAGTGCCAGGTATGGGCTCCAATCAGAAAATGGTTGGTTACTACCATGACATTTGTGCTACCATTGCACCAGTGGGTATGGGTGCAATGGTTAGTTGTTCTTTTAGCTCACAGGGTTCACATCTGGGTAAGACAGGTGATTCCTTTTCTTTCTCAATGTTCTATTGCTGAAGATACCACACATTTGAATCATAAAACATGGATATTTGTCTTTTCTGAGAGTGCCAAGCAGTTGGAACTTATGGATATAGGCTTTCCAACTGGCTTATTCTACTTAGCAATGTGAACTTGAGTTTTTTCCATGTATATTTTGTGATATTGAAAGCTCATTTCTTTTTTCTTTTTCTTTTTCTTTTTTTTTCTTTTTTTTGGTTTTTCGAGACAGGGTTTCTCAGTGTAGCTTTGCGCCTTTCCTGGAACTCACTTGGTAGCCCAGGCTGGCCTCAAACTCACAGAGATCCGCCTGGCTCTGCCTCCCGAGTGCTGGAATTAAAGGCGTGCACCACCACCTCCAGGCAGAAAGCTCATTTCTTTATAGCACTGAATAAAATTCCACCATGACGTCTGGGTAAAGTTTAACTATTCACATATGGAAGGATATCTTTGTTGCTTCCAATTAGCAATTAGTTTATGGTGATTAGGAGTACATCTGTAAATTTTCCTGGGGATATTTGTATAGACATGAATTTTCAGATAAAGACCAAGTAGTTCAACTCTGGGTCATATGGTAAGTTTGTTTAGTTCTGTAAATGACGCCAAGCTGTCTTTGAAACAGTTGGGAGCATTTTGTGTACACAGCATTGATGAATGAGAGCTCCTACTTCCTCAGATCCTGCCCAGCATTTGATACCACAGATACTGTGGATTCTGGTCATCTTAGTAACTGCGATGTTATCTCATTGTTTTACTTTGCTTTTCCACAATGAGATGTCATTGGGAGCATCTTATGCTTATTTGACACCATGGTATTTTTTGGTGAGGTATATTGAAAGCGCTTTTAATTAATTTTAAAATTAATTTTATTCAATGTTGAGCTGTGAATTCTTTATACATCTTGGATGACTGTTTTCTTGCCTTCCTCCTTTACTTTTGTCTAGTCCTTGACATGCATGATGTCCCGTAAGTTCCAGAATATTGGGGAACTCTATAGTCCTTGCCTCTTAGAGATCTTTCCATTCTTCTACTTTCCAAGTTTTCTGTTTGTCTGCTGACTGCCCACTCACCCTAGCTTCTGTGCCTGGGTCAAACATGTGCAAATAAATAAGCACTGCCCAGGAAAATGCCTCAGCTTAGGGTATCTCTAGGGCAGATAAAACAAAGGCAGCTCTTGAACTAGTCACCCAGGAAGCCTTTAACAGAGCAAAGCATGGCACCAACATTCTTTGAGAATACAGGACACATTGTTGGTGTTACCAGTCATCTGCACCAGGAATGTGGCCACTACTACAGCAGAGTTGAAGAACAGGGTGGGGTCAGGAACTGTTTAGAGGCCACAGGTCTTGCTTACTGAGGTTTGAGTCCTTTTTAATTCATTAAGCAATCTCACCATGGGTTGTAGTGTTCTTAATAGATTAGAGAATTTTTTTTTAGAAAGTCATATTGGTAAATTTTGCTAAGCCCTTGTCTTTATGAATGGACAGACTGTTGGAATCCTGAATGTGAAGGCTTTGTTGGTGCCATCTTCTTCCCTAAAGTTTTTCTCAATTTTTATTTTATGTGTATGTGTGCATGCTGGAATGAACATAAGTGCATGGTGCACATGTATGCAGGAGATCAGAAGAGGGTGTCAGGTAGTTGTGAGTCTCCACGTGGCTTGGGAACTAAACCGAGGTCTTCTGTAGGAACAGTAAATGCTCTTAACTGCTGAGACATATTTTCAGCTCCTTCCCTAGAGTTTTAAGAACAACTATTATTTGTCATACATAGTACTCCTCATTTCATATTGGGGCCTTTTGAACATTCTGAATAGTAAGCTTTGTAATTTCCACAGGGATTTGGGCTCCAGATTTGTGAGTAGTGGAATCTCACGCCTCCTCTGGGTGGTACTTTTGGTTGTCTGTGCTCTGTGCTTAGAGAGACACACTTTCCTAAGCTGAACTTTGACTTTGCCCTATAGAAAGGAGTTCATTTGCACATTTGTGTGCTGTCCATTTTGCAATAACTATTCACTGTTTATGCTTATGCTTATTTCTCCATATTTTATCTCTTATGGTATATTTATTGCTAAGTGTATAATACACATAAAACGAAATATTTCTACTCCTTCATTCATTATTAAAATGCCTTCTGGAGAATATTTTTTTAACAAAAGGAAATCATCAATTGAAATAGACCTACAGTAATCCTGTCCCCCTTGGTTAAGCACCACACCGGCTTTTTCAGAGGATGACATGGATGCTGGTTTTCCCAACATTAACAAGAATTGCTGACATCTTCTCCCCAACAGCTGAAGAGGAACAAAAATACAAATAAGTTTTGCACAGCTCCATGGGCATTTTTAGCTCAGTGTAATTCTGGTGGTTGGACTCACGTACATTCCTGTTATGCACAAGCATACAAAGTGAGTCCCTTATCCTTAGAACAGCCCAAGAACTCTGTAATTCAAGCTTGAAGTAGGTTGTAGGATTTGTGTCATTCATCTCTAAAAGGGACCTAAAGTTATGCTATATCAATAGTATGCGTTTGAGAGGAGAAGAGAGATTTTGAGACAAGATCTTGCTGTTTAAGCTCAGGGTAGGAATGACCTCCCAACCCTCCTGCCTCAGTCTCTAAAGTGTTGGAATTACTCATTTGTACCACCATGTCTGTATATTGTACTTTTAAAGGGTAGAATTCTGCAAATGTACAAGTGAAAGCATGAATTGTTTAATGTAAGAATTTAGCCGGGCAGTGGTGGCACACGCCTTTAATCCCAGCACTCGGGAGGCAGAGCCAGGTGAATCTCTGTGAGTTTGAGGCCAGCCTGGACTACCAAGTGAGTCCCAGGAAAGGCGCAAAGCTACACAGAGAAACCAGAAACCCTGTCTCGAAAAACAAAACAAAACAAAAAAAAATTAAAAATGGGAGAATTTTAAATTCCCAATAACAATTGAAGAGGTTTTTTTTTTCAAAACTTGCTTTTCACTGAATTCAGATTTTAGTGTGTGTAAAGTAGGTTAGTGTGCATGTTACTCTTCTAGTTGTCATCCCTTGCCCTTCTGCAAGTGTGGATGGGACATGGTTAGTTCTGAATCTGGTTAATGAGGACATGACATTGGCTGACCTCTGGAAGGACCTCGATCTGCAGTTTTGGGCTAGCTCAAACAGAACTACAGTGTCTTTCCAATAATCATTAAATGGGAACAGTTCATGTGACAAGTGGGGAGCTGAGCCAGCTGGCTGTGACTTTCAGGCTTCAGCATACACTCCTGACTTACCAGTCTTCATATGCAGTACAGTTCAGTTTTGTATTGCTGTTGAGCTTTTGAAGACATCTACCTCCAACACACTAATATAAACTACAATTACATTTCTAAGAATATTTGCAGAACCAATAACCACAGCACACTGCATTGGTGGTTTGTTCAGGAGAAACCTATGCATTTGTGTGTTCTGCTTTTTAAGGAGTTTTTTTTTTTGGGTTTTTTTTCCTCCTGAGTGCAGCAGTACAGGGATACTGAGTTTCTCCTGATTTTGCATTAGGCCAGGCTCATGGAAGGTGGGTGTTTCTGGAAAACACACACACACACAGAGAGAGAGAGAGAGAGAGAGAGAGAGAGAGAGAGAGAGAGAGAGAGAGAGAGAGAGAGAGAGAGAGAGAGAGAGAGAGAGAGAGTTGCAATACCAGTATCTGCCCTGGTCTGCTTCCGAAAATGAATATACTCCAGCATTAAGAGAGCATGATATCTGAAGGAAAAGTTTAAAATTTTGGCCAAAGCTTGGAGGAGAAAATTTGCATTTCTATCCATTTTGTCCATAACAATGAGGGAATGCATGGGAAAGATATAATAAAAGCCAATATACACGTGTGGAGACATGTGGATCTGTTGGCCCCAGGTACCATTTGGCTCATCTTTATAAGGACTACTATGGCTAGAAGATTATTATTAGCAAAATAACTTATTTCTTTTCCATGGCAGCAATCATTAAATATTCAGTAAAGATTTAAAATGTCCCCAAATATTACCTGTATTCCTTGAGAGACACAAATAGCATTTGTATGGGTGGGTCATCTGCCCCCTTCACAGTTGCTACTGGTATGCATGTCAGTCACTGACCACACACCTTGTTCAAGGTGTCTGCTTATTACCAGGATCTGAGTTCTCCATTGTACTGAGGACTCTGGGCTAGAATGCTTGCTCCACATGAGTGCTGTGTTTGAGCTCCCAGCATAAGAACACCAGGGGCTACTGGCTAACAGTTCAGCTGGCCATTCCTTCGCTAATATCACTGAAGTTTTGTTCCATGGCAAGTACTTTGGTATGCTCCTATTCTGCTTTAACAAGTTACCTCAAACTTGGTGATATTTTTACATGAGCTTATGACCTCACAGCACTGGAGGCCAGAGTCAGAAGTGAGGCTGCCAGTGCCAATGTCGGGCTACTTGGCAAATTTGCTTTCTGTTTGCATTTCCCTACATTTTTTTTTTCAGTTTAGGCTTCATGCATGCCCTGATGTATGGTTCTAGTGCATTCCAGCCTCGGCTTGCATCACTGTGTCTCACTTTCTGACACTAATACTTTAGCCCCTTCCTATGAAAAAACTTGTAATTGATGGCACTGAACCCACCCAGATAATCCAATTCCTATGTCAAAGGCCCAAGTCCCTCATACTTTAAATACTCCCTCTGCTCTGTGTGGAAACATATGGTTAGGAGACTTAGCACTGAAGCCATTTGTATACCCCATCTTGTACCCCCATTTGTTCTAAGTCATTGGTCTCTGATCCCTACTCCTTTATTCTGATCATTTGGAGGCTCTTGCCAAAGGGTGTCCAATCACAACACCTTTAGTTTTTAGCTTGTGCATTCCTGGTAAGGAATATACTAGTTATAGCAGAGACGAGCTAAAAGTGTCAATGTCATCAAATGTAGCTTCATTGTTAGTAATTTTCCCTCCATCTCTTTTCTCCTCATGATTTACGATGAGAAGTAGGAAGAAATGAAGCAACTTCTTCCAGATGATGAGTACCCAATTTCATCACAGTACTCATATGCAGTGATGTAACAAAACACCACAAACTTAGATACTTAACTCAGTACAAGTTCATTTTCTTAATGTTTTAGAAACCATGAATCAAAAACTGGTTTCACTGACAGGAAATGAAGGTGTTGACAGGACCATACTCCCTCTGGAGGCTCAGGGAAGCACTGCTATCATTTTTCAGAGCTGTGTCTTTTGCATTTCTTTCCCAGGGCCCTTGCCTGAGTCTTCAAGCTAACAGTGTAGTGACTCACATTCTTCTATTTTCACGTATGCTCTTTGCATGGTCTCATCTCTCTCCTCTCTCTCCCAAGAACTCCTGTGATGACTTGGGGTCCACCTTGATGGCCTATCCATCTCAAGACAGCTGATTCACATCCACAAAGACATTCTCTTACTAGTGGGAACATTTACATGCAGAGGGATTAAGGATTACCTTGGGAGGTGTTATTTAGCTTACTACATCCTGTACAAATTCTGCTTCCCTGTTACTGTAGATACTATTTACCTGTGTGCTCTGCCACCATACAACAGGATCTGCTTTCTCAGTTTCCAGTAGCTCTATATTTGCTTCAGAATTTGCCAAATGGCACTTAGCTATCCTATTTCTACCAACAGTGGCTATTGACAGTTCTCCACCTGCTTCTTACCACTTGTCTTAGTTACTTTTCAATTACATGGCTAATGCAACATATAAAAGTTTATTTGCGGCTTACAGCTTCAAAAAGTGAGAACATGACCATCATGACAGCAGGCAGGCAGGCATGGTTCTGGATCAGTAGCTGAGAGCTTACATCTGATTCACTAACAGGAGACAGAGATAGCTAACTGGGAATGGCATGGGCCATTGAAACTGCAAAGCCCACACCTAATAACATGCCTTCTCTGGCAAGACCATACCCTCTCATCCTTCTTATACAGTTCCACCAACTGGGGATCAAGTGTTCAAACATGAACCTATGGGGACTATTCTCATTCCACCACACCACTGCAGAGTCATTAGTTATTCATAGTTTATTCATCCCAGGAAACCTAGTCTTTTCCTGTCAGCCCATTACTAAAGCCATTTCCATATTTCCAGGACATTGTTAAAGTAATACATCTTCTCTGGGTACCAAATTTGTATCTGTTTCCTACAAATCATCACAAATGTATTTGCTTAAAACACACAAATTCTATTGACTTATATAGTTCAGGAGGTCAGGAGCCACAAAGTCTCATGGGGCTAAAATCAAAGTGTTGGCCAGTTGCATTGATTCTGGGAGCTCCAGAGGAGAATCTTGTCTCATCTAGTTCCCGAAAGACCCCTACATTTCTGAACTCTTGGCCTCATACTCAGATCTGCTTCTATCTCGGCATCTCCCCCTGAGACTCCAACTCTTTCATTTCACCTGAAAGGATCCATGGGATGAGACTGGTCCACTTGGACAATGTAGGGTGATCTTCCAACCCTGAGAACCTTAAGTTAATTACATCTGCAACTAACCTTCTGTCATATGAGGCAAGTAGTCCTAGGTTTGGGAGAGCTGTGCATTTTCTTGATGTTTCCAGTGCTGCCTGCCTCTTCTCTGCACATCTTCTGCTGCAGCATTTCCATGGAAACAGGAAAGTCTTCAATTTTCAGTCACCTGATTGTCATTGAAGTCCCTATCTTGTTTAACCCTTTGTTTTATACCTATGTTTTGCAGAGTATAAAAATCAACTCTTATCTTTCTTTTCCAAATGGGAAGACTGGACTAAAGAAGTTAGGCATTTTTACAAATATTGCACAGTTAATGATAAAGCTACTCTGGGGCCGGGTGGTGGTGGCACACGCCTTTAATCCCAGCACTCCGGAGGCAGAGGCAGGCAGATCTCTGTGAGTTTTATGCAAGCCTGGTCTACAGAGCGACATCCTGGACAGGCACCAAAACTACACAGAGAAACCCTGTCAAAAAAAAAAAAAAAAAAAAAAAAAAAAAAAAAAAAAAAAAAGCTTCTCTCTGGACTGGGTGCCTTTGCCTAGACTAAAGTACCTTTCACATGTGAGAGACCCTTTGGCCAAACAGGAACCCAAGTTAGTGAATTTGGGGTCCTAAGCTCCTAATTGTGACATTAAAAACCAATAGGGAACAATGATCTTCACTTGCAAAGTGCTATTTTCCTTCTCTTAAAATTAAGTTGTGCAGACACCATGTCCCATTTGTTAATGCTTGAATTGCCTTAGCAGAATTTAGAAGTAAAATAGAAATTGGACCTTTGGAAAACAAATACCATGTGCCTGTATTTCCCAGTAATTCAATAATTTTCTGCCAGAGGCAGGATTCTGAACCCTTTGAGTTTCATTTACTATAGATAAAAACGTTAAGGCTTTGTATAGGTCACTTAGCTGGCTCCTTTGGTCTATGACAGTCAGCCCCTCCATTAGAAGGTCTGAGCTGAACTCCATGTGGAGACTAGTTACCTTTCAGTGTATTCTCTTCTGTGTCCACAAGCTCAGATAAGAAGAGTACCTCTATCTAGAAAAACTAAGGCTATTTGTTCAATGTGTAAAAATAGCAGAAATATAAATTTATTGCATTTGTTCTTGAGGGATTCATTTGAACAATTGTCGCCTGTTAGCAGGCAGAGACCATTACTGGTAAAGTAGCTGTCCGGAGGCTTCAGACTGATTATAAGGTATGAGTAATTACTAAGATACTAGTTATATTATACAAACCACTGTTGTATGTAGGTTTGCTAGAACCATTTTTTACAGAGTCTTTAAAACATATCTAACTACATCCTGTCTACTGGTCTCTGCACACATTTTTCATTTCCCTCTGCCCCCTGCAGTATATAAGTGACATTTCCATTCTCACAATATGCTAAAGGAAGATTCCTGTTGAGCATCTCTTGCCAAAAATCTACTTTAAACTGTGCTAGTACAGTGATTTTCTGCAGGTGGACAGCTCTTGGGTGCAATCATCTGCAGTGAACCCCACAAAGGCAGCCAGAGCACTCTGGTCCTCCTTTATGCCCCTGAGCTTGGCTAGCAACAAAGAAGACATATACCAGGGATGGACAGAGTGTCCAAGCTTGGAATCTTCTTTCTACGGGATCTATTTTGACATTTGGAGCCAAACTACATAGATTCTAAGTTCTAGACCCACCATGGCCATATGAACAAAACAAAACCAGAACAGAGTGTGGAGGCGCACAAAGGTTTCCTAGTGACATCTGAGTTTGCTTTACCCAGCATGGCTACATTAGATGATTGCTTGACTATGTGTATGGTTACCAGGTAATTGGAAGGATCTGCACTTGGCTGTGCTATCGGAAGGTCTTTTGCTCCACCCATTGGCATTCTTATAAAAGATCCTTTAGAAAATATAGGAGGGGCCGGTGGATATTGATACAGGCTCTCCCAAGGCTATCCTGTGTTTCTATCCCCTGTATCCTTCTATCTAATATCTCTTATGCCTCACTCCTCAAGAGTACCCTGGGGATAAAGTGGGGGCAATTCCCCCACAACAGAAGAATGGGGAATGGGACTTCAATATTCACCATGTCTGTGACTAAGTTGAGGACTCAGCTTCCAGGTAGCCTGCACACCAATGGGAAGCTGAGTGTTTGCTGGAGTAGGAACCAGTTAAGAGAGCTGGTTGACACGTAAATGGCTAGAGATGTGCCCTTGTGGAAAGGGAAAGGAGTTCCGTAAAGTTGTCATTCATGTCATGCATGTCGTTAAAGGGTGACATAGAACTGGGTGTGCTAGTTGAAGTCTTTTGTGCTGTAGCTGGCTCACCTGAACCACCCTCTTCCCTCGCACTGCTCCCAGTGTCCCTGGCAGAGTGGAAGCCCAGAGTCACAAAACTCCCACAGTCCTCTCCTTTTCTGTGATCACTGTTACATGTTGCTTGCTGCTGTTACTGTGGCTTCTAGTTCCATACTGAGTCTCTCTTTTCATTGTTGCGTTCTCTGATACATCTCCTAAGTTTACTAACAGCCACAGACAGCAGCTTTATGATCATTTGATACTGTTCTCAATGTCTGTGCTTTTTAAGTCCTTATTTTCCTAATTCTGGTAAGTGAATCTCTGTGTACATTGCCATTCCACAGTCTTTAACAATATCCCCCTTTCATAGTTTGTGGCTGAAAACTATCATGTCAGTTAGCATTCCTATAAAATATTTTTTAAAAGTTTAAGAACAGTCTGTCGGTTATTAGCTATGCTGGCAGACATGCACATCATACACATATTAGAGACTAATTTAAGATTAGTCTCTCAGGGCTGGAGAGATGGCTCAGTGGTTAAGAGCACTGGCTGCTCTTCCAAAGGTCCTAAGTTCAATTCCCAGTAACCACATGCTTACAACCATCTATGATAGGATCTGATTCATTCTGGTGTCCCTGAAGACAAGTCACTCATATGTTAAATACATATTTTTTTAAAAAAAAATTAGTCTCTCAGCTGTGCAGTGGTGACGCACGCCTTTAATCCCAGCACTCAGGAGGCAGAGGCAGGCGGATCTCTGTGAGTTCGAGGCCTGCCTGGTCTACAGAGTGAGTTCCAGGAAAGGCGCAAAGCTACACAGAGAAACCCTGTCTCGAAAAACCAAAAAAAAAAAAAAAAAGTCTCTCAAAGTCATGACTGTAAGAAGGATTAGTGATGTGGGAGATAGTTCTGCTCAAGTGTGTAGAAAGGTGCATTTTTGTACCAAGATCAGAAAGCAGTGTGTACACATATGGAAAAACTCCAGATGACATATACCAGATGAAATGTTAAGTGAATGAGATCTCCTGAACTTTTGTGGTTTTATGTATATCCTCTGCTCTATGAGTGCGTGCAGAGTGTCATCTTCAAAGCCATCTCTACATCTGAACTTGAGAATGATAACTGGTAGTATATTTGGTCACCCTGTACTCATGGCCCTTGGTGACTCACTCTCTCCCTGGGATTTGTCCTGCAGAACAGTGTCAAAGAGTTTTCTCTTCTGACAGCTGTATGCTTTTACCCTGCCTGTCCAGTGAATGGCTATATTGGCTATTCAGGCTTCAGTGACCACCTGTGATTGATGCTGCCAATTTAAAACACCAGACTAATCTGTTTTAACAAAACGAAGTGATAAAGGCAAAAATGCATGTTTTTGCATTTCATTTGCATCCCCTGAGCATGAACGTCTCTACTTTATATAACAAGCAATGGACAGCAATAAGCTATTTATTTTCTGCTCTAACAACAGAAATATAACATGCATAGTAAGTCAAATGTTTAATATTTTATGTAATTAATTTAATTTTAAATAATGAGAAAGAGCATAAGAAACAGAAAATAAGCTTATTAGTGTAATTTAGAATTTTGCCTGTAAAGACATAAATGCATGTGTATTGTTGTTTTCATTGTATAACAAAATGCCTGATGCTAGGTAATATACAAAGAAATTTATTTAGCTCTTGCTGTGGATGCTAAAGAATCCTAGGACATTTGCGTCAGCTCTCTAGTGAGGTCTCCATGGTGATGATACAGCAGTGGCAGGAAAATATGTTGGAGAAAATGGTGGGATGGGAAACCAAAGGAATTCAAAGGCTAGCTTGGCACTCTGTAGCAACCTACTCTTGAGGAAATTACTGGAGCTGTTCAAGAATTAAATTAATTTTTCTTAAAGTGGTTTCCTACATGACGTAATCATTATCCACTGGGTCTCCCTTCTTAAAGACTCTATCAACTCTATACTACCACACTAATGATTTCTACCATATAAAACTCTGGGGAGCCCACTCCACTATGTTTGTGCTCCAGCATCCACACACTGTGGAGTACTGTAAGTATACCATCTTACGGAGCAGAGTCTGCAGTCATAGGTTAGGTACTAGATGCTATAGGAGCCTCTCTGTAGGCAGAGGCCATCAGCTTGAGCTCCACTCATGACTCTGCCACTGAGTAGCTCTACATTCTGGCCCTTGCTCTATCTGTGATACCCTATGGTAGCTGTGGTGACCTCCATATGCTACCATAGTGATGGAAGTTAATGTGGCCAGAGCACTCCCACAATGCCTGTCGTGGCAGGAGCAGCCACAGCCATCAGCATTGTGGTCAGTGACATTCTTACATGGGAGACTAGATTTGAATTAAAAGGATAATAATCAGGCTGTACCAGAAAATTGCTACTGCAATACAAGTTCCTTTGTGACCCATTAAGCAATGAAAAACTCAGGTTCTGGTAAAGATTTGACTGTACACTTGCCTTACATTTGTATTTTTTGAATGTGTAAACTATTTAAGAAAATAAATGTCTTTTTAGCGTTGTCAAAGAACACATGTTAGATGATCATGAGCAAGGGGTAGGAAGTGGTAACTCATCATTGGAAAGGCACTGTAGATAGCTTTATGAGCAGTGATGTATGTGTAGGCATGCACATCAGGCCACTGGGTTCCTGAGTGCTTTGGTTCACCCCTTCACTCCCAGCAACATTCATCGCACAAACGTGTAATGGAGTGGGAACAGTTAGGTAATTTCCTACAAATATGAGTCAAACTTTTAATACAAATGGATTTATGAAAGGAAGAGCAGGCCATTAAACCATCTCTTTTTATTTTCCAGCCTGACTATCTCTGCTGAGTGTCCAATGCAGCTTGAGGACTTCCCGATGGATGCCCATGCTTGTCCCCTGAAATTTGGCAGTTGTAAGTCGCTATCACCTGTAAGAGTTGTGGGTGTGCTTTGGGGTTAGCTCCCCATTCATTCAGAACTTGGCTCAGTCTGTGACTGTATGTGGTGGGATATAGTTTATCTGGAGGTTCTGGGTGTCTATTATTCTCCACATGTGGTCTATATGAGAAATGGAACTGTAAGCATCCATCATAGATCAGGGTAAGCTGGTAATGTGTGAAAACACAGAACAGTCTAGAATGTGTACTTCTGAAGTGGAAGTGTTTCCTCATATCATTGTTAGCAGCCTCTCTTCCCTGTGGTTTGCATGCCTCGGGTTACAGTCCTCAGTTTCAAGTACCCAGTCAGTGATTTTTTTAGTGCATTTCAATGCTGACTCTATTGTAGACTGTTTGGTAAAGGTTGTGATCTTCTCTTTCATGCTCATAATCTCTACTCATTCAGAACACTCACATTATAAGTCAGTGTTACTTGAGTAACTAGTTAAATCAAAATGCCTTAGGTATGCACTTCTCAAATCTGGTGGCTATCCCTGGTTTCCAGCCACTCTGACAAAAGATGTAATGGTGCCCCATTCCCTGTGTGTGAAGGTTGGAACTGAGCTAACCTGAACTTCCTGTCCTCTTTTCTGTCTGTGCTCATATGACCTGACACTCTTCCCATTTCATCTCTTTCTGCACCCTAGTGTCCTGAAGATGCTAGGAAAGTACTTTCCCATGGGCTGTAAATCTCACTTTCTTCTTCCTTTTCATTTTGACACATGGTCTCATTAAGTAGCCCAGGCTGCCCTGCATGAACTCTCTGTATAGGCTACCCTTGATCCTATATCCCTCCTGCTTTAGTTTTCAAAGTCCCTGGCATTACAGACCCGTGCAACAGATGGTTTAAGGTTGCATTTTCAAAAACAGACTGTCCTTTTTGAAAAGTAGGAGGCACTGAATTTTGAATACTCTACCCCTTGGCCAAGTACCCGTGACATTATTCAGGCTGCTGAAGCTTCCAGAATCAATGCAGCCACCATTCATCCCACCATGGGATGAAAGATTTGGACATGGGTGTACTCAGGTCACCTTTGTTCTTGCTGCTTTCAAACAGCCCTTTGTCTTTTGATAGATTACTTATGATATGTTTTGGTGTGAATTTCTTTGTCTTTTGAGAGGCAGGAGCATCTTTTTGGCTTCCTGGGTCTGTTGTGGCATCTCTTTCTCTTCATCTAGATATGCCAGTGGCCCTTCTGTCTTCTGAAGCTTCAACATGTTGGGCCACTTGATGGTGTCTTATGAGTCTCCTCAATGTCTTTCTCTCTCATTCTTTTGTGGTTTTGCATCTTTGGGGGAACAATTTCCAAGGGTGTATCTTCAACTTCACCAGTTATTTCTTGCACTTTATCTAGTCTGCTGTTGGTTGGTTCACTTTATTTACTTTTTCAGTCCAGGTGTTCTTTTCCTGCTCCGTTATTTCTGTGTAATACGCTTGTATTTTCTGTCTCTGTTGAAATGTTACTTGGTACATGTGCTACTTCTCTGTCCTCGGTGAACATCTTAATACAAGGCCTATTTCAAAGACATTGGCAAGTAAGTCATGCAACTTCATTTCATTTGAGTCTGTTTTTAATCTTGTTCCATTCTTGGAATATATTTCCTTAATTTCATTAATTTTCACTATTTCTTTAATTATATTGGTGAATACCTTACACAAACCACCAGTTTTTTATTATTAGTTAGCTTTCTGTCATTATAACAAAATATTTGACATAACCAACTTATAAACACACACAAAAAAGTATATTTTGGATTGCATTTTCAAGGTTGTAGTGTGACCGTTTGTTTTCCCTGGGTCTGTAGCAAGATGGCATGTCCTACTGTAATGCATGGCAGAAAAACCACTCACATTATAAGACAGAGAGTGAAGAGAAAAGGAGATATGTGGATTCCACAATTTCTTTCAAGGACCTACCCTCCGTGACTTAAGTACTTCACTTAAGCACCTTCCCAATGCAGCATCCCAGGGACCAAGCCTTTAATGCATGGGCCTTTCGATGACGTAGAAGATCTTACTGTAACTATCCACCAGTCTTGCTGACATTGCCATGTTCACCACTTCTTCTAGCCAGACTCTCCGAGCCTCATCAAGCTTGGTGCTGGTCTAAGCCACCTGCTTTGCTTTAAGCAACTCCAATGTGTCATGTGTATGCTTGGTTCTCTTAGGACTCGGAGACAAGGAAGATCAAGTCTGCTCCTCAGGCAGACCTCCAAAAAAAAAAGTCGGATCATTGGCGTCTCCACCCAGCTCTTTCACTCTGCAGGAGAAGCCAATTTTTGATATTTAGACTCTTCTCCTCTTCAGTCTTCTGATGAGTGGGGAACGGATCGTGCTGGCCAGCTGTGAGCTTCATCAAGCCTGACTTTTCACTTCCCACTGATGCTTAATTAGTCCTCTGTGTAGCCCCAGAGGAGTCAGCATGGTGAGCCTGGGGCCTACCTCACCCAGTTTCCAGATTCTTCTTTGAGTGTGTGTGTGTGTGTGTGTGTGTGTGTGTGTGTGTGTGTGTGTGTGTATGTGTGTGTGTGTGTGTGTGTGTGTGTGTGTGTGTATGTGTGTGTGTGTGTGTGTGTGTGTGTGTGTGTATGTGTGTGTGTGTGTGTGTGTGTGTGTGTGTGTGTGTGTATTTGTGGTTGTGTTTACCTTCTCGAACTGAGTTGAGTTTTCGGGAGCAGCTACAGCCGCTATGGCTATGACTGCCACCAGCCCAAGCTGCAGTACTTGTGCTCACAGGCCCAGCAACTCCCTCTTTGCTCTCAGCTCCCTGTAGGTTTCCTAATTCCTCCAGTTCACAGCACTTAATGTAAGATGAAACAGAAACCTGTCCCTGGGGAAGAACATAGAAAGGACTGAATGTGCGCTCTTAGTTACGTTGCAGACGCTGTGAAATCTAGACTGAACATATATTATACTACAATATAAATATGATATCTATGATAGTTATATATGTAAATATTATATTTTTCCTTTATATTGAAAGAATATATGTTCTATTTTTAAATTACACACACACACACATATACACATACATACATATATTTATATGTAGTTACTTGGCAGGGCTCAGGCTTCAATCTAAGCCTTTCCTGGCTTCAGAGTCTTGGTGAGGTGGAGGTCTGGGGGTGTCTGTGTGCATCTATGTACATCACATTTCCAGCTTTTGTCTGGGACTCTTCCAGCTGGGCTGCTCTGATGGCACAGACTCTTCAGCAGGACAAAGGAATTCTGCCTGGACTGCCTTGCAGCATTGACTTACAGCCTCCTTCCAGTGTCAGCTCCTCTCAGTATTTCCAGTGCAGGGTCCCCCTCCAGTGCCCTAAGAGTGATTTCTTACAGGAGTCCAGACAATAATCGTGGTTATGGTTGCCTGATCTCTGCTCTCTGCCATTCCTGGAAGTGAATCTTTCTGACCCAAAGGGTTTCATTATGGATTACCCTACGCTTCCAAAAGGAGGCCTGGTTAAGGGAGATAAGTATGTATGATAAATGAAACATTGGGTGGAAGGAAATCATTCATCTTTTTGTAAGCTTTTACCGTCAAGTGCTACATTGCAATTATGGTGTCCATTTCTTTGGAGGCATGACATAAAGAGCTGTCACCAGTATTTCTCAGAATCACTTGCCAGTGGCGGTGAACACCAGTGTTTATTATGAGGTGCCATTGAGTCTGAAGTTCCCCAGGTAGGTCATCTGAGACTACTGAGTCCCATGCCTGAAGGAACAGTAATTGGTCATATCTCTAGAAGACCATTAACTGTAGTTTAAATTTATACTGCTCTTTATATATGAAGATTATGCTTTGATTTGACCAAAAACAAAACAAAGACTATTTTTGCCACACTGAGAGACTGCTCTAGTCACTGGCTAGATGAATTCAGGCCACTGTGATCCCAGATTTAATGGCAATGACGTGCAGGGCAGACTACTCAAAGGCAATTTTGGATAAAGAAAAGTATTTGACAGCCTAATTTTTTTCATCACTAAAATTATTTCATACTTGTCAGGCAACCAACGGCAGGGAAATCACTTCCCACACTCACAGATGCATACATGCCTAATGGAGCCTTCTCACCCTGCATCAGGAGAGTAAATAACATGAACATTGCACATAGGGCAAAGTGAGCAGGGGCAATTCCTGACCTCAATAGACATTGGAGATTGCCTTGTCAGTGCCCTTTAATATTCTTGATATTGTGAAGATGAATTTGATTTGATTATAGTGTTGATTATTTACTGACATTATCTGATATTATCACCACTGCATTATGCAAACCATCACATAACGTGTTTATATACAATTGACTGAGAGCTACAAAATTACAGAAAACTTACCTTTTCTCAGCTCATAAGCTTTGCATTCAGAACACATTTATTTTAAGAGAAGAAATGCTATTCAATTAAATGTGTTTTTATTTGTCCTTTATCTTTTAGATTTGCTAAAAAAGAATAGATGCTTAGCCAACTTGTTCACTTATACTACTTATGCATGTGAACACGCAGAAGCTAAATGTGCAAGCATAATGAGTTTAAATTACCCAATTCAACAGTTCTTTGCTATTAGGAGACAAAAGAATGCAAATGTGTGTCTCTCTTCTGCAGAGCCACATGCTCAGGTTTCTCTGGTTTGTGTAGAGCAGAAGGGAGCCAGCCACCAATCAGTGCTGCCTCTCCTGTCAGTGTTGAGATTAGTCCTAGTTTATAGAGAAGGCTTGCTAGACTGTAAGGAAGTTACTTAGGGATAATGGCATGGCTCCCATCTGCCATGTTCTAATCCAGACTATTTGAAAAACAGGAAGAAAGGTCCTTATACTTTTGTTCATTGTCTTCTTAGAATGGTGCATTAAGTATCAGCTTAAATTATGAGATAAGAACTGGAGAGTTACAAACTTACAACTAGAAGCTCCTTTCACGAAGGAATGGGCTACACATCTCATGCTATGAGCTTTTAGTGCATCCCAAGTATGGATTCCTGACCCTGCTCTTGTATTCAAGATTTGCAGGACCGAGTGGCTCCACAATTTCAGAAAGCCAAATACATGAGGTCTAGAAACATACCGAAGTCTTAACATGTGTGTGTCAAGTTCAGATTTGTTAAGTAATCATGCTGACACACTAGTTAATTTTGACTTTCATTGTGGTCTGAATGATTATGCTTCCTCCCATTCATGTTTGGAAACCTAATTCCCAATTTATCAAGGATAGTGTTAGGGGGGCCTTTGGGAGGGGATTATTATATCGTGAGGACAGAGCCTTGAGGAGGAGGATTAGTTTCTTTAATAAAGAGCACCAGGGAGAGCTCTTATCCTTTCTGCCCTATGAGGACATAGCAAAAAAATAAGGGAAACAATTTCTAGGAGACTAAAACACTGCTTAAAAGATGCTTTGTGTGGCCTGAATCTGTTTGGGCTGTTAGATTGTCATTAGTCACACTGTTCACTAACAACATTTATATTTTTAATGTTTGCGAAAATATTAAGACATTCATTCCTCACAACTGTGGAGACTGGGAAGGCGAAGGTCCAGTTGCCATCAGAATGTTATCTGGGAAGGGCTTGCTTCCTCTTCATCCAAGCCTGTGTTTTTGCTATACTTCAAGGAGTAGAAGGAACAAGAAATCTCTTTGTAGCTGTTTTATCAGGGTACAGATCCTATCTTGAGGACTCTATCACATAGAATATTCAAGACCTAATAACCTGTCTCCCCAGGATGCTAGTCCAGTATGAGTTTTGGAAGACTGGGCAGCCACTAGACATGGCAAGCTCTCAGCACTCTACCGAGTGCAGTGAGACAATTAGAACCAAGACCACACACTTTCCTGGAGGACCTGATTATGGACGCACATTGGTAACTGGACTTTTTGCAATTAGAAGAAACCACTGGGGTTCACAGATGCTAAAGCTATTTCCCAATTGACATCATGTTTTGAAGTGAACCCGGTAGAACCCATAGAAAAGAGAGGCCAATGGGAAGGAGGGCAGAGTACCAGTGGAGGCCAAAGAACACGAGAAAGCTGCCGTGAAATAAGCCAATAATAGAAAGACAGAGGCTATGTGATCTCACTCTGGAAATGTCATTCTCCTAGAAACAGAGAGAAAGGATCATATATATATATTTCCACATTGCAAAAAAAAAATAGCATTTTTGTAAAAAATGACAAACTACCTGACTGACTCCGTGTCTAATGCATACCTAGTCAAAATGCTATAAGTACACTTAAAAACAAGTGAAGGCTCATTTGAGAAAATGAAGTATAGTACCACAGCTCCAACAGGAAGGGCCATGAATAGGAAGTGCACAGTGGTAGCAGAGTTGGTGACATCCATTGAGCCAAGAAAGAGTATATTGACAAGGCGGTTCATGGGGGTGAAAAAAGAGGAAGGGATTGCCATGAGAAAGATAGAAGGCAGCCAGAAATGATAGCGTTCTGAAATAATAGTGATCAGGAAGGAAAACTCAAATGTGTAGGATAAAGGATGGTCATTTTTAAATGACTGCAGCATGGTATAAATACCAGGTAACTTGGAAAACAGTTTTTCCTGAGAGATTAGATGTGACCAGAAGCAGCTCTGTTAGGTTGGTCTATGATGAACAGAACATTGCACACACAACTTTCCCATCCATTGGTGGCCTGGCCTCCTGGCCTCCTGGCCTCCTTGCCCCTCTCCTTAAGAGAGCATTCTTTCTACAGGCTAGGTAGCAGTTCTTTTCTTTTTCTCCATGTGTGGTTTGACTGAGGCCCAGAAGAATGGAGAGGAGTATCACTGATTCTCTAATCATACTCAAAGCATCTTGCAAGGCCTTGAATACCTTCCTGTGCTGCCATCCATGACACTGATCTGCAGCTCAGATGGCAACAGTGAGACACTTGACCAGTTCACCCTCCTGCTTATCATTCTCTTACCTCTTAGCTGAGGCAGTGAGTCATTCACTGCCCGCTGGACCATTGCTGTCTGATGGATCTCAAATAGGGATGCTGGCTCACTAGGATGAGAGATGCTATATTGATAGACATTTATCTTTTTGCAAAGTTTTCTTTACTACATGTTTGTGATTGATGTGCTGATTGTCAACGTGATTTCCAGCTGGGGGCACTGCAGAAACTCACAGACATGCTTGGTGTGTTCCTAACTCCCTGAACTGTTCTCTTGTCGCAGTATCCTAGTGCCCCAAATTCTGAGCTTTGTGAGCTTTCAGATTCGTGTTTCCCATGTAGTCACATCTCTCAGTAAATGTAGAACTGTGTTACTTCTCCTGGCTCAGGGCAAGGGTAGAACACCTAGTCCTCCGTGAGAGGGTCTCTTAACAGCATAGCTCCCCCATGTAAGTGCTACCCCAGTTGGAGGCCAGCTGCAGAGTCTCTGCCTGTAGGCCAGTGCAACAAGGAGGAAATGCAGAAGAGGTGATGGGACAAGCAAGCACCACCAATCAGAGCCAGCCTAGAAACAGCAAGAAGCAGAGGATTGCTCCCTGCCCAAAGGATATTCCCTTGTTGCCCTCCTTTGACCAGAGTCCAGCCAGACTGCTTTGTTCAGATCTGTGTCTGAGTTTCACAGACCTGCATTTGTGTGTACAGATTTGTCAGAATAGCAGCCAATTTTTCAACAGAGACTTTAAAAGCCAGCAAGGCTTGGGCCAGTGTAATACAAGTTGTGAAACACCACACATATCAGCCCAGGTTTCTTTACACAGCAAAACCCTAGAAAACTTTCCATGATAAAAGCAGGGTAAGCTGGTTGCACAGAAGATACTGGAAGGAACCCCTGGGACTGAAGAAAATAAATAAGCATATTCAAGAGTTGACAGTGAAAAAATGACAATGTTAGGACACTGGTTAAACAAAGGGAGACTAATACAACAGACACCATAAAACCAATACAATGACCAGAATCAATGCAAATCTCTCAAAAATAACTTTGAACAGTTGTTATCTCAACTCCCCAGTCAAAAGTCACAGACTAACTGACTGGATGAAAATGATATCCATCATTTTGCTGCCTCTAGGAAACACACCTCATCACCAAGAAGAGAAGTTACTTTAAAGTGAAAGAATGGGAAAAGTTATTCCAACCAAATGGAACCAGGAAACAACCAGAAGTTGCTGTTATAATAGCTGAAAAAACAGACTTCAAACAAAAACTAATCAGAGAGATCAAGACGGATACTTCATACTGATCAAGGGAACAAGACATCAAGAGGACATTATAATCAAAAACATATGTGTGTTAAGCTCTAGTGCATCCAGAGTCATAAAGTAAATGACATTAGACAAAAAAGCAATGGATCAACCCAACACTTTAATAGTAGGTAACTTTTAACATAAATAATAGAACAAACTGACGTCATGGAAGAAATGGACCTAACAGATATCTACAAAACAGTCCTTCCAAACAAGAGAGTACACATGATCAGAAGCTCAGGGAACCTTCTCTAAGATAAACCACATATTGTGACACAAAGTATCTCTCAACAAATGCAGGAAAATTATATTGTCTCATTATATCATTGCTGAGCACACTGAAACAAAATTAGATAGCAAGAGCAATAGAAAACAGAAAGTATGCACAGTCATTGAGGATGAACAACAGACTACTTAATGATGAATGGTCACTGAAGAAATAGAACATTTACTAGAATTAATGGAAATGAAAACACAATATATCAAAATGTTGAACCTTCACTGCATTTCAGGAGAAAGCTAACATGATCATGGTGTATTATCTTTTTGATACATGCTTATATTCTGTTTGCATGTATTTTACTGAGTGTACTTGAGTCTATGTTCATTGTGGCCTGTGGTTTTCTTTTTTGTTGTGTCTTTATCTGATTTGGGTATTTGTGTGATACTAACTTCATTGAAGGAGTTTGGCCATGCTCCTTATATTTCTGTATTTTTGAATAATTTAAGAAGGACTGTCTGTAGATCGTTGGATATTTGTAGAATGCTGCTGAAAATCCATCTGGTTGGGGACTTATTTTTTAGCTGAAAGGATTTTATTACTATTTCAACACCTCATTTGTTATGTGTTTGTTGTTGATGACCTCCTGGTGTAATTTTGGTAATTTGGCTGAATTTAGAAGTTCATCCATTTCTTTTGGGTTTTTTTTTTTTTTTGGCCTTCATGGAGTACAGATTTTTTAAATATTCCCTTATAATATTCAAATTTTCTTTGGTGTCTGTTGTAATGTTTCCCTGTTTGTTTCTGATTCTGTTGATTTAGGTCCTCTCTTCTGGTTAGTTGGGCCAAGCATCTGTCAATATTGTTGATCTTTTCAAAGAACCAACTCTTAGATTTATTGATTCTTGTTACTGTTTTCTTTGTTTCTATTTCCTTGATTTATTCTCTGAATTTTATTATTTCTTGCCATTGACTGGGTTTGAATTTGGTTTGTTCTTGCTTTCCCAACATTTTAAGTTTTATCATTTATACATTTATTTGTGCTTTTTCTGATTTTTTTAATGTAGAAATTTAGAGGTATAAATTTCCCTCAAAAAACTGTCTTTAATGTGCAGCAAAGGTTTTGATGTGTTGTTTTGTGGTTTTATTTTCATTTAGTTCCAGGAAGTTTTTTCTTTATTTCTTGTTTTTTTTCTTTGACCCATTCATTATTTAGTAATGAAAAACAAAGACAGTTAGCCAGAAGCAGAACTACAGAAACCAAAAAAGCAAAGTTAATACATTTAGAGACTTTCCCATAACTATGAATTTTGATGGATTAGGTCTTTGTTTTAGTTTTAGCAGATGGTGCTGTCAACTGCTGAGTTTTCCAGCCTGGTAGGTACTTCCACCATAGAGTTAGTTGTGCTAAGGTCTTGGGGTCTACTAAGGTCTGGGGCCCTGTTACAATGAGTGTTTAATTTCCATGAATTTGTGTATGTACTAGAAGGTTTTGTTTATTGGTTGGTTTGGTTTGGCTGTCATCTTAAAGTTTTTACTGCATTGTGCTCAAATAGGATACAAGGAGTGAGTTCAACCTTTTTAATTTGTAAATGTGTGTTTTGTGTCCCTGGATATGTTCTATTTTAGAAAAGCTTCCATGTGCTGATGAGTAGACTGTGATTCTTTGGTGTTTAAATTTGGATATAATATTCCGTAGATATCTGTTAAGTGCCTTTGATGTATGATGTCAATACATTCTGATGCTTCCTTCTTTATGTTTTGTCCAGATGGCCTGCCTATTGGAAAAAGTGGAATATTATTGGATTGATATTAATCTGTGACTTTAAATCAAGTAGTAGATTTTTTTATGAAATTGGGTCACCCCTGAGTTTGGTGCATATATATTTAGGATAGTAATATCTTCGTGGTTAACTGTACCTTAATTAGAATTAAATGTACTATTTTGTCTCTTCTGTTTAGTTTTAATTTGAAGTCTATTTTGCCAGATACAAAAAGAAAAACATCTGCTTGCTTCCTGGTTCCATTTGACTGGAGGATTTTGTTTATTCTTTTACTCTAAGGCAATGCCTATCTTTAAAACTAAGATATGTTTCTTGGAGACAGAAGATAGAAGGATTTTGCTTTCTGATCCATTCAGCCAGCCTATGTCTTTTGATTGGAGAATTAAGCCCATTGATATTTAAAGTTATTATTGAAATTTGTAAATATTAATTAGGGTCATCATACTGTTGATTTTTGGTGCTATTTGTTATTTTGTTGTCATTGTTATTTTGTGTTTTAATAATTATGGTTTCTTAATTCTTTCAACAGTCTCTCTGCTATGCTCATTCCTTTCTTCATCCTGAAATAATGCTCCTGAATTTTCCTTAGGTTTGATTTGTTCGGGATACATTTTTTTAGGCTGTTTATGCCATGGAATTTTTTTCTTTCCCCTTCAAAAATGTCAGATAGTTTTCCTGGGTATATTATTTTAGGTTCACTGTCATTGTCTTTTAGGACTTGGAATACATTGCTCAGGGCTTTTCTTGTGTTCTAAAGCTCCCACTGAGCTGATTTTTCTGGTTGGTTTACCTTTATGTGAGTTTTTTTTCTCTTGCAGATTTCAATATACTTTCTTTGTTATGTCTTACTGTTTTAACTATGACATGTTGTGGTACTTTTCTTTCAGGTTTTGTCTATTTAGTGTTCTGCATGATTCTTATATTTATGTGGGGGTTCTTTCCTTAGTTTGGATAGTTTCTTCTTTGGTCTTGTTGAAGATCTGGCCTATGCCATTGGCTTGAGATTCTTTTCGTTCATCTATGCCTATAATTCAAAGAGGGTTTTTTTTTAAGATACCCCATATTTCTTGTATTTAGAAAAATTGTTATATTCTTTTCTTATTTGGTCTAGAGGCTCCATTTGATCCTTGAGACCTGATATTCTGCTTGATTCATTCTACTTGTAGCCTTTTCTCTTACCCCATCTCCATTTCTTTCCTCACTAGCTGACCCACAGAAGCACTCTCTATCAGGGACCCCCACAGCCTACACATTTGCCTATCATCCTGAAATGGCAAAGAATGGGCATTCACCCAACCAAAATAAGACCAGATATCAATACCAAGAAATATCTCAAACATCATAGTTCCAGATGCCTAGATCCCAGAGCAAAAACAAAAGCATGAACAGTTAAGACAATAGTGTCTCCACCTGAAACTAGTAGCCCTATTACAGTAGATTCTGAGAAATACAATATTGCTGAAGCACAAGATAAGGACTTCAAAATAACAATTATGAATATAGTCAAGGATTTTAATGAGGGTATGAATAAATCTCTTAGTGAACTCAATGAAAACACAAAGAGTTGAATGAGCTAATGAAAACATCAAGACATGAATAAAATCACTAATGAAAAATTCAAACAGAAACAAAACTTGAAATGAAAAATTGAGGATGTCAAATATAAAACCTCAGAGGCAAGAATCAAAAGTAGTGTACAAGATGTAGAAGGAGAGAAGCTTGGGTGATAAATACAAGATAGAAGAAATGGAAAGATCAGTCAAAAATTTAAATATGAAAAACATTCAGGCCCAAAACATCCAGGAAATGGACATTATGAAAAGATCAAACCTTCAAATGGCAGGGAAAGAGGAAGGAGATGAGACCCAGACAAAAAGGTACAGAAAATATTGTGAATAGTCATAGAAAAAAATGAAAGGGGTGCTTATTAAGGTACAAGAAGCATGCATAATGCCAGTAACCAGAAATGAAATAAGACCAGAAATGAAATTCCCCATAACAAATCATTATTCCAACACTAAATGTAAAGAACAAAGAAAGAATATTAAAAATTGCAAGGGGAAAAGACCAAGTTGTGTCTAAAGGCAGGCCCATAAGAATAATATTTGATTTCTCAATGGAGACTCTGAAAGCCAGAAGGGCCTATCCAGATGTTCTGCTAACTCCAAAAGACTACTATACCCAACAAAATGATCAATCATAATTTTCAGAGAAGGAAAAACATTCCTTTATAAAACAAAATTTAAGCAATTTCTATCTATCAGTACATTTCTATAGATGAAAAACTTCACTCTGATGAGATTCTCTACATCCAAGAAGACACAAGAAATAAATTATTGAAGATCAGTTAATCAAAAATGGGAAAAAAATCCACACCATAACAAAATTAACAGGAATCAATAAACATTGCTTACTGATATCTGTCAATATTAATAGTCTCAATTATCCAATTAAAAAACATAGACTAACAAATTGGATAAGAAAGAAGTATCCATCTTTCTGCTGCATCCAAGAAGCTTACTTTAACACCAAGGATAGGCATCTCTCAAGGTAAAAGAATGGGGAAAAGCAGATGCAAATAACAAGCAGGTATAGTCATTTTAATATCTGACAAAAAAAGATCTCAAACCAAAAGTAATCAGAAAAGGTAGGACACTACCTGCTCACCAACAAAAAAAAAATCTATCTAGAGCATATTGCAATTCTAAACATTTATAGACCAAACACAAGGGCACCAAAGTTCATAAAAGAAAAATTACCATAGCTAAAATCATAAATTGAGTATCACACAGTGATAGTGGGTGATTGGTGACTTCAATACCCAATTCTCCCCAATACACAGATCATCCAGACAAAACTAAATGAAGAAATGTTGGAATTCAATTACATCATAAATCAAATGGATCTAGAAAACATCTACAAAACATTTCACCAAACACTAAAGAATACAGTTTCTTCTCAGAGGGTCATTAAATGTTCTCCAAAATTAACCACATGCTTGGACACAAAGCAAATCTCAACAGACATACAAAAATTGAAATAATACCATGCATTCGATCAGACCACTTTGGATTAAAACTGGAAATCAGCAACAGAAACAATAAAAAATCCTTCCAAACCAATGGAACCTGAACAACTCAGTTCTGAATGAATAATGGGTCAAGAAATAAATCCAGACATAAACTTAAAAATCTTTAGAACTGAATGGAAATGAAAATGCAATATATTAAAACTTATGGGATACAATAAAAGCAGTTCTAAGAGACAAGTTCATAGCATTAAATGTCCGCACAAGAAAAAAAAAAGTGGCAAGGTTTCAAATTAGTAACTTAGTAGCACACATGAAAGAATATCTAGAATAATGGGAAGAAATAATGCTCAAAAGGAATAGACAGCAAGAAATGATCAAATTCATGCCTGAAATCAATGAAATAAAAAACAAACAACAAAAACAAGTATCAATGAAACAATGTGTTGATTCTTTGAGAAAATTAACAAGATTGTCAAACCTATAGGCAGATTAACTAAAATATTAAGAGAGAAGATCCAAATTAATGAGAGATGAGAAGGGTGACATTACAACAGAAGTGGAGGAAATTCAGAGAATCATAAAGACACCACCAAAATGGAAAACCTAAAAGTAATGAGTGAATTTCTTTATATATATAAAACCTATGGAAATTAAATCAAATAAGTAATTTAAACAGACATATAAACCCTAATGAAAGAGAATCACCAATTAAAAGTTTCCCAACCAAAAAAAAAATGCCTAGGGCCAGATAGAATCAGTACAGAATTCTACTGGATTTTCAAAAACAAATTAATGCCAGTACTCTTCAAATATCTGGCAAAACAGAAACTGAAGAAACACTGTCTGATACTTTTTATGAGGCTGCTATACCTCTGATCCCAATACAACACAAAGACCAAGCAAACAACAACAATATGCCAATAGAATATAGATGTGAAAATTATGAGTAAAATACTGGCAAACTGAATCTAAGAACACATCAAAAATATTGTCCACCACAGTCAATTTGGCCTCATTCCAAAGATCCAGTGATGACTCAAAATACATAAACTAATATGCGTAATTCACCATAGAAACAGACTAAAAGACAAAAATCATAGGATCATCTCAATTGGATGCAGAAAAAGGACTTTGACAGAATCCAACATCCCTTCATGATAAAAATCTTGAAGAAACTAGGAATTCACAGGACATGCTTCCATGTAATAAAGGTAATATACAGCAAGCCTACAACCAATATCAACCTAAATAAAATGAGTTAAAAAAGGATTACTACTAAAATCATGAACAAGACAAGGTTGCCCACTCTTTCCATAACTATTCAATGCATCATTTAAAGCCTTAGATAAAATAATAAGAAAACTGAAAGAAATCAAGGGTACTCAACTAGGAAATGAAGTCGTCAAAGTATATTTGTTGACAGATGATATGATTTTATACATAAAACAACCTAAAAACTTCACTAGGAAACTTCTATAGCTAATAAAAATTTTTAGCAAAGTAGCATGTTGCAAAATTAACACACAGAAAATCAGTAGCCTTTCTATTATGACAAACAGACTGAGAAAGAAGTCAAGGAAGCAGTACCTATCACAGTGACCTCAACAATTTAAAATATCTTGTGATAACTCTAAATAAGCAAGTAGAAGATTTCTATAATAAAAATCTTAAGACACTGAAGGAAGAAATGGAAAATGACACCACGAGGTGGAAAGATCTCCCTTGGTCATAGATCAGTGTGCAAATGACCATCATACCAAAAGGAAACTATAGATTTGATGCAATATCCCAACAAAATTCTTCATAGAAATGGAAAAAATTAATTATCAACTGCATATGGAAACACACACACAGACAAACAAACAAACAACAGGATGTCTAATGTAATCCTGAATAATAAAAAAACTTCTAGAATTATCAGCATCCCAGATTTCAAGTTGTACTTCAGAGCTATAGTAATGAAAGTATCATGGTTTTGGCATAAAACATACATATTGATCAATGGAATCAAATTGAAGACCAAGACATAAGTCCACAAGTCTATGGACACCTGAATTTTGACAAAGGAACCAGAAATATGCACTAGAGAAAAAGACATCTTCAGCAAATGGTACTGTTCAAACTGGATGTCTACATGTAGAAGAACACAAATAGATCCATATTATGATCCTGTACAAAAATCGACTCTATATGGATCAATGGACCTCAACATAAGACCAGAAACCCCGAATCTGATAAAAGAGAAATTGGAAAACAGGATTGTAGTCATTGACATAGAAAAGGATTTTCTGAATAGCACATTGATAGCACAGACATTAAAACCAACAAATAGTAAACAGAACCTCATGAAGCTGGAAACTTGTGTGGTAAAAGACACCATCATTCAGACAAAGTGACAGCCTACAGAATTGGAAAAGGCTTTTGCAAATTACACATCTGATAGTATATGAAAGAATAAAACACTAAAAAATGAACATCAAGAAAACAAACAGCCAATTTAAAATGGTATATAGCAGTAAGCAGAGACTTCTTAAACAATGAAAGAGAAATGTCTGAGAAACGCTTAAAGAAATGCTCAATGTCCTTAGCCATCAGGGAAATGCAAAGTAAAACTACTTTCAGATTTCATGTCACACCTGTCAGAATGGCCAAGATCAATAAAACAAATGACATTCTCATAATGAGAATGTGGCGAAAGGAGAACATTCAACCACTGGGGATGGGAATGCAAAGTTTTGCTTCTATAAAAATCAGTGTAATGGTTCCTTAGGAAACTGGAAATAGATCTACTTCAAGATTCAAATATACCACTCTTAAACATATACCCAAAGGACTCTATAGCCTACTACAGAGATTCTTGCTTATTCACATTCATTGTTGCTATATTCATAATAGACAAAAATTGGAAACAGCCTAGATTTCTCTCAACAACTGAATGGGTAATGAAAATGTAGTGCATTTACACAATAGAATATTATTCAACTATAAAGAAAAATAAATTATGGAATTTTTCAGGTAAATGGATGGAGCTAGCCTAAATCATCCTGAGTGTGGTAACCCAGATATAAATGAAGATATACATTATATTATATATAATATACATATATAATTTTCTCTTATATGTGAATGTTAGCTTTTAAGCCTTGGATGTGTGTGTGTTATATTTTTAATAACCATAGAGATTAGTTTCCTAGTAAGAAAATAGATGGAGGATTGATCTACCAAGGAAGGGAAAATAGAATGTGTTATTATGGAATATGGAAAGATAAAGGGGAAATTAGAATAGGAGGGTAAAATGGAGAGAAGTATGGGAAAACAGTGCAAAAGAAAGAATATGTGGAGGTGAAACTAACACTAAAATCATGGATACTTATTACTATATAAACTTCTTAAAATATATGAATAAATGAAAGAATCAAAATGGAGTCTCTAAATATTAGGGTAGATGATGTCCCATAAGACATCTTATGCCACCAAGAAAAACCTTCTAAAATGGGTTACATTTTGTTGAGTCATTGGCCATGGATTCCCATGGAAATACCCAAACATCATACTGCTAAGGCAGGCTATTGGTTACTCCTGACACTCCTAAAGTGGTCAAAAGCCAGAGACTAGATAGGTCTAGGTGAAAGCCTACAATTACTATTCTGCTAAAGGAACATCCAATAACATGGTACCCAGTGACATAACACTATATCTCATCCCTCCTTAGAAATGGGTAAGATATTTCTTATCAATTAAAATGGGCAAGAAAAAAATTACAACAAACGCTGGCATGGGTATGGAAAATGTTGAACAGTTATTCACTGTTAGTGGAAATGCAATCTGATACTGCCACCATGGAAATCAATATGGAGGTTACTCAAAAAGCCTGAAATAGATCTATCATATGATCCAGCTGTACCCTTCTTCCATATATACCCAAAGGACTCTGTCCTACTACAGAGATTCCTGCTCACCCATATTCTTTGCGGCTTGCTCACAATAATGAGGGAATGGAAACAGCCTAGATGTCCATCAAAGATAAATGGATAATAGAAACATGGTATTTGTATATATATATATATATATATATATATATATATATATATATATATATATATATATATATATATATATACACACACACACACAATAGAATATTGCACAGAAAAATTCAGTCCTGAAATTTTCAGGTAATAAAGTAACACAGACCTGAAAATACAAATTAACAGAGACTGAGATGGCCGAGTGGAGGGAGGGACAGAGAGGGAGAGCAATGAAAGAGATATCTTGGTAGAGGGAACCATTAGGGGATTAGGAAGAAACCTGGTGCTATGAAAATCTCCAAGAATCCACAAGGATGACACCAACTAAGGTTCTTTCATCTATAGACCCTAGCTTCTACTCTTTAGATGAATATGTTTAAATTGAAGTGCCAATAGAAGCCAGAAAACTAGAAAGGGACTATGGGGCCAGAATTTCAAGTGATAGCTGTTAGAAAACAGGAAGTATGAAGGGGAATAATGGATCAGAAAGGGGTAGGTATGGTAGAAGATGGTAGGTCAGGTTAGGGGAGGGAGTATGGGGAAGGATAGCTAATACTAAAGAGGTTTGAAATGGCATGTGGGAGGCTATTGCTGTAGAATCTTCTGATGATATATACATATACATATATTTAAAGTTTAAATGAATTTACCCTATGCAGTGGGGACAGTGCCTCCCTAGACACTATAGGCTATCAAACAACTAGCCCAGGGCAGGTATGGCTTATCTCTCTTTGAGCTGTTATTCAGTGGGATCCAATAGACCACCTAAACATTACTGGCTATTATCTTTGCTCTTGGGTAACTTCTAAAACTTGATGTATGACCTATTTCTGAAGATACCACATACTTGAGTCATAGGACATGGAGAAATCAAGCTAGTAAATTCCCGGAAGCTTCATCCTCCAACCTTTCACAGCGCTGGAAGGTGCTGTGCACACTACTGTTGGAGAAAAGTACTCAACTGTCTAACGCAGATGTGAACTCCACAAGCTACAATAACTATTGACTGGACAAGAAATGCCCACTGGTAAAGTAGTGTCAAGGGCATCCAAATATATTTCTGACTAGATTTATGAGTTTTTTCTGTAAGAATTCATACTTGGTAATGTTAACTGAACTAAAACCCATGGCCAGTTAGGTCATAGGTCCTATGGGGATATTGTGATCCTATTATTCTGCTAAATGGACATAGTAATAAACTGCCCTGTAAATACTAATCTTTGTACCCATAGATTAGCACATCTTCCACTCCCTATCAGAGAAGCTTCTGTCTACAGAAAATAGTCGTTAATGCAGACATGCACAATTGTTCAGTGTGAACAGATTTAAAAGACTCTGGAATGCTTGAACCTAAATGAGACATTTTCATAGCTCCTCCTCCCAAGACTCAGGAATCATCATGAAAGAAGAGTGGAAAGATTTAATGATTTGGTAAATCAGCGGTAGTGGGATGAGTGCTGTGACATGAATGTGTCCTTGCAAACATGAGCTCATGGGGACTGTGACTGCAAGCAGATCTGCAAAACCCATGCCAGCCAATCCCAGCAAGGTCAGGGAAGGTTCAAAGTCCTACCCCTAGTTGAGGAATTACTGGCAACTGGAGTTAGGGGGGAGAATCAGTTTTCTTTACGGTGTTGACTCTGAGAGGCTTACTATGATCCAGTAGACTGTTCCTCACCCATGCACATATTGGCAGGACTCAGTGGACTCAGTGTGCTAGAGAGAGAGAGAGAGAGAGAGAGAGAGAGAGAGAGAGAGAGAGAGAGAGAGAGAGAGAGAGAGAGAGAGAGAAGAATGAAAACCTGAGTTTGAGAGAGAAATAGGGTGAGGATGGATAGGGATGAAATTGGAAGGAAATAAGAGAGTATTTGAACAAAACACATTATATGCATGCACGCATGAAATTATCAAACAATAGAACATTGCAGAAAAAATAGGCAATGTGAAAAACTAATACAAGTCCAGAATATGAAACTAGAGAACATAAAATTTAGAATACTACTTTGGCAAGAAGGACGGTATTCATGAGTGGGTTCCTTGTATTTGCTATATACACCTTTTTTTCACAACTGTGGCTAATTATTTGAACAAAGAAGAAGAGTCAGGGTTGTAATAGGGTTTTATGAAGATTTGGTATTTTGCAGTAAGTCAGTCACTAGACAATTCTGGCTTCTCTCTGCTGAGCTTCTCCTAGAAGCAAAGCAGATGGCTTTGCCTGTGAGACCCAAGAACAGCTGCTTATAGGCACTTTTGGAGGGGTGGGTTGGCCTGGGTTCTGGGAGGCTCTCCGTGTAGCTCATCTCTGTAGCTCCTCCCCAGCTCCTGAGGCACTGCTGACTTACCTCCTGCAATGGGACACAGATGTGTTTAACCTTGGGAGTTGGGGCACCAAACCTTGCTCTGAAGGTGTGGCATCTTGCTTACTACCCACATGGGACATCTGTGGAAGTTTTTGGCTTGGGCTCTGGGGCAGACATGCTGGCTTAAGTGCAGGGCTGAGGGACAGCTTAGACGCACATGTTTCAGTGGAACAGCTCCTGCATGGCTGTGTCTCTGAGCACCCCTCAGCTACCATCAGCCACTTGTTCCCCTTCCAGTGTGGTAGCTCCTTGCTGTTGTTGATGGCTCAACTCCTCAGATTCTAGACCCTGCAGTGCCTGGGGTTGATGGTAATACTCTCACAGCTGTGTTCTGGGCACACCATTGCCATATATCTGGGACTCTAGACTTAGGCACCCTTTTCTTCTTAGCACCCTTAGCAGATCATCTCTTCCCCATTCTCTGTCCCAGAATGGAGGCTCTGGTGCTCTTTCACCAGAACCCAGGACCCCTGAACCCCTATTTTCTGCTCAGTAGAAACAACTGCATTCTTCCACACACAAACACACACACACACACACACACACACACACACACACACACACACACACACACACCACATTGATTCAGTTAGCATTTTAAAAATGCACCCAACATTTCTCTTCTTCCTCCCACTGCTGAACAAGATGATTTTAATGTGGAATGTTCTTCTCTGTCCTTTCTCTACTGTTTTCTGTTGTCTCACTCAGGCTGGCAGATCTTGATATTGCCTACATTGGAGTAGGTCACATATTTGCTTTAAACCTTTCTCTAGGGTCTACCTGGCTTAGATAAAATGTTCAATGCCTTGCAGTGTCCTCAAGGCTCTATTTTCTTACCCTGCCCTCTTCATTATAGTCCTAGCTTGTTTTAGGCACCAATGGATTGCTCCTGTTTCAGGACCTTGGTGCTTGCAGCCTCCTTTATCCCAAGGGACACAGAGCCACTCCTGAACATCCCTTAGATCCCCTAAATGAAGCCTTAAGTCTCATTCTCTGACATGCCTCTGCTTTTCTTTCAGAGGAAATGCCTTCCCAGCACTTCCTGCCACTTCTCACACTTGCATCCTCTTCCTGTCACAGCTCTTTATTTCCTCAGAGCATGAATCTCTTGAGGGAGGTACTTGGGTTTGCTTTCCACCCAGTCTGTCCTAATTTTCTAGTGCTGCTGATGTGACAAGCTATCACCAACTCTACAGATTAAAATAACACTTGTGTTGCCCCAGAGTTCTATAACCAGAAGCCCACGGGACTTGGTAGATTTGTCTGTCTCCTCTGTCTCACAAGGCCTGAATCATGGTGCTGGAAGGGCTGCATTTTTTTCTCTGGACATTCTGAATAGGCCTGCAAGTTTTTGAGGTGGGGCAGAGTTCGGATCCATGTGGCTGTGGTAAAGGCCCTTGTCTCCTTACCAACTGCCACATAGGGCTAATTTCCTCCTTTTTGGTGTTGTGGTCACTTCTACCAGCTTCAGAGCCAATGGCCAGTCCAGTCCATTCTTCGTTTGCAAATCTACTCCTGGGTCCTGGTTAAGAAAACTGTTTTTGACTGGACTGACCCTCAGCCATAATGATAGTCTGAGATAACCTCTGGATTTCCGTCCCATTGATTTCATTTCATCTGCATAGTATCTTTCGCCATGTAACAAGTCGGCAGACACGCCCCTGGACAGAGCTGCTGTCTGCCCTACCAGTCATCTGCCCTAGACAGTGTGGCCAGTGCACAGGGAAGGTTTGCAGTAGGAATAAGATTGGTGTGCTACGGCTAAGTGTCACTGTGTAAGTCAGGCAGCCATCTAAATCTCAGGTGTAGGTCCTGTCATCACCCCATCCCACAGATGAGGAAACTACAGCACAAAATAGGTGACCTGTCAAGGTCACAGATCTGCTGAGATGGCAGGCACTTATTCCAGAGCTGACCCTATTCTTTGGTAGGTGGAAAGAGAAAAGACATGAGAATTGGCTTAATCTGTGGCATATTTGGAGCATCAGGTCTTTTGTAGCAGTAAGGGTCTTATCCACATGATGCAGGTGTACCACCCTACATGCTTTCTAAGCCCTGGAGTTTGATTCTCAACACCATCTCTCTTCTGTCTGCATCTTTGTATTTCCCCCAGTGGAAACCACTCTGAACTTATCAACTTTCTTTCCCTTTCCCTACAGATGCTTACCCTAATTCTGAAGTCGTCTATGTTTGGACCAATGGTTCCACCAAGTCTGTGGTTGTGGCAGAAGATGGCTCCCGGCTCAACCAGTACCACCTCATGGGGCAGACAGTAGGCACTGAGAACATCAGCACCAGCACAGGTATGAGATGCTTGACTTGTTGCCTGGGGCTAAGGAGCATCACACCTTCCATGGCTCCATGTCCTACTCTGCAGGATTACAGAGCCCATGTAACTACTCTGACTCCTGTAGACCCTCTTGAAGCTTGACAAAGGGGCACCAGCTGCAGTGATCTGGGAATGGAGAGGCCATTGATTTGTGGTGCATGTGGCATCTGTGCTGTACATAAGGGTCCTGTCTGGAGGCCCAGTGATCCACTTACATAATATCTTTCCCCATTCCTAAGAAACAAGGTAGTCTCTGCAAAGAGGGGGATGCCTCCTACTGGCTGTTCCGATTTCCTTCTCTGAACTTCTCAGATTTCCCTGTGGTTGAATCTGGGAAACTAAACTAGCAGTAGACAACGAGTGGCTAAGGTGGTAACAAGGAGACAGATGCAGTTAATCACACACACACACACACACACACACACACACACACACACACACACACACCAATTTGTCCCTGTAGGGCAGTCTAGCTTGGCCAAAGGAACACCATGCACTTGACCTGCACAACCTTGAAGTTCTATGGCAACACTTCCCCTGGCTGAGGACCGGCATGGCCTAATCTATCACCGGGTTGTGGTATTGGCAAATAAGGGATGCAACCTGTTTCCTCATATAACAGAAGAGAAAAAGTCTTAAGGGATGGACCAAGCCATGGTTGTGAAATGTGGTCTGAGCTTCAGAGATGCCTTTAATTAGCTTACTGTTTGTTCACAGTCAAGCAGCTGGCAGGATACAACACCACAGGCATGCTCTTCTTTATATCACATGCACCTGCCAGGGCAGGGTCCTACCCACCAACAGCCCATAGCACTAGGCATCCCTGAGTGATAAAGAGAGCCTGAGAGGGCAGTACCATGCCACAGTTAAAGGAAGTAGAATTTCACATCTGGTTTTATAGAAATGAAAAGAAAGGTATGTAGCAGAATTTGGGGTGCTGACACAGGGTGCTGCCTTTGGAAACACTTTCATACAGTTCCTTAACATTTCATAGCAGCAGCTCTGTACCAACCTGTATTCTACAAAGACATGATTTTGAAAGCATTTTCCAGTTTTGTTACTATTAACTCAAAAATAAAGACAAGAAGAATTGAAAGGATAGTAATTTCACATCCTACTGTATTTTGAATGGCATTTCTTGTCTTCAAGTGTTATGGAGAAACAAAATTTGATCATTTCAAAGGAACTAGACCCTGTTACTAGACATTTACCCACCTTTATCTCTATCCCTCTTTCTGTCTTCTGCTTGAAAGCCTGCCTGACCTCTCATCTGCTCTCAGCTGCAGGCTATTGGAAAAGCACCAGCATGTGCAGGCATTGCTTAGAACTTTGTCTCTTTTTCTGTAAGAAGGTTTTTTTTTTTTTTACCTCTCTCTGACCTGTGACATCATAAACACATGTCTTGGGGGCATCTGTAGCAGCCTTGCTAAGCTACAGGTTTTGGTTTAAGAAGCCTCCAACATGCCAATGCCCTGTCTATTCCCCCTTTATAGGCAAGCCCACAACTGGAATTTGCACCAGAAACCTAAGACTATGCTTCCATGATCATAGTAATTCAGCAGCCCAGCCCCCAAGCTTTGTACTACTCATTGATGAAATCTCCAGACCATATCACAGCCTGTACTTCTCAAAGCATCCCTCCCATCTCTAGGGAGACACACACACTTGTCCAGAAAACCTCACTTCACATATAGACCCATGGCCCTCCCACCTCAGCTCCTTACCAGTTAACCATTAGGACGGCATCATTCTCAGCAAAAAATGGAAGATCCCCACTTGCCTCCCACACAGCCAAGCAAATCCAGAGAAGGCAATGGGACATTGCCCAGGAAATCCAGTTTAGAACAACAAAGGACAGTCTCTTTGCAGGATAACAGACAGGATGAGCTTCCCAGATCTGTGGCCTGCCTGTGTGGCTGTTTCTCCCTCTCTACCTGGGCTGGGAAAGCACCAGGCCTTGGCAGACAGTAGCAGTCCTGTCTCCCTGGAGCTCCACAGCTGGAAAATAAGGAGGATCTGTTCATCCCCAGCAGGGCTCTGGATGCCTGATTTCTATCTGCAAAGGCTAAATCCTCAGATCCTGATTGCTATAACCTGCAAAGTGGTGAGGGGGTGGGGGCAGGGAGCATGACACAGATTGACGGGGGATTAATGAAACACATAAATCTGATTTTCTCCTAAAATGCGTGTACCAGCAAGGGCCCTTCAGAGGCTGGGGTTCACAAGATTTGCTTATGAAATGACCTTTAAGAAAGCCAGGCAGCAAGTCCTAGAAAAATCCCATGCTAAAAAAATCACAGCATGTATTCAAGCGACCTAGCCCAGACCCATGCAGGTTCCATGATTGCCACTTTAGCCTCTGTGAGCCCCTACGAGCCCTGCTTAGTTGATTTATTCATCCTTGATATGAGGGTTTGTGCCTAGTCTTATTGTATCTTGTTATGCCATGTTCCATTGATATCCCTGGAAGGCCTGCTCTTTTCTGAAGGAAATGGAGAAACAGTGGATCTGGGGGTGAGAGGAGATGTATGTGTATGGGAGACTGGGAGGAATGGAGGTGGTGGCCGGGATGTATTGTTTGAGAGAAGAATAAACAAACAAAACCAGGCAGCTTGCATGGTGCCCAATCCCAAATGACACATCTCCAAAGCAACCCCCACACTCAGGGACAATCATGGAAGAGGAAGCAGAAAAATCGTAAGACCCAGAAGTCCTGGACATCTACTCTGATATGAAAGTGTGTTCTGCATATGACAAAGATGTTGCACAGATGAACTTTCAACAGCATTGATCGCCTGAATAAGATCAGCATATGATGACACCAATTGACATAACAAAATGGACAGGGAAATTCCCATCCCTAGATGAAGAGCTCCAGGTGGTCAATGGGTGCTGAGAGAGGGAGAGCCAGTTTCCTCCAGGGGTGAGCTCCTGTATAGGTTGTCCAGTCCCATTGGTCAGTCCTGGACACACACACACACACACACACACACACACACACACACACACACACACACACACACACAAACATGCAATGCTAAACAGACACAGTAAGTTGTATATACATATTTGCATGTACATATATGTTCATACTGTAACAATAATAATTAAAGAAGATATCATGAATTTCGGATGAGGACATGGGAAGAAGGGGTCAGAAATGAGGCAGTGATCTTGTATGAAGTTCTCAAAAAATTATTAAGCAAACAACAAAAATGAAATTAAAAAAGCTCAGGCACCCTCTGCTACCAGCTACCTAAACAAATAACCCAAATAAACACTAGTTTGATTAAAGGCAGAGGAAGGGAGCATTGTGAACTCCTCTGGGGAGGTTCAGTAACCCTGGCCCTGGGAGGAGAACTGATCTCCATGATTTGTGTATCTGCAGGTGAATACACAATCATGACTGCACATTTCCACCTGAAGAGGAAGATTGGGTACTTTGTCATCCAGACCTACCTTCCCTGCATCATGACAGTCATCTTATCCCAGGTGTCCTTTTGGCTAAATCGAGAATCTGTCCCAGCTAGGACAGTTTTTGGTGAGTACCTCCAAGTCAGGCCTTCACACTGGTATCTTGTGATTGGTCTAAACAATAACTAATGCCATGGCTACATTTGAACTGTGTATTAAAGGCATGATCCTTATTAGGTAGCATTGCAGAAAAGAAACTGGGAGATGGGAATGGGCTCATCAGGGCAGACAGGTTTATTCAAGAAAACCTGAGAATGGCTTACGCCATGCAATTAGTTAGAGCACCTCTCTTAGGGACTAGGGGGTCTTATATTGAGCTAGGAGGAGGAAAGGGAGAGCAGAGGCTATGTGGGGTGGCAGCTGGCTAAGCTCTTCTTTTGCAACAGGATTTTTTTTAAGTGAGGTTATGTCTCAAGAGCTTAGGATGTGCTGCACTGCACCACGTTGTTCTCAATTCTTTAAACATCTGTTTTGTAGAACACTCTGTGCCTGTTCTGGAAGCCAGGTGTTCAGTTTTAAGATGCTGGTGCAATTGCTTTATCATTTCCCTATCTTGGCACTATTTGGAGGAGCTGGAACTTTAGGTGATGGAGTCTCATGTAAGTCAGACCATTAGGGTTATGGCCTTGAAGAGGACTGTGGGTCTCTTTGCTTCTTGGTCACCACAAAGTGAGACACTTTGTTCTTTTCCATGCTCCTGCCATGACTGCTATTCTACCTCAGACTTCAAATCAACAGAACCAACTGACCATGACCTAAGACCCCCAAAACATTTCTTCTTTTTAAGTTAAATATCTGAGGTATTTTGTGACTGTAATGGGAAGCTAGCTAGTATAGTTATCATATTTCTATTAGGGCCTATCCACTGTGACTTGGGAAATAAATTGAACAAGTAGTTAAATTTTTAAAATTAAAAAATAGGATTTCTCTTTGAACATGAGTTTGAGGAATAAGATTTGTTCTGCTTAATAATTATTTCCATTTTAAAGACCTTTCATCATTAGAAGACCCTTTGAAGATGTGAGATTATAAGCATCCCTCCCTCCTCTTTTTTTTATTCCTACCTTCCTTCCACTGGAGATCAAATCCAGATTCTTATGAACGGTAGGAATGTAGTTTACCATCAAACTACACTCCTAGGCTGGACACAGTAGTATTTTCGAAATCAGGTATTTGTGATTTTTTCATGTGGTTCCCTTTGAAGTATGCACCCCAGTCTAAGTCTAAGATCTTCCACAAAATACACTCATTCCATTATATGTACACTATTACATTCTCCATATGGTAGTATGGAAACACACTTCCAGCCATCTGTAATTGCAAGTGCTGCATTCTCAGATTCAGCCAACCACAGGTGGAAAATATTTGCAATGCCATCACATCTGTACTAAACATGTACAAACTGTTTTTCTTGCTATATTTCCTAAAAATATAGTATACAGATGCTTTATTTGATGATCACATCATATAAGGTATTATAAGACACCTAGATATGGGTCATTACATATAAGAGACTGTCTGAGGGTTCTATGCAGAGGCTGTGCTATTTTATATGAGACTCAAGTGTTTATGGGTTTGGGAATCTGAGGTGGTCCCAGAACCTGTCCTCAACAGATTCCCAATGCTGACTAGCAAATGACTTTTCCTGGATGCATGAGAAATGTCTGTTCATCCCAGGTGAGACAATAATGACAGACCAGAGAAATGATTCCATTCAAACCTATCTTGGTGAGCCAGTGAGTTTGTCTTATCAGAGTAACTTACAGGATCATAGTTGGGAGTTTACTTACAGAAGCAAGCTGAGGACATATGAGAGCTGCATCGCTGTCAACATGCAGGCAGATCCATAATGAACCTCCCCTCCTTAACAGTTGTACTCTGCTTATATAATCTGGAGGAAGGGCCTTGTGACTTTTATAAATTTCAAGCTTTCTGACACTTGTAAGTTTCTGAGGCAGATTCCTGAGTCTTATGAGTCTCCCAGAAATGAATGTTTCAATTCAAAGGAAATAGTTATGTAAGAATGATATTATTGAATTATACTATTGAAGAACAATCTAGAAAACCATCATTATGTGTCCCTAAGATATTAGATACAGCAGGATCAAGCTGTATACAGTGGATGGTTTGACTCTCTCTTGCCTTGAAGTTCCCTGTACTAGCTGGCTTTCTGTTACTCTTAACATAGTACCTGTGTTTACTAATCCTAAAAGAAGAAAGATTTGTAGTTCGGAGTTTTCCTATATCCCGGTGTGCTGTTGGTTGGGACAAATCTCTTCCATTCACGCCTCCCAAGTAAACATACAGAGGCTTAAATTAATTAAAACTGCTTGGCCATTAGCTCAGGCTTGTTACTGACTAGCTCTTGCACTTAAATTAACCCATAATTCTTATCTATGTTTAGTCACATAGCTTGATAACTTTTCTTAATTCTACCTTGTCATCTTGTTTCCTCTGTATCTGGCTGGCAAATCCTGACTCTTCCTTCCTCTTCCCAGAAATCTCCTCTCTGCTTTCCCCACCTATACTTCCTGTCTGGCTACTGGCCAATAGGCATTTTATTTATCAACCAATCAGAGCAACACATATTCACAGTGTACGGAAAGACATCCCACAGAAAAGATTTATTTTAGCTCACAGTTTTAGAGATTCTTAGTCTGTGGTTATTTGTTTGTGTTGATTTTGGGCCGGTGGCAAAGCAACACACCATGGCAAACATCTTCACCTCGTGGCGTGTGTGTGTGTGTGTGTGTGTGTGTGTGTGTGTGTGTGTGTCTGTGTGTGTGAGAGAGAGAGAGACAGAGACAGAGAGAGACAAAGACAGAAAGATGGACAGAGACAGACAAAGAGAGACAGATAGATGGAGTGACAGAGACAGTGAGAGGCAAGAACAATGAGAGTCAAAGATATAGAAATTTTCCTAGTTAGGGTTTTTATTGCTGTGAAGAGACACTATGACCACAGCAATTCTTACAAAGGGAAACATTTACTTGAATGACTTACATTATCATCATAGTAGGATGGAACATGGCAGCATGCTGGTAGGCATGGTGCTGGAGAGAGAACTGAGAGGTCTACATCTTGCAGGCAACAGGAAATTGTCTGAGTCACTGGGAATGGCTTGAGCATATATGAGAGCCCAAAACCAACCCCCACAGTGACAAAACTCTTCCTATAAGGCCATACCTACACTTCCTAATAGTGTCACTTGCTATGAGCTTATGGGGGCCAATTATATTGAAACTACCACAGACATAGAGAAGCTGAAAGATAAAGAAACAGAAACAAACAGAAGCTGGGCCCCAATATCTCCTTTTAGGGTATGACCCTTCCCATGACTAGAAAACTCTATGCTACTCTCCACCACCAGGGGTTGGGGACCTAACCTTTAACACTAGGGATCTTTGGGCTGAGATTTGTCTAACCCACAACACTCATTCTCCTCCCACTTAAGAAGGTATACTAAAAGCAATTTTGCAGGTTAGTTGTGACAACATAGGCTCATATGAAGTACAGTTTTCACACAAGCTCCTACATCTACAGTTTTCCTTCCTTAGTAGGAAGGTGTTGACATGCACTTTATCTTGATGGTATATAAGAAGTCTAAGAGTCCTGAGCCTCCTGGTCATCACTCTACTCCGGGTTATCAACTTCCTTACCATGACTAAGTTTAGACTATGTAATCAAGGTGTGGGGATTGGTTCATGACCAGGAAGCACTCACTCACCAAGCTGATGGGCTTAACAAACTCTCTAGATATTTATTACTTACGTAGGGCAAAGCATGAGCAATACTACCTGCAATAGTCTGTTTCATCTTGGAGATTCCCAGCACATGTTCAAACATTAAATACCTGAGAAGAGAACTGTTTGAGCATCTGTACTGAACTATTTCCTCAGCATAAGTCACTGAGTGGATTGCTAAGAAAAATCACGATGTAAAATCAATGACTCACTAGGCATTAATTCTACATAGGTTCCATGTTCTGTGAGTTGCAAGTCTTCTAGCTGCTGGCCCACCACTGGCTCTGTAGTGTTCCATTGTACTAGTTTCACAGGGCTTCTATAGAAAGTGTCCAGCTTAAAAACATAGTTTTGTTGTCTCATGGCTGTGGAAGGTAGGAATCCAAGATCAAGATACTAGCAGGGTTCATCCTGAGATTTGAAGGAATCTCTTGTAGGTTTTGTTTTGTTTTTGTTTTTGTTTTTAACTCTTTGCTCTTTGTGGGCCCAGCTCCTAAAAAATCATTGATGACTTATTCTTACTTAGGAATGCCCAGCCTTAGCTTGGCTTGTTTCTAGCCAGCTTTTCTTAACTTAAATTATCCCATCTACCTTTTACCTCTGGGCTTTTATTTTTCTCTCTTCTATATACCTTTCTTTACTTCTTACTGCACTGCTGGCTGTGTGGCTGGGTGGTTGGCCCCTGGAGTCCTCCTCTTCTTTCCCTTTTTCTTTTCCCTCTCTCTTCTTCTCTTATTTATTCTCTCTGCCTGACAGCTCTGCTTATTCCTATCCTTCCCAGCTAGTGGCCATTCAGCTCTTTATTAAACCAATCGGGTGTTTTAGACAGGCAAAGTAACACAGCTTCACAGAGTTAAACAAATGTAACATAAAAGAATGTGACACACTTTTGCATCATTGAACCAATGTTCCACAGCATGAAAGAATGTAATACATCTTTAACTAATATTCCACAACCATCTCTGATCCAGGAGTCTGTTCTGGCTTATGGTAGGCCTAGGGTTAGTGTTTGCCCTGTGTGCATGTTTTGTCAGAATTTCCTCTTTTAAAGAATGTCAGTCACACTGGATTAGGGCCCACACTGTCTGCTGATGTTATTGCTTCTTCAGAGCCTAGTTCCTTATAAGGTCACAATCCTAGGTAGCTATGATTAGGACTTCAGTGCACCAATTTGAAGGGCATCACAGTTTGACCCATGACAGGTACATTCCAGCCATATACCATACACAGGTCCATGTCACAGAAGTGTGGAAGAAGAGAGACTGTCTAGATTGTAAGAGTCCCCAGTCCTGACTCTAGAGATGGGCTGTTTCTTCACAAGGTGGGAAATTGGGTACACTGCTAAGTGCCTGTAAATCTTCAGCTCTTCCTGCATGGTGGGTACAGTACACCCTTAGTAGCTCAGTGTCAGAGACAGACACTTGTCTGGTAACACAGATCTCCCCATTGTAAAGCCAAGCAACCTGGCTTTCCTGTAAAGCCACTTCAGTGTCTGTAGAGCCAAAATGACTCAAGCAGATATTGTCTCTGCTTTGAAGGAGTGAAGTTCCCATCACGGTGCAGTGATACCCAGGTATCTCCAACATCTCTGTATGGTCAGCATACAAGAAAGGAACACACTGAATCATTTTTGTCCCTGCCCATTGCTTACAAGGTACACAGAAAATTACTATGAGGCACACTGAGTCCTGTGTGAAGATCATTGCCATTTTCCAGGGTTCTTACCTTAGTCCCAGAGACATACCACTCATCCAAAGCATCTGTCCATATAAAGAGAGCATAGTTATATAGAAATCATACAAAACTGCATGCCCTCCTCAATTTGTATTATAGAGAAAGGGGACAGTGGGAGCAATTAGTTAAGTAACGTTTTTGCTGCAGAAAATGTTATAATCACAGACACATTCAGGGAGAAAGGAGTCAGCCCAGGCTAAAGAAAGAGGACTTGTGTCATCACATTCAGGGAGGGAGCTCTGGAAAAGAACACTGGTCCCTGTTCCCATGTTGTCTTCTGCCTCTCCTTGTCTCCCCCTCTCCCCGCTAAGCAGGAGTGACCACAGTACTGACCATGACCACCCTCAGCATCAGTGCCCGGAACTCGCTGCCCAAAGTGGCCTATGCCACAGCCATGGACTGGTTCATTGCTGTTTGTTATGCCTTTGTCTTCTCTGCTCTGATTGAATTTGCCACAGTCAACTACTTCACAAAGAGAGGATGGGCCTGGGATGGCAAGAAGGCCCTTGAAGCAGCCAAAATCAAGGTAACAGATGGCTTATTAGCCTCCTTTAATTTGGGGTGGGGTTCCGTTGCCAAAGAAATCGGGTCTAATTCTGGGTCCAAATTTTCAACAAGGGATTTAGTTTCCCACCTCTCCCTCCAGAATGGCCCTTCCACTCAGCTGCAAGGCTTTTGCAGGTCCTTACAGATGGTCTATTTTATTTTAAATCAATTTCAAGTAAAAGATCTGGTGTTCAGTGAGGGGCTTCGACTCACTCATATTCAAACTGCTTATTTTTGTAAAAATAATCCTAACTCTCTAGGGGTGATGTGTCAGGGTTTTAACCTCAGTTCACACTACAGCATGTTCTTTTGTCCCTGAGCCCTGCATGTGCTATATCTTCTGTGAGGTAGCCATCGTGTCCTGAAGAGGAGGGACAGCTTAATGGAAGTTGTCCATCAGCCAAAAGACCCAGTGCTCCAAGAAAATGATTTGGCCTACTCAGGCTGTGAGTATGCATAATGATGTGAAGTGTCACACTGTCAAATCTTTCATTGCATATTTCACACATGGTTTTGACCAAATCTAAAGAACAGCACCAGATTCCAGGCTGAATTACTTCCTTGGGAGAGTGAGAAAATGTATGTACCCAGAAAATAAAACCACCAATGATAACCTGCTAATCCTACTGTGCACAGAGCAGATACTTAAGCAAGTTCTTGGTGCTAAGAGAAGGGGGGGCGGTCAGTTCTTCCAGGGGAAGTTTGAAAGGAAATCTTAATCTTTCCACTGGGAAATAAGCCTGGAAGGAGTTCAGACAGGGTTATGCATGAATAGAATTAGCTATCCCGAACCAGAGCAGCTGGCAAACCTGGGCACTTTCATCCCATGGAGTTCATCTGGTTCTCCCCCACCTTCAGCCCTTGCTTGTCTGGGATTGGATACTACATTTCTTTTCTTGACTTTACCATGAACTGTCTGTCCTCTTTTTCAAGTACAGTATTTTATCCCTCATGTCATATGCTATTCACAGTCATACCTCAAAGTCAGCTTGGCTGTGTAAGAGGACAGGGCTGCAGGAACTGGGAGACAAGAGTGAGGGGCTGACAATAGGAGCCTTGCTTGGAGGTGTACCACAGCCTACCTGCTAAGTTCTCTCCAGTGGAAGTTTATAAAGATATGCTAACACCGAGCTCCTTCATCTGAGCTCACTTGATGTCTGACTGTCCAGGGCACTAACCCCAATGCTTGTTGCTTCTTCACAGTGCCCATTTGTGTTTGTTTTCAGGGTCTAGGGAGACACAAATGATTCAGCTGTTGTGGTTGATCTGTAGGGATCTGGGGAAACATTTGTAGAGACAGGGTGTCCTCAGGGTTTGAGACTTACAAAGGGTAGCCAAGGCAGTCAAGAAGGCCATTTGTGGGGAAGAAACATGAATAATGTGGAAAGATAGGGCTAACCAACCTACCTCATGTTACTGGAAGATAAAAGCTTGCTGGCTTCCCGAACTTTTAAGGGCTACATGGTGATAGACTGGAGTTGGTCAAGTCTAAGAAGAAATGCTCTTGAGATGCCTTTGCACAAAGTGTAAGGCCTTCCCAAGTCCCGAGTCCAGGTGGATTGTGAGGTCTTGGGCAGAGAGCAAGATAGCATGCTGTTAGATACAGTGCCAACACCACCAGCTCAGGTTCTGTGTAACTGCTCTTCTGTAGGTCTGTGTGAGGACCTGGGGTGGGGCAAATGAAGGAAACATGGACTGGCTAACCCCCACCCACATTGTGCATTGGTCAGCTCTATGGAACTTCAAGATGACGAGTTGTTCCCCAGTGCTGAGCCCTACCCCAATGCTGGAAGGCTCTTTGTGTGGAAGTATGCTACCAGGCAGGCCAGGCACACTGAAAGATCCAGGGACTGAATGATAATGACACCCTAGTGGTGTTGCTGTGAGGTGATTATCACTAGAAGTAGAGAAAACTGTAAGACCTCAGAAAACAGGCCATGTGCTCCATTGTTTCCTATCCCTGAGAAAGGAGGAAGGCGTGAGATGAGGCAGAAGACAATGATGCTCTGTGTGCAGGCTCAGTAGAGCCTCAAATAACCCATAGTGAAGCCCTGAAGCAAGTCAGAGGACATGGTAGGGAAGTGATGCCACTGCCTGACTGGCTGACATGTGGGTTTTGAGTGACATTCTTCCTCGGGAGACCTTAACAAGCATCAGTCGCTCCAGATAGGGAAGCACAGACCAAGGTGCATAGAGTTCTAAAGACCAACACAGTGAACCAATGAGTTATATTGGGGTTAAAGGAATATGAGTGAGGAGTTGCTTACAGGAGCAGAGCTGACTCAAAGGCACCTGAATCATCAACGTCCATGGGTGACAGCTTACAAAAGCTGGGAAGCTTGAGCACACTGCACAGCCTGCAGACAGCTCAACAGCTTTGGAAGTGTCCATTCCAGTTAGTTCACTTGGCTGGAGCATCTTCCAAGCAGCCTGCCTGGTGTCTGCTTCTTCTAGGTGGTTCATGTGCTTTGAGCCTTTTCTAGGCAGCTGTCTTGTCTGAGAGTGACTCTTGGCCATCTTTATTTGTTTGTTTTTACATCCCAACCAAAGTTTCCCCTTCCTCCCCTCTTCCCAGCTCCTCCCCCTACCATTCCTCCTCCACTGTTTCTCTTCAGATACAAGTGGGTATCTCATGGATATCAGCCAGTCATGGGATATCAAGTTGCAGTAAGACTAGGCTGGATGAGGCAATTTGGTAGGAGGAATGGGTCCCAAAAGCAGGCAACAGAATCAGAGACATCTCCCAACTCTCACTGTTAGGAGTCACTCTCATAAGAAGACTAAGTTACACAACTGTAACACACATGCAGAGGACCTAGTTCAATCCCATGCAGGCACCCTGGTTGTCAGTTCTGTCTCTTTGGACCCTTATTAGCCCAGGTTAGTTGTTTCTGTGAGTTTTCTTGTGGTGTCCTTGACACCACTGGATCCTACAATCCTTCCTCTCCCTCTTGCACAGGATTCCCCAAGCTCCACCTAATGTTCGGTTGTGGGGTCTCTTCATCTGTTTCCATCAGTTGCTGGATAAAGCCTCTCTGATGACAGATGGACTAGGCATCAATCTATGAGTATAGCAGAATATCACTAGGAGCCATTTCATTGACTCTTGGTTTTTCCATTCATTTTTAGGTCTATCCTAGGCCTCGGGTATCCCACCTCTGGGTCCCAGTCCTCAGAGGGGAGATCCCTCTCAGGGTCTCTCATTGTGCATCGTTAGTTGATCACTCCCACAATTCCTGTGCCATTTTTACCCCAGTACATCTTGAAGGCAGGACAAATTGTAGGTCTAAGGGTTTGTGGCTCACGGGAAGTTCTACCTGGTTACAGGAGATGGCCAGTTCAGAATCCATAGCCCCCATTGCTAGAAGTCTTAGCTAGGGTCACCCTCATAGATTCCTGGGAGTTTCCACTGCTCTAGGTTTCTAGCTCATCCCAGAGATGCCCCCCAGATTCCAGTTGTCTGTCCCAGTACTCTCTCCCTCTATCCTCCCCAGCATCTAATCTCTCCCATTCCCATCCCCATTTTCCTCCTTCCACAACCCTCCCCCATTCCACTGTCAATCTTGATTTTATTTCCCCTTCACAGTGAAATTCATGTACCCCCCTTAAGCCTTCCTTGTTACTTAGCTTCTCTGGGTCTATGGGTTGTAGCATGATTCTCTTTTACTTTATGGCTAATAGTCACTTATGAGTGAGTGCATACCATGTTTGTTTTTCTGGGTCTGGGTTACTTCACTGAGGATCTTTTCTAGTTCCATCCATTTGCCAGCAAATCTCCTGATGTCATTGTTTTTAACAGATGACTAATATTCTATTATGTAAATGTACCACATTTTCTTTATCCATTTTTTTGGTTGAGGGACATCTAGGTTGTTTCAAGTTTCTAGCTATTATAAATAAAGCTGCTACGAACATAGTTTAGTTGTGCAAGTGTTCTTGAGTATGGTGGAGTATTCCTTGGGTATATGCCCAGGATTGGTATAGCTGGGTCTTGAGGTAGACTGATTCTCAGTTTTCCTGAGAAACCACCATATTGATTTACAAAGGGGCTATACATGTTTGCGCTCCCACCAGCGATGGAGGAGTATTGCCTTGCTCAACATCCTCTCCAGCATGAGCTGTCACTTGGGTTTTTATGACACTTAGGCATTCTGACAGGTGTGAGATGGAATTTAAGAGTTGATTTGATTTGCATTTCTCTGGTGGCTAACGACATTGAACATTTAAGTGTTTGAGATTCTTCTGTTGAGAATTTTCTGTTTAGATCTATACCTTGTAGCCAGAAGGTTTCTCCGGTCCCACCTGGCCCCACAGTCCCACAGCCACTTACAAAATAATCACTCAGAGACTTAATATTGTTTACAAACTGTATGGCCTGTGGTATACTTTTTGCTAGCTAGCTCTTTTATCTTAAATTAACCCATTTCTATTAATCTGTTTTTGCCACAATGGCTGTGGTGTTTCCAGTCGGCTGGCATCTTGCTTCTCCTTTGGTGGCTGCTGGCATCCCCCTCTCCTCTCCTTTCTTCTTTCTCTCTGTTTATCTGCTTGGACTTCCAGCCTGCCTCTAAGCTGCCTTACCATAGGCCAATCCAAGGAGAGAGACAATAAAGAGAAAGGTGGAGTGGAAGAGATGCCAGACTGCCATCCTAGGAGCAACATGTAATGGGATGTAGATAAAGCCATGGAACATGTGGAGATATGTAGATTAATAGTTATGGGTTGAGTTAAACTAAAAGAGCTAGCTAACAAGAGGCCTGCCATAAGCCATCCAGTTCATAATTAGTATAAGCCTCTGAGTGATTATTTTATAAGCTGTTGCAGGACTGCAGGGCCAGGTGGGATCTAAGAAAACTTCTGGCTACAGTATCCCATTTGTTAATTAGATTATTTACTTTATTGATATCTAGTTTCTTGGGTTCTTTACATATTTTCGATATTAGCCCTCTGTCAGATGTGAAGTTGGTGAAAATCTTTTCACATTCTATGAGCTGCCTTTTTGTACTATTGATGGTGTCCTTTGCCTTGCAGAGGCTTTTTCAGTTTCATGAGGTCCCATTTATTAATTATTGATCTCAGTGCCTGTGTAATTGGTATTCTGTTCATGAAGTTTTCTGCTGTGCTGATGTGTTCAAGGCCATTCCTCCTTTCTCTTCTATCAGGTTCAGTGCATCTGGTTTTATGCTGAGGTCTTTTATCCACTTGGACTTGAATTTTGTGCAGAGTGATAGATATGAATCTATTTGCACTTATCTACAAGCAGACATCCAGTTAGACCAGCACCATTTGTTGAAGATGCTTTCTTTTTCCATTGTGTAATTTTGGCTTCTTTGTTGAAAAATCAGGTGTCTATAGGTGTATTGATTTACATCTGGGTCCTCAATTTGATTCCAATGATCAACCTGTCAGTTTTTATGCCAATACATGGGATTTTTATTAATATTACTCTGTAGTACAGATTGAAATCGGGGATACCTCCAGAAGTTGTTCTACTGTACAGGATTGTTTTAGCTATCCTGGGTTTTTTGTTTTTTCATATGAAGTTGAGCATTCTTCTTTCAAGGTCTGTAAAGAATTGTGATGGAATTTTAATGGAGTTTGCATTTCTGTTCTGTGGAATAATTTGAGGAGTATTTGTATTAGCTCATCTTTGAAGGTCTGGTAGAATTCTGCATTAAAACCATCTGGCCCTGGGCTTTTTTTTTGGGGGGGGGAGACTTTTACTGATTGCTTCTATTTCCTTGGCAATTATAGGTCTATTGAAATTGTTTATCTGATCTTGATTTAACTTTGGTAAGTAGTATCTATCAAGAAAATTGTCCATTTCTTTTTGATTTTTCAATTTTGTGAAATACAGATTTTTGACGTATGATCTAATGATTCATTGGATTTCCTCAGCATTTTGTTGTTACATCCCCCTTTTTATTTCTGATTTTGTTAATTTGGATATTCTCTCTCTACCTTTTAGTTAGTTTGGATAAGGATGTGTCTATCTTGTTGATTTTCTCAAAGAATCAACTCTTTGTTTCATTGATTCTTTGTATTGCTCTCTTTCTTTCTATTTTATTTATTTCAACCCTGGGTTCAATTATTTCCTGCTGTATACTCCTCTTGGGTGTGTCTGCTTCTTTTTGTTGTAGAACTTTCAAGTGTGCTACTAAGTCTCTGATATGAGAATTCTCTAATTTCTTCATGCAGGAGGCACTTAGACCTATGAACTTTCCTCTTAGCACCACTTCCATTGTGTTCCATAAATTTGAGTGTTTTGTGCATTCATTTTCATTGAATTATAGGAAGCCTTTCATATCTTTCTTTCTTTCTTCCTTGACCCAGTGGCTATTCAGCAGAGAGTTATACAGTTTCCATGAGTTTGTAGGATTTCTATTGTTTCTGTTGCTGAAATCCAACTTGAATCCATTGTGCCCTGATAGGATATAGGGTTTTTTTTAAATTTCCTCATGTCTATTAAGACTTACTTTGTGGATGAGTATATGGTCAATTTTGGAGAAGGTTCCATGAGGTGCTGAGAAGAGGTATATTCCTTTTTGTTTGGGTGAAATGTTCTGTAGATATCTGTTAGGTCCATTTGAGTCATAATGTCTGTTAGTTCTGGTGTTTCTCTGTTTAGTTTCTGTCTGGCAGCTCTGTCCATTGGTGACAATGGGGTGTTGAAATCTCCTGCTATTAACGTGTGGGGTTCGATGTGTGATTTAAGCTTTAGTAATGCTTCTTTTACAAATATGAGTGCTTTTGTATTTGTGGCATAGGGGTTCAAAATTAAGATATCATCCTGGTGGATTTTCCTTTAATATGTATGAAATACCCTTTCCCATCTGTGTCTTAGTTAGGGTTTCTATTGCAATGAAGAGATACTCTGACCATAGCAACTCTTATAAAGGAAAACATTTAACTGAGGTGGAAGCTTACAGTTTCAGAGGTTTAGTCAATTATAATGGTGGGGAGCATGGCAGCATGCAGGTAGACATGGTGCTGGAGAAGAAGTTGCTACATGTTGATATACAGGCAACAGGAAGTAGATGGAGTGTCACAGTGAGTGAAACGAGCAAAAGAGACCTCAAAAACTGCCCCCACAGTGACACACTTCCTCCAACAAGGTCACACCTACTTCAATAAGGCCACACTTCCTAATAGTGCCACTCCCTTTGGGAGTCATTCTCTCTGAAACCACCACAATCGCTTTTGATTAATTTTGGTTTGAAGTCTATTTTGTTAGATATTATGATAACTATACCAGCTTGATTGTTAGGTCCCTTTGATTGAAAAATTTTTTTCCAATCCTTTACTTTGAGGTAATATCTGTCTTTGATGTTTAGATGTGCTTCTTGTATTCAGCAGAAGGGTGGGCCCTGCTTTCATATCTATTCTCTTAGTCTTTTTCTTTTTATTGGTGAATTGAGTCATTAATATTGAGATATATTAATGACCACTGATTGTTAATTCCTGTATTAAGTTGTTGTTGGTGGTGGTGGTGGTAGCATGTGTGTTGTGTGTGTATGTGTGTGGGGTGTTTGTGTGTGTGTGTGTGTGTGTGTGTGTGTGTGTGTGTGTGTGTTTCCCTTCTTTGAATTTTGCTGGTGTGAGATTATTTATTGCTTATATGTTCATAGGTATAGTTTACTTCCTTGGGTTGGAGTTTTCCTTCCAGTATCTTCTATAGGGCTGGATTTGTGGATAGATATTGTTTAAATTTATCATTGTCATGAAATGTCTTGTTTTCTCCATCTATGGTGATTGAAGGTTTTGGTAGGTATATTGTCTGGGCTGGTATCTGTAATCTTTTAGAGTCTGCAAGACATCTGACTAGGCCCTCTGGCTTTTAGAGTCTGCATTGAGAAGTCAGGTGTAATTCTTATAGGTCTGGCTTTATAATGCTCCTTGGCCTTTTCCCCTTGTAGCTTTTTAATATTCTTTCTTTGTTCTGTATGTTTAGTGCTTTGATTATTATATGATGTGGGGACTCTATTTTCTGATCCAATCTATTTGGTGTTCTGTAACCTTCTTGTACCTTTATAGTCATGTCATTCTTTAGGTTAGGGAAATTTTCTTCTATGATTTTGCTAAACATATTTTCTCTGGTTTTGAGCTGAGATTCTTCTCCTCCTTCTATCTCTGTTATTCTTATGTTTGGTGAGTTCATGGTGTTCCAGATTTCCTGGACATTTTGTGCTAGGAGTTTTTTTATATTTAACATTTTTTGATGTTATTTATTTGATCTATTGATCAAATATTTGATCTATTTCTTCTGCTGTATCTTCAGTGCCTGAGATACTCTCTTCCATCTCTTGTATTCTGTTGAGTATTTTGTTCCTTGGTTTCTGTTTCCTTTTGGTTTTCTTTGTGGCCTGAATTTCTGGCAACTGGTGTAACCTCTGGTCTAGTTGTCAGTCTCTGTCCAAGTTGGGAGTTGGCCTTCTGGTAGTTAGCTTGGCCTTTGAGGCAGCATGGGGGCCTCTGTTCTGACAGACCTGCACCTGTTCTCCTGACTTTTGTGGCCTGCACTTGAACATTTAATGTCTGTTCTGGCTGGTAAGTTTTGTGCGTGAGTAGTGGGGAGTCCAGTTGATTTCCATATGCTCAAAACAACCTAAAAGGAGATGTCAAAAATACAGTGCCAAGTGCAAATTCCTCGATTTGTCGGGTACCACAGTTTGCTGGGTTTCCTGAACCCAAGTTTTGCATAGGCCTTGTATCCTTAGGAGGCTCTGAGATAAGACTCATATAGGACAAACAAAAGGTATCAGTTAAGCAAAAGATGGATTAGGGCTAGGTGCTACTGTTTGGAGCCAAGCCAGTAGTAGCTCAGCAGGCATGTAGACACAAACTCACACATAGCTCTACACAGCCAGTAAACAATTGGCTGAAACTTGAGTTGTCAGAGTACGTACAGAAAGGGAGCTATGGCAAGGACTAAGTCTTGATGTAAACAGCCTGGCCTTGATTTAGCAATAAACAACACCTGGGAATTAGTCTTTGCATATAATCTGTAGGGGCAACTAGTCTATATTGGACTTGTTCTAAGTTCTTTGCAAAGTATGTCCTGTTCTGTTTCTGTCCCCTTCTCATGCTCATCTCACGGCACCATGGCACAGCAGTATGGTTGGCTGTCCAGGTCTGCAGGTCCCATAACTTTGATAACCACAGTTCAAAATGTTTGAGAAAAATATTTTTACTTTTTAAATAAATTTTATTTATTCAGAGCAGTTAGTCACACTTACTAATCCCTGGAAGACTGGCATGAAGCCTACATGATGGTTTTCAGTGCATGGCCTGCTTCCCTCCCTTCTGCTTCCTGTAGTCTCTAGGAGGTCCCATACTTCTTGCATCTGGCTCAGCACTTGAGTTTCCTTTATTCTCATTTGCACTCCCATTCCCTTCACTCTCTACTTGTTACCTTTTCACATCTTTAGTGGCTGATATATTCTCCATAACTTGCAATGCTATATTTTACTTAAACTTTATTTAATGGGATGATGTTGTTTTAATAATGAAATTGAAATGAAAAACTCAAACCAGCATTTCATTATGTATATTTTCAAACATACATCAATGTTTAAAATGTTTCTATTTCTGCTGATAACATTTTATTATATTTATATTATATTTATGTTATAACAATCCATATATCAAATATATCTATTCATCCATCCACTTAGGATCCATCCATTCATCCATCATCTGTATATTATTATCTGTTCATTTATCTATCTTTCATCCATCATCCATTTTATTTTTAAACAAATAAAAATAAATTCTATGCATACTATTAATAAGAGTTCAGTGTAGTTTACTATTTATTTTATTCTCTTGGAGGAAAATCTACCCAAACTGAAGTACACAAACATTAGGCATATCTTTGTTGAGTTCTTGCAAACACACAGTCCTGTGTTCCCCCAAAATCCCTGTCAAATCATTAGCTTCTAGGAAGCTCAACATATCTCTTTCTAAACAGTGTCTGTCCTCACCTCTCTAAATGTAACTACAGTTCTAATTTTTCCACATAAAGTTTATTCACTGTTCTAGAATTTCATATATAATAAAAGACAAAATTAGAACAGTGTGAAGAAGAGTGTTGACAGTTGCTGAATCCAGAATAGTCAGAACTGGAGACAGTACATGTGCCCATCAACAAGAAACAAATAGTTATACATTCTTAAAAGAAATACTACTCAACAATAAAAGGATGGAGTGCTGTTGGAAGCAGCAGCATGGCTGATTCTCAGGAGCCCTTTCTGAGATACACCTTGCACCAAGGACTATTTACTGTAGCAGCCATTTTTAATCATTCTCCATTTAATTCTCCTTAGGTCAGTCTTCAGAATGTTTCTCATAGCAAACTACATAGAGTACTCACTCCCCTAGACACACTTAAAGAAATAATTGTTGCTGTGTGGTGCCAGAGAGATCTTAATTCATATTACACTAGGTTCCTGAGAAACACCAAACAGTAACGTCAACAAAGACTCTTGCTCAGCCACATCTATCTGCTGACTCTGAGATTCTAGGCTTGCAAGTTTCTGAAAGTCTGCCCTCTGCCAGGGCTGAGTTCATGTTCATTTATCTCTTCTGAAGATAGACCATGAGACCTTTAACAAGAGCTGAAAGGTGACATATCTTTATCTTATCATATTTTGCAGAAAAAAGAACGTGAACTCAAACTAAATAAGTCAACAAATGCTTTTACAACTGGGAAGCTGACTCACCCTCCAAACATCCCAAAGGAACAGCTGCCAGCAGGGACTGGGAATGCACCTTCAGCCTCAGTGAAACCTTCTGAAGAGAAGACGTCTGAGAGTAAAAAGACATACAACAGCATCAGCAAGATCGACAAAATGTCCCGGATTGTGTTCCCTATCTTGTTTGGCACTTTCAACTTAGTTTACTGGGCAACATATTTAAATAGAGAGCCCGTGATAAAAGGGGCCACCTCTCCAAAGTAAGCTAGGGAAGACCCAAGCTTCCAGGAAAATACACTCCCAGAGAAATGGAACCAAGGAGAGCCCAAGTTCACAGAGACTGGCTGGGCACGGTCTTTCAGGAAATTTTGCATGTTTAATAATATGTACAAATAATATTGCCTTGATGTTTCTACGTGTAACTTCAGATATTTCAAAGATGTCCCCTTAACAGATAAAGCAAACAACCTTCTAGAAAAACGGCAGGCAATGACTGACACTCAGATGCTCAGTACCCTAACATCAATAGTTTACAAACAAGATAAGTATATTTTTAACTGTTCCAAGTCTATGATGTTTTTCTACTTCGAATGCCATTTCATACCGTTTTTCCCAGCTGACAAAACATTTTCAGGAATCCCAGTCATGACAACTTGACACCTGCAAAGATCATGGGGTGCACACTGTCCATGAAGAGCAAACTGTGGACATTTAAGTCCAGTACTAATTGCCTTTAACACTTCCTGTTCTGAAATTAGTAAAATACTGCATGAACTGACATTAAGAAATAGAATAAGCAAACATTATGCAGACAAATTTAATGAGAAGCACATAGTGTGTTAGATTAGCAGATCAAATATTTCCTCCAGGGGAAAAAATGAACTGATTCAAAGTTAACCTTGATTTTGTGGAAATTTATTTCTACAACCTTAATAATGACTAAGAAAGAAAAGAAACTTAAAACCTTAAAGCCACAAAGTCATGGTCGTTCTTGGCCTCAGCACTCTGCCCACTGTCTCTGGAACGCCGGCTCCCCCTGTTGCCGCTTCAGTGCTGAGAAATTGTAATTTTCTGTTCTAATTCCCTGTACATATTTCATGATTGGATTATCGCTCTGTTAGCTTTTGTATATGAATCTTAAATGTTCATTAAAAAAATTAAAAAACAAACTGATCTTATGAGCATATGTCATTTACAATCTAAACTCAATGTTTGATTAACTAACTTCCTGAAAATAACATAAAATCTCATATTAACTTGCTTTGCTTAGTGGGTGATTCCCCACTTTTCCAACCTAATTATGCAGGGGAAGGCTTAGCGAGGATACTTCTTGACATGGCAAGCATAGTCAGGTACAGCCAGTACCTCTTCCTGCCACGGATCTCAGTGTGCTTCCCTCAGCAAATTTCTGGTCATTTCTGCAGGCCTGGTGACTACTGGCCCTGTCTCTACACCCTCCATTATTGGTCTTGTCTCTGTACCCTCCCTTATGGGCCTGGTGATAGCTTTGCCCTGGCTTTGTTCCCTTCCTTGTAGATCTGATGACTACTGGTCCTGGCCATACAACCCACTTCTCTTATGGGCCCGATGGTGGCTGCTGATCCTAGCTCTGCACCAGCCTTCAGCTGTTCATGAATAGTCAGACAAAGTAGAACAATTGATTCACCTACTTACTCTTCAAATATATATCAGCAGGTTGGAAGGAATAGGTCCTGTCCTAAATTTGGAACTCCAGAATTATATCAGAAGAGTTATAACTCTCAAGAAAATCAGAATGATGATTAGGCCTGTTTATACAAGGAAGGTGCCATCCAAATACCCCAACTCCCCTTCTTTATGTGTCTTTTTGTACATGTGGGTATGCATACATATGTGTTTACATATGCACACATGTGTTTGTGTATGCCAGTGCCTATGTCTGCTCATGTGCAGGCAAGATGGTTTCCTTAGTCACTTTTTCCCTTATTTTTTGAGATAGGTTCTCTCACTGAACCTGGAAGTCACCATGTCAACAGGACCGGCTGGCCAGCAAGCCCCAGGTTTACTTTTTTCTCCACCTTCCCAGGGCTAGTACGACAGGCACACAGGGTTTGTTTTTACATGGGTGCTGAAGTTCAAGCTCAGTTCTTCATGCTTGGGAGGCAAGTGATTTCCTGACTCATCCATCTCAACAGCCAGCTCCTCCACGTTCCCTCTGCAACTGTACTCAGGATCTCAGAAAAAGGGTGACAGAGAGGTCACCTGAAATGCCGTGGAAACCTTTTCCTGCCATATGATGATGACATCTGTAGAATGACATGTTTCCGCCACATCACAACATGGAAGTCCCCCAGGAACACCAAAGTTAAGGTTCTTTGTGAGATCTGATTTCCCGTTGCTTTTTAGTTCTAGATTGGCATCGTCTCGTTGCTGCTCAGCATCACACTGCAGTTTGGAGAAGATGGAGAAGTAATAGTCAAACGTGTACATGTATTAGCACCCCTTTTGAACCTCCAACTCTCAATAGAAAGGGGCACCTGCCTCATCAGGTTCCAGTAGATATTTTCACATGTAGGTTTTGCACAAAAGTCCTTGCTGAGCTTGTTTGGAGACTGCCCATTTCATCATATGCTGCCAAACCTGTAATCTGATGAATATTTAGCAAAATTAATCACATTTGTTTTCCATTCTCTGATTTTGTGTTGCAGACATTCTCAGAGTTTGTTATTTTTAATGAGAATGTAATAAAGAATCACCTTGGGGAAATGATGACAAGGCAAGCAATAACATCTCAGAAGATAATTATAAATTATATTGCTCTACTTTTAGAGCCAGAATATTTAAATGTGTCTTTTTTCCATCACCACAAATATAAAGAAAGGGTGTTCTGACAATCCACTGCCAGTACTTCTTATGTACTTTCTTATGAGTCTAAAGGTCTACCTGAGGTTTACACAAAAGTATGTGTTTGCATCCTATGATTTTGGTCAGCTGCTTTGGAGTAACTAAAACTGGCCAGCAAATGCACTCTGTTGAAGATGGGGAAGAAGGCTGCAACCATTTGTTTTTTGCCTCGATGCTACCTGAGAAATTGCACTCTAGATCTCTCTCATGGCACAAGCTATGGGAAACAGCATCAAATAAGAAATTTCTGCTTTATAAACTGGATACTGCAACTCAAAGGCATAAATCCTTTGCCTTAAACAATATGACCAGTTAGATAAAAATGCAGGCCTAGATTTCTGTCTCATGGTTTCTAAGTCTGGGTTCACAACAAAATGAAACTCTTATTCTGTGGATGCTGATTTAGAAATAAATATGACCTAAGACAAAAATCTTGCTTCTAAGGCCTGGACAAATGATTATTTTTTATTATTTTATTGTTATATAAAATTATTATATAAAAATAATAAGTTTATTATTATTTTAGCATGCCTTAGTTTTTCTTTTCCTACTGAAAACATGCCCTTTATATCTGTACTTTCTTTATAAACTCTACAATTCTGTGATCTCACAAACTTAATGCCCTATGTTAGTGTAGCACTTCTCTCATAATAAAAAGGGAAGGAGGCAAAGAGTGATGGAGGGAGGGAAGGAAGGAAGATGGGAGAGAGAGAGGGGGATAGGAGAGGAGGAGAGAACGGGGAGAGAGAGAATATGAATGAGCATCACTAAATTAGAGACCAGGTGTCTTTAATTGGAGTCTTTCTTCCAAGGCTCTGTTGTGAATGATTATGGTGATGTCCCAGGAGGGATCTGCCTCAAGGAAAATTACAATGATGACATTGAGTCTTCAATCTCCACTCTAAGAACTAGTGTCAAAGCAAAAAGAACCTCTTCCTTTCAAATTTGGAAAGTCCACGGTTTTCTCTGCCTTTTAAATATTTAAAAATTAGTCTTAATGTCTTTTTTTTTAATAACTGGCAAAAGAGGTGGAGGAAAAATTCTAGGAGTCAGGGAGAATGGAGGACACCAGGAGAACATGGCCCACTGAATCAACTAAGCAAGGCACATAGAGGCTCACAGAGACTCAAAAGGCAAGTACAGAGCCTACAAGGGTCTATACCATGTCCTCTGCATATATGTTATGGCTGTAAATTTGGTGTTTTTGTGGGATTCTTAACAGTGGGAGCAGGTGTGTTTCTGACTCTTTTGCCTGCTCTTGGAACACTTTTCCTCATATTGTCTAGCCTCAAAATGAGGGCTTTTGCCTTGTCTTGTTGTATCTTACTGTGTTTGGTTATTGTCTCGTGGAGGCCAGCTCCTTTCTGAAGGAAAACAGAAAGAACTGGATCTGGGGGAGTGGGGAGGTGGGGACAGAGCTGGGAGGAGTGGAGGGAAGGAAAACTGTGGTTGGGATTCGAGAAGAAGAAGAATCTATTCTCACTAAAAAAAGTAAACAAAACCAAAATAAATAAAATCAACATACAAAACCCAATAGCTTTTATATATACAAATAATGAACTTGATGAGGAACAATTTAGGAAAAAAAATTCCATTCACAATAGCGCAATAAAGAAATTCAAAGTACCGAAGAATAAATCTAAAAAAGGGAAGTGAAGTTGAAGGCCTCTACAATGAATATTCTAGAAACTGAAAATGGAAGTTAAAAAAGAAAATAGTTGATGAAAAGATGCCCCATGCTTCTGGATTGACAGAATCAATATTGTGAAAACAGTTGTATTTTCAAAAGTAATCTACATATTCAGTGTAATCCCCATCAAAATTTTAACGACACTCTTCTCAGAATTAGAATTTTTAATCCAGAAATTAATATTAGAAACACAAAAAGTCACAAAATGGCTGAATTAATCCTAATGTAAAAGAGCACAGCTAGAGGCACTGCATTTACAGACCTCAAATTATACTCCAGAGCCATAGTGACGAAAACAGTGTGGTGCAGCCATAAAAACAGACATATGGACATGTGGGACAAAATAGAGGATCCAATAATGAACATACATAGATATGGTCACTGAGGTTTTTTTTTTTTTTTTTTTTTTACAAAAGTGTCAGAAACATATATTGGAAAAAGTCAAATATTCAACAAATGGTGTTGGTTGAACTAATTACCTATCTGTAAAGGAATGATGATAAATACATATCTCTCATTCTGCATAAGAATCAGTTCTAAGTAGATCAAAGACTTTAATTAAAAACCTGAAAAACTGAAGCTGCTACAGCAACGCACAGGAATATACATTCAACATGGAAGCACAGACAAGAACTTTCTGCTATAGCCCAGAGACACGGAGAAGTAGAAACGGTGGCATTTCAAGTCAGTGGCACAAAGTGGCACTTTCCAGTTGTGTGGTGTGTAACCCGGCACTTAAAGAACATACACAAACTTCATATCAGAAACACAAGTGTTAAGAGGGAAATCAAATAGACCTCAGAGTGAATATTGGATGTGTTTTTATCATGTGGGGCCATGGGAAAATTTTCTGTCTTTAAATCCAGGTGCAATAAGTTGCTGATAAATTTGAGTAGAAAAGTGTATTTAAAAATATGTCTGATAATTTTTTACAGGATTCCTTGTGGTAGCTATATTTTATGTTGAATTGGCACAAGCTAGAGTAAGAGAGAACTCAAGAGGAGGGAACCTCAATTCAAACAATGGTTCCATATGATCCGGCTGTAAGCAAGCCTGTTGAGCATTTTCTCAATTAATGATTGATATGGAAGGGCTCAGCTCATTGTGGGTTGTACCACTCCTGGGCTGGTGGTCCTGGGTTCTCTAAGAAAGCAGGCTGAGCAAGTCATGATGAACAAGCAGCACTCCTCCATGGCCTCTGCATCAACTCCTGCCTCCAGGTTCCTACCCTACTACTTGAGTTCTTGTCCTGACTTCCTTCAGTGATGAGCAGTGATGTGGAAGAGTAAGCCAAATAAGCCCTTTCCTCCCCAAGTGACTTTGGTCATGGTGTTTTATCTCAGCAATAGTAACCCTAACTGAGACAATACTGTATTTACATCATTTCCACCCTTCCCTCTCCCCTCCAACTCCTCCTTTGTTCTCCAACTCCCTCTCAGGTAAGCTACCAGCACTCTCCATCCTTTCCTTCCTCCATTTGGGTCACTCAAGTCTTTAAGCTATCTGCTTCCTCTCTCTCTCTCTGTCTCATTTTGTATAGAATTAGCGAGATTCCAGATCCCTACCTGGGACTCTCTAGCCAGCACATGTAATGCAGAGTCCCAAAGCCCTGGCAGCTGCCTGACTACAACACTTCTGTTACCCTATCCTTGAGACCCAAGACCTGTCCACAGTCCCATGAGAAACCTTGCCCAGGTTCCTTGACCAAACAACTGAAAACACCAGACTGTAGCAAAGAAACAGAAAAACTGGATAGAGTCTATGTCCCCAAATACCTAACAGAGAGGAAATAAAGATCCCAACCTAGTTATGAATTAGCCCCCTCTTGAATATTGTAAACACCTCTGCTTAAAGACCAGAGACATGACCAAAAAATAAAGTCAATGAACTCTTAATGACTTATCAGTTTACAGTGAGCACATCTGTCAACTCCTGTTCTTTTTAGATTGTTATCAACTTGACACAAGCTGGAGTTATCTGGGAAGAGGAACATCAGCAGAACACCTTCATCAGATTAGACTGTAGCCATGTTTGTGGGACATTTTCTTAATTAGTGACTGATGAGGAAGGTCCCAAGTCACTGACAACAGTGACACCTCTGGGCAGGTAATCTTGATGGTACAAGCAAGCAGGCTGAGCAAGTCATGGACAGCAAGCTAAAAAGCAACATACTCCTACAGCCTCTACTGCAGTTCCTGATTCAGGTTCCCACCTTCACTTCCTTCCATGACTTTCCATCAAGATGGATTAAAAACTGTAAGCTAAAAATAAACCCTTTGCTTCCCAAAGCAGCTTTGGGTCATGGTCTTTACTACAGCGGTAGAAAGTGAACAAAACCTGTTGTGTAGCAGTTTCCTCTGAAATTGAAACATTAAGATAGGTTGTAAGAAACTCAAATTAGCTTGAGAAAGTCCCTGAAATTGACCAGATTCACTAAGCTCCTTCCTCCAAGATATGTAAACAGAAGATTGCTGAGGGTCACTTTCAGACAAGCCAAGCTACGAAGAAAGACTCAGACAGAGCACCCTGTAAGAAGCAGGAACCACCAGAGCTGCTTGAAGAGGCTCAGACAAACTAAGCTGCCTGGAAAGGACACTTTCCAATATGTTAAGCTGCCTTCAGGCTGTACAGTATGCTCTAGGTCTCCAGCTTTTGTGAGCTGTCGCTCAGGCTGGGGTGGGCTTTGGTGATGCAGGTGACTGAGTAATTTCTGATCCTGTGAATAATCACTCACCCATGTTCCTATAAGTAACCCCAATAATACCCATTGGTTCACCAAGGTAGATATTGGTCCAATCATTACTGCTACTTGGGTCTGTTCTAGGTTCTCTTTCTAGGGTAGTAGACTTGTGTTGCTTCTCTCCAGAAGTCTGTCACAAAATACAACCCTCATCAGAGAAACTGCTTTTTGCAGTAGATGGCAATTAACACAGAGACCCACAAATGGTCCATGTGGAGAGAATAAGAGACTGTAGAATGCTTAGCCCTAAAGGAGACCTTTACATCACAACCCTTCCTCCTATATTGAAGAGTCATTGCAGAAAAAAGGATAGAAACATAGCAAAAGCCAGAGGTGGTGGATGATGATAAGGACACAGTGTTTTCTAGACCAAGTAGAGCAAGTAGATATTTGAATTCACAGCTGCTGAGGTAGCATGCACACGACCTTTGCAGGTTCAAGCCAGATAAAACTCCAGCATGGATATGGGAGGTGGACCTCAAGTTCCTGAAGGGCTCTACCAGGCCCAAGCATGGCAAACATGGCACTGGCAGACTCTGCCCTTCCTCCTTCCCTCTGCCTTGCTAAACCATTAGAATACAGTCCTAAAGCTAGCCACCAAGGTCTATTATTTTATTTGGCCACTTCCTCCTTCCTAAGGCTGACAACCAAAGTCCAGCTATCTAAGTATTGAAGTCCAACAATCAAAAGCCCACTTTTGGCTACCCTAATTAACATCACCAGTCAAAATCAACCCATTTGTTCCATCACAGTGTTTCTCCCTTTCCATTTATAAACAGCCATTTGCCTCTGGACCCAGAGGCAGTCCTTTGTAACTCTGGAGCAAATAAATCTCTGTGTTGAAACTTGGTCTTGGGTGTTTTATGCTGGTGTTAGTCCTTTCATTGATTCTGTAGCTCATATCTGTCTACAGGACCATCCACCCCACACCTCCCCTCTCCTGTCCCTGTCCCCAAGCCAGGCCTCACACCTTCAAAACTTCCAGGGCTTGCCTTCACCAACCAACAATGGCCAACTGGTGAGTTTTCCCTTACACTCCCTCAAACAGCAATCAAAAGCCCCCTTTTGGCTACCCTAATATGATTAACCAACTCATCAGAATACAGGGTTTGCCCCTTTCCCATTACAAACAGCTCTTTACCCATAGGCCATATCTGCCTCTTCTCTACTCAGGCAATCCTTTGTCCCTCAGGGGCAAATATCCATTCACCTTTCCTTATTCCCTTCTCCTTCTCCCTCATCATCTAACTCCTATCTCATTCCCTGCCCATTTTCCCTCTAGGACAAAAAAAAATCTCCTTTGTGTTGAAAACTTAGTCTTGAGATGTCTTATCCCTAACTGGCCCTTTAAGTCTTACCCCTAGGGAAGAAGCTACTGATAACTGAGGGCTGATAGGAGCTGGAGAATCAGTTTTCTCTAAGGGTGTGCTTCCTGGTGGGATGACTACTTCAGTGAAGGCCACATATACAAGAGCTCATATATGGGTCACACACATTAACCTTGATGGTTTTAAAAGGAAAAGAGGGCACAGGTAGGTGGGGAAGGGGAGATGGATCTGGGAAGAACTGAGGGAGGGGGTGAATATGATCAAAATGCATTGTCTACAGTTATCAAAGAACTAATAAATACAAGAGAAATAAGTCTGGTAGAATTCTGCTATGGATGCATCTGGACCTGGGCTTTTGTTAGTGGCAAGGTGTTTTTTTTTTTTTTTTTTTTTTTTTTTTAGTTTTGATCTCCCTATTTGCTAGAAGTTGGCTTAACTTGTTCATCTCTTTTTGGTCTGACTTTGGGAGTTTGGCTGAAACTAAAAATTAATTTCTTTTAGATTTTCAACTTGATGAAATATAGGTTTATGAAGTATTCCCTTATAATATCTGAAATTCCATGATGTATTTTGCAAAATTTTCCTGTTTATGTCTGATTCCGTTCATTTGTGTCAACTTTCTTTTGGTTAACTAGGCAAAAGGTTGGGCAATCTTGTTTATCTTCTCAAAGAAGCAGCTCTTAGATTAGTTGACTTCATTTTTTCCCCTTTGTTTCTATTTCACTAATTTCTGCTCTGATTTTTATGATTTATTTCTGTCTATGAGACCTGGGTTTGAATTGTTCTTGTTTTTCCAAACTCTTGAGTCATACCATGAAGTCATTTTATTTGTGTTCTTTCTGGTTGCTTAAATGCAGGCACTCAGGGTTACAAATTTACCCCATAGAACTTCTGCTGCTGTGTGTCCCAGAGGTACGGCTGTGTTTTCATTTAGTTCTGGAAATGTTTTGGTATCTTTTCTTAATTTCTTCTTTGACTCATTTATCACTCAGTAATGAGTTGTTTAAAGTCCATAAATTTTAAAAATTACTAAAGGTTTATTTGCTGTTGATTTTGAGTTTTATTGCTCTGTGGCTGGCCAACATAAATAGAGATATCTCAGATTTTTTAATTTTTAACAGGTTCAAAGGTTTTGTTTTATGTCCCAATATATGGATTATTTTAGAGAAGCTTCCTTGGGGTGCTTAGTAGATGGATATTCTTTGGTGTTTGGGAGGAATAGTTTGTAGGCTTCTGTTCGGGCCATTTGTTTTTTGAAGCCATTTAATTCTGACGTTTTTATGTTTACTTTTTGTCCTGATAACCTGTCTATTGGAGAAGGTGAAAGGATGCATTTGCCTACTATTGCTGAGTTGTAATTAATCCATGCTTTTAAGCCTAATTGTATGACAATGTACTTTTTATGAGATTGATATGGTGCCTAAGTTTAGGATAATAATGTCTTCTTGGTAACTGATCCCTGGATACGTGACTTTGTCTCTTCTAATTAGTTTGGATTTGAGGTCTATTTTTAGATATTAACATAACAATACCTGCTTGCTTCCTGGCCCTATTTGCTTGGAACACGTTTTCTCTGCCTTTTACTTCAATATGGTACATATCTTTAAAGTAAGTGATTTTCTTCTAGACAATGGAAATATGGATTTTTTTTTGAGACAGGGACTCTATACAGTTCTGGCTATCCTTGAATTCACTATATAGATCAGGCTGGCTTTTAACTCACAGATATTCCCAGGCCTCTGCCTACCAATGCTGGATTAAAAGTGTGTGCCACCACACTGGGCTGGATTTTTTTTCTTAATACATTAAATTAACCCATAATTTTTATGGAGAAGTTGAGGCTGCTAATATTTAGTTATTGTTGAAACGTGTGTTGATTGCTGTCATTTTATTTTATTTTACCACTGTTTGTGTACTTAGTCTTATTTTGTCGATCAGTGATTATAGCTTCGTTTGTTTTTGTTTTGTTTTGTTTTTTGTACCCTCTTGGATTATTGCTTCCAGTATTCTCTCAAAGGCTGGCTTAACAGACTTAAGTTCTTTTAGCCTGTTATATATGGGAAAGTTTACTTTCTCTTTTAACTATAGCAGTTTGAGGGAGTACAGTAATGTACTTTGACATCATCGGTCTTTTAGAACTTAAGAGTCCATTACCCCAGACTCTTATGGCTTTTAAAGTTTCTACTAAGGAGTCAGCTATTAATCTGATGAAATGTGACCTTATTGTTCTTTTAAATTTTAGCCATTCTGATATTTCACTATGGTTTTGATTTCAGCAAATGTTCTTTGGATTTATGCAAGAAACTGGAATATTTTCTTCATGAAATTAGTCATCTGAGTTTTTAACCCACCTTTAAACTTGCTTTAGCATATGTGGTTCTTTTGGAAATTTGATTTTGAGGACAGGTCTCACTATATAGCCATGGCTGGCTTAGAATTCTCCATGTAGACAGAGTTGGCCTTGAACTCACAGAGATCTGCCTTCCTCTGTTCTGGGTTGCTGGGGTTGAAGGTGTATACCTTTAATCACAAGCCTCTTCTGTAATTTTTCTTTATGTGTCTTTAATGCAAGCATGACGAACCTCCTTCTTCAACCAATTTGCTTTGTATGTTGCTCAGCATTGCATCACTGTAACAAATGCCTAGAGTGAGTCAAGTGGAAGAAATGTATCTTGACTCACAGTATTGGAGGTCTCAGCTCATGATCTCTTCTGAGTGCACAGGGAGGCAAAACATGACAAAAGGGGCAACCAACTCACTCCACGGCTAATATGAAGCAAAGAAAAGGAAGAGACCTGAGCTTCAGGAAGGGCAAATCCTCAAGGACATAAAGCATGCCACTTGGTTCTTGCTCTCAAAGGTTCCGCCACCTTCCAAGTGCACCAAGCTGAGGCTGTAAGGCTCTTGTTAGCATCTCTGCTTTGTATTTCATTTAATAAACCATTGCTTGCCCACAGGTCATAAAGGCAGTCTGCTGTGCCTTCTGCTGAAAACTTCAGAAGACCATCTCTCTTTTAAAAAATTATTTACTTTATATCCTAACCACAGTTTCTCTCCTCCTGTTCTCTCCTACCCACCTCTGCCCACCCCCCATCCACTCCTCCTCCATTTCTGTTTAGAAAAGAGCAGGCCTTCCATGGATATCAGCAAAACATGGCATATCAAGTTGCAGTAAGACTAAGCACCTCCTGTCATTAAAGCTGGGCTAGGCAACCCAGTGCAAGGAGTAGGGTCCCAAAGCCAACAAAAGAGTTAAAGACAGCCCCTGCTCCCACTGTTAGGGGTCTTCTTATGGGACCCTAACAACTGTCACATATATGCAGAGAGCCTTGGTTAGTCACATGCAGGGTCCCTGGTTGTTGGTTCAATCTCTGTGAGCCACTATGAGGCCAGGTTAGTTGATTCTGTGGGTTTTCTTATAAAGTGCTTGACCTCTCTGGCTCTTAAAATCCTTCATTCCCTCTTCCACAGGATTCCCCTAGCTGGGCCTAATGTTTGGCTGTGGGTCTCTGCATCTGTTTGCATCAGGTGCTGGATGAAGTCTCTATGATGACAATTTGGCTAGGCAACAATCTTGGAGTAAAGTAGAATATTGTTAGGCATCATTTCATTGACTTTTTTTTCTCCAGTCATGTTTGGTTCTATTCTAGGTCTCTGGGCCATTCAACCTCTGTGTCCTGGCACTCCAGGCAGTGTTAGGGGTAGGCTCACTCTCATGTCATGGGTCTCAGGCTGGGCCAGTCATTGAGGATTGGAGTCATCAATCTCCTTGCTATCCTTATGCCAGCACATCCCATTGGCAGGACAGAATATAGGTCAAAGGTTATGTGGCAGTGTTAGTTGGTGTCCCAATCCCTCTACTGGAAGTCTTGCCTGGTCACAGGAGATGGCCAGTTAAGGCTACCTATCCACTATTGCTAGGATTCTTAACTGGGCTTATTCTTATAGATTTCTGGGAGTTTCCCTTGCACCAGGATTCTACCTGACCCCTAAATACCCCCCCCCCACTTTCTAGTCATCTCTTTTAGTATACTGTACCCACACCTCTCCCACCTGATCCCTCATGTACCCATCGCCAACTGCCCCTAGTCCACCCACGAAATCTCTTCGATTTCCCTTTTCTAGGGAGATCTGAGCATCACTCCTTGAGCCCTTCTTGTTACCTAGCCTCTCTGGATCTTTGGATTGTAACATGGTTATCCTTTGCTTACAGCTAATATCCACTTATAAGTGAGTACATACTATGTTTGTCTTTCTGGGTCCAGATTTCCTTCCTCAGGATGTTTTTTTCTAGTTCCATCTATTTGCCTACAAATTTCATGATGTCATTGTTTTTAACAACTGAATAATATTCCATTGTGTAAATGTACTACATTTTCTTTATCCATTCTTCAGTAGACGGACATCTAGGTTGTTTCCAGTTTCTGGCTATTATTAATAAAGCTGCTGTGAACATAGCTGAGCAAGTGTCCTTGAGGTATCTTTTGGGTGTATGTAGCACAAATTGTTAGAAGGTCTTATTAATAAAAAACAAACCTGGAACCAGGTATTGGGGTGAATGCTGGAAGATCAGAGAAGCAGAACAAGCCACAGCTTCCTCACCTCACAAATTCCTCACTGATCCTGTTTCCTCAGACTGAAAGCCTCTGAGTTCTCGTCCAAATAGATCTCAGCTGAACTGCTGCTAAAAGCCTAAAAGCTTAACCAGCCCTAGTTCTTGTTTTTCACGTGTTATATACCTTTCTGCTTTCTGCCATCACTTCCTGGGATTAAAGGTTTGAGTCACCATGCCTGGCTGTTTCCAGTGTGGCTTTGAACTCACAGAGATCCGAATGGATCTCTGCCTCCCTAGTGATAGGATTAAAGGTGTGTCTGCCACCATTTTCTGGCCTCTGTGTGTATCTAGTGGCTGTTCTGTCCTATGACCCCAGATAAGTTTATTGGGGTGCACAATATATCAACCACAGGTGTATGTCCAAGAATGGTATAGATGGGTGTTTAGGTAGATCAATTCCCAATTTTCTGAGAAATCGCCATATTGATTTCCAAAGTGGCTATACAAGTTTGCACTTCGACCAGCAATGGAGGAGTATTCCCCCTGCTCCACATCCTCTCCAGCATGAACTTTCACTTATGCTTTTGATTTTACACTTTCTGAATAGTGTGATATGGAATTTCAGAGTTGTTTTCCCTGATGGCTACGGATGCTGAATATTTCTTTTAAGTGTGTCTTGGCCATTTGAGATTCTTCTGTTGAGAATTCTGTTTAGGAGATCCACAGCCAAGCACCAGGCCAAGCTCCAGGAATCCAATCAAAGAGAGGGGCAAGTGGGGGGTCAAGATCATGATGGGGAAATCTACAGCGACAACTGAACCAAGCTCATGGGAACTCATGAACTTTAGACCAGCAGCTGTGGAACATGCATGAAACTAGACTAGGCCCTCTGCATATGGGAGACAGTTGGGTAGCCTGGTCTGTTTGAGGGGTCCCTGGCAGTGGGATCTGGATCTATCCCTAGTGCATGAGCTGGCTTTCTGGAGCCCATTACCTATGGTGGGATGCCTTGCTCAGCCCTAATGCAGAGGGGAGGGCCTTGTTTCTCCCTTAACTGAATGTACCAAGCTTTGCTGACTCACAATATGAGGCCTTACCCTTTTGGAGGAGGGGATGAGGGGTGGCCAGCAGCGGTAGGGGGGTAGGGTGGGGGAGGGAAGGCTGGGGTGGGGAGCTGGAGGAGGGATGGAAGAGGAATCTGTGGTTGCTATGTAAAATGAATAAAAAAATTTCTTAAATAAAAGAGAATAAAATCAAAGCAAATCAAAGGAAAAAAGAGAATTCTCTGTTTAGATCTATACCCCCATTTTTAATTGGATTATTTAGTTAGTTAATGTCTAGTTTCTTGAGTTCTTTATATATTTTTGAGAACAGCCCTCTGTCAGATGTGGGGTTGGTGATGATCTTTTCCCATTCTCTAGGTTGTCATTTTGTTCTCTTGACTGTGTCCTTTGCCTTACTGAAGCCTTTCACTTTTATGAGGTCCCATTTATTTATTGTTGATCTTAGTGTCTGTGCTACTGGTATTCTATTCAGAAAGTTGTCTCCTGTGCCCAGTATGTTCAAGGCTTTTCCCCATTTTCTCTTCTATCAAGTTCAGTATATCTGGATTTATGTTGAGGTCTTTTATGCATTTGGACTTGAATTTTGTGAAGGGTAATAGGTACAGATATATTTTCATTCTGTCTGCAGACGTCCAGTTAGATCATCAGCACCATTTGTTGAGGATGCTTTCTTTTTTCCATTGTATAATTTCAGTTTCTTTGTTGAAAAATCAGGTATCCATAGGTGTATTGATTTTCATCTGGGTCTTTGATTTGATTCCATTGATCAACCTGTCTCTTTTTATGCAAATGCCAAGCAGTTTTTTTCTTTTCTTTTTTTTTTTTTTTTTTTTTTCGAGACAGGGTTTCTCTGTGTAGCTTTGCGCCTTTCCTGGAGCTCACTTGGTAGCCCAGGCTGGCCTCGAACTCACAGAGATCCGCCTGGCTCTGCCTCCCGAGTGCTGGGATTAAAGGCGTGCGCCACCAACGCCCGGCGCCAAGCAGTTTTTATTACTATACCTCTGTAGTAGAGTTGAAATCAGGGATGGTGATACCTCCGGAAGTTGGTTTACTGTACAGGATTGTTTTAGTTATTCTGTTTTTTTTTTTTTGTCTGTTTGTTTGTTTCATATGAAGTTGAGTATTCTTTAAAGATCTGTAAAAGAATTGTGTTGGGACTTTGATGGGGATTGCATTGAATCTGTAGATTGCTTTTGGTAAGATGGCCACTTTTACTATGTTAATCCTACTGATGCATGGACATGGGAGATCTTTACATCTTCTGATATCTTCTCCAATACTTTTCTTCTAAGATTTGAAATTATTGTCATACAAATCTTTCACTTGCTTTGTTAGAGTTACCCCAAGATATTTTATATTATTTGTGGTTATTGTGAAGGGTGTTGTTTCTGATTTCCTCCTTAGCCTATTTATCATTTATATATAGGGGATACTGATTTTTTTTAGTTAATCTTTTGTCCAGCCACTTCACTAAAGATGTTTTTCAGCTATAGGACTTCCCTGGTAGGATTTCAGTGGTCACTTATGTATACTATCTTATCATCTGTGAATAGTGATACTTTTCTTCTTTCTTTGCAATTTGTATCCCCTTGATCTCCTTTTATTGTGTTATTGCTGTAGCTAGAACTTCGAGTACTATATTAAATCATATGGAGAGAATGGACAGCTTTGTCTTGCTCTTGATTTTAGTGGAACTGCTTTGAGTTTCTCTCCATTTAATTTGATGTTGGTTATTAGTTTGCTATATATTGCCCTTATTATGTTTAGGTATGTGCCTTGTATCCTTGATCACTCCAAGACCTTTATTGTGAAGAGGTGTTAGATTTTGTCAAAGGTATTTTTGCCATCTAATGAAATGATCATAATTTTTATTTTCTTTAATTTGTTTATGTGGTGGATTACATTGACATACATTTTTTTATGTTGAGCTATCCCTGTATCTCTGGGATGAAGCCTACTTGTAGATGACATTTTGATGTGTTCTTAGATTCAGTTTGAGAGTACTTTATAGAGCATTTTTGCATTAATGTTCACGAGGGAAATTTGTCTGTAATTCTTTTTCTTTGTTGAGCCATTGTGTGGTTTGGCTATCAGGGTAATTGTGGCCTCATAAAAAGAAATTTGGCAATTTTTCTTCTGTTTCTATTTTGTGGAATAATTTAAGGAGCATTGGTATTAGCTCTTCTTTGAATGTCTGGAAGAATTCTGCACTAAAACCATCTGGTCCTGGGCTTTTTTTGGTTGGGAGACTTTTAGTAACTACTTCTATTTCTTTGGAGGCAATAGGTCCATTTAATTTTGATAAATGGCATCTATCAAAAAATTTGCTATGCTGCCACGCAGGGCCATGGTGACATTTTGGCCCAGGCTGCTGCCAAGGGCCATGTCTGGGTCTGTGGTCCTACTTCAGGTAGTGTCAGTGTTGATTTTTGTGGCTACTCTTACCACCTAAGGCTGTGCAAAAACTCAGGATCTGAACTGCCATGTGAGGCAATGTTGGCATCTGAGGGTCAGGGTGCAGCCAAGGCCATATATATCTGAGTGGCCAGGGCTACCACAAGGTACTGTGGTAATGTCTGGGCCCAGGCTGCAGCTGAGGGTCATGTCTGGGTCTGTGGCCCTACAGCAGCCAGGGTCTATGTTGATGTCTGTGGCTCCTGTTACCATCAAAGGCTATGTTGATGCCAGGGGTCTGGCCCACCACCATCTGGGACCATGTTGGTGTCCCAGGACCATGCTGCCACTGGGGCCATGCTTATCTGAGTGGCCTGAACTGCCACCTAGGCCCATGGTGACATCTGAACTTGGGCTTCTACAGAGGGCCACAGCCAGAGCCTGTGTTGATATCCATGGCCCATGTTGCCAACAAAAGCCACATGGACACACTGGGGTTTAGGCTGCAACCTGTGGCCATGGTGGTGTTTGAGGACTGTGCTATCCCTAGGACCATGCCAATCTGAGTGCTTTGTTCTGTCACTCCGGGCCATGGTGTCATCTGGCCCTGGGCTGCTGCTGAGGGCCAAGTCTGGGACCATGCTCTATAGCAGCCATGGCTCTTGTTAGCACAGAGGACTGTGCAGATGCTTGAGGTCTGGTCAGAAACCTGAGATCATGTTGGTGTCCAAGGGCCATGCTGCTACCAGGACCATACTAATCTAAGTGACCTGCCCTTCTACCGGGGGTCATGGTGTCATCCAGGCGCAAGCTGCTACCAAGGGCTATATCTGTGTTCCTGGTCCTGCTTAAGCTGGGTTCTGTGACAATATCCATATCTCATGTTACCACAGGAAGCCATAGAAACCCTGTGTGTTGAAATCCAAGGGTGCTGATGAGGCAGCCCCACCCTTCACTAGCCCTGGGAGAACTGGCCTTGGCCCTCATGGGAGAATTGGCCTTGCACTAGGCAGAGCTCAACCCTTCACCATGGCTGTGAGAGAGCTGGCCCTTATAGCATGGGCTTAGGAAAGTTGACTCCACCCCTCACCTGAGGGGTGCTGTCCTGCTGTCCTGGACTGGCCAGCTCAGCTATCAGTGGTAACTATCCAGTGGTAACATACTGGGCCTTGGTGTCTTAATTAGGGCTTTTTATCGCTGTGAAGAGACACTATAATCATGGTAACTCTTGTAAGTAAAACATTTAATTGAGGTGGCTTGCTTATACTTTTAGAGATTCAGTCTATTGTCATCATGGAAGGGAGCATGGCTGCATGCCAGCAGACATGGTGCTGGCCGCATCTTGATTAGAAGGCAGCAGGAAGTAGACTAAATGTCACACTGAGTGAAGCTTGAGCAAAAGAAGCTCAAAGCCTGCTCCTACAGTGACACTCTTCCTCCAACAAGGCCACACCTCCTAATAGTGCCACTCTCTTTGGGGGCCATTTTCTTTAAAACCAGAACACTTGGCTTGGCCTACCCTAACATCTACCCCATCTATGACCTGCTGGAGCATGTGAAGAGACTCCATGACTTTGGACAACAGCAGGATATCTGAGAAGAGTTTCAATAAAGGTCCAGTGATGATGGTGTGCTAGAGACCAGAGGCCTTGAATTATACAAATGACTCATTGCAATGAATATTTGTGGGTGGGGCTGATTGGACAAAGGGTACACTGTGTGACACACCACAGCTCCCAGTGCCACTAGGATAAATGAAGAGGTGTTGGAGAGGTGGAAAACATGGAGAAGTGAGGTGTTTTTTTTTTTTTTCTTCTTAGTTAATTTTCTTTTAGGTAGATATGGAGGGACTGGGAGGTGAGTGGAATTGGGGTGCATGATGTGAAATTACCAAAGAATCAATAAAAAAGGAAAAGAAAAGAAGAAATTGGAATTTCTGTTCCCAACCCTTTCCTCTTAGATAATGTCTTTGAAATTGAGGTGGATTTCTCATATGCAGCAGGAGGATGGATCTTGTTTTCATATTCATCTTGTTAGCCTCTGTCTTTTTATTGGTGAATTGAGTCTATTAATATCGAGAGCTATTAATGACCAGTGGTTGCTAAATCCTATTAACTTGTTGTTGTTATTGTTGGTAGTGGTTGTGTGTGTGTGTGTGTGTGTGTGTGTGTGTGTGTGTGTGTGTGTGTTTGTCCCTTCTTTGTGTTTTGCTGGTGTGATATTATCTACTGCTTGAGTTTTTGTGGATGTAGCTAACTTCTTTGGGTTGGAGTCTTCCTTCTTGTACCGTCTGTAAGGCTGGATTTGTGGATATACATACATATATATATATATATATATATATATATATATATATATATATATATAAACTTTATCATGAAATATCTTGTTTTCTCCATCTATGGTGGTTGAAAGTTTTGTGGGGGTATATTAGTCTGGGCTGGATCCATGGTCCTTTGGAGTCTGCAAGACATTTGTCTAAGCCCTTTTGGCTTTTAGAGTCTCTGTTGACAAGTCAGCTGTAATTCTGATAGGTCTGCCTTTATATGTTACTTGGTCTTTTTCCATTATAGCTTTTAATATTTTTTCTTTGTTCTCTGTGTTTAGTGTTTTGATTATTATTTGGTATTTTCTTTTTTGGTCCAATCTATTTCTTGTTATATAAGCTTCTTGTACCTTTATAGGCATGTCCTACTTTAGGTTAGGAAAACTTTCTTCTATGATTTTGTTAAATATATTCTTTGGGTTTTTTGAGCTGGGATTCTTCTCCTTCTTCTATCCCTATTATTCTTAGGTTTGGTCTTTTCATAGTGTCACAGATTTCCTGAAAGTTTTATGTTAGGGTTTTTTTTTTAGATTTAATATTTTCTCTTTCTTCTATTGTATCTTCTAAGCCTGAGATTCTCTCTTCCATTTCTTGTGTTCTGTTGGTGATGTTTACACCTGTAGTTCATGTTCACTTCATTTCCAGAATTCTCTCATTTTTTTAATGGCTTCTATTTCAGTGTTCAAGTCCTGAATAGTTTCCTTCACCTGTTTGTTTGTTGTTTGTTTTATTGACATTATTTTAGGGATTTATTGATTTCCTCTAATTTTTTGGCTGTCTTTTCCTTGATTTCTTCAAGGGAGTTTTTCCACTTCCTCTTTAAGAACCTCTATCGTTATCACAAATTTGTTTTTAAGGTCGTTTTCTTGTGTTGTCTTCAGCTGTGTTGGAATATTCAGGTCTTGCTGTGGTAGGACAGCTGGGCTCTGCTGGTCCCATGTTGCCCTTCCTGCTATTGATTGTCTTCTTAAACTGGCATTTAGGCATCTGGGTTTGGGATGATTATGGGTCTAGGTCCCAATTTCTGATTTTGTCTTTGTTGAATGATTGTTTTGTTCCTTTGTTTCTGATTCCTCTTTGGTCTTCTAGTCTTTGTGGTCTGGATGTCCAGTGGCCACTCTGGCCTCTGATCTACTAAGAAGTCTCTGTCCAAGTTGGGAGCTGGCCTTCTAGTGATTAGCTTGACTTTTATCACAGCAGAGGGTTTTTGTTCTCTGGCTGATATGGCTTGTTTTTCTGTCTGCATCTGTTCTTCAGACAGGTGTGGTATGTAACTGAGCCACTGAAATCTGCTCCTCAGACTGGTGTAGTCTGCACCTGAGCAATGGGATTCCTCCAGAGTTGTGGGTGGGCCCCAGCTGCAGTGCTGGTGATGAGGTTGAAGGTGGGAAGTTGAGGGGTGGGTCCTGGGTATCAGAATCTGGGGAGGGCAAGCAGGTCACTCACCTGTTCTTCTCACTGGTGTTGACTGTACCTGAGCCAGTGAAGCCAGCTGGATTTGGGGGAAGGGCTGCCCACTGAGGTAATGCTGAGGTTGGAAGGCTTGAGCAGTGGAATGGGTCTTCAAGGAACAGAGTCCAGGGAGTGGGGAAGTCCAGCTGGCAGATGGGTCACTCATCCACTTCTTCCACTGGTGTGGCTTGCACTCAAGAAGTGATCATCCCTCTTTTAAGGATGAAATACAGTTCAAATTCATTTTCATAATTTTAAATTTGTAATTGTATTATCACTGGAGTCAACTCTTATATTCATAAAGATAAATAAATGATCATGTGTGATTTATATAAAACACCATTCTCTCCAAACTGTTCACAAGCTTACAAAGAAACCTGTGAGAAAAACATAAAAATAGTTCATGTTTTCCAATGCACAATTCAATCTAATTTCTCCAATATCATCTTCAACAGTATTTTCCCATTGAGTCCAAGACCTTAATTAGAAGGTCACATTCTCTAGTTAATATATCTGCGTCTGTGTCTGTTTCTGTTTTTGATCTGAGGAATTCTCTGGCCTTTTTTCATATTCCACAGCATCCCTATGCTTCAGCGATACAAGTTTTAACAAAATATACCCAAGAGTTTTAGTCTGTCTGCTGTTTCCTTATGGTCAAAGGCAGGTTGTGTATTTTTGGACAGCACTGTGTTTCTTAGTGCTGCATGCTGGTAAATATATCCTGTTAGATCACATTGATCTTTGCATTAAGCTGCAGTCTGCCAGCTTCTCCACTATAAAGCTACTCTTTTTATTCTTTTAAATGTTAACTGTTCTTTGGGGAAATTATTTGAGAGCACTTAACTACTTTAGTTTTATGCAATAGCAGCAACAGCAATTCTTGCAGCTGGCTGTACAACAGCGATCTTCTAGCTCAAAGGCTGCTCAGTATTTATTAGTTGGTTATGTTATAATTGGGAGGTACTTTCCCTCAGCTCTGTTATTATCTGCAGTTTAGACTCGTGCTTTCTTGTTTTATCCAATGCATTTAAATTCATAATTGTCATTATTTATTTTTATTCTGAAGTGGTCCAAGATGTAGACAAGAGCCTCATCAAGCTGACTCTCTGTAGAGTTTAAAATCTTTTGTCTTTCTCTATTTTTAATCTAAACTCATTTTCCGACTTTATTTAGATACGACAAACAAAAAATGTGCATAATTAGGGCATGCACTATGATGACTTGAAATTCCTCTACACAATCACATGATAGCCACAGTCAAACTGGTTAACATAGCCTTCACCTTTGGCTGTCTTTTTCATTCGTGCCACAGTGACAAGACTTTCCAGGACCCCTCATATTTCTTTTAACTCTTTTAATTCAAAATTTATCCTAGATTTTGTTTCTATGAAGAGTAATTCACAAACAAGATCTAATTGTGGTTCTGAAGCCCCACTGGCTGTTTGGAGACTTTAGCCAGCAGCGCTAGAATATATAGCCATACACTGCAACAGCAGTGTTGTATCTTACAGTGCATGAGAAGTAATGAGTTTATGCTAATATTTCCCACAGGATTGTTGTTTTCTTGCCTTCTTACATCCAATATCTTTATTTGTTTTGAGTGATCAGTTTCTTTCTTTTTCACCAAAACAGATCATTTTCATATAATATATTCTGATTACAGTTTGCCCTCCCCCAGATCCTCCCAGATCCTCCCAACCATCTCACTGACCCATATCCACACTCTATCTTCCTCTCATTAGAAAACTAATGGCATCTAAAATATAATAATAAAACGAAGTAAAAATAAGCCAGAATAGGATTAAACAAACAGAAGAAAAAGAGCCAAAGAAAAAGCACAAAAAAACCCCACATATAAACACATACATGCTTGCACATACAAAAATCCCATAAAAACACAAAACCAGAAACCATAGTAGATAATGCCAAAAGAAAGACCTGAAAGGAAAAGAAGTACTCTGACAAAGCATGATGTGACAAAGAACTTCCCAAAATGCCAGTGAGCTAGTTTTGTGTTGGACATCTACTGGTGGGCATGGAGCCTGCTCTTAAGAGAGGTCTGTGTACCTAGTGAGACTCCATGAGAAGAAAAATTATTTTACCTTTGTGAGCAGTTGACAAGTAGAGATAGCCTCTGGGTTAGGGAGGGGGGGTTTGTGTCTACTTCCCCTCTTAACACTGGGACCCCATCTTGCTTAGATCTGTCAGGTCCTGTGGATGCTGCCACAGTCTCTGCTTCTGTGTTTCAAAGTGCATCAGTTCTGTTGTTGTGTCTAGAAGGACTTGTTTCCTTGGTCTTCCTACATCCCCGTTGGCTCTTACAATCTTTCTGCCTCCTCTTCTGATAGAAGCTCATTGAGCCCTGAGGGGAGGGATTTGAGGGAGACATTGTACTTAAGACTTAGTATTCCAAGGTCTCTCACTCTCTGCACTTTGTCCAGTTGTGGGTCCCTGTATTTGTTCCCATCTGCTGTAGGAGGAAGTGCTTCTCTGATGAAGGCTGAGCAAGATACTGATTTGTGAGTGTAACAAAAATATCACTGGGAGTCATTTTATACTACATTTCTTTAACAGAACAGTAATATTTGGTTTTTCCCTAGATCTAAAGCCTATGTAGTCTCAGATTCTTGGCCACCCAAGCTATGTCAAGCATAGGCTCCATCTCATGGAGTGGGTCAATCAGATAGCGGTTGGTCACTCCCACAATCTGTGTTCTACTATTGCACCAGCATATCTTACAGTCGGGTCACCATCGTAGAATGAAGGGTTTGTAGCCTGGTTGATTGTTACCTCTTCTTTGGTAGTGTGCAGAGCATCTTCCAGTACCATGAACACCAATCAGTGCGGGTGAAGGCTCTAGTTGGGCACCAGTTCATCTTCTCCTTGTTCAGTGAGATATGTACGCATTGTCTCCACAATAGGGCTTTGCCATCTGTTTGCGTATATTGGCCTAGGCAATGGCCTGAGTTGTTTGGGAGTTTCCATGGGGTCCATTCAGCCAGCAACTCAATTAGACATAACCCATTCTTGGAACTTGGGATTTCATTTGGTGATGAGAGATATCTAGTTGTGGCTTTGTCTTCCCCATTATTTGATGACTGAAAGATTTCTTTCATATGTGAATATATTTTAAGGAGCTTCTACTGTGTTAATTTCCAAACAACCACTCAAATGGCACCCAGTTTTAGTTGACCCCCACTATTCCCACCCTTCCCCACCTCTTCCCTACCCCTCTAATGTTTGATGTTCTTTTTCCAGTTCTCCCCCCACCCTTGCTTTAGGTAATCTATAACTATCTATTCTATTTCCTCTTCGTAGGGAGATCCCTCCCTCCTCCTAGTCCCTTACTCTATAGCTAACCTCTATGGCTATACAGATTGTGTTTTGGCATCCGAGTTAACAGACTTAGGATGATTGTTTTCTAGTTCCAGCCATTTACCTGTGATTTCACAATTCCATTTTTTTAACAGCTGAGTAATATTCTATGTGTAAATGTACCAGTTGCTTTATCCATTTATCCAATTCTGCATTTTTATAGGTTTTCTGTGTGTGTGTCTCTATATCCGCATGTGTTTTTTGTGCTTTTCTTTGTTTCTTTTCTTTATTTGTTTTCTCCTATTCTTGCCTGTTTTTGTTTTGTTATTTTTCAGATGCCTATTTGTATTCTAATGAGAGAGAAAAAAGGGTGTGGATTTGGATCAGTGGGGGATGGTGTGGGGAGGATCTGGGATGAGTTGGAACAGGGGAAACTGTGATTAGAATATATTATATTAAAAAATCCATTTTTCAAAGATATGTGTGTGTGTGTGTGTGTGTGTGTGTGTGTGTGTGTGTGTGTACATATCTGTAAAAAGAACAGCAAGGCTACATTTCTCAAAAGCTGACATAAAGTAGTGGTCCAGGGACACACTGCTTTATGCATGTTTGGTGCTTTTTTTATTATTTTTATTACCAGTAAACAAATGCCTTTTGACCTGAAGATTCTGTTTGAGTCAAATAACCAGAGAAGTGAGCACATATTTGCACTAGAGGACAGACACAGGAATGTCCTTCATCCTAGTAAGTAAGAGATACAGTACTCTCATAGTCAACTAGTACTCTGCATAGGGATAAAAATCATGACTGTTGACTGTACAGCAGCATGGGCACAGCTCATGAGGTACTAAATAGGAGGTTGTTCAGAACACATATGCTGGTTGCTTAATGTCAAACAAAAGCTAATCCCTTGTGAAGGATTGAATACAGGTTAGTTTTTGGAGCCCAGGCCCTGGGATGGAAGATATCAACAGTGTCATGTAGATGGTGGACAGGTGGTACTTGTGGACCTATTGTGTAAATATGTGTTGAAAGGCAATGGACGCATACTATAAAGATTAGTGCATTTTCTCATATGAATCTTATCCTCACTAATAATTTTTGTTTGAGTGGAATATTTGCAACCTCACAACATAATTTAGAAGTATAACTTGTGGAGCAAGAAAGGTTTTGTGTAAAACTAAAACCTCAGAAAGCCACAATGTAATGATGAGCCGGTGATAGTGATATGGTTTAGGTACCTGGACTGTCAGGCTGGCTTTGCTTGCTGGCATTGGAAGCTGCAGAGGGAATCCTGAGAGGTATTTCTCCAAGAAGCCACAAGGGGATCTCCAAGCTAAGGCAGCCAGCTTCTGCCTCTCATGCTTTCCCACCTCCTGTGGAGAGGAGCTGTAGCTAGGCTCACAAGCTGCACCAACCGGTCCAGGTCTTCCCCAAACAGCATAGCTGCCTGAATGAGTGCGCTGTCGGTTCTCGACTTTTAAGTTTTGCAGATCTTCTCTCAAGCCTTGTGTCTCAGGATGAAGCACCCCCCACCCCCAATTTTGTGTTTTACTATTTATTTTCCTTCCTTTTCCTGCTTAGGAAGGGAAAGTGAATTCTGCTCATCCAAATGGAGCTGCTAAGTTTTTCAGGTGCTGAGATGGAAAGGCTAGCCAGCAAGGAGAGTGTGCACTGTTCATGTTCTGCAAAGCACCCCACCCTGGTCAACTTAGGCAAGGGAAGAAAAAAATCAAAGGCTAACAGCTGGTGCTTTGAAGATTCTTGACCTTGCATTTTGCTTTCATACTTATGTTCAGAAAGCTTGCTTTGAATATGTCATCCCTCCTGACTCATTTAGCATAAAATATTTTTCCCAGGCTGTACCATGAGGCTTTCTAAAGTAAAATATTCAGCTCTATCAAGCTTGCCTATTGTATCCAGTAAGTGGAGCAAAGCACTTCAAACTTCAGAAGAGGTCAGGTCGTACTCATTCATAATAATAGCACATCAAACCTATGCAGGAAAGAAAAGAATAAACACCACCAGCAGAGGGCCATACAAAGGTCTCACGTCTTTTATTTTATTGACAGGTTGCAATGAATACAGACACATATAATCCCAGGACATTTCTCATTGTGCTGACATTTTACAAAATTATCTAAGTGCCAATCTGTCTGTACTGTAACATAGATTATAAACATACTCCCCCCCCCAAAAAAAAATGGTGAATACAGCTTTGCAGTGTGGTACTTGCAGGAAGAAGCATTGAGTGTCTGGTCAGCTTCATGTTCAAAGACACAGTGGACACATTGACTAAGGAGGACTACTAGGATGGTGTAGAACCTCCTAGGACTTTTCTCAACGTGTGCAGTGGAACTATGCTGTGAGAATTTGAATGAATCAACCACACTGACTCGTGGTTCCCGTGGAACCATGCTTGACATTGTTTTCACCTGTGTTCCTGTAATGATGTCAAAAATGGAAGCATGAAAAGAATGTTACATTACTTTCAGTTTTCTTGCAGAATGTTTTAAAAATTTTTGTGTTGATGACATGCAGGTAACCCTGCTGTATGTGTGGATTCTGTATCCTTGGGTTCAAACCAACTTGAATGGAAAAAATATTGTCTTAAAAAAGTATATCTGTACCAGGAAGGCATTGATCTTATTCCCTGGACAATTATAACAACTATTTACATGGCATTTATATATAGTAGGCACCACAAATAATCTAGAGATGACTTAAGCCATATGGAAGAGCTATGAAAATCTTAATACATTTTCTATGACAGATTTAGCATTCCCAGGGATCCTGGAGCCAGTTTCCAGAGAGGAAATTGAGACATGACTGCATTTGTAAAGAGACTCAAGGTAATACTGCACCATCCTTTGACTGATTTTTTGAAGTGTTCCATTGTATGGTACAGAAATCAGAGATGAAGAAAGATTTTTGTAGAAGCTTGAAGAAGTAAGGGAAGTGTTGGTTGTTAGGAATCTCCAGAGATCACAGGCATTCCTGCTAACACACATGTGGGCAAAGAAGGATGCTAGTCAAAGTCCTGGTTGAGGTGAGCTGGGTAAGCCTGAGTGCCCATGGAGGCAGGAAGATAACAATGACCTCATGTTAACCCAGGCAGTATAGTCCTTAAAAACAATACTGTTATCAACAACAGTCTCCAGCCTCCTGCTGGCTCACAATCCACATCTGTGAATCCAGAGACAAGGCAGGGGATTCCCAAGAGCTCCAACCTGCTTCTCTTTATTTTATGAAAACACTTATTTGTCAGGGTGGCTAAAATTCCTTTTCTTGGGGAAATATGCACAATATCAACACCCTCCTCCTAGACCCTAACAACAAACCCAAGTTCACACCCACACTGTTCACCTTGTGGAACTGGAGATTATTGGCCACACTTACAGAGGATGGGTCAGAGGCTACTGACAGGATTTCATGTGTGAACATGAAACAACCAACCTGTAAAATCTACACTTAACATGGCTTCACTTAATGGCTTCCTCATCTCCTTCCCCCAGTTTTCCCAAGTCTGTATATTCTATTCTAGCACTCCAACCCCACCCCCCAGATCCAGGCTATTGGCAATGAGGGCCAAGTTGCATACAAATGGCTGGCAGGGATGACTGGAAATTAGGTGAGGGTCCAATGGCCTTCCCAACTCCTCCTTCTCTGAAGGAGAGCCAACAATCCACAGGCCCAATCCTGATGGATTCCTGCAAGCAGGCATAGCTCCTCTCATAAGCATCTTGGCAGACTGTCTGGAAGGATAGTGCCTTATAGTAGTCAGTATTAAAGAAATTGTCATGGTTCTATGAATAGTAGTTGAAAGTGGATTTTTTAAACAATAATTATTTTTTAATTAGGAAAGTAAAATTCTTATTTGTGTTAAAGCTAATACTTGCATTGGCAAAGATTAGCTTTCTAAGACTTCCTACAAATAAAAATAGGCAATTTTCAGTTTGGAACGTGAAAATAACATCCGTTTCACTTAACGGAGAGTTCTTGGCTTTCGGGCTCTGAACCTTTCTCTCTGGCCTTAACTATTTCACTTCTACTAATTGCTGACATGTTTTAGCCTCTCTTTTTCGCCGAGAAAGGGATATTGTCCCAGCAAGCCACAGTTACAAGCACCAGGGGGAGTCCAGGTAAGCAAGCTCCATGCCGGAGATGATCGCCTTTTGGCAAACCATCTCACCTACTTGCAATGGCGTCCCTAAGAGAAGGCACACTGCCCACGGGAGGCAACAGGGTTGGGTGCGCTGCAGAAAAACTGCCAGTGCCCAGGACTCCATCGATGACACGGGCAAGTCCCAGGGCCCTTTCTGCGCCTCCCTGCGGGATCCCCAAGCTCTCCTTCTCGCCAGCCCCGCCCCCTTCCCGACCTCCAACTCCGAGTCCATTCAAACCTCACTGCCTTCGCCTGGCGTTGCCAAGCGTGTTAATTGGGGAAACTCCTCCCCGCCGCGGCTGGAAGGCACAGCCAGAGCAGCCGCGACCTCCCGCCCCGCCTCCGAGCCGAGCGGCCCCAGCTCAGAACCCGGAGGCAGCCCGGGCAGTGGGTAGCCCGCGGGTCTCCGACTGCAGGAGGAGGGCGCCCCGCCACCTGCCGCCTCCCTCCCCCCCGCGCGCCGAGAGCTCCCGGGCGCGGACACATCCAGCGTGCGCCCCGCGGAGCCGGGACCGTCGGGGGCGCCGCGCTCGGAGCTGACACCTGTCCCACCAGGTCCGCCGAACCCGGAGCTCTGCAGCCGGTGGCAGCCTAGGCGCCTGAGCGGGAGGGGAACAGGCCCGCGCTCCGTGAAAGCCGCGCCCGGTAGAGGCCTCGGACCCGAGCCCGGAGCGCCATGGCTGCGAAGCTGCTGCTTCTCCTCTGCCTGTTCTCGGGCTTGCACGCTAGGTAAGTGGCTCCCCGGCGTTCCCCGAGGCCGGCGGGGGCGGGAGGGCGGCGGGGTGCGCTGTCTGCCCGCCGCCAGTGCCTGGCGCGCGCCGTCCACTGGGCTGCAGGAGAGGGACCGTACCGGCACCTCACCTGTAGGTCTCCCCCAGAACCAGACCCCTTCTCTAGGGCAGCAGCAGCCCTCTGCAATCCGCTATGTGTGGGGACTGTTCCAGTGATTTTAGGATGTGGTGATTTTAAGGGAATTTGGAAATCAAAATGAGGCAGTAGCCTTATCTTTCTCCTCATCTGTTCCCCTTGCCAGCTATCCAAGGGCTTTCTGCCATACACGGGTTAAAACTCTATATCCACTCCATCACTGAAAAGAAACCTCAAGACCCGGGAATTCTGTTTTCTCAGCCACCCTATGTTGGAGGGGGCTGGGGCAGGTGGTCAGGAAGAGCCCTGCATCTCCCCCAGCTCCTACACCACATGCAAGCACCTCAGACTCTATAAAAGAATCATGTTGCGGTTCACATGGGAGCTTCTTCCTGAAGCTGTAGGAAATTACCTCACTGTGAATACCCCAAACCAGCACCAGTCAGCTAACAGAAACTCAGAAGCACTCCACAGACAGACAAGGGCTCATGAGAAGGGCGGTGGCACCTGAAGGGTTAAAGCCTGTTGCCATAAACACAACTAGAGATGCTGACATGGTTTAATTCCATCTCCCAGAATGGTGCTCTGGTTAGAGACTGCAGACTACCCTGGGCTTGGGAAATCCCTCACTGCTTTCCTTAACCTCACCAGAGGAGTCAGAGGGCTCCTCATCCTGTCCCCAGAACACACTTGTTTTGACGTTTCCTGGACCATAAAGCAAATGAGAAAGCAGCTATCCCTGTGGGTCACAAGTCCTGTAGCCGTCACAGGCTTTCATTTTCATTCACATTTGTGAAATAGCAAAGAACTATGAAGCCACTCTAATAACTAAACTATGAGAGGAGGGCTTCCCAAATTCTTGCTCCAGCTAACCAATGCCCTTACCCTAAGGAAGAAAGCCCTGTCCCTGTCCTTGCTGAATTGAAATTGGAGACTTGAACAATCACTCAGGAAGGGGAAGCCTCTCCACCAAAGTTTCTTCTTTGTCCAAGGAGGGAGCTAGGAAGTATAATGTAAAAGTGTGTTTTCAAGGGGATTGTGTCTGGAGGGAGCTCAGTTTAGAGCAGATGCCACCAGAAGCATCAATGAGGCTGTAGTCACATCAGTGAGTCTCTTCCTATAGCCACCAACTCAAAAACCTGACTTGCAGTTGAGGGTTCAATCAGTTGTGTAGATTTATAGGTAGTTAACAGTTCTGCAAGCCTCATTGTTCTGAGTGCTTCCGGGGAGGGTGGAGCAGACTGGTTTCTGCAGATTTCCAAACATGAAAATCTCTTGGTTGTCCTCATCTTTCCTTTCCAGCCAAGGTATATGTACTAATGTTAATATGTTCTCTATCAGAGCTTTCCGTCTTGGTAATTATGATTGCATATCAGTTTAAAAAGAACCCATTTTGTAGTTATTTTATTGCTATATGTCTCACTTTTGAAGGGGTGTTTGCTTTTTAATGGGTTTTACAAACATGTAAAATAATTGGATGGCCCATCCATCTTTCAATCTATTATAGTTCAGAGAGGATTCTCTTCAGCATTGCAAGGTGCCTTGCTGGTATGGATGCTCCTAGATAGGCTCTGACAAGATTCCTTGTGGCTCTGCAATGGGAGTGCCGCCCCCACCCCTGACACCCATGGCTGAACTTATTACACAGGAAAACACGATGCCTCATTTCGATATTTTGAAGATGCTTGCTGATTTTCGAGGTTCAGGAGTTTGTATTAAAGTTGAAAACTCCTTCAGATGTTGTTTCTGTCATTCTGATGGAGAGAAGGTGTAAGGGCTGAAGGTAATGTCTGGGGATTGAGTGCGTGTTCGCTTTATTTTTAAGGAAAAGCTAATTGCAGCAGCGCTGTTTAGGATTCAGCAATCCAAGCAACAGAGTGCTCAGAGGTTATATATAACCCATTTAGAATTTTGAAGAGGAAGGAAATTCCACTTCATCCACCTGCTAGTGGGTCCTCTGAGGTAAGATTGGTTTTCCTCGGGGCACAGTATAGGGCAAGGGCTCATCTGGACTGGAAGAAGCACGGTGCTGGCAGCTGAGGAGCAAGGACCTCTGAGACACCCTGTGCCAGCGACAGAGCTGGGGTTCTGCGGAGGAGAGTGAGACAACAGGAGATAAAAAGCCTCCTTTCCCTGCCCTAATCCCCAGGCTTTCCATGCCCTTATCCCCAGCACTCCCACCTGCCCTAGCCACACAGGAAGCTTATGCAATTTCAGGTAACGCCTCTCACCACTAGAGGGAGAACGAGACTCCTTATAAACCTGAACTTGAAGTAGCTAGCTTTTCAGGTCTGTGCAGAGCATAGACTTATAGTTAACACAGAGGAGAGACTGTGCGGCCGGTGCACATGTGACTGTTGGGGCCATGAGGACCATGGAGCTGTAGACCTACTGCTTTTACAATGGTGGAGTAGAGGGCAGGAGGAGAGGAGGCCAGAGGAGAAACAGGCGTGTAGCAGGGCATTGGGGAGGGCTCATTTCACTTGGAGGAGCTATCTACCCATTTCCACAGTCTCCAAGTATCTTTGCTCTGGGATAATTTGTTAGGTCCTAAAGGCAGTATGTGGCTGTCTGCCGTCCAGGTGATTCATGCTTTTTCTTGCTTTACTTTGCTTTTGTAAGGTGATGCCATTAGTATTTGTTGATACAGCTTCCAATGACATAAAATACTTGAACATTAAAAATTCTATAATGTCCTTTGTACAAACGCAGTTTTACAGGTAGTGAAGTGCATTCCCTTTTGGGTGGGATACCAAATATCCTAAGTTCCTCTTGGTGGTGAATGTTCAGCTTAGGTGAAATCCACAACAGTTTTGGTGTCTATGGACCATTTATTTTAATCCTCTAACTAGTGAAGTATTCATGAAACAGAATTCAGTTTCAGATCATTTAAGGAAAAGCTTAATTGCAAAAACTATTCCACAAGACTCATTATCAACATCTCACACACAGGTGGATAGCTGTCCTTTCATGTCCACATAGTCCAAATTTACAGCTCTAAGCAGCTGTTGATTGGAAAAACAGTGCTGAACATGTACAGACTTTTTCTTGTCCTCATTCCCTAGCCAATACCTTATAATAGCTGTTTACATAGCAGTTATGTTGAACTAGTCATCTGGGAATGATTAGAAGCATTTGTGAACATTATGTGTAAATAAAGAATCGTTTTTATGTGTGGACTTCACTATCTTCAGATTTTGGTGTGCTCTGGGAGTCCTGGGGTCCCACCTTCAGTAAAGACAAGACAGCAGTGTGTGAGTTTAGAATGCTGGACCACTACTCCTGTCCACCATAGCTTGTTAACACACCCAAAGACTGATGCAGATAAGAGCTGACATGTAGATATTCATTTATATGTACCTCTGAAGATTTGAGTGAAGCTGAAGGGCTGAACTTTAAAATTATTGTACTTTTCACTGATTCCCTGTTAACTCAGGAAACTGACATGCCTGAGGACAAGCACGTTGGTGTAGAGCTGACAATGGACTCCTGTCTGGGAGCCGGGACAGAAAGAAGCTTGAACCCAGTGGGGACAAATTCTTCTAAGTGCATCCCCTCCCACCTTCTTTTTGAAAATTACATCAAGGCACATATAGACAAACAAGGACAGGGCTTGTTCCTTATGCTCTTCCAAGGTTCAGAGGCTCCCATGTGTGAGGAAATAGTGTGTCAAGGTAGAAAGAGACTCCTTTCTTTCCAAGCCCCTGGTGCTGTGACTGGATGGGCCTGATTCATTGAGAAAACCTGCTGTTGTTTTGAGGTTTCTCCTCATAAGAACTCCTGTAAGCATTGGTCACTCTGCAGAAAGGTCTGTGGTACTTAGAATAGGACAGAAGATCAGAGATGTCCAGGCCCTCCCTGGGATCCACTTAAAAGCTCAGAGTGTTAAAGGCATACTAGAAAATATGTAATTCTTAAAGCCTGCTGAGAAAGAGATGAATCCGTTTGGGTGATCAAGGTGTGTAAATTGCCAGAGGATGTTTTTCACTCATCAACTAACACATCTCCTGGCTGTCTCCCATGCTGAGTGCCAGCAAAACAGGCCACCTCAGAATACCCACACAGTTGTCTCTCAAAAGCCAGGCCACTAGGAAGGCACAATCAGAGTCAGCCATTTTCAATGAGTCTGTTCTGTAAAAGCTACTCCCTCCTTCCACAGTCTTGTTGGTGGGACTTAGAAACAGTACTACAAGGTACTCTGAAGTGTGTCTGACTTTGGCAGGTTAGTAAGGTACCATTTCCTGTTGGCCAGTTGGGCATCAATTTAGCCATTGCCCTGTCCCTGGTTTAACTTGGGCAGGGCTCTTCTGCTAACAACAATTGCATTCTTCCTATGGGATGTTTCCTAATTTGCATTTTACTTCTTTTAGTGTTACAGGTAACTTGTATGACTAGGCGAAAGATGCTGAGGACTCCCCCTCCCCGGTTTTAGTAGCACTTAGAATGGGCAAATTTAAGGAATTTTCTGGAACTGTTGCAAATAATGTGTCACATTATGTTATAACTGCAGGTCCAGGAGGGTGGAAGAAGATGAGAATGAAGACTCTCCATCAAACCAGAAGTGGGTCTTAGCACCCAAATCACAAGACACTGATGTGACGCTGATTCTCAACAAATTGCTGAGGGAATATGACAAAAAGCTGAGGCCGGACATTGGAAGTGAGTGCCATTTGTTATTCCAATATAAAAGAGACTATGATAATATATGTATTTCGAATTTTCATATTAAATAATTATAAATTCAGAATTGTCCACATAGTGCAATAAGGTCTACTGTATTCATCACGGTTTTAAGTGAGTTGTAACGAACGCAAGAGATTGATGCTGGTCTGCCAAGTGTGAGTCTGTATTCCCTGTTGTGTCCTTGTGGTTTTAATGACCGTTCCTCAGTTAGTCTGCTGAGCTTGCTGCCTGTGTTTAGTTTTAACCAGTGCATTCTCTTCATGGGAATGGAGGTTCATGCTAGTCCCTCTTTTATAGGCTGGGCTGTTAAAGCTATACTCTGCCTTTTAATTTCTGAGGTTGAGAGCACCTTGCTCATTGTTTACTGCCAGTCCGATCTGCAGCTTCTCTTCGTTCTCTCCTCATGATCTTTCTCAGGAAGGGCTTTAATACTGATGCAATAATCTGATTCATTGGCTCTCCTTTTATGAAGGTTCTCAGAACTCTTTCCATGGGGCTCTGTTTGATGGTTCTCATCAGCTTGTGACCTTTCATGCGACCTTCGCCACAAAGTCCCTTCAGTTTTCCAAGTCCAGGACTGCACTTTGTCTGTATCAGGATCTATAATTACCTTTGTACTAACTGGCATGCTATTTCAAAATCTTTGTGGTTAGTGAAGGAGGACTTAAAGGTGTGTGCGTGGCCACTGTGACACTGGAGAAGCCATGTTTGTGGTCAGTGAAGGACTGATTTAAAGGTGTGTGTCCACTGTGACACTGGAGAAGCCATGTCTGTGGTTACTAAAGGTGTGTGTCCACTGTGACACTGGAGAAGCCATGTCTGTGGTTACTAAAGGTGTGTGTCCACTGTGACACTGGAGAGGCCATGTCTGTGGTTACTAAAGGAGGACTTAAAGGTGTGTGTCCACTGTGACACTGGAGAAGCCATGTTTGTGGTCAGTGAAGGAGGATTTAAAGGTGTGTGCCCACTGTGACACTGGAGAAGCCATGTCTGTGGCTAGTGAAGGAGGATTTAAAGGTGTGTGCCCACTGTGACACTGGAGAAGCCATGTCTGTGGTTACTAAAGGAGGACTTAAAGGTGTGTGTCCACTGTACACTGGAGAAGCCATGTCAAATTTTCATGCCTCCCTTCCTTTTGTACACGAAGATAAGAGCTTCTCCAACTTCCACCCAGATTTAAAAATATTTTTCCAGTGGACTGCAGCCAGAATATCCAGAGATAAGCAAAATAAAACACAATGACAACCAATACTGGCCTGGATGGAGGAAATAGAAACACTGTTGTTGTGAGTACAATCTGACACAACCACTGTGGACATCAGCGTGGAGGTTTTGCAAAAAAAAATGGGAAAAATAGATCCACCACACCATCCAGCTATACCACCCTTGGGTTTATACCCAAAGGACCCTACTACACAAATGACCTGCTCATCCATACATCCATACATCCTCTATTCATAATAGCCAGGGAAGAAAAGCAGTCTAGATGTCCAGCAACTAATGAATAAAAAAAAATGCTGTGTGTTTATACAATGAGCTATTATTCCAGTGTTAAAAAATGAAATTATGAAATTTTCAGATAGACAGAGCTAGAAATATTCATCCTAAGTAATCCAGATTCTGAAAGACAAATACCTCATATTATCTTTCTTATGTGGATGTTAGCTTTAAATATTTAGATGACTATGTTAAATTGGAGTAACTTCAGAAGTCAGGAAACTAGTAAGTGACCATGGGAAGGGCAGATTTAAGGAAGAGGGGCTAGTGTGCATATTAAGTGTAAAGGCAGAATAGTGAACTAGGAAGGGTTAAATAGTGTGGAGGATGGGAAGATAGAGTAGGATGAGGGAGCATGGGGAAGGATCAGTAACACTAAGACATTTGAAAATGCCATATAGAAATCTACTACTAAAGACACTTCCAAAATATATATAAGCACACATATAAAAAGGAGATTAAATGGTTTTACCCTAAGGATATTGCATCTCCTACACACCATATGCTATCAAATAAAAAGCCTGCTGCCAGGCATGGCTTATTTCTTTTCTGGTTGTTTATCAGTGGGGTCCTGTATACCCTCTTCCAAGCATTATAAGATATTGACATTGCTTTTGGTTGCCATTCAGAACTTGATGGTAAAACTATTGCTGCAGATATCACATGCTTCAGTGATAGAATGTGGGGCGATCAAGCTGGTACAACCAGGACATTTCATTCCTACTGGATAGGATTCAGACAGCTGGAACACCCTATGCATGTTACCAGGGAAGAAAAGTAATGCACACTCTTAACCATATGTGAAACCTGGGAGCTATAATGATGACTGGCCTGGCAAGATATGGCTATTTGTGCATTAGTGAAACAAATATTATGTAGTCACCAACAACCCTCTGATTGGACTTAAAGCCAAGTTGACTTTTTTTTTTAACTTATTTAAATTTAAAACAATTTGGAGTTGATGCCTGGTGTCTTAATTTAACTGGGCACAAATCCCATGACTGGATATGTTGTGTGGTGGTTTGAATGAAAATGGTGCATATAGGCTCACATGTTTGAATACTTGGTCTTCAGGTGGTGGTTGTTTGTGGAGGCCCAAATTACTCAGGGTCAGAGAATCTGAGCTTGCTTTACCCCGCAGGGCTGTGTAAGGGGATGATTTGACCATGGGTGTGGTTAGTAGGTGTTTAGAAGAGTCTACACTTGGCTGTGCTGTGGTTTTTGACCTAGCAAGGGGGAGGTCTTTTGCCCCACCCCTTGGCATTGTTATAAAATGCCCTTTTGAGTAAATGGAAAAGGCTGTTGGGTATTGGTCCAGGCCCTCCTGAAGCTATTCTGTGTTTCTGTCTTTTTTCTCATCAGCGAGGCCTATCATTATATCTGATATTTTCTTATCCCCCTTTCCTCCTCTTAAGAACCCTAAAAAAGGTGGGGAAGGTAGGAGTTGGACTCCCACAGTCTCCCACAGTTGTTTGAGGGGGATTAAGAGGTGCAGCCTTGCTGGAAAGTGTGTCATTTGGGGCAGGCTTGAAATTTAGAAGACTCATGCCATATTTGAGTTTGCTCTCTCTGCTTCGTGATTGTGGATCAAGATGTAAGCTCTCAGTTATTCCTTTGATCTACCATTGCACACTCTAACCCTCTGAAACTGTGAGCCAAATCAATACTTTATTTTATAAGTTGCCTTGGTCATGGTGTTTTAACACCACAATAGGAAAGCAGCTAAGGCAGTCATGGACCCTAAGAGAGTACCCGTGGCCATATAGGTCATAAAACTTAGAGGAGAATAAAATACTATTATTCTGCTATGTCAACCTAGTAATAAATTGCTTTGTAAGTACTCGTCTTTATACCCATAGATTAGTGCATCTCTGACTCTCATTAGAGAAGTTTCTTCTTTTAGTTGCTGGCAGTTAACACAGAGGGACAATTGGTCAGTGTGCACAGAATAAAAGAATGAGGAGTCCTCATCTCTCAGTAAGACATTTATGTCACACCCCTCCCCCAAGGCTCAGGAATTATCACAGAAGAGGGGATGGGAAGAATGTAAGAGGCAGAGGTAGTGGATGACTGCTGATGTGATAAGGTCAGTGCACACACGAAGTCACAGCAGCTGTGACTACATGCAGAAGATCTGCACACAGTCAAGCCAGCCAAAATCCTACCATGAACGAGAGCTCGGTACATTGTCCCACTCCTGACTGAGGAGCTATTGGAAATTACTGGCTGATCCTGGGGAAGGAGGGCCCATTTTCTTTGGGAATGTGGTCTCTGAGAGGCTAAGCATACTCCAGTAGGTGGCCTTGTACCAATGTATATTCTAGCAATACTGAGTGGAACTTAGTAGTTTAAAATAGAGCACACAAAAGGAAAAGTGATGAGGGATGTGGGAGAAATTGGAAGAGAGATGGGCATGGATTTGGCACTAACACATATCATGTATGAACATTTCAAACAATAAAAAAAATCTTCAGCATGAACTAGGTCAAAGCACTAGGTGCCATTACCATTGCACAAGTTTTATGCATTCACCTTTCACCCAGTCTTCCCATTACCACAATTTGAAAAGTCAGTAGTGTGACAACGAACATGGCACAATTTGGGAGCCTATGGAAAGAGATGATTTTTAAATGTTGCTGATTTCCTCAGTGTTGGTCAGAACAAAGACAAACTTGAAGTTCTGGGAAAGTTCAGTCTAGCTGGTACCTTCTTCCATCATGGTAACACATTCTCTGGGTTGAGGAAGTTTCTAGGCAGAAAGTGGGCATGCTCAACTTCCCACCCAGACCTCTGTGGCCCTCCTGAAAGGTCAGTTGTCACTGCTGTTCTTAGAAAGTTTGAGGAAGCCTATTCAAACTCTCTCTCTCTCTCTCTCTCTCTCTCTCTCTCTCTCTCTCTCTCTCTCTCTCTCTCACACACACACACACACACACTTGTATGCCATAGTGCTTTGATGGGAAACAGAAAGGTCCTACCTATGCCACAGGCAAGGCAAGTTCATACTTCTACAGTTTTCAATAGCTCCCTTCTTATCCATGCGAATTATAATTATCCAAGACCCTCAATGGGTTCCTGAAAGCATTTACAATGTCATATCCTACAGAGGACCTAACCTGTGATAGTGTTTAATTAGTAAGGCAGTGTAAGAAATTTACAATAATAACAAGTAAAATAGCAAAATGGTAACAACATTGTGATACACATTATGTAAACACTCTCAGAATATCTTACTGTACTGTATTTACCTAGTTTTGGATTGTGGCTGACCTCAGGAAACTGGAACCATAGAAAGAGTCTGTGGGTTAGGGAAGGCTTCCTGCTGTGTACATAAAGAGCTGTGGATTCTTCACAGGAGAAGGACCCTGTGGCTTTGGAGTGAAAGGGATTTCACAGAACAGTGAAGTGCAAAGTTGAAAGGCAGGATGCTCCTCTGTGGTTTCAGAGTCTGAAGCCCTAGTGTTGCTGTTCCCTGGATCTTAGGGCAGCACAGTCTCCTGATAAAAGGCCCCATCCCTCAAATGCCTTTGGGTGCATCTTTCTTTCTCAGCTGAATACTGAGCAGAGCCTGATTAGCAAACTCTAGCAACTTGCTGATATGCAGCTAGAGTGGAGTTAACTGCCTAAGAGCAGCTCTCCTGGGAAGATACTGCATATGTTATTTTCTTTCCTGGCTCAGAGGGGCTCTGCTTTGAAGGCCAATTTCTCATAAAAATCTGAATTGCTTTTCTGTTGTCATGATTCTGTTGAAGTTTAGTGTACTTTACCCCTGGTAACCATTCCCACACCCTGTCACAGTACAGCAAATGGATGCTCAACTGAAATACTGTAGACAATTTTGATGCCAGCTTAATGGAGTACTCAGTTGACTTGCTCACTTCCCCTTTTACGTGGCCCCCCTCTCCCAGTCCCTCAGCATGTTCTGTGCTCTCTGCACAAATCCCTGCTGTGGCCAGCTGGAGAGCAACACAGACCTGCCCATACTTAGGTTGTGCTGTTGGTGAAGGAGGAGGCAGGATCCCCAAGTAGCCCTGGAGAGAAGATATAGACATTCCCACCAAGTAAATTAAATCGGTTGGGTTGGAAACTCTTGAAAATTCTACTGTGCTTCTGAGGTGAAGTCTAAGACCCGGGGAAATACACGAAAAACTACGCCCTTCCGTGCTCCCTGCCTGCACCTGCACCCCCGCTGCATTCTGTGTAGCATGTTCAGGGGCACTAGCTCACGTGGCTTCCTTATTTGGATCCTGCTGTTGCTGCCTCCCTAGTTGTGCTCTCCTGCTTCTGCACTGAGCTCAGCTGCACTTCCCCCAGCCCCTCATCTTATCTCCTGAAGGAGCTTTCCTTCACATCATGACCCTCCTTTCCCTCCCAGTAGAGTGGGTCAAGAGTCTCTCCCCTGAGTGTTTCATAGCATTCGTCTTTAAAATGTAGTTGCTGACTTTCCAGGAGCTACCCAAGAATGTCATGCTGTAGTGTGACCACGAGGCCCTACCTATAGCATCACTATACATTTTCTACAGTTCGTAGCTGAAAGTTGGTGTGTTCTTTTTAAAGGACAGTTCCATTTCCAAACTATAGATACGAGTATGTACACTGCTCTCTCTCTCTCTCTCTCTCTCTCTCTCTCTCTCTCTCTCTCTCTCTCTCTCTCTCCCCTCTCTCTTCACCTATAACTCCAGCGCTCAGCACTGTCTACAAGCTAAACTCTCCAAAGCACTATTAACAGTGGTAAAGCAATGGATGTAGAGCTGCTTATGCCACAGAGTCCTTTAATTACTTTCCATGTCACAAATTGTGATCATTGTATACATATCTGTAGTTCATAGAGATTCTCTCTATTAAATTCTAAATTATGGATGGATCTGTTTGAGTTTCTTGGTAACCATCCATCATTTTAAGTCATGCTAAGTCATGTCCTCTGTTAGTCTAGGGCCACAGAGGATGCCATTGTCTGAAGATCTTGCCCTGTGAGATGGGAAAGAATACAGGAAGATAAACTTCCTAACACCATAATTGTGGAAAAGAAGGAAATGACTGAAGCAAATTTATCTTAAAGATTTGAAGAAGTTTGACCATGTCTCAGAGTATAGATTATTAGACAATACAGTGATAGCTATAGAGCCAATACCATTACAGTCATGTTGACAGAAATGAAGTTATGTTTTGTTACACTATGTGATGACATACGCAATGGGTGGAAATGACCACAGGCACATTTAATTTAGATCTCCTCTTGGGCAAGTCCATGGAGAGACAGTTTACTGCTGTGTTCCTCTTCTGTGGGCTCTAGATTTTCTGAAGTAATCTTTTCCCAAATTCGTTGTAACTTCTACATGTGGTTTGGAAGGCAGTTGGGTCGTGAGTGAAGAGTAGGATATGTTATTGTAGTAACCCAGGGAGTATAGCAGGTTCATCAGTGTCCTCGCTAAATACCCTGCCATATACCACCAGTTTTCATATTTATGGATGTTTTGATAGATGTTAATTATGTCTGTTTACCCAATCACTGATAAGTTCTCATGTTGAAAACATCGAAATCCTTTTTTGTGTGTCTTTGCAATGCACAGCACAGCCTGGAAGTCTGTACTCACCAACCTGGGAAGTGGCACAGCAGCTTCTCTCTGCCTCTGACTTAGTGCCCAATGGGCACGCCCCCATCTGCTCATCCTCCCCCAGCCTCTGCAAGCCACTGTTTTACTCTCAGTTTCTGCAGACAAGATCAAGTTTTAGATCCCATATATGAGTGACATACAATTTTTAAGAAATGCTTTTCATGTGGCTCTTCCATTCCTTCAATGAGAATTTCTAAGAACCTTTGAGCTGTGAGACAAATGTCTGAGACTCACTGGCCACAGAGGTGAATTCTCAACAATAAGAGCATGTTAGCAGTGGGGAGTAGAGAGCACCACTAACCCTTTCTTCTCCTGGTCCTGCCTACCATATTCTACCACACTATGAGAACCTCAGGTGGGAACACACCATTTGAGAGAATTTGAAACGTATAGGGAAGGCTTCACAAAGAAATGGATGATGATAAAATTTTGTACTGATAGTAGATGGGGACCACTGTCCATTACCATTATCGTTCCCTTATCTGAAGAAAGATAGGAAAGACTGGAGGTGTGGTGCAGTAGTAGAATCCTTGCCTAAAGTGCATTGGGCCCTGGGTTTGATTTATAGGTCAAAATCAATAAATAAGTTAAGAGAGTGGGGAGAAAGGAGGAACTGTTTGAATCTCAAGTAATGAAGAACAAATATCAAGTTGCCCTTCCCTATTGCCAGGGAAGAGGTAGTTGGAAGTAGGTCTCTCAGCACACTGTGTACTGTTGGTTCACAATCTAACTTCTCCTGGAAGTTGCATTACCAAGGTCAACTAGAGTTTCATTTTTTAACCCTGTCAGCCTCACCTGGCTTAGCTAAGATAGACTTTTCTTATAATCCACAGCCTACTGTACAGACGGCCATGCTGTCACTTCCCAGCAATTACTGGATATCCAGAGAATAATGTAAATGTATTCACTCCAGTCTCAGAACAGATGTAGGAGGAGAGGAAACAGACATTCTTAATTGCTGTGCTTGAAGTGAGAGCTATTACTGTAGAGTTAGTTAACTGACTCTCCCACAAATTTAATTCAAATGCATAAGGGAGGTGGAGAACAAATCTGGTGGAGAAATTATACCTGTCATCTCCTAAGAGACTAATTAGACATCTCAAAGCCACCAGGTTAAGTCTCCCTTGTGTTTTGTAGCAGGTTACCCTTCTGGAGTATTCTTCCTGTTTGGGGGAATGGTTCTCCACATGTTCCTGAGCAGTTAGGACCCATTCCCTACCCCCTTGTTTAAATGGCCTCTGTGTAAGACAGGGCTACTTTAGTGTCACCCAGAAGTTCAGTTCATTAATAATTTGGGCTAGGGTGTATACTTTTCTTATTGGAAATGTATAATGAAGCTTTATTGTATAAGCAATTTAGTGTTTCTTAAAAGAATGATTTGGTAAATTACTCAAGTCATATATTCCTAAATATAATCTTGTGTTCCTAAATATAATCCCAAATATAAATGTCTGGACCTCATTTGAATAATCAGTTCAGTTCATAGAATAAAAATGATTTGTTTCTTATGTTTATTCATTACTACTTGAGGAATTGAGCAAAGTAGCTGCATCTGGATTAGCGTATTTGAGTGAGAAAGGCTGCAGTCTCAGATGATGGGCGTTTCTACTGCTTTCCGACAGACACTTGGAGAGACCCCTGTAGACTTCTGTCTCTAAGTGGCATAATTAAGCCTGCGACCAAGAACATAGGTAATCACTGGCCTCTGCCAGGCGACACAAAGTGGCAGGTGTCTCACATCCACTCTGCCCAGACCCACACTGTTGTGACTTCCCTTCCAACAAGGTTTCTGAGAGCCAGCAGAGAGTCCTCACACAGCTGCTCCAGCTGACTGCTTTATCTTGTCCCCAAGTCTCTGCTGTTGACTGCATCTCATCATTGTGGAGCTAACATCTGGTTCATGGTACTTTGCAAATCTTCTTGTTCTAAGACTGTACCCTTGGATATGGGTGGGGATCCTACTGTTACATGTGAGGCACTAGTTAGACACACAGCTGGATGGATTAGAGCATTGCATGTCCAGGGTATTTTAAAGGAGAATTGGTCCAGCAGCTCACAGCCTGGCACTGTGTCAGAACTGCCTCGATATTCTTTCAGAATACAAAACTCAGGGCTGGAGCTTGGAATGGTGGAGTGTGTGTTACATCAGTGTTCTAACTTTCTGTTCTTACACTATGGCAACTCTTCTATTTGCTTTTGGGTTAATTTGATTTTTTCTAGTTTATTAGGAGGGAGGTTGACGTTATTAACTAACTTGTTCCCTTTTCTAACCTAGTGTCCATTTTCACAATGCTCTCTTGAGTTTCCTTCTATCAGGACTCCTTATATCTCTATGTGTTTCTCTCATCATAGTCACAAAGTTCTTTCTATTTGATTTCACTTTCGACTCATGACTATTTGGATGTCTTACCTTCATTTTCCAAATATTTGAGGTGATTCAAGGCATCTTTCTGGTTTTGATTTCTAGTTTAGTTGCACTGTGGTTAAAGAACATACTTTTAACTACTGGAGTCCTGTGAAATTTATTAAGGTTTGTTTCATGGTGTAGAAATGGCTTATCTTGGTGTGCAATCTTAGAGCAAGCATGCTCTGCTGTTAGTTAAAGTGTTCCATAAATAAGAACAGTGAGAATATGGATAAGTTGGAGCTTCTACCATAGGTGGAGCTGTGTACCCCTGATGCAATCCTGCTCATCTGAGTTCAGGGAAAGGAAAAGGTTGATACAGGCCACTGACACTCAGAGAAAACAGCTTCCATTTGTCTCCAGCTTCCAGATCTTGGTGATTCCTGCCTCACTGGGTGACCTTAGGTGCTTTGTAGAGTTGGGAGTAGAGACAGTGCTTCTTGTTGGGACTGAATAAGATAAATCAGGGCAAGGTACTTAGTTCAAAACCTGGTACTGATGAGGTAGTTGGTTAGTAGCTATTGGTCATTATAGGAGGCAGGTGAGGACTTGCTTCCACACATGTGTGAAGCCTAGGTTCCATCCCCATTATCAAAGTGAATAAGTAAATAGAGACACAGACAAATAGTTAAATAGACAGATGTATGAAAATAAAATGAAAGAAAAAATGTTACCAAGACCAAAAGGTCATTGTCTCACAGTGGTGCTATGGTGGACTTTTTCACTGTCATTCTTGCTATGATCATGGTAACCATCTGTATGTAAGGTTTTAACTACCATATATTATTTATATGGAATAACAACAACAAGGTTCACACAGGTGCAAGGCACTTCCATCGTACCCCTCTCCTCTCGCCCTCTGTTCCCTTCCCAACTTCCACTGGTGATCTCTTTCTCTGAGACACTCCCTTGTACTTTCATTCATATGTCTATTCATCCCACATTTGAGGGAAAACACACTACTTGTCTGAGTGTTGTGGTTTGAATGATGTAACTCTCATAGTCTCAGGCATTTCGACACTTGATTCCCTGTTGGTGGTGCTATTTGGGGAGCCTTAGGAGGTGTAGCCTTGATGGAAGAAGTGTCACTGGGGACAGGCTTTGAGGTTTCAAAGCCATGCACTATTCCCAGTATTCCCTCCCTGCTCCCTGCTTGTGGTTTGGGATGTGAGCTCTCAGCCTGCTGCTCCAGCTGCCATTTGTAATTGCTGCCACATTCTCCTACTCTGATGGTGATGGACATTTATCCCTTTGGACCAGTAAACCCAAAATAAACCCTTCCTTCTATAAGTTACTCTAGTGAGGGAAGGGATGGCCAGACTGCAACCCACAACTCCAGAGAAGCCATCTAACAGGGAAAGACCCTAGGAGGGACACAAGGATGACCCTACGAAGGAGAAGTGGATGAGATCTACATGAGTGGACTGGGTGTGGGGGGGTGGCAGAGGGCAAGGAGTGGGGGATGACAACATAGGGAAATGGGAAAGTCAAGCTGGAACACGGACAGAGTAGGAGGGCAGGGAGGAAGATACCATGATAATTGAGGACATCATGGAAATAGGAAGAGGCAGGGTGCTGGGGAGGCTCTCTGGAATCCACAAGGTTGACCCCACCTTGGTCTGCTGGCAGTGGTCCAGAGGGTGCCTGGACTGGTCTACTCTGATGACCAGCCTAGCAAATAACCTAGCTGTCATCACAGAGCCTTTGTCCAGTGACTGATGGAGACAGATACAGAGATCCATGGCCAGGCACCAGGCTGAGTTCCGGGAATCCAATTGATGAGAGAGAGGAGAGATACTGCAGGTGAGGGATGTGAAAATTATGATGGGAGGACATGCAGAGATGACCAGCCACACTAGTGGAAGCCCATGAACTGTGGAGTGGTGGCTGTGGAGCCCCCATGGGACTGGACTAGGCCCTCTGGATATGGAAGACAGGTGTTTGGCTCGAACTATTTGAGGGGCACCTGTAGCATTAATCTTAAAATGTTCTTACTAATAAGATTAAAGCTGCAGCCAGGTATTGGGGTGAATACTGGAAGATCAGAGAAACAGAACAAGCCACATCTACCCCACCTTGCCAGTTCCTCAGCTGATCTTGTTTCCTCAGACTGGATGCTTCTCAGTCCTCATCCCAAATGAATCTCAGCTGAACTGTGCTGCTCCAAAGCCTGAAAGCTCAACCAGCCAAATGCTTCTAGTTCCTGGTCTTCACACCTTACATACCTTTCTGCTATCTGCCATCACTTCCTGGGATTAAAGGCTCACTTTCTGGGATTAAAGGTGTGAGTCACCATGCCTGTCTATTTCCAGTGTGGCCTTGAACTCACAGAGATCCTTGTCTGCAGAAGGCTAGGGTTAAAGGTGTGAGTGCCACCATTTTCTAACCTCTGTATCTAGTGGCTGTTCTGTTCTCTGACCCCAGATTAGTTTATTAGGGTGCACAATATTTTGGGGAACACAATACCACCACATGCACCCAGGCAGGGGGAGCAGGATCTGTCCCTGGTCTATGGGCAGGCTTCTGGAACCCAGTGCCTGTGGTGTGACACCTTGCACAGCCTTGGTGCAGTGGGAAGGGGCTTGGACCTGCCTAGGCTCAGTGTGCTGGGCTCTGCTGACTCCCCAAGGGAGACCTCGATTTGGGGGATGTGGGGATGCAGGGTGGCTTGGGAAAGAGGGCTGGGTGGTGGGAGGAGGGAGGAGTGTGGATCTGTGGATAGTATGTGGAGTGAGTAGAAAATTTCTTTAAAAAAAGGAAAGTAACTAATGCACAAAGTCTGGTCTTTTTCACTTAACATACTCTGTAATTCCATCTATTTCCCTGCAAAGGACATAGATTCATTCCTTTTACAGCTGAAAAAAAAATCTGTTTGTAGACACAGTGTGTTTTCCTTATCCATTTATCCATTGGTGGACATCCAGGATGAGTCCATTTCTTTGCTATTGTGAATAGAGCAGCAGTAAACACAGATGGGCAAGTATATCTGTGGCAGAATATTTTTGGGTCCTTTGGGTGTGTACCCAGGAGTGGCATAGCTAGATTAAACATGCATTCCTTTTCTACTTTTTCAGCAGCCTCCACTCTGATTTCCACAGTGGCTATGTTAATTCATCCCATCAGTAGTGAGTAAGAATTCAAGTTCTTCTTCCCAGATGAGGATCCCCAGGCATTAATCTCTGAGGGTAGTTTCTTCTGAATTCGTTAATTTGTTTCATCAATTCTTCTTGAGAGCTGCAAGGTACCTGGCCCTGCTGTGAGCTGTGGCCCACACCACAAACCAGGTGGTCCTTCAGTGTATGTTCTACATGGGACAGGCAGAAGGGAGAAACAGATGTCACATTGTCCACCACAGTAAGGAAGATAAAACCTGACAGAGTGGTGCATTAGTGTGAGACTTGGGTAGTGGCAGAGGAGATGTCTTGATCCTGTTCTCCCTGGAATTCAGTGGAAACCAGAGTCTGATAGCAACCTTTCCCCTCTGACCTCAGCCTTCAGCCTGGCCCTGCCTGGCCTGCTGTCTAAAAGGTAGCCTGTAAACTATTTTCCATTTGTTCATTCCCCTGTGATTTCCTAGTCTCTGTTCATCTCTCCTGCCGCCTCTGCACACGTTAACAGCTTTGAGACTCGGACTCTAAGGTCCTTCTTTGGGAAAGCCTTCCCTGAGCTCCGGGTGAGCTGGATTTCCCTTATACTTTCTCCAGCTGCTTTCATCACACTCTGGTTGATGTGCTTTTTCCATCTGTCACCCCTGCGGGCTGTGTACCCTGCGTGGGCTGAGCCCAGGCCTGTGCTCATTCCCTTTTAAGAAATATGTTTGAACAAAGGATTAATATACTGAATGCATAAATAACTAAAAAATAAGGAGTCTAAAAAGCAAATGACCCATTCAAAAAGGGGTTATGAATCTGAACAGGGAGTTCCCAAATGAAGAAATTTAAAGGGCAGCTAAATGTTTCAAAAAGTATACATCATCCTTTGCAAATTAAAGCAACTTTGAGAATTCATCTTTCTCCAGTCAGAATGGCAAAGATCAAGAAAACAACTGACAACAAATGCTGGTGAGGATGTGGGGAAAAGGGATCCCTCATTTACAGTTGGTGGGATTAACAACTGGGGTAGCCACTGTGGAAAGCACTGTGGAGAATTCACAAAAAAACTAAAAATAAATCTATCATATAACCAAGCTATAACACTTCTTGACATATGCCCAAGGGCTTGACACTCTATTTCACAGATACTTGCTCAGTCATATTCATTGCTGCTCTATTCACAGTAGCTAGAAAATTGATACAACCTAAATGTCCTTCAACTGACAATAGATAATGAAAATGTGGTCCATGTACACCATGGAATGCTATTCAGCTGCGGAAAAAATGAAATCTGTAGGAAAATGTACAGAACTATTTAACATTACATCAAGTGAGGTAGCTCAAATGCACAAAGACAAATGCTGCATGATATCTTTTGTCTGAAGTTCCTAGCTCCAAGTCCTCAGGTACAACATGGAGTAACTGCAGAAACCAAGAATGTAAAAAGGTACCATGGGATGCAGGAGGAACTCTAGGGAGAGAAATGACTTAAGTGGTTTGAAGGGGAAATGGGTAAAACGGAGGGGAAGCTAGCAGGCAAGAGGTGAGAGAACTCAATACTAAAAGAGACGAGGAGGGAATTTCTGAAAAATGTCATAAAGAGTCCTGCTATTTACTTCTCTAAAATTGCATATGATGTGTCTATGCATATTAAGAGAAAACACCCCATTTGGGCTGATAATTCTCTCCGAGAGCCATAGGCTACCTAACAATGCCAGGCATGAGAAACCTCCTTTTAAGCTGTAGGTCAAGGGAGTTCAAGGGACTCCCCAAATAATACAGGCTATTGTTGTTGCCCCTGGTTGTTTCCCAGAGGTTGAAGTCAAGTCAATATTGCTGAAAACACAATGAAATTTGGACAATAGACCTAGAAGACCCAACCTGGATCTGACATGAAGACTAGTTTTCATAATACTGAAAAATACTGTGCAGGCTTCCAGTGGGGAGAAATAACCAATAGTTCATATACACCTATGAACCACAATGATCACCATAACATGATAACCCTAAGGATATAACATTGGCACTCATATCTTGGTGGTGCTCAACAGCTCTCTTATTAGACTTCAGGACCACTCAGCAGAAGAGAAATTGTTCATGGTACTGTCAGTCTAGCCAACTATCATGTAGAGGTCATGGATATAATAGGGGAATGTACTGCTAATTTCTAACTTCATTCTAAATACTTACCCTTATATCACTGATAACTTCCAACCCCCACCAACGAAGCTTCTCTTTGCAATAGACAGAGACCATAACTGAAAACCATAACTTGTCAAAATGTAGAGAAAATGTGATTATGGAGTACCCAGCACTAACTGATACATCTACAACACAAATCCTGCCATTAAGGCTCAGGGAACATCATGGAAGAGGGGATGGACAGATAATGAAAGTCCAATGATCAGGAAAACTGCTGTGAAATTATGTCTTCTAGAAATGACAGGGAAGCTTTACCCATGATACCTCAACAACATAGCTTTCTAAACAAGACCGGAAGAAGAACAACATCAGTAGACATGCTAACATGGAAAGGGGAAATCTCATGGGCCCTCCCTCACCTATGGAAAGGACTACAGGAACTAAGGAATCCTGAGAGTGCAGAGAGTGGGAGAAAGTCTTTCCCAGAGATAAGCTCCTTAGTTGGTTATCCAATACGAAGTGTTCAGTCCCCAGATCATAAACGTACAAGTAACACTAAATAGACTGGGCAGGGTGTGTGTGTGTGTGTGTGTGTGTGTGTGTGTGTGTGTGTGTGTGTGTAGAATAATAAAGAAAAAGAGATCATGAGTTTGTGAGGGAGCAGGGAAGATACACAGTATAGAGGAAAGATTGGAAAGGGGAAATGATGTAATTTTGTTAATTTAAAAATTTAAAAAATGAAAAAGAAATGGGCCTGAGGTCTCTAGAAGATGACTACACAATTCAAACTGTTTCTGTAAGACAGAGAGTTTTACTTCTGCAGAAAAGTCCATAGCTGTGCCAAATCAGGCAGAGAAACACACTCATCAAGGGTCTGGACAGATATCTATTGCTAACACAAAGGGATCACTATGCCTCATCCTGAACGGGCAAAGCTAGCCTTCATATTCTTATGTGATTGGCTGGCTTGAAGCAGTGCAGTTTATGAGTAAAGCTCAACTTTTGAGAACAGGATGATGCAACTTTGAGCACAGAGTAACCTTGAGCATACGCTTTGATTGTAGAAAAATGCTGACTCGGGGAAAGATTTTTGACAGATGGCCTCTTTAAAGATGGATCAAAGTTTTTTGTTTTGTTTTGTTTTTGTCTCATTTAGCTCTTTGATAGAAAAGACAGTGTATTTCACTTACATTTCCTACACACTCCTTCTGCTCTGGCACAAGGTGGTAGCTCCTACTACAACTTGCTTGCCTAGCACAACAGTCCTATTGCACCTGATCCTCATGCTCACCTAGAGAGGTCAGCCAGGTACTCTCCTCCAGTAGACAAAAGGCCCACATTTGGAGGGTGAGTCCCTTGTTCTCTGGGGGCAGAATTAGACCAGCAGCTCGTCTCCCGGTTTCCCAGGGATCCCCACTGATAACTTCCTTCTTCTCCATTGTGCTCCCTTGGACTCTGAGAAGTTTGTGGGTTTTGAGTTCGGGCAAATATGATAAACATTGGCTTACTTGGTTTACAGAGTGAGGAAGCTTGCCTATCCTGGAGGTGATGGCTCTTACTGGGATTCACCCACTGGACTTTCACATCCAAGATTCCCACAGATCCCATGCGGATATAGTCTGGGTATCTGACCTTAGAAATGGTAGGGACTTTACTGCAGCCAAGATGGGAGTTCAGGAATTTTAAGGGCTGATTGTAGGATACTGTCCTGGTTTCTCAGGCTCTTTTGTTCCTGAACAATCTTTCTGGCTATTTCTTTTCTGGTCAAACAAATATTCCTTGGGACCATGTGCAGCCACCAGAGTTTGGGATGTGTTGTATCTCCAGTGTAGGACAGTCCAACTCTGAATGCTTCAATTCTTCGCATGCAGAATCCACTGATTGCAGAGCTAAGTTTTTTTTTTTTAATTGCATTTATACTGTGCATGTACAGGTGTTAAAAGTAAATCTTTTAAAAACTATTTCCTAAGCAATGCAGTGCAACAACCATTTATGCAGCACTTTCACTGCATTAGTATCAGAAACCATCCAGGGAGGGTGATAGGCTGTAGGAAAGGTGGGTGTAGCTTGGTGGCAGAGAACTTGGCTGGTGTGTGGGAGGCCCTTCTTCCACTCTCAGTGCCAGAAAGACAGAATGAAAACCACCTTACTAAGTCTGTGTGAGGTTTGTTTAGGTTGCCTGGGGGTTTCGTTCCTGTGACACCCAACAACCAGCTTCATTGGGACCCTAACTGAGGACTGTGAAAACCAAGTGTTCCGAACAGCCTCCTGCTACATCACAAGCCCCAGAAAAGGGTGGGCTTTGGGAGGAAGGACATTTCAAGGCTACACAAGGACAATAGGAAAAACAAGCACAATAGAACTAGACCAATTAGGTAAAGTGCTTCATACTATCTCAGCAACCTACTTGCCAATTTGGGTCTATTTCTGTCTGGTTTTCAAGTGAGGTATGTAAATGACTGTGATGGCTGTGCCTCTGCTTCCCTCTAGCTCTGTTGGTGCTTGCATCATTCATTTGGAAGGATTGTTTCTAGGTATGCATGCATTTAGGGTTTTCATGCCCCCTTGAGTAACTGGCTGCTTTGACAGTATAAATTGAATATCTTCATCCCTGGTCATACTCTGTTTGATTTTGAGCTATCATTCCAGCTTTCCTGGCACCAGTGTTGGGATGGGGCAGGCCTTCCATTCCCATCTCTTCTGATGTGTGTTGGGTGCTCTGTTTACAGTTTATTCCTGGTGAGGGCTTGGGATGTGAGGCTTGATTTTCTTTCGCTCTGCCCCAGCAGTCCACTTTAATCAGATTGCCTGAGATTGTTGGTGTGAATCGAAGCCTACGGTCCTCTTCTGTTTCCTATGGCTCCTTTCTGTTTGTTGTTTACTTTCCTCTTTTATGACTCCATTTTCTTATATTTTCATGAGTGTTAATCCATGATTTTGTTGTATTAAAAATTTATTATGTACTGTAATTTGTCCTTGGGTACTATACCAATTTATGTGGTATAAAGTCGAGAGAATTTTTCATCATGTTAGATGCTCTGTGTTATGATCTTATTATTTTCATTTAAGTAGATGTTATCTGTTTAGGGATATGTCACTGGCATCTTTGTATAGATTAGTATTTCTTTTCTTTAAATTTGTTTAAGTTGTTAAATTTTATTAAAATAATATTTTATTATATATTCTCTGGTAATTCAATACTTGATTACTATGCATCTGGATTCTATCTATCTCCCACCCACTCCAGCTCCCTCCAGAACCTCTATTCATATCCTCTGTGGTGGTTACTTTTTCTCAACTTGACACAAGCTGGGTCACCTGAGAAGAGGAAACCTCAATTGAGAAAATGTTCCAACCAGATTGGTCTGTAAGCATGTCTGTGGGGGTATTTTCTTGATTAATGAATCATGTGGGAGGAGTCAGCACACTGTAACCTGTGCTACCCCTAGATATTGATCCTAGGCTACATAAGAAAGGTGGTTGACCATGAACCTGAGAGCAAGACAGTAAGCAGTGTTTCTCCATGATCTCGCTTCAGTCCCTGTCGACAGGCTCCTGCCCTGGCTTCCTCCAGTGATCACTAGGGATTACAAAGTATAAGCCAAATAAAACTTTTCATTCTCCCCCAAGTTGCTTTTGCCATGACGTGTATCACAGCAGTAGAAAGGAAACTAGAACACCCACCTCCAAACTTGAGTCTTTATTAATTAATACAGTCAACTTTTTTCATAGTTTCATACATGTACACTGTATATTTTGGTCCATCTCCACCTAGCCTCTTTCACTTCTATCCTACCACTACAAGCCTCTTTGTCTCGGTAAAGCTCATTCTCCTATTTATTGGCTTTGACTTTTATTTAGCATCTACCAGAGTTTAATCAGGGCCATCTGTGTGATCCTGAGTTTGGAACTAACCATCAGAGCCTTGTTGGTTCACCACTGGGACAACTAGATATTATATTTTACCTTGTCACAGAAAGGGGACAGATCAGCAGTAGGTGTGTAATGCGTGGTAGGGCCCCATGAGTCTATTCCCTCTTCATAGCTAAGTGTTAGGAGGGCCTGATGTCTGAGGACCCAGTACCCCTATGCACAGCTGTTATGAGTTTGCAGTTCCCATGTCTGTGTCCTGCATATAAGATCATACTTCATAGTCTCTCTCCCTATCCTTCAACTCCTATATTCATGCAGCCCCCTCTTTCATAATGCTCTCTGAGTCTTATGGTGGTGGTATAAGTATCTTGTCTAGGGCTGAGCCCTCAGGTGGCCTTTCTTCTTTGCATCTTGTACAGCCAAGGGTCTTGACACTTGTCTCTGTTGATTTCAAGAAGAAGCTTCTCTGTTGAAGTCTGAGCGTACTGTTTGTCTGTGGATATAAACATAGATATTTAAGGGGTGGTGTAATGCTATGTCAATGCAGCTAAGCAACAATATTAACTCCCTCCCTCCACCAGAGCCCACGACCTCTATAGTCATGGGTTATGGATTAGACTTAAAGTTTTAGGCATGGATTTTTCTCTTGTAAAGCAAGCCCCAAGTCAAATTAGGGAGTATTTGGTTACCCTATGTCACTGGGTACATCTGTCTGGCAGGTTGGTATTTTATTCTTAGATTTCATAGCTGGGTTAAATTGTCAATGCCTTTACCTGACAATAGCCTGTATAACACCATTGGGCATCATGAAAATCAACCAGTTTGGAGGAATCTCTTAGTCTAGTTCCAATGTGATTTTTCTACATCTTATATCCACAGTATGTGGTGTCTGCAGTAGTAGGTTCTTATGACTAGTTATCGTGGGTAACCAAGAGAAATTATAAGAGCTTGTGTTTGGTGGGAGGGGGGCTCTCTCTAGATCAGCATATGTCTTTTGTAATTTTTCTTTACCTAAAGGATTTCCTATAGATTTCTCTTTTAGCACATGACTTTTAGCAATGAATTCATTTAGTGCCTGTATGCTTGAAATGTTTTTTTTATTTTTGTCTTCCTTTTTATATCTATTATTAAAAGATAATTGATAAGCTATAAAATACATTTTATTGAAGTGTACAGTCCGGTGCTTTTATTATATTTATAAAATTATCCAGCCATTATTTAAGGGTATTTTTTATCACCTCCAAAGGAAGAAAGTTTTCCCTTTGGTTGTACCCACCATCCTTTCTCTATAGAATCCTAAGTAATCAAAAAAATATCATTTCTGTTATGATAGAGTACTATTATGGACTTTGCATATGACGGAAAAAAGACTGTTTGGCTTTGTTACCTCTAGTGTTTCCAAGTTTCATCTTGTGCTGGTTAGTGTTTTATCATCTTGACACAAGCTAGAGTTATCTGGGAAGAGGGACTTCGATTGAGAAAATGCCTCCATCACGTTGGATGTATGCAAGTTTGTAGGGCATTTTTTTTAATGGTGATTGGTTGGGGAGAACCCAGCCCACTGTGGGTGGTGCCACACCTGGCAGTTGATCCTGGGTGTGTAAGAAAGCAAAGTGAGTGAGCCATGAAGAGCAAGCTAGTAAGCAACATTCCTCCATGGCCCCTGCTTCAGTTCCAGCCTCCAGGTTCTTGTCTTTAGTTCTTCCTGCTTTGGTTTCCCCTGATGAGGGACTGTTATCTGAAAGCCAAATCAACACTTTTTTCCCCAGGTTCCTTTTGGTCATGGCAAGCCAGAATATATTTCATTAGTAGCTTGCATCAATAACTCATTCATTTTATCATTTTTTGATTTCCATTTGATATTCAATTGTGAGAATATATTTCATCTCTGGTTTTCTGTTGAGCTCAATTATAGAAAGTAAAACATTAAAATCTCCATGTTATTATGGAACAGGAGAGGTTGCTCAGTGGTTAGGAGCTCTTTCTGCTCTTCCAAAGGACCCGAGTTTGGTTTCTAGCACCCATACTAGGTGGTGTCCAGCCATCTGTTACTCTAGCATCAAGAGTGCCAACTCTTTCTTCTGGCATAGGCTGGCAACCATACTCACATGCACATACCCAGACAAAGACATAAATAAAAATAATAAAAGTTAATACTTAAATGTCTCCACATATTACATATTGAATTATCATTTTCTACATTTATGACAGTTTCTGTTCTAATTCTGGACTGTATTTTTGGGTGCATGAGTATTATATTTCCCCACATATTGACCCTTTAACATTTCAAGACATCCTTTTTCCTCCCTAGCAGAATTTAAGTGAAATGTATTTACATAATATTATAACTGTCTGTGTGTTTGTTGATGCTTGCACTATATGTCAGTTCCCCATTCTTACATCAGGCATTCTGTATCTTTAAGTACCTCACAGTAACCACTGGAAGGAACATCTTCTGTATCTTTGGGTCTAGGATGTGTTTAAAGACAACATGGTGTCAGATGTTTTATGTTCATTTTCATAACTTCTATCCTTTGTATTATTTGATGAATTTAGCTTTGATGTGACACTTAATATGGTTTTGCTGATCTAAATGTCTGTTCCTTCAAGCCTGGGGTGACTTTGTTACTTCTTTTTGTATTTTGTGAGTATTTTGTAGTAAAACATTTTTGTTTATTGATGATTTTGAATTGAAAAAAAATTTGGTATTGTAAGCCCATGTAAATACACATTATCATGTTGTTTGCTGCTTTTCTTAGTTTCAGTTAACCATAGAAAGGCACTCCAGATAGCTCTATTCATTTACTCTGTGTTGTTTTGTATGATACATGTATGTTACAAACATAAAAATTCATTGTATAATCATTGTTTATACAGGCTTATAAATTTAGAATATGTTTCCCATTTAACGGAATGCTTACTTTTATTTCTGACTTGTAGCTTATTCTTATATATTAGAGTTAACACTTGGGGTCACTTCTCTCCTACTGAAGCTGAGCTCCCCTATATCTCCCTTTTGCTGTACTGATAAACATAATATATATATATATTATTCTGTTATTTTAAAATGCTTTATCCAAATATATTATGTTGTTATTAAACACTATTTAGTATTGGTTCTAACATATGTATATTTATTTATTTTCTTTCAAATTATAAAGAAGACAAAGGCTGGGTGTAGCTCAGTTGGAGGGCATGTGCATGATCTTGATTCCCTCTTTAGCACCACCCCTGGAAGAAGAAAGTATAGACATTATTCCATTAAGCCATCCTCTACCTGTATAAGTTTCTTTCCTGGGGATGTTGTTTTGATTTTAAGTACTGTCTAGCCTCTCGTTTTCAGCTCAAAGAGCTCCTTCACTTTCTGGGACAGGTGTGTGCACTATCACCAGCTTCATTTTTTAAGCTTTGGTTTATCCAGGAATCTCTCTTTCACACTTACCTTCTTTTATTATTATTCCTGATGATGAACAGGTCAATAATCTAATGGAATTTTCTTGTCTTGTGTCATTTCCTTTTGTTGGTTTCAAGAGCTTTCCTTTACCTTTGAGTTTCAACAGTTTGACTGTGTTGCATCTTATCCATTTCTTTGTGTTAACTTTCTTGGGATTCCTTAAAATTATTGAATGTGGGACATGAAGAGATGGCTCGGCAGTTAAGAAAAAATTCTTGCTGCTCTTCCAGACTAGCCTAGCTAGTCTCAGGCCCACCAGGGACTTACAGTCTCAAATAATTAAAAATGTCCAAGCAAAACAAAAAGTTACTTAATATGAAGATAAAGTACTTCATTTAATTTGTGAATCATCAAAGTTTTCTTCCTCAAATATGTATTTTTCTGTCCCTTTCACTCTTCTTTCTTGTATATCCATGCTACATATGACTCTCTCTCTTTCTTTCTCTCTCTCTCATTCTCTCATTCTCTTATTCTCGTACACACATACACACACACATACACACAGAGACAATGCACACACACGCAACACACACACACACACACACACACACACACACCTCTCTGAATGTAGTTCAGAAAGACAAATACTTGCCTTCTCTTTTTTATTTGGAATTCTTGTACATTTTTTGATATTTGGTACTTAGGTAATATATTATAATAGCTCAATACTAATTTTTCAGCCTTTACAAATTCATGGCCTTGTTTTTCCGCCCTCATGTGTATGTATGTGTGTGTGTGCATTGTCTGTGCATATATTTTTTTTAATTTTTAAACATTTTGTTGATTCTTTGTGGATTTCATAACATGCATTCCGATCCCATTCATCTCACCATCTGTTCATATCCACTCCCTGCCCTTGTAGCCTCCCCACACAAATAAAATAAAAGAAAATTTAAAAGAAAAGAAAAAAATATCTTGTCATGGAAGCTGTAGTGTGACACAGTGAGTCAGTCATACAGTGAACCCTTTAGTCCATACATCTTAACTTGCAAGCGTTCATTTCAATGAGTCATTGGTCTGGTTTGAGGCCTCTGTCTTCTGCTGGGCCCTGACTGGGACTCCTCCTGGATATCCTTCTGTGGCCCTGTGTCATGGGGATCCTGCAGCTTTGGGTCTGCAGGACTGGTCCCTTCAAGTACTCCAGCAGATCATAGATTGGTGGATGTTGGGGTGGGCCAACTCATAGCCCTTGTTTTGAGATTGGGTGGTAGCTGGGTTGGTCAGCCCACAAGCTCTCCCTCATTGTCATCACCAGGGCAGACTCTCCAGCACTGGCCAGGCTGTGCATCAGGCAGCAAGGGCAGGTCTGGTTCTCCTGCTCTCCCACCCTTGAGGCTGTCTCACTGGCACCTACACCACCAGGCTCAGCTTTACTGTGTTGCCTAAAAGAGGTGCAGGGGTCACTCTCCTGAGAGTGCAGCTGCAGCTGGTGAGGGAAAGGGCCAGTTCTCCCACTCTCATGCCCCTAGCCTAGCTCTCCCACCCGCCACAGGTGTAGAATGACAAGAGGGGGCATCTTTTCCACGCCCACACCACCATCTGGCAGATGAGGGGAGGCATAATGAGCCCTTCTGTTCTCCTGCCCTCAGGGCCTGCTCCCGTATCCCTACCTACAGGGTCAACTCTACTGTGCTGTCCAGGAGAGGTGCAGAGCCAGCTCTCCCGAGTGCTGCAGCTGGTGAGGGGCACGGCCAGCTCTTCCACTCTCGTGATCCAGGGGCCAGCTCTCTGGCCTGCCACAAGTGGCGAGGGGTGAGGTATAAGGGGGGCGAACATCTCTTCCTCGCCCAGACTGCTACAAGACAGATGAGTAGTGGGGCCAGCTCTCCCATTCTCACACCCTAGTGGCTGGCTCACCCTTGTCCCCACCAATGAGGTCAGTTCTGCTGTGCTGTCCAGGCAAGGTGCAGGACTCCCTCTTCTGAGTGCTGCAGCTTGTGAGGGGCAGGGCCAGCTCTCCTGCTCCCTTGACCCCAGGGCCAACTTTCCTGCCTCCATCAGGGGGTGGAGGGGTAAGGGATGCCTTTTATTTATAGTGTAATAACTTATCTAACTAACAAAGAAATCTATCCCAAGTAGGCAAACTCCAGTGTCACTATTTGGACTTCTACCCTTATTTTTGTCTTTGGCCTTGCTCTCTGATGGCTCTTGCCCAGAATATGAACTACTTAGTGGTCAGTGATTCTCCCTAAAACCCCTTAGCTGGTTGTATTCCTTTCTTTTACCCATGGGTGTCTGTGTGACTTGCAGGATGCTGCCACTGTTTGGAAATCTCACACTTTGTTCCATGTTTAGCTATGGATTATTACCTTATTTCCCATACTCCTAGGACAATGAAGCCTTGGTCACACACAGACTACCAGAGATGGAAATGATTTCTTTAATTAAAGGCTTGGCTCCTTGCGAAGTACTGCTATTTATCTTACAGTCCGTTTTCACCCGTGGTGTATTTAAGCCGTTGTGTTAGTCACTTTCTGATCTTTGTGGGAGCATCCATTTGTAGCTTGGGGAATGTTTTCAATGCCCCTTGTGTTTCTCTCTGATAGCTCCTGAGCAGCTTGGATCAGGTACATAGACTGTCCGGTGTCCTGAGATGACTATGAGTCCAGGAAGGGGCAGGAAGGGGTTTTGCGGCTGCCTCTCTTTCTTGGTTTCTCTCTGGTAAACTTCTGATCACTCTCTTCTTTTTGTTGTTGGTACCAGAAAGCTAAGAGTGAACTTGAATTGATTGCTCTCCCCTGAGATAGCATATGTGAAGTAGATAACTACTGCTTCAATAACCTTGCTTCCAATTCTAGTATTTGTATAGACCCTGCTTTTGCTTTGTCTCAGTCTGATTGGCTGGTTACTCTCCTCACTGCGTTTTCATCTGTGCAATCATGTGTTCAGTTTTTTTTCTCCAGATGCTGTGAATTTTTCTTGTTGACAGTTGATATTTTTATATTTTTATAAATATTCTTGAATGCATTATGTAGGATAGTTAAGTTCATCAGAAGGATTTTAAGCCTTTGAATTCTGCCTTTCAGCTTTGTTGAGAAGATTTCTGTTTCAATACTTCTTGATTCAAGTCACTCTGGCTCTTAGCAACAGTGGGTGTTCTCTGTCACATGGGCACACTGGATGCTACTGTGTGGTTTTCAAAACTCTCCTCACATGCAGGTTGTGATTCCCTAAGAGGGGTACTTTTTGGACCCCAGCAGGCCCTCGACAGATTGTACTCTATGAACTTTTGTGGTGTTGGTCTGTTTGGACTCTGGGCTTCATGTCCCAGCTCAGAGGCTCACCTCTGCTCAGATGGCTTGCCATGGCTCAGACGGTGCAGTGGAAGGACTCCTTCCACCTCTGTCTATTTTCAGCGGCCACTGTTATTGGATGTTTCATACCTTGTGTCTTGAAAATCATTATTCCAGTATTTTCTCAGATTTTTGATCATTTCAAGTGAGGCCAGTTCCTGTTGTACTGTCTCAGATGGGGTTTGTTGCAGTAGTCTGTTGCTTCTCTGCAGATTCATATTTGATTTTAAATCTCTTCTAGCGACTGAATTGAGCAGCTATGGATGTATGCACTTTCTTTTAGCCACTTTTTTTAGGGTTTTCTTCATAAAATCTTATTTGTTACAAGGCAGGGGCACATAGCTATACCCACACTGGGTTGATATTCACCTGTCTACATCTCCAAAGTAGCACAAGGAACAGGAAAAGTGCAACATTCCCTAGTGGTCGGCTTACACAAGTGCAAACTCAGTCACTGGCATCTGATTGAGGAATGAAGGCAGAGAGGGATTTTTGTTGAAGAGAAATGTCCATACTCAGCCTTTTAGGATATAGTTAGTACAGAGACTCTTATTTGGGGCTGTTTGGGTGTTATTACCTCATATGCGAGCTTTATTTATGTGCTATGAGACACATGATAATTAATGTTTAACAACAGAAGGTCTTTTCTGGTTCACAATGATCTAGGTTCACTAGTCTATGATCAGATAGGCACAGTACTTTCAAGACTCTGATGGAAGAACTGTATACAAATGGTTGACAGTGTGCAGCACAGCAAAGACATTTACATGCCATACCAGGGAGCAAAGATAGCGAAGAATCTAGGGTGTCACAGTCTCATGTGACCAACAACCTAAGGACAACCCATTAGGTTCCACCTCTGGAAAGTTCCTACATCTCCAACTTGGATAAAAACTGGGAACTAAACCCTTAACACATGGGCTTTGAGGCTTTACCAGATCCAAACTGTAACATCTACTGATGGACCTTATGCAGTAATTATAATGAGAATAGAGGAAAATTTAAGCAATTACATTCGATAACGTTTATATCTTTACCAATGGTAACAGTGAAAGGCTTCAACTTTTAAAGCATTCCCATGTATGATCCCTATCTCCCAGCAACAAACATGTTTTAAAAACAATATTTTCTTAAAATATTCCAAACACTTCAGACATTCTATCATTTAACCAGAATGTGGCTGGAGGCCTCTGCCTGCTGAGAATACTTTGTGGTATTGGTTTGTTGGGACACATAAAATTTTCAGTATTGTCCAGAAGACCATTTTGATCTCAAACATCTATAGACACTTTAGGAACAAGAGGAGTGAGGTCATAACTTGTTTAAACTTTCACCTTTCCCCTCAACATTTAAATTGGTGTTTGAATTAATGAAGTAATCTGCTTTGAGTACAATATTATGTGTTTTGGTATTTATTGTCTTTTATAATTTGAAAGATACTATACTTTAAGCAACATGGAATGCAAAGTAGGAGACTGCTCATGCCTCACTCAGAGCCTGTCAGAGCAAATATTTTCTTGTTCTTTCAAGCTCCTGTGGTTTTGTTTAATATAATGAAACTACAATATTTCATATTCTCCCCTCCCCCTTTGATTATCAACTATCATGAAATATGTCAAATCTGCAATTAGATTGTTTTGTCTTTCTCTCTCTCTCTCTCTCTCTCTTTTTTTTTTTTTTTTTTGGTTTTTTTGAGACAGGGTTTCTCTGTGTAGCTTTGCACCTTTCCTAGAACTCACTCTGTAGCCCAGGCTGGCCTTGAACTCACAGAGATCCACCTGTCTCTGCCTCCTGAGTGCTGGTATTAAAGGCGTGCACCACCACCGCCTGGCTTGTTTTGTATTTCTCGATTGCTAGAAATGTATATGGCTTTAGAATTTCATCATGGTGAGCCACATCAGCGTGTCAAGGTCTCAGCCACCATCTGACCTTTTTATTAGTTATCTGTTGGGTGAATGAGCTACCTCAAGACTCAGTGGTTTATGAGTGTTGCTTTCCTGGGCTGACAGTGAGCAGCAGTTAGATGGGCATACTGAGTGCAGAGAGCTACAGGCTCAGTAGGAGGCTGGGCAGAAGAGTTGGGTTTCTCTTTCCCAACTACAGAACCAGCTTTGCTTGTTTTCAGGCTCAGTGGCACTGCCCATCATCTGATGTACAGTATCTTGATAGCCTCAGTTTCAGGTATTTCCTCTGGATTTTGGTAGTTTTGTCAAAGTTAATTGCAGTTGCTGTAACTCCATTCTGGTAGGAGAAGTACTACCCCATCTGGGTTTGCTGTCTCAGCCTCTAACTTCTCTGCAGCTTCCTGGATGAGATTGAACTTCTTCCAGCCACTTGCCTTCAGGTCCCGGGCTTTGGCTTATTGACACAGTAGCAGGAAGTTTAGAAGAGACCAGCAAGTCTTGTTTAGGAGTCCCATTTGCATTTCCAGATGCTCTTTCTCCTAAAGATTCACCCTTGTGGATAAAGCTTTTGGTTGATGTCACTCTACTAGGATGGCTTTTTCCTAGTCTGATTTGGGTAAGTAGAATTATTTGGTGTATAGGATATAAACTTCCACAAAGTTGATTTGATTTGGATCCCTCCACCAGCGGGGCACAGGAGTGACCATCTGCCCAAACTTTCCAATGCCTCAGCCTCAGTTCTAGATCAAAAGCACAAACCTGATGAACAAGCAAAACCATGAAAGGGAATCCTGCTCTTTGTTCTCCTCGTCGTGACTCTGGCCTGGAGCAGTGCTGTGGGCTTTATCTGCAGGTATGTTTTCCAAGAGGAAAATTATAGAAAAAAATTTGCTTATGTCATCTAGAGAGAAACATAAACCTTCTCTAAATATCATAGCTGCCTTCATACATGATGTTAGTAACAAATTAGAGTTCTCCTCAAATGTTCCCAACACGTAACTCATTTAAAGATAACCCAGAAAAATGGTTATAAATCTTTCATTACTGAATACTTTGTGCTATAACAATATAAATATACAAGTTTTATAGATAGTTATCAATAATTATATATAAATGTTAATTTCATGTTCCTTAAAAATAACCAAAATTTCACCCAGAATCAAGATTGAAAATAGGTGTGTTAAGTTACTAAAATACATTACCACAAAGTCACTGAAGTTTTAGGATTAGTGTAGCCCTGCTTTAGAAAGCTGTGAATGCAAGAGTTGAAATATTGAATAATTTTTGCTCTAACATTAAGAATTAATTCACATCCCGGAACACATGCCACTTAAAGTGTACAACTCAGTGCTTTGTAGACGTGTGGTCCCAAATCACCCAGTCTTGATAACTATCTCATCCCGTAAGATTTTCTAACCCCTGCAGAAAACCCTGTGCCTGTCAGCAGCCAGTCTTCCTTCTTCCTCCCTTCCCCAGCTCTGGCACCCACTCACCCACTTCCAATTGCTGTGAATCTGTCGATTCTGGACATCAGTAGCAACAGAATAATAAAATATATGGCCCTTTTGTATAGCTTCCCCCAGTAACTTTTAATAATGTCATAGCCTGTAAATTTGGATTGCACCTACAGGTGTTGTGTACACAGTCTTGATATTAATTCTAAAATTATGGCATGCATGGCTTCTTTAGACTTGGAGGGGACAGGGGTCAGTTGAGTTAACAATCACTCAGAAATCCAGTCAAACTTCAAGTGGATTCTGCTGCTCTACAGGACGACAGGCTTTTTGTTCCTTCTATAAATGAAACACATTAATCTTGCTGTTTAGTTCAATTCTTGTATTCTTGCCTAAAGATTGGGTACTTTGCTGTCTTCCTCTTCATCCTCCTCTTCCTCTCCTCCCAGTTTCCTGCCAACTTCTTACAAAGACAGAGTGGTATTCCTTCTGTGGGAAGGAGAGGGGATGAAATGAACACAGTTAATATCACCAGTCTCTTGCAGGCTCTCAGGTCACCATGGCCAACATTTGCAGAGCTGCTCAGTGAAGAAGCTCATCTGATAAGATGTTGATAGGTTCTCTTGGCCTTTTCAATAGCACGAAACAGCTGGCTGCTTCAGTGGAGATGCAGACCCTCCTCCCCTTCTTTTGCCAGTGGAGGGACATTTGCGGAGGAGTACTAGGCAGGCAGGTGGGAGAACATTGCAAATCTCTGTTCAGGCCTCCCGTGTGCTATTGTCCCAGAGCTTACTGTCTGCCACTGTTCTCCCTCTGCCTGAGACACCTGTACTCAGACACACAGGCTGCCTGGAGATCCTCCAGGCTGACATTAAGTTCCCACAATCGACAAGATTCAGTACTAACAGCAAACCAGTGATCCAGCAAGCAGGTTTCCAGTGCTTTCTCTACCTCTTGAGTTTTGCACGGATGGCCTCTTGCTAAGTTAGTCATGTAAGCCGGAAAGTAGAAGTTGTATCAAATTATTTGTATTTCATCAAGCCACACATAATACTGGGGAAACTATGTTGCCTAATGACTCATACGTACATTTATACATACTAGCACAAATATGAGGGTTGGATTCAACTACGTATGGATTGACTGTATTTGAGAAAATATCTCTATATGATGCACATGAATGGACATCACTTCTCGCCAGAATTCCTTAAACCATCCATTTTATATGGTTTTCATGTTGTATCAAGCATCATGTGTCTCCTAGAGGTGACTTAGAGTATACAGTGCAAAATGAAACACACTTTCAGATTTGAATATCTGAGGACTGGTGTCTCTGTGTATGGTTGGAGAGGGGGTACCTAGAAATCAATACTTCCTGGGTAAATAAGGACCACTGTTCTGTCTGTACAGTTACATGATAGATAGCAAGAGCTATATTGCCAAACAGAGGAAAGGGCTTGTTGGCAGAGAAGGCCTTGGTCTTTTTAAGTTTCTCTATGTGTGTGTTTGCCTTGGCCTTATTTAGTGGGCTTACTGTAATTTCATCAGATGCTCAGCAAATGCTAATTCATATTAATATTCAGTTAATATGGCTTTCATCTTCAAGGCAAACTGATAGGTCTTTATCATTAAGAAGGGCTTCACTGTGAGGTCCCATGTTTTAAATACAGTGTCATCAGTCCACAGTAGGAAGCAAATTAGAAAGGTCCGGATATTGTCCCAGGCTCACAAGCATGTTACCACACAGAAATAAACATGTTTGTCTGTATTAGTGAGCAATCTCTTCCCATTTACTAACTCTTCCTGGTATCTTTCCCCATCACCCAGATTCCTGCCCATTCATTATATCATACTTTTGCTTCTTGCTATTTCTTTCTTTGAGAGCAACAACAATCTTTTGATCCAATCACTAGCTACTTGAGTTGCAGATAATTTTTGAATCTATTATTGTTTTGGCCTCAAGCCTTCTGTGACTTAGATTCACCTTTCTAACTAACTGGGAATTTGAGGTACCTGGATGTTCTGTCAAATTCTAGGACTTCACAGATACAAAAGGCCCTAGCTGGTCTCCTCTGTGGGGATCATAGAAATAATACACCTGTCTCATTACACCACTCCCCTTCCCGAAGAGTCTGAATCAATTCATTGGTGAAACAAAAACTTCCTTGATGCAGTCCTCTACCAAGCAATTCAATAACTTCTGCTGTTGGCAATTTCTATTTTGTTGAAGTTCTTCTAAATACGTTTTCCTTTTGTTCTTTTGCTCACGGTATTACTTGAGTTGAAAGTAGAGGAGTTAGCTAGTGATCCCGGCACAGAGGCATTGTTGCTCTTTTCCAGGCAGTGATTTCTATCATCTGACAGGAGAGCTCGACTGGTTCTCAGATGTTTACAGCTTCATTTCCAAAGGTCACCTCTCTGCCTTGCTTCCAATCCACGGCAAACTGTACAGCACATGTGATTTTACTGCAACGTTGCTGGTCTCTACTCACACGTGCTTTGCTTTTCTGAGTCCCAGTGCAGGCCATCAAATTGTCTTTATTTTTCCCTCACTGTGACAGCCTGTTACAATATGGCCATGACAGATTGTGGCTGAATTAATAAATAGTGGTGGGTGACTGTGCAGTGCACCCTGGGTATTCTGTATTCTTTCCTGAAGACCCATCCTTTACATGCTGATTTTTTTATAGTGTGGAAATTTTTTCCTATCTCTCATCCTGAAGATCTGATGGAAATGAAACCTCCTTGACTTTATTATAATTAAAGTTGCTTATTTCACCTTGTTTTCTGAAGGGTATTTTTTGAGACTAGAATCATAAGCCATTTTTTTTTCTGTCAGCATTTGAATAATCTTGAGTTTCCGTGTTTCAGCCTCTGTTGTTTCTCAAGAGACACTGGCCATCATTCTGACAATGTCCTTTATTCTGTGGGCCTTTTTTATCTGGGCTACACTTAAGGTTTCTTTTTATTTTACTCCTCTTCAGCAGGTGTAGTTTTATTATGTGTGTTATTATTGGGACCTGATGAATTGCCAGGATCTGGAATTTGATGTCCTTCATTAGTTTTTTTTTTTAAATCAGTTTATTTTTCAAGAATGTTTTTGTTTCAACACACCTTATTCTAGAGACCTTATTCTAGATCTCATACTACACATACAACTTTGTGAAATCCAGTGTTACTGGGTCATATGTCTATGGAAGCCTAAGCATGTCACTGTTTTAATTTCCTGGGAAAAAACAGATGCAGGAAGTGAAGTCCTATAGTCACTTTTTAACCTCGGCACCTAGTTTTACTTCTCTATCACACTATTCACTATCATAACTATCTAGTTTATTGATTAGTTTATGTGATTAATACATGCTATAACCATTAGAATATAAAGTCAATGTCACTGAATGTTTGCCTGCTAATTACATTTGTTAATGGGGATTGGCTGGAAGGTAGGCACTTGCTCTCAGACAGGAGGTATAGTAGTTAGGTTTCTGATTCTACAATAAATACTGGTGTTAATCAACGTATAAGAGAAAGGCTTATTTTGGTTCATAATTATAGAGGTTCCAGTCTATGACTGGGGGATCCATTTCTTTCAAACCACTGTGTACCTCGTGGCTAGAACACTAAAAGACAAGAGGAAGAAGCTGGAATCTTATGGTCCCCTTCAATGGCCTGTCAGCAGTGAATTCAAACCTCTCCGTGTTTGGCATTTCAAAGTTTCTACCATCTCCGAATGGTACCAAATCAGAGATAAACCTTAAAATATGTGGGCTTTTGGGGGATATTCAGAATCCCAATTCTGGCAATATGATTATTGATGGAACCCATCAAAGTACTTGTAATACTGGAGAATTTTGAAACAGTTCAGAACAAAAAAGAAAAATACTTTTAGTAGCTAAGATTAATCAGATGTTAATAGTTTGATCAGAGTCCGCAGCTAGAGCTTGCACTATTTCATATGCTTTATACTGTGAGAAAAAAACAGGGTCCATTTTCAGTATCAGGTGCCTAGCATTGCAGATAAGCAGGGCGTTCTAGGTCCCTCAGTCCCTCACCTGGTAGCTGGCACTGGTGTTAGTGATGGATTGTCTCAGAACTCTGGAAGTTGGAAAGATACAAAAAATATGCTATGTGACTGAGCCCAGGATCAGAGAACAACACAGACTCAAGCCCCAGAGAAATTTGGCGGCCAAGTATTGGCCTCTGGGAACAGAAAACAGGAAAGTCCCATCATCAGGGCACTTTAAAAACTACTGTCTTAAAAAAAAAACAAAAAAAACTAGTGAAACATTATGAGACCAAAAAAACTCTCCAAAGGTGCCATTAGTTTGTTCTATTACTGGGTGTGGGGCTTGCCCTTAAGAATGGTTTTTATGACCAGTGAGAATCTGTTGGAGAGAAATAATGTTTTATTTGCTATCGGTTGTCAACTGGAGATGAATTCTGGGTTAAGGATGGGGGCATGTGTCTCTGAGCATTCGGCCTGCCCTTAAGAGTAGTTTGTATTCCTAGTTAGACTCCATTGCATAAAATTAGTATTTTATTTGCTAGTGCTTGTCCATTGAAGATGGCTTTGGGGTTAAGAATAGGGGCATGTGTCCACTTCTGTCAACACTGGGACCATGTTTGGTGCAGATCTATGCAGGCCTTGTGCATGTTGCCACAGCATCTGTAAGTATATATGTGCATCAGTTCTGTTGTATTTAGAAGGCCTTTTTTCCTTGATGTCTTCCATCCCCACTGGCTCTTACAATCTTCTGTCTCCTCCTCTGTAGAGGAGAGCCCTAATGGGAAAAATCTGATATGAGTTATCACATTTAGGATTGAGCGGTTTCAAGGTCTCTCACTCTCTGCACATTTTCTAGTTGTGGGTCTCTGTATTTGTTGCCATTTAATATAGGAAGAAGCTTCTTTGATAATGGCTGAGCAAGGCACTGATCAATGAGTATAGCAGAATGTCTCTAGGGGTCATTTTATGACTACATTTCTTTAGCAGAGCAGTACTATTTGGTTTTTCTCTAGGTCCCTGGCCTTGGTGTCTTTTCTAGTAATCTATTTTTTTTTTTTTTGGTCAACATTGATCAGTGATATTAGTCTAACATTTTCTTAAAGGGCTCTTGACTTTGGTGTCAGACAAGTTGGGTTTCATGGGTTAAGTTTGGAAAGCTTCCCTCCCCTTATCTTTATAGAAGTCTGAGGAGGACTGATGTCACTATTTAAGAGTCTTGAAGAAATCAGGCTCTTGCATTTTAAGAGGTTTTCACAGTGAGTCAGTTTTAGTAAAGGCATAGTTCAGATTTTCTGTTTCCTTGCTTCAGCAATAGTGGACTTTCTTTGGGATTGGTCCAATTCTTTTAGATGATCTAAATTTGCTTTAGAGTTTCCAGTTGGTTTTTGAGTAAACTTGCTCACAATGTTCAGAAACCCTTTCCATTTCTATGAAATCAGTTGTATTTGCCCCCTTTCATTTCTAATCTTAATTACGTCTTTCTTCCTTAGCTGGGGGATATAAATTTTATTGATGCTTTTGGAGGACTAACTCCTGGTTTGATTTTTTTCTACTGTTTTTAATTTTCTGTCTCATTTGCCTTGGTCTGATCTGTGTAACATCTGCAAATAGATACCTTGACTTCTTCCTTTCCTGTTTGTATCCCTTTGGTCCCTTTCGGTTGTCTTGTTGCTCTAGCTAAGACTTCCAGTACAATATTGAATAGCTATGCAAAGAGTGGACAACCTTGACTTGCTCCTGATTTTAGTGGAATTTTGCTGTGTTTTTTTTCCCTACATTTAGGTTTATATTATTTGTGGGCTATAAATAACTTATTACATTGATGTATGCTCCATGCATCTCTAGTCCCTCTAAGAATTTTATTATTGAAGGGACGTTAGATTTTTGTCAAAGGCCTTTTCTGCATCTAATGGGATGATCATGTGCTTTTTTTTTTCAATCGGTTTATGTAGAAAATTGCATTTATTGATTTATGTGTACTGAACCATGCCTGCATCACTGGGATGATGCCAACTTGATCATGGTAGATCTTTTTTAAATTCAGTTTGCAGTAGTTATATGAATAAGGGATGTTGTTCAGCAATTTCCTTTGGTTTTGATTTGGCCTTTGTGTGGTTTTGGTATTAGAGTAATAGAGGACTCATAAAAAGAATTAGGAAATGTTACTTCAGTTTCTGCTTTGTGAATAATTTTAAAGAGTATTGGGGTTAATTCTTCCTTTAAGATTTTGAAGAATTCTGTACAGAATCCATCTGGCCCTGTGCCTTTTTGGTTGGGAGACTTTTAATTACTCATTCTGTTTCATGGGGTTTATGGGTGTTTAAATTGCTTATTTGATCTTGATTTAACTTTGGTAGGTTGTATATGTCAAGAAATTCATCCATTTCTTTTTGCTCTCCTGTTTGGTGGAGTACAGGTTTTTAAAGTATGACCTGACAATTATCTAAACTCCTTCAGTGACTGTTGTAATATCCTACTTTTCATCTCTTATTTTATTTATTTGTTTATTTTCTCTCTGTCTTTTAGTTTATGTGGTTAAGGTTTTCTCAAACTTTATAATTCTTAAAGAACCAACTTTCCATCTCATTGATTTTTTTGTTTCTATTTAGATTTCAGTCCTGAGTTGATTTCTTGTCATCTAGTCTTTTTGTTTGTTATTCCCTCTTGTTGTTCTAGAGTTTTAAGTTGTAATATTAAATTGCTAATATGAGATCTCTCTAGTATTTTTTTCTTTTATTTAGGCATTTAGTGTTATTAACTTGCTTTCATTGTGTTTCATTTGCTTAGGTAAATCATGTTTTTATTAAATTCAATTTAAAAAAATTTTAAATTTCTTTCTTGATTTCTATCTTAACCCATTTTTCATTCAGTAATGAGTTTTTCAGTTTCCATGAGTTTGTAAGCTTTCTGTTTTTTCTGTTCTTGATATCCAGCTTTGATCTCTGGTGGTGAGATAATAGTAGGCAGGGTGATAGTTCAAGTTTCTTCTATCTGTTAAGACTTTCTTTGTGTCCAAGCATGTGGTTATTTTTGGATAAAGTACCATAAGCTGCTGAGAAGAAACCATATTTTGTGTGTGTTTGGGTGAAATGTTTTTTTTTTTTTTTTTGTTTGTTTGTTTGTTTGTTTTTTGTTTTTCGAGACAGGGTTTCTCTGTGTAGCTTTGCACCTTTCCTGGGACTCACTTGGTAGCCCAGGCTGGCCTAGAACTCACAGAGATCCTCCTGCCTCTACCTCCCGAGTGCTAGGATTAAAGGCGTGCGCCACCGCCGCCGCCGCCGCCGCCGCCGCCGCCGCCACCACCACCACCACCACCCAGCGAAATGTTTTGTAGATGTCTTCTAGGTCCATTTGATTTATGACATTATTGAACTCCAGCATTTCTCTGTTTTGTTTTGTCTGGATGGCGCGCGTGCGTGCGTGCGTGCGTGCGTGTGTGTGCGTGTGTGTGTGTGTGTGTGTGTGTATTGGTGAGAGTGGAGTGTTAAAGGGCTAGGGGACCCTGGGTCTGCACTGACTGATGGAGTTCCAGGAAATTGAGAGTGAACTATTGATGTCTCCTATGACTCTGTCAGTTTTGCTCCTTATCCCTTTCAGTGTTCACTTGTATCTGCGAAATCCAATATTATATCCGTATCATTTTTAGTAGTTGTTATATCTTCCTGCTGAATTACCCACTTTCTCATTCTGGGATGACATTCTTTGAGTTTTGTGACAGTTTTTGTCTGTTTAAAGTTCAGCCCTACTGCTTAGATTGTGTCCCTGCTTTATGAAATAGCTTTAAATTTTTTTAACTTTTGGCCCATTCTGCCTCATATGTCTAAGTGCGTGTCTCATGGAAAGAATGTGTAATTGGGTCTTGGCCTTTGTTTATTTATACAGTCAGTTTTTATCTTTTAGTTATCACTTAATAAATTCCTACTTTAAACAATTCTTTTATTTGTAGGAGGGATATACAGCTGTTTCCACATGTGGAGGTCAGAGGTCAACCTGGGGGAGTCAGTTCTCTCCATTTACCATGTGATTTATGTAGTTCAAATTCAGATCCTCAGACAGGGGGTGAGTACCTTCACGCTTCAGGACCAAACCGATGTTAACTTAACATCAATTGTATGTAAGAGGTATACTTGTTGACTGTGTTCTCAGAGGCCACCTGACCTCTTGCCCTGTTTCTAACAACTTCAAATTCAGACAAGGAAGAACGCAATCTCAGTGACACCCATGCAAATGTCAGGAGGTTGAAAGTCCTCTGTTCTCTTTAATCCTGAGAGAAGTCCAGAGTTGCAATCTCTCTTGAGTGTTCTCTGCCAAGCTAGAGGTTTGGGCTCAGGCAGACAACGCTGTGAGTCTTCCCACCAGGCTTTACATGGTTGGCTCCACATTTCATGGGTGCTGGAGCCCTGCCATGATTTCTGGATTTGTTCATGTGTTGTTATTGAGTTGCCATCTCTGTATTAAGAGAGTCCAGGCCTTCCTGTTCTGCCTCTTGCTGATGTCACTTTGTTATTGCCTTTAAAGTGTACAGTGAGTTTGCTGACTGCTAAGGGCTACACATCCAGACCTCAGGCTTTTTCCTTGCTTGGAGGTGTAATGTGAATGGCCTTTGGAATCTGCTGTGGATGCATGTTTTGCCAGTGAGTGCATTTTGATGTTTGATATTCCTAGTCAGATGTAGAACAGAGAAGCCGCCATGAAAGGCCCTTTAAACTTTCCCTTTCCTGTTGTAATCAATAGAATTCCTGTCAGATGGAAAGGTTTCCTGCTGGAGAAGAGAAACCACAGCAGTTGCAGCTATTTGGCCAGGTCACAGGGTGACCTTGGAGCTGGGTTTTCAGGGTGATAAGCCTCAGCAGCTGCTTTCTGTGTCTTACCGTCTTACCATTCAATTCTTTCAGGAGGTGGTTATTTAGAAACTTTTGAGTAACTGCCAGTAAGAGCTCTGGAGGAAGGTGGCTCAGAACATAATCAGCCATGTTTTCTTCTCTTTCTAATAAGCACTGTTAACCTGTTTGTTTTGCTTCCATGAACAGTGATGTGGATTTCACTGTTTGCCTTGTTTCATGCTTTCTCAAACCTGAGTCATCATGACATGCCTTTGTTGGCCTCGGTGAACTCCCGCTAGCTTTCTTGAGGTCACACACGAAAAGACTGTGTAGGACAAGACTGAAGGTTTCAGCATTGACACCCACAGGTTTTGTCTGGGAGCAAGTGAGGTGGGGTCCAGCTGTAAACCCTACATTTGAGAAGCAGAAACAGATGGCTCAATAATCCCCTCACAGAGCCAGACTAGGACCAGCTATGCTGACTTTACCCACATCGGGCTTCCAGTGGCCAGCTGGGTCAGGTTCGAGTTGGCAGCTCCTTTCTGCTTAGCAAATCTGTTTGTGATGTACTTCTTCTGTAGGTCCTTGACCTATTCCCCCAAACCCGGCATTTCCCAGGTTGGGAACATGCATACTATCCCTTAGACATTACGCATAGATCTGAGGTAAGCCTTCGAGACAGAGGATTTGAATTGTAAAGAGCCTGCAGTGATTGCTTGTGGTGATAATTATGATCATGATTATGAAGATGATGGATACTAAAAATAATAATAGATTCTCAATGAATTCTTTGTTCCTCAAAATACTGTTAAGCCTCTCTATCAAAGTAGAAAATCTGGAAATTGAGTTCAAAATCCTTGCTTTCTCCTGCAGGCAAGCTGCAGAGTCCTGGCCGGCCAACCACACAGAGTCCCATACACTCCTCCTGCCTTAGCTTCCTGATGGCAGGGTCAGAACCAAAATGGAATTATAGGCAAATGCCATTTAGTAATGGCTACTGGCCCTTTTCTCTGTGGTTATCAGTAGAGGTTATCAGATGGAGGGCAGTACAGGATCATGACATGTGATGGGCTGGATACCAGTCTGTTTAGTGCCTGGTAGGACTCATAGTTTATGTACAAGAATAGACAGTGGATACAGGGACTGACAGGATTTTCCATCCTTGTCCCCAAAGGCAGGGAAGACTGGAAAGCCAATTCCCGGTTACTGGGAGTGGGTTTATGCATTAGTGTTATTTGCTTATCTTTTAAATTTAAGTTGCTCATATTTAAGTTTTTCATATTTAATCTTTTATAAAATTAGAAATGTCAGCGACTAGGTTATAGTAAAAGGTAAACATGGTTAGAAAGGCACAAAATGCAGTATTTGTCATTCTCATTGCATCTTACGGCAGCAGCCCCAACTGCCCCCACTGTGAAGATGCTGAGCATCTACTCTTCACTGGGAGACTGTCCCACTACCTCCCACCCCATGTGAATTAACTTCACTAGCAGCCATCTTGTATAGGGAGAAGAAGATAATGATATTGTGAAACTTTCTTATTTCAGACCTGGTTGGAGTCAGCTGGGGTTATTCACTGGCCATGCTATCTTGCTTGGGGTTTGCATTCCTTTCCTACTGGTACCATCTATGGGACAGCTTAACAGTTATCTTCCATGGACAGTCCTAAACGCCTACATGACTGCCCCAAACCCACAGCAGCTTCTATACCTGTCACTCTTGGTATTATACCCAGTATCCATCTATCCTAATCTGTGTCTCTGTCATTGCCTGTTTCCTGCTTATTTATGAGTGACTGTAAGTCCCTTCATTTTCTGTCCCAATGTCACTCTCAGCCTTTTTTCTGTCCACAAAGATAAAATCATTTCCATGGTAACAGATGCCTACTGTCAGGAGTGTCCTTATCTATCAGAGCTTTGCCCACTTGACTTCTTGGATCAACTCATAGTTGTTGTCATGTTTTGGAGAATGTTTAAAGGTCTTCATCGTATTACAGTTCTCAAGCTCAGGTGAACATTTAACATGCACAAGTCAAGTAATTATAATAGCTCCACAGGCCCGCTTTCTAGAGCTGTCATTAGACCACAGTATCATGACTCCTTCCTGCTTATGATTCTGCGGGGGGACCATGGCGAATCACACATCTTCACTGTCCAGAACACAGTTCTTTTTTGGGGGAGAACAAGAGGTCTTGGTCTAAAACAGAAAGTGTCCTCATAATATATAGGTTTAGAAAAGGATCTTGCTTCGCAATTACTTCATGTGAAATGGATTTTCCTTCAATGCCCATAGATACCTAGGAATCAATTTTCGTAAAAGGTACCAATCAAAATGTTCAGGCCAAGGAAATCAGATGTCTGGGCCTCTCGTGTGTTCAGGCTTATAGCTTAGACATGGTGGGGGTCCTGTTTGAATCCATAGCCTCATTCCTTCTGGGTGGATTCCTGCTCTTTCTCCTGCCCTGGAAGAAGAGCTTCAAACCCTGTGTCCATAGGAAGCCAAGCCCAGGTTCTGTTTCTACTGCCTTTTGTAGTAACTGACCCAATTCTGAGCCTACATTGTCTCCAGTAAGTCCTGACAGCAAACTAAGCTATGGTGTGTATCTGTGGGTTTGTCACAACTTGTCAGTTTTGTTGTTGTTTATTTGGTTTTTTTTTTTTATGTTGAGACAGAATCCATGGCTTAGAGCACCCTATGATTTACTCTGCTACCATGATGGGCTCCTAATCCCTAAGTCTGTGGTTTTAGACGTTTTGGGGATTTTAGAAACCATCGTGATATGCTTTTCCATTTTACCTTGGAAAAATCCAAGCAATGCTCTTGAATCAGCTTGTAATCCTTTTCATGAAAGAAGACCAGTTCTGTCCTTGGTTTACAGGGGTAGTTCTTCACTTAATAAATAAGGCTGATGGCTCCTAATAGGCCCCAGGCTGAACAGGAAAGAGATAAATGTAGGAAAATTAAAGACATTTGTTAACGTTCAAATGCAATCTACCTTCTGTCCCCACTGGTTACAGCTGTAGATTTAGCCAGCTGTGGCTTGATTGGTACTACAGGGGAAAACATATCACTATTACTCTTGCAGAATAAACAACTATTGATGTAATGTTTACATAATATTCAGCATGTTATCTGGAGGTTATTGAAAATGTTGTGTATAGATTGTATGGAAGTATCACACAATTTTATGTAAGGGATTTGAGCATGCAAGGATTTTACCTCTGTGAGAATCCTGAAACCAAGGGATCTCAAGGAATTGATAAAATACTAACATGAGAAGTAAGGATCTAGTGATGGATTAAAGAAGAGTGTCTTCTCTCTTTCTCTTTCTCTGTCTCTCTGTGTGTGTCTGTCTCTCTCTCTCTGCCTGTCTCTCTGTCTCTCTTTCTCTGTCTCTGTTTGTCTCTCTCATTAAGGTTGGCATTTTAGACATTTCCTAAGAAGTATGCTTGTTCTTCTTAGTCTGAACAGAGCACATGACATATAACTTGTTGGAAATAAAAATGTATTTTTTCCTTACAAAAGGGACTGAAGATTGTTTAATACAAATTTTGAACTCTAGAAAACATAATTTTTAATATCAAGTCTCAGAGACACTGAGGCCATGAACTGTCCTTTTTTTCTTTTCAGTTTTTACCATGACAGGTGATGGAATAACCAGGACAGAGTACTGCATCTCTAGACTTTGGAGCCTAAGCTACCTGCTTCTAGGTCCATCATCAGACCACCCATTCAGAGCCTACATTGCCTCCAGCAAGGCCTGAGAGGTGCCCCTCTCATGAGCACCACGTTTTGCCTCTGTACTGACAGTTCAAATAGTAACCCAGCATTCTTTCCTCAGTTGCTTGATTTAGGGTGAGAAATAACACAGTGTAGTAAAGGAAAGAAAAACAAACCATTCTTACATATGCTGTGGTTTTGTGACTGAGGTGAGGAGAAGGTGTAGGCTACACTGTCCTCTTAGGGTCCCAGCAACCTCTGAAGGGAGGACTGTGGCTGAGGTTTCTCAAGGCTTGCCCATTGTTCCTTGGGCAAGCTCTCGTTCCTTACACAATCCTCTCAGACATAGTAACTCTAAATTTTTAGTAAATAAACCCAGAAGGCAAGAAAGAGCTCTAAAGAATGGCAAATGAATATATTTTTCATCCAATAAATAGGGCTCAGTTCTAGTGCCCTCCCCACCACTTTTTTTAATAATCTTTACAATAGAATTTGTCCCCTCTCACCTTGAAAACTGGTTTCTCTTGTTGCTATTGTTGGATTTATTACCTTTGTGAAGGATATCATCCTTTCAGTTACCTAAGTCTTTCCAGATCATTATTATGCTTTATATGTGTGTATTTACTTATACATAATTTATGATATATATCATAAAACTTTCCATCTTATTTATTTTATTGTACTGTAAATCGATGGCATTATATTGTGTCACAACCATCCACCTCCTTCCTGTCTTCCAGAACCGAAGCTATACATTTATTCAGTGTACTGCCATCATCATTCATCCATGGTGTACCATGTGTTAAAATTTCATACCCCTTAAAGATGAAATAAAATCCCATCATATTCCCCACTTTAATTATCCATTCATCTTTTGTGATTACTTACGTTGTTTCTGCTGTTGTGAATGACATCAGTATAAATGTAGACATACAAATATCTATTGAGTCCCTCCTTTTACTTCCATTGGTAAAATACCAGGATGTTTGATTGCTTTACCTTGTGGTAATTCTGTTTCCTATTTTGAGAAACCACCATACTATCATCTACAGTGCCCGAGTGATTTTCCTTATTATTAACGGTGCACAGTTCCACGTGAGGGTGGCTGTCTCCCCCTGCTATGCCTTCTGTGCACATGTTTAAATTTGCTGTAGTAACATTGATCTTTTTGCTGTCTGAAAATTTGATATTAAATGTAAGACACCATTACAAATTGAATATCACAATGCTTCCACATCTTTACTTCTAATAGTTTTATAATTATAAGTATGATTAGTCATTTAACCTATTTTGAGTTTATTTTTGGATATGAGGTATAAGGATCAAAATTCATTCTTTTTATCTTGGATATCCAGTTTTCCTAGCATCATTTGCCAAAAAGACTGCCATTTTCTTTGTTAGAGATGCCTGATGACTTTGGTGAAAGCCTTTTATCAGAATTGTATCTTTAGTGTCTGAATTATCAAGCGTGGCCTGTATGCTTCTTGGGCACAGCTGTTAGATGGCATTCTGAAATGCGCCACTGACATTATCATGACTTTGCTTAGCAACAGCTACTAAAACCAGTGGTTCCTCCAGCATTTATGAGTGTATTTGTGTGCACGTGTATGTATTCCAAATTTCCCTCTCTTAAAATCTTTGTTACATGATCACACTCAATACATTTCACACCTCCCCCTTTAAGCCATTCAGGCTTTGTGTCTGCAAGCCCTTGTAATTTAATGAGATTAACAAACTCCAGAAACCCAGAGTGTAATCAACACTCCAAAACAACCAGAAAAGTCTTCTGCAAAAAGTCTTAACTGACATCACGTCACACAGCCTTCTGTACAGCATAATCTAGAGTTGTCTTGTGTTGGTAACAGAACACCGAGGAAATCAGTGAGGCTGAAGGAAGATGCTATTTGTCATTTTAATCATCAGGAAATCCTAGTTTCAGGCTCAGAGTCTGCTTATCTGAAATTTATGTGTCATGTGTATAGCATGTAGAATTGTGTTGGGGTTTTTGTCCAAAATGCCAACAACTCTTTGGAACTAACACAGATTGGTTGTGTTGACAGATGTTGGGAGTTGGCTCAAATTCATGACTATTGTTTTCATCTCATGAAAGTCTGAAAACCACTACCCTGGATTTAAATCCCTGAATGTGTGAGCTTGGAAGCTCAAAGATACCTCAGTTCCAGAACCAAAGTGCAGAGTCCATTTGTGAATGAGCAGCTATTCAGCAGAACTGAAGGAGGCCCATTGAAATAATTGCAGAAGCAAACAGTCTTGTTTCCATGGAAACTTCATGTGGACAAGTTCATGCCTCTTGTTTATGTTCCTCCTGGGCATACATATTCAGAAACTGGCTCTGTTCTCTCCTTCAACAATCCCTGAGTAGTGATGAAGGGGTTCTCTCCTGAACAGGGCATTGGCTCCTGAGCTCGAGCTCTGCAGAATCCCTATCTCCACACTGGTGATGCTTCGATCCTCTGCAGGCAAGGGAAGAGGAAACCTAAATTGGCTAGTTAGCCTGCAGCATGTGCAGCTCCCAGGGACTGCTCACCCTCACACTTGAACCTGCAGTGTGTGCTGCTCCCAGGAGCTGCTCATCCTCACACTTGAACCTGCAGTGTGTCCTGCTCACAGAAGCTGTGCAGTCCCACACTTGAAACAGTGATATTTTCATTCACAAAATTTTTGCTGCTTATGACTGTAGCATTTTAACTCTTTGCTAGACATGTGTCTGTCTTCTTAAATAATAACGATGATAATGATATGTCATGTTTTTACTTTTCTTTGGTGTTTGAACTTACTAGAATTTTGCTTTGGAACTATAGTTTCTTTTTTTTAATCTACCTCTGATATTGCTCATCTTGTGATTCAGCTTTATAGCTACTTCAACATTAAATTACTTATGCAATGACTTATATTTTATCCAATTTCTTTGCCATAAAATCAACTTAAGTGCCATAAAATCAACTTAAGTAGCATAGAATATCTTTATAGTAATCTGTTACTGGCAATTTGCAGTGGGTAACTGTCTTATTTTCCTACAGCCCAATAAATACAAGTCAGAATCTCTCATCCTTTTGGAGTTTAAGAAGTAAGACAAGCTGAGTTAAATTTTAAATGCAAATGAGGTCCCCAAGAGAAATCCACCCACCTACGCAGCACAGGGCTGTGCTGTTAGTGTCTGAGACCTCCAGACATGGGGCTATGCTCTCGGTTTCCACTGGGTCATAAATCACTAACATGTATGTATTTTTCTCCACAGTAAAACCAACTGTGATCGATGTGGACATTTATGTTAACAGCATTGGTCCTGTGTCATCCATAAACATGGTAAGAAGCACCTGTGTTTAGCTCAACGGCTCTTGCACTCCTTCATGACTACAGTTTCCAACAGATTCGGGTTGGAGTTTTATCATGTGGGTTTGAAGCCCACTATAACTCCTTAAGTGTTAAGTGATGTGATATTGAAAATGGTCTTTAAGAGTCAAGAGGGACAGCTTGTGATGTCATCAGTGAGCCATTGCTCTGGAGATTAAGACCTGTCCCCACTCTCACACGTATTGACAGTGCATGCCTTTGAGATGGGATTATTTGGGGTTGTGTAGCCATTGTCTTTATCTGACCTCACTAATATTAGGGATGCATATAAATGGTAGGCACCTTTTGGGTTGAATTCTGTGAATAAGCCAGCTCCTGGTGATTTATTTATCTGCTTCAGGAGGAATATAAGAGCAAATACATTATTTTCCTGAATATATGGGTTTCCATAGGCTTGTAAGCAAGTTGGGCACTGGACTGTCTCCTGTGAAAGAAGTCATGCATGATGGAAAGTGCATAGCTGCTAAGCAAGTGATGTTGTGTTAGAATGTGGTACACGGGCCTCCTGACATGTCTTCCCACTGTGGTGTGCCTCCTGACTAGATGCATGTAAGATTTCCAGAGCAGGTCATTGGAGGTTGCCAACAATGTCCCATACAGGGCTTCTTTGTGCCTGCTGCCTCTGAATCTGGGAGATGTCTAAGAGAACGGACAGGGAATTGCCAATACACCAGCACATGCCTTCTCATTGCAGTGCGTTGTGCATGGGATTAACTCCTTCAAACCAATAGCAGGAATGTCTCTTTTAATTGCCAGATGTTACAATTGCTCTTTGACAGAAGGCTTCCATGTCATGGTAAAATTGTGTGATAGGTGATTCTCTTTTCAAAAATTGAAACATCTCAAAGGTGTGGCTAATGGCAGAATGGTAGCATGTATGAGGTTAGATGTACAATCTGTAGCACAAAAAAAACTTCCAAACAGAAAATTAATATCAATGTCATCCATACATATGAACAAAAAGGTGAAATGAATAAAAGAGACTTGCTTCACACAACCCATGTGAGTGGGTGTGTATTAAACGGAATGTGTATTAAAATCAATTAGTAATGTAATCGTCCCTTACCTGGCAAGTAATAAACTGAGCTGACTGTGCTGAGAAAATACTCATTTTTAATGCATTTGTTTCTTACCTTGGGTTGGCCTTGGTTGCCTTTCATCCACACATCTTCTGCTTGCCTCTGTGTCTCATTCTAATTTATCTCTAACACTGAAAGTTCCTCTGTAGACACAATCCCACAACACTTTAGTGAGAGTGATGCATTGGTGTTCCTAGAGGTTTGCCTAGCTCCTGTAGCTTGGAGATGTACTTTGTGCTCAGAACTACACTCTGGTTGGGCATTTTAGTGTGGAAATCAAATGTGCCAGAGGAGGATGCTAAGTGACATCACCCACAGATGGCAGGGACTTGGCTGAATGTCAAACTCGTCCAGGACAGGTTAGCAGGTTGGTATGGTTGGAACAACATTTTCCAATGAAGTCAGCCTGATCTTTTGCCAATGGGGACAACCTTACCAGGTCCCTCATGTGACACTAATGGAGATAAGTGGAATGTTGGCTAAGAAGCATTCCTGGACCTAAGGGACCAAGGCCTGAAGAGAGATGGGAGAGACTTGAGCTATATCTTAGACTTGAAAAAGTATGGAAACCTTCTTGGAATGTGCACCAGGAATTAGTACAGACCTCATAAGATCTCTTGATAATTCTGTCTTCTTCCTTTTAAGATTTTTTCTTGAGACAGTGTGTCATGTATCCTAGGCTGGTCTCAGATTTGCTGTGTAACCAAGATCACCTTGAACTTCTGATCTGAGTGCTGGGATTACAGGCATGTGCCATGTAGGCATTCCTCGCTTATGCAGTGCTGTAGACCAAACGTAAGGCTTCATGGAAGCTAAGTAAGTGCTTTACCAACTGAAATACATCTCCACTCTCCATGTTAGGATTTCAGGCTTGAATTCTGGCCCTTCTACCAAACAGTAAAGAATGATTTTAATCAGGGATGCTAGATGGCTCAACAGGGAAAGTCATTTGTTGCCAAGTCTAAAGACCTGAGTTCAATTCCTGGAACTCACAGGTGGAAGGAGAGAACTGACCCCCACAAGTTTTCTCCTCATTTCTATACATGTACCATACCATGCCTGCTTGTGTATACATGCATGCATATACACAAATACAAACACACAAATAAATAAATGTAATTTTATAAATTTTAAAAAGAGATCCTACTTAAATTGACCCAAGGTGTTCTGAGCCCTCAGAGGAAGATGCCTATGTTGTTCCTATGCTTCTTAGATTTCCTATTGGCTACCCCTTATTCTGACAAATGGAAAGTCCTATCTAATATTCTCCTGGTCCCTAAGGGACTAAGCACGAGAAACTGCAGCACGTCCACGTCAGTCTGCCAACTGGATGAAACTCCACTTTTGTTTCACTGTAGAGCTGCTAATTCTGAAATTCAAATCTCAGTGTTCACAAAGTCAATAAAGGTTCCGTGAGCATGAAAGCAATAACCATCATTATCTCTCTTAATTTGTTGATTGCTAAGTGGCTATTTGGGGGAAATCCTATAACCTTATCAAACTTTAACATTGTGGATGAAGCTAAATGAAAAACTTACATCCTGAGACCCTGAATATACTTCTAAATGACGCTTTTCTCATAAAACTGTCTTTAATTCAGTTGCCTTCAATTCTGTCATCTACCTTTCATTGCTGACTCAACCCTCATTACCCACTTACATTCAGTTTCCTACTCAATACTTTTTCATTTTTTGCAAGGTCTGCATTTTACATTTAAGTATCTTATTTTCTGAAACTGTGGTGTGGCTCCACAGCTATATGAATTGAGCCTTTTACCATTCTGACTCTCCAGCAGCAAAAGGACCTTTGAGAAGCATCTTTGAGTTTGCCTCGGGAGGTCATGGGGGCCTCCCAAGGGTCAGACATGCTCTTATTCCCAAGCTGCAGGGCAGGTCTAACTTCACTCTAGCACCAGATACACTTAGCCTTTGCCTCCCTCAGAGCAGGACTTTCTCTGTGTGTATGTGCATGCATGTGTATCTGTGAGTTCCAGTAATAAAAGGTGGATAACAGAAATGAAAGCAGCTCAATTAAAGACTGTATTGTGGGGAATGCATCATTGGGAAGTATATTCAGGCTTTCAGGATGTAAGTTTTTCATTTAGCTTCAGCCACAATGTTAAAGTTTGATGAGGTTATAGGACTTTTCCCAAATAGCCACTTAGCAATCAATGAATTAGGAAAGACAATGATGGTTATTGCTTCCATCCTCACAGGACCTTTATTTGACTTTGTGAATACTGAGATTTGAATCTCAGAACTTTCAGCTAGGCATCGAAACAAAGGTGGAGTTCTGTCCATCTGGCAGACTGACATCCATTGACGTACTGCAGTTGTTTGCGTTTAGTCCCTTTGGGACCAGGAGGATGTTATTTTAGCAGAGTTATCATAACATCCTCTGGGTTAGCCACTGAAGTGTACTCAATGTGTGCAGCACCTGGTGGACAAGGATTGTTCTAGCCATAGTCAGAGGCACATGTAAGTTCATTTTTGAGAATTTCCACTTTTAAGTAGTCTTTTCAGAAAATTTAGTCTCCAGGGTGTTATACTGGTGGATTGCCCACTGTTTTTAATTGTGTTGAAAATGAAGCTCATTGACATCTCATGGGGAGCATTCTAAGTATGATCAGTTTGGTGGTCATCCCAGGACATCCTCAAGGCCATGGAGTGAAACGCAGCTGTGTGTACTACAGAAATACCACTTCAGCTACACACTGAGATGATGAGGGTTCAGCATGTTCCAGTGTTAGAATTACTTTTCCTTTCTAAAAACTGAAAGATTTGATTTTTGTTTCCTGTAAGTTTTGTTTCCTCTGGACAGAAAGTACAGAGGACCTTGATAGTGCACAGCTGACACAGGGGCTCTTTCCTTGCGTCCTGAGCTTCGTGGGACAAGTATATGTCATTCAGAATCATATCTTTACTTAGTACCTAGTATGTCCTGCCTGTTCCTCCTCTCTCCACTAAGATGGCCTTCTGAGAGCTCTGCATGCTCACTTTTCCTAGATGCTGCAGGGCTGCAGCCATGCTCCATGTGGCTCCACACTGATTCCTTCTTCTTTGTAAGTTCTGCCATCGGCTTACCTGTGCAAGCCCAATCACTCATCACCATGTAAGATTAAGGAATAGCAGGTAGCTGGGGAGGCACAGAGACAGGCTAGACATCACCAGAATATACATGGTGATGATTCATAACCTAAGTATTCAGAACTGGTATCATGCTGCACAGCCCTAAGAGTGATGGGAGAAAAGTGAGACTCACCAACCCCACACTTGTCCCTCTAGAGTGGACGTTTTGAGAGGGAACATCAGATAGCTGTATCTACTCCAAAGAGGTGACTAACCCTCTAACATGGTCTCTTTCTAGAGCTTTCCTGAAGGTATTCAGTTTCAGGGCCGAGAGAAGTGAAGGTCATAGCAACAAAAAGCAAGTCTTGCTTGATTTTCTTCATGTTACTTTTCTCACCCAATGTTTATCACATTTTTGAATTTATAGTTTGATACCCTACATTCATACTTGAAAAACTTGCTTTTTGCCCTTTTTTCTGACATAATTTTACATATATATGGCTACAGTGCAATGTTTAGGTTCAAGTAAACACCATGTGATGATGACATAAGGTCAAGTAAAGCATCCAAGACCTTGAGTATTTATTTCTTTGTGGAAAGAACATTGATTACAGTCAGGATATGGAGTCAATCTGTCAATCACTAATGAACAGACTATAGAGCACATGAACAATGGGGTAGTATTGTGCCAATCTAGACAACCATAGAAACATGGGTAGACCTGGAAGATATTATATTAAGCCAAGCAAGAAAAACAAATACCCATGATCCCACTTGTATATAGGTATCAAATGTTATTTCTTAAAAGGGTAGAAAAATCATTGCCAGAGTCCAGGTAGTAGACAATGGAAAGGGAAGAAGAGAAGTTTCCCAATGGTACAATGACCACAGTTAGATAAGATGAAAAAATTCTGATGTTCAGAGTTCACAGCAAAGCATGGGAGTGTAAAGCATCTCAAGAGCCAGAAAGAGCTTCAGATGTTCTCAATGTTGTTCTGTGACTCTTGTCACCAGAAACCTCCCATATCTCCTTTGTTCCTCCTGTCTTTGCTCTTTCTTCCTCCCTTTGTGCCCTACGTTGTACTTGGTGCAAAGCTTCCTGACTCACCTTTAAATTTCCAGGTCGTTCTTCATCTGCTTCAGTTTTAAAGTTTAGTATTTTTTGGTTGTAAAATTGTGGTTTGATCCTAAGAGATTCCAGTTTGGGGATTCTCCATCTTGTCGTCCGTTTTCTTAAATACATTGATCATTAAACACAGGTCTAATAACCACCATATCTGGCCACTTCTGTTTCTGTTGCACTGTGTTGTTTGATTTTACTTCACAACAGGTCAGCAATGTTGATTGTGCACAAGAATCAGTGACATTCTGAAGTTGTATTTTCACACCTCTGTGCAGGTCTGAGCCATTGTATGCTGGCCTGTTGTCTTGCTGAGGCTCAGCTGGGCACTGGTCTCCCCGTTTCTTAGGTGCAATTCCCTAGAGGTGTCAACTTAGAGCCTTGCTTCTTATACTCATTTTCATGATTGTCTCTGCTCAGAGCAGCTAAGTCAGCAAATGTGTTGAAAGGAAACTATTACTTGTTGGCTCATTTCTGTCATTGCTTACTTTTTTCAGCACTTGGAATTAAATTCAGGACTCTACACACACTAAGCCGCACTTGCAGCCTTTAAGAATTTTAATTTTGAGATAGATTCTCACGTAAAGTTACCCAAGCTGGCCTGAAGCTCACTCCATAGCCCACTTTGACCTTGATTTTGCAATCCTCTTGCCTCAGCCTTCTACATAGCCGGGTTCATAGACCTGGGCCCCCAGGATCTGCTTTGTCATTTGCTTTCTGAGAACTTGAAGCAACTCTTTTTTGGACTTCTGGGTGGCCCCAAACTCTGTCTCAAATCCCCCTGACTTCTTCATACTGGCCGCTGTTCCTTATGTAGCACTCTAACTTGAGACAAAATCTGTGGAAAGCATCACAAGAGAAATATGTTTTTGTTTTTGTTTTTTTTTTTCTGTATGTCTACCCTCTGTCTTTTTTGGTTTTTCTAAACTTTAAATTGATATTTTACCCAAGGTTTCTCTTTGTCCTTGGTGGAATTGTTGGTCTATTACAATGTATGCCATCAAAGCTACTTAACTTGGTGTGAAAAAAGTGTAAAGCTATTTTATTTTTTATTAATGTGTGCTGATTTTTCTTGTTAATCAGGTGTGATACTTGAACACATGTTTATATCATAAACTGATTATAGGCAACCTCCTTTTATCTGCCATTTCACTTCTTCCCAACCTCTTGTGACAAGTACTCTTTATTCTTCAGAGAACTAGAATAAACAACCTCAAAATTCATATGGGAGCACAACAGCCAAACAGCCAATGCCTTCATAACCAAGTGAGCAGATTTGGAAACATCATAATACCTGATTTTAAGACACATCCCAGAGCTGTGATATCCAAAGCAGCATGAAGTTGGCATACAAATAATTAGAGCATTGAAACAAAGTAGTGATTCAAGAAATTAACCCTGGTGACTACAGCCAACTGATTCTCAACAAAGGCACCAAAGCACATTGAAGAAATTACAGCTTCATTGACAAATGGCTTGAGAATTGAAGCTCTTATGGAACAAGTCTTAATTCTAAAGAAGCAGACAAGTAACTTGGGCTACAGCTAAGTTCAAAGAAGCCTTACTCAAGACATTGTTTTCTTGACTTAAGAGTCTTTTGGACTGCTCTTGGGATATTGAAGAGGGGAATGTTTTCTGGGACCTAATGCTTTCGGTCTTCTCTACAAGAAAGTAAAGCTTTGAAGGGAAGTAAATAAAGTTTGTGTATCTTCTAGAAATTTCTGCTTTAGGGAAGTTCAGCTCTCTTCCATTATCAGTTACCCAAGAAGATAGTCATATAGATGGTTTCAATATTCTTTTAAGAAATGAAAAATTGATTCTGAGCCCTTTAATCCCAGCACTTGGGAGGCAGAGTCAGGCTGATTTCTATGAGTTTAAGGCTAGCATGGTCTACACAGTGTGTTCCAGGACAGTGAGAGCTACTCTCTGTGTGAACCCCATACCCTCACCCTCAAGGTGAATTGCCTCGTGTTCAACAGGATCATAGAAGCAAACACTACCAAATTAAGGAAGCTCATAGCAATACACAAAACATTTAGAGCAGTCAATAGACAAGACCAGAAAATAAACTCCTCATGGCATAGTATAATTTAAAAACTAAATATACTGAACAAAGAGA